>NC_080104.1:15565236-16274611 GCF_950005125.1 Chionomys nivalis | reverse complement strand
GTTTCATTGTGAGATCAAAAGCAACAACAGCATGCTTGGCAAATAAAGGAACTCATTGTTAAGCCCCATTAAGAATAAATTTTGATTCTTAAATCTGATGGAACCTGTAAAACCTGTGACTCCATTTACCTGATGTGTATCCTTGTCTTCCTCTTTCATTGTAATTTCTAATAATCTCTAACATTTAGTTCTCTCGCCCCTGTAAACATGCTTACAGCTCTTTATCTTCTCTCTCCATAAAAGGCACCTCAGAAAGTTAAAAGGGGCTATTCTCTAAAATCCAAATTTGAGGAAAGACAGTCGAAAGTGAACCTCTGTAATAAAACTTGTTCTAATTGGAGAATTGTGGAATTGGTCTTTCTCCTTGAGATTTTCGGATTTAACACAGTGTGCTGATTTCAGTAGGCTATTTCTTTCTGTGCAAAATGGGTGAATGAACAATCTTACTAATGTTAAATTTGCTTTGTGTTAGTCCTTGGTGTGGACCAGGTTAATATGTCTAAAACTTATCTTTTCAAAAATTCAAAGAATTCTTGTAAACTCCGGGAAGTTGACTTAGACCCACCTCAGAGAGGTCAGATGCACTGTGAGATGCATGCTACATAAGTACTGGCAATCAGCAGCCTAGGCCTCCCTAACTTTCCCTTGTGTTGGGACCCCTCCCTCAATTATCAAGATCTAAGAAAAAAATTCCTCTAAACTTTAACTTTATCCTCTGCTCTGCCAGCATTTTGCTAAATCCAAGAGGCAATGGACAGCCCCATATCGCCTGAAAAGTGAAGTGAAACAGCCGAATATTTCTTGACTTGGTCAGCACTTCAGCTTTCTCAAGTCTCTCAAAGATGACTGTCACTCCCAAGTCAGCAGGAAGCATTCTAGAGAACTCAGGACCCCCATTTCCTTCCCCCACTAGCTACCCCTAACTCACTTTTTATAATAAACAAAAGAGGGGAATGTTAGCAGTTCCAATGTCACCTAGCCAGCCCCAGGGTCCTAGTGGTCACACAAGTTTTGTCGATATTCAGGCAAATACTTAGTCCAGGATCCTACAGCTTTATGTCACTATGGAGTGTATGCACATGTGCTGTGTAGCTGTGTAAGTCTCTGTATGCATACATTAAAAACAAGCCGTTAAAAGTACGTCCTGCCTCCTCCTCCTCTTCCTCCTTCTCCTCCTCCTCCTCCTTCTTCTTCTCTCTCTCTCTCTCTCTCTCTCTCTCTCTCTCTCTCTCTCTCTCTCTCTCTTTCTATTTCTATCCCTATCTATCTATCTATCTATCTATCTATCTATCTATCTATCTATCTATCATCTATCTATATCTATCTATCATCTATATCTATCTATCATCTATCTATCTCTATCTATGTATCTTTCTTCCACCACTTCTGTCTCTAGAGTCCAGGTTCCTGCCTCCTCTTTCCCCATTTCTCATTCCCTTCCCGGCCCCGCAAAAAAAAAAAAAAAAACAAAAAACCCTCTCCATGTGAACCCTGTTGCATGATGGCACCTATCATTCTCTCTGGCACCATTTTTTAAATTATAACAGTCATGGTGACTGTTAATCCCAATGGCTAGAATAAGATCATTACCACAATTTGAGCCAAATTTGACTCATGATTTTTTTCTTGGGGCGCACCCAAGAGCTAGCCAGGGACTGCCTCCTATGTTGAGTTAAAGAGACTAGTCATGAGTCCATTTTTTGGCCTGTTTTTAAGGAGTAAAAATATGAGTAGTTTCACAGAAGAAAGACAATAGGGAAATATGGAAATACGGAAAAGAAATCTCAAAAAAAAAAAAAATCACGTGGTCACCATGGAATTAGGGAGAGTCAAAAAGAGCCAGGGAGGGTAAAGGTATTCTCAAAAACAAGGCAAGGTCATGGCTTAGGGAAGGTTGGGGTCCAGGAAACAGGAAAAAAATCAGTAAACAGAAACTTATTTTTAACAATAATGGCTCCTGCCTTCAAAATGGAGTCAGGCAGGCTCCTCGCAACTCTAGCTGCTGGGCAAACTTCCAGCATTTTGACACTTTAAATCACAATGCTGACTCCCTTTCATTTTCATTTTTAATGATTCTTACTACTATACCTTTCCCTTCCAGAAATTTTGTGCAGGCTTTGGTGAAGAATGAGCATGTGTACAATGGTATCCTCTCTAAACAAAACAATTCGTCGGAAAGATCCCCACCACCATAGAACCATACAGGTGATAACTCTGCCTACTCCCATACAAGTTACGCCAAGCTGCTTAAAAAAGATTTATAAATTCCTAAGGTTTACCCAGGTAATATTTTCATAGTAATACGTGTCTAATCTTGTCTTTGCTCAGCTTTAAGCTTTAGCTATTTGGATAAACTAAGTCATACAAGAAACTGCAATATCTTGTAATGGAATGTCTGATCCCCCAAGAAAGTCCTTTTCCCAAGACCAGGCATTTAGACAAGTCCCCATTTTTTTTTCAGGGGCTTGAAGAACTTCCCTGTTTGCTAAAATATGAGACAAATTCTTATCTCTGGTAGGAGGAACTTGTGGTTCTTTTATTAACATATGTCTGGGGTTTCCTCAACCCTTATCTCAAGTCACACCCCAGTTCACAAGCCTCCTTTCTCCCAGTTAATCTTCTGAGCAACTACAGAGTTTAGTTATATTTCAGAATATATTTAGGTATATTCTCTTTTCAATAAATTTACTGGTACTCAACACCCTGAGATTATGTCTGTCTCTACACATCCTCTTTGGGACCTGAACCAAGCCACTTTCTATCAAATTTACACTGTCTTAAAAGCTCTTGATTAATTCTCTGACTTGATATGCACTTGGCAATTGAAATCTTATTCCTTTTAGGTAAGATCCAGTTCTAAACTGAAGTTTTCTAATTATATTTTAGTCTGCATTCAATCTAAGTCTTATTGCCAGAAGAAGGCAAGTTGCAAAATTTATAACATCTTTGTTTCAACTTATATTTATCCCAATAGTTTCCATATCTTTTTTCTGCACCAGGGTTTAATTAGGTAAAGTGCAATGATTTAATATTAAGAACTGCCACCTAAGTAAAACTGTCAGGGGTTGCTTATTTTAAGAAATGAATAATATTGAGAAAAATACCTCATAAACAAAGCTTGCCATTTATTCTAAAAGGTTACTATAAATTAAAGATGTTACATTAACTCAATTTTATTCAGTTCGTTTTAGCAAGAGGAAAATAGGAAAGCAAAACAGAGAATATTCTATCTTGCTTATTGCTTAGAAAAGGGGTAAAAGAATATTAAGTATTAACAGCTTTTCCTGGTCGTGCAGAGGGCTGTTGTCTAGGATGGTGATCTGTAAGTTATTCCCTTTAAATAAATAACCCTTTTATTAATCATAATTCCAAACTGGTGTGGGATTGTTTTGTAACATACTCATTTATATCTGACTTGTTCAAGGTGAATCCTTAAATTCGGATCCCTGGAACTTACAAGAATTTTTTGAGTTTGTAAACCATAAGTTTTAGACACATACATTGTATAAATAACAGCATATTTATGCCAGAATGACTTTGACAGAGTTTTTAGCACAAAGAAAAGTATCTTTAGAAAATGACCAAAGAGAATTTAAAGTCTAGATCTTGCCATATAGTACTCTGCCAAAGTTAGATTAACAGCTCATTAGCATTTGATTGATAATGTTAAGACTATGAACATCAGCATGAGAGAGAAATTTGATAACTTGCATTTGTCCTCAGACCTTTATAACTTATAGGTATACACCTTAATAACTTGCATTTGTATATCTTAGTTTGAGCTTTTGCATCTTAAAACACCTTTTGTTTAGAATATGTTAAGAAGTTATACTGAAATTTGTGGGGTTTTCCTTTTAAACTGATCGAACCACTCAGCTGTAAAATTGCATCAGAGATCTTCGAGAAGGATAAAGTTCTACTTGACTTATTGAATTATAAAATAACAGAGAACTTACTTGATTGGCTAGAGCCACTCCTCAGGGTCTTCAGTGGTCATTGACAGCAGTGGCATCAGGTCTGTATTTGCCTTCTGCTGTTTAGCACAGGGACTGCCGGGTTTTAGAAGATCCTGTGGGTTAGGAAATCTGTAGGAAGACAAGCCTACTTTGCCCTGAGCAGCTAGGCCATCAATTCCCGTTCTCCTTCATCCACATCTGGAGATCTTCAGTTTACATGAAAGCCAGCTTTGCCCAGTGGTTAGCATGTTCACTTGAAGAAGCAAATTTTGTATTCCTATTTGTCTTCTGTCTTATTTGGGGGAGATGCGGGTGCTACTGCTTGGAGTCAACCTACCTCTCTGTTCTGAAAAGCCTTTTAATAATTAATCATTTAAATGCCATACTCCCCAATTCTTTGAGCACTTGAGGACTATTTATTGGGTATATCTTTAAAGTTATGACTATAGTATAAGATCTGCCTGGAGAGCTGGGCCCAAGCTTGACTGTACTGGCTTTTAACTTAACATGTGAGATTTATAGAACATAATGGACAATGAGGACTACTGAGAACTCAAGAACAATGGCAATGGGTTTTTGATCCTACTGCACGTACTGGCTTTGTGGGAGCCTAGGCAGTTTGGATGCTCACCTTACTAGACCTGGATGGAGGTGGGTGGTCCTTGGACTTCCCACAGGGCAGGGAACCTGGATTACTCTTAGGGACGATGAGGGAGGGGAACTTGATGGGGGAGGGGAGGGAAATGGGAGGTGGTGGCAGGGAGAAGGCAGAAATCTTTAATAAAAAAAAAAAGACAAAGAAGAAAAAAAACTGTTTGCAACAGAAGGTTAACAGTAAAACTGACAACAGTGGAGTAAGCTTATTTTAAGGCAGGATTGGATCACATATGCAGTTTGTTGTAAGACATTTTAAAAGTATATAGCAATTTAAAATATTTGAGACTTATTGTTCTCTTAGTCTGGATAAGCAGAGCTCTGCATGTAATGGATATGCCTCGGCGGACCCTGCCAAAGTGAATCATCATGCAAACACACCAAGTGTAGCAAAGCATAAAAGCAATTTTTAGAAGCTTAAAGCTCAGGTTGGCCTTGAGTCGGCACTTATAAGGTCCAGGCCCTTGAAAACGGGTGGACACACATAGGGAACCCCTATATCATCACGTGGAGTCTGGAGACCCAAGCAAGGAGCTTTAAGCCTGATAGGCATATGGTTGACCAGTGCTGGGTCTTTTTACATGGGGGAATCACTACCAAGTGATTACACACTTATGGAGGCATGGGTGAACAGAGGTGTAAAATTCCAGTGATTTTGAGTTAGAAAGTAACCATATAGAAGTGGTAAAAGTGATCATATAGGCGGACCCCTAACAGTCCTCAGCTGCAAGGGAGAGTCTGCCGACTTCACGGCACCAACGAAAGATTCCTGGCAGCTCCACTCTGCCAGGTCCCCATGCTGGTGTGGAGGAGGGTGGCAGATGGGAGATGGGTAGATACACCATGCAGAGAGAGAAAGCTTGAGTATAGAGTTTATTTAGTAGGTATTGGGAAAGCGATTATAGAGGAGGGAGGGAGAGAGAGAGAGAGAGAGAGAGAGACAGAGAGACAGAGAGACAGAGAGACAGAGAGACAGAGACAGAGAGACAGAGAGAGTCAGAGGAGGCTCAAGATCAGCTTGCCTCAGTGCGAAGGGGGAGATTGAGGATGAGTAGAGCTTATCTCTTAAAGGGAAAAGGTACCCAGGTGATAGGGAAGCCCAGCAGAATTATAAGTATACTTGGCCATGATGGGAAATACTTAAGCTGCTGAAAACTGTGACTCAGAGCTAGTTTTCTGGAAAAACAGAGATGGACCTGATCAGAATGTCCATCAACATGGGCAGTATTTTATTAAAACTTGCTTCAAATTTAACTTTAAACTGTGGCAGTGGTCTTCTTCTGGATCCATGGAATTAAGAAATCCTGACTGAGTCGCACACTGCTTGCAGAGAAACAGCTATGACGAAACTCGTTTGACTCATCACTTAAACCCAGAACCTCCCAGACATGGTTGGCTGTGTTACTTCACACAAAAGTCACTGTTTCTCCCCATATCCTCTTCATATTATTGTCTCCCTGCCTCAGGCCTTCAACACACCTCAGGCTGCTATTATGTTTATATTTTTCCCACAGAACCTGCTTGAGAAGATCTTTATTGCTCTTAATTCTTTGCCTCTAGTCACAGAAATAACGAGTGCCAATGACAAATGCTGCCAGCATTTCCTGCAGCCACCCTGGGGATGCAGATTGAACACTGTGGGTGCACCATGCTGGTGACTGTGCAAAGGATAAAGAAGAGTTCCTGTTTTGCCTTCTTTTTAAACCCAGAAAAACAACAGACACTACTAATTGATATTCCTATCACATTATCTCTTCCCAGATACATAAACTCTAATTTCTAAGAAGGGCTTTGAAAATTGTTTAATATTCATGTCTCTGAAAACCACAAAAGCATCACTCAGAAACTCTCAAATACTGCTCAGAAACTACATTTTAAGCCCAACCGAGAGGTAACAGTTGTGATGGTGCACTGCAGTGTGTTGGCGCACGGCTCTGTGATGGTGCACTGCTTGTGATGGTGCACTGCTTGCTCTGTGATGGTGCACAGCTCTGTGATAGTGCACTGCTCTGGAATGGTGCACTGCTTGTGATGGTGCACTGCTCTGTGATGATGCAGTGCTCTGTGATGGTGCACTGCTTGTGATGGTGCACTGCTCTGTGACGGTGCACTGCTCTGTGATGGTGCACTGCTCTGTGATGGTGCACTGCTCTGTGACAGTGCACTGCTCTGTGATGGTGCACTGCTTGTGATGGTGCACTGCTCTGGAATGGTGCACTGCTCTGTGATGGTGCACTGCTCTGTGATGGTGCACTGCTCTGTGACAGTGCACTGCTCTGTGATGGTGCACTGCTCTGTGATGGGGCACTGTTCTGTGATAGTGCACTGTTTGTGATGGTGCACTGCTCTGGGATGGTGCACTGCTCTGGGATGGTGCACTGCTCTGTGATAGTGCACTGCTCTGGAATGGTGCACTGCTTGTGATGGTGCACTGCTCTGTGACAGTGCACTGCTCTGTGATGGTGCACTGCTCTGTGATGGTGCACTGCTCTGTGATGGTGCACTGCTCTGTGATGGTACACTGCTCTGTGATGGGGCACTGCTCTGTTATAGTGCACTGCTTGTGATGGTGCACTGCTCTGTGATGGTGCACTGCTCTGGGATGGTGCACTGCTCTGTGATAGTGCACTGCTTGTGATGGTGCACTGCTCTATATTAGTGCACTGTTTTGTGATAGTGCACTGCTCTGTGATAGTGCACTACTCTGTGATGGTGCACTGCTCTGGGATGGTGCACTGCTCTGGGATGGTGCACTGCTCTGGGATGGTGCACTGCTCTGGGATGGTGCACTGCTCTGGGATGGTGCACTGCTCTGGGATACACTGCTCTGTGGTGTGCACTGCTCTGTGGTGTGCACTGCTCTGTGATGATGGTGCACTGCTCTGTGATGGTGCACTACTCTGGGATGCACTGCTCTGTGGGGTGCACTGCTTTGTGATGGTGAACTGCTTTGGGGTTCTCAGATTGCTTTCTCAAGCACAGTTATGAGCAACCAAGGTGCTTATTCAGTCCTTTCATTTTTAAAGGCAAAACAAAATGCTAAACAAACAATATAATGAAGCAAAAGAAGAAAAAATGAAAAGATAAACTGAATTAAACAACCAAACAAAAATGTCCACTAAAGCTGGAATATGGCATATAATATACTCATTTCAATGAATTAACATGTGTGTGACTATTAACCTGAATTATCAGAAATTCTCTCCAAAGTATAAAAATCATACTAGGGTAATACCCCTGGCAATGTGCTAAGGTAAAGTGCTGTATGCTTTGAAAAGTGTTTTAGTTAGATACCGACATAGAGTCAATGAGCCTAATTCAAATGTCATAGGAATGTTCTTATCTAAGATTTGTTGATTGCTAGACAAACCATCTAGAAAGAAAGAAATTTCAGAAAAAAGGAAGGAAGAAGGAAGGAAGGAAGGAAGGAAGGAAGGAAGGAAGGAAGGAAGGAAGGAAGGAAGGAAAGAAGAAAGAAAAATTATAAACTGATGACATGAACACTTCATGGTATGGAAAGGTTTATTGCTGATGAGAGTGAACAGCCAGTGGCATCAGATGAGTCCAGAGTACAGAGAGAAAGTAGACTGAACATGACCAGCACACTGGACATTGCCAGGGCTATGGGTGAGAGAGGAGGGGTGGCAGGTGACAGAGAAAAGAAAGAGAATGGTGAAACTAGAAGGAGCTAGGGTAGTAACTGGTAACAGAATAATCAGCATAGCCAGGTTATAAGAAGGTTGATTAGCTGTGGTGAGAGAAGGGCCAGGAGACTGGGGTGAGGACCTTAAGATCTATAATAAGTATTTGTGAATAAGAGCTGAGGGAGCTGAGAGGCTCATGTAACCTTAATATGTTGATTGGAGTTAGAGAGCCATATGATCCTTTAATCAGAGGTAAAGTGAATGACTTCTTCTGGCAGATGTGAACCAAATTCCCAAGTTCCCAGTTAAGAACACTTGGTTTTGCAGAGGGTCTGGGTTTAGTTTCCAACATCAGCATGGCACCATTCAACCCTCAGTAGATCTGCTTCCATGGCATCTGATGTCCTCTTCTGACCTCCACAAATGCCTGGCACACATGTGGTATACCGAAATATATGCAATCAAATGTCATAGATATAAAATAAAATTAAATAAATACTTCTTGATAAAGCAATAAAAGTTACAGAGATACTTTGAAACTGGAGTGTCTGAATGTGGGATCATATCTGCTTTCTTCCTATAGAGAATTGAGTCTACAGGATCTGAATCTGATTACAGCAGTCATGTTGTGATACCTTCAATTTCTCACATTCCCCCAAGGAACTTGCCAGTTCTGCTTTGGGCAGCAAATGAGTTTATAAGGAATGAACCAACCATAAACTTTGGTTCTCAAGCTCTCAAATTTGAATGCAGGCTTGCTCTCTTGTATAGCAACAAAATGCCTATCAGCAGACTTGTAAATTACTGGATATCATTTCAGTACGTGTGTAGTGTTAAGGGCTGTTCACTGCCCATGGCCACAGCTAATGTATATCTGCTGCTTCTGATGATGCATTATAGCAGACCATCTGATAACCCCTTCCTGGAATTTTTAACTTCTTTTGTTTTTTTTTGTTTTGTTTTTTGTTTTTGCTTTTCTGGGGCAAATTTTCTCTGTGATAGTCCTGGCTATCCTGGAACTCATTCTGTATCCAAGGTTGCCCTCTAACTCACAGAGATCCAGCTGCCTCTGCCTCTTAAGTGCCAGAATTAAAGATATGTGTCACTACCTTCAGCTGCTTGAATTTTTGATAAGATGATTTTTTTAAGATAGTGTCATGTTTTTTGAGATAGGGTCTCACTATTCAGCCTTAGCTGGTATGGATCTCGTTATGTAAACTATGCTAACCTGGAACTCAAAAGATCATTCTGCCTCTGCCTCCTGAGTTCTGGAATTAAACACAGATGCCTGGCTAACATCCTTCATCTAATGAGGATCATTTAAAAGGGACTCAATATTCAAAATTCATAATAAAATACTAAGCAGAAAAGATATGATATTAATAAAACCAACAAACACAACAAAACACTGAAGCATTCTGTTTCTTCCTGCCTTCACTGTCACACACCCCAGTACTTGAATTTCAAGGTTCATTATCCTTCCTGGGCTTCCACTTTGTCGTATAGAAAGTCCTTTTATTTGGAAGAGTGTTTGGGACCTTTTGTGAGCTTCCATCATTTTTTTCTACTGACATAGCCTCACAGCAACGCAAAGGATTGAAACTAACAGTGGAATTCAGACCAAGGACAAGGCAGATAGACTTTGGTTTTAAATATTTAAGTATAAGACAGCTACATAATGCAGATATTTAAAACAATAGTCTGCTTGGAAATTCCCATAAATAGATGTGAATTTTGCCAAATCTAGGATGCCAGACTGAACTGTTGTTGAGCAAGGCAGGTGGTTTGAACTGCTAATGTAGCATTATGTAACAAATGGGGTCAAACTTGATCAGTTTACTCTGAAAGATATTTTCTCTCTGAGAGTCTATTGTTCACTCATTGGAGTGCAGTTGTTTGGGTTTTCTGCTGTAGCCTGTACTCTGAAAGTTAGCTGGTCTGTGCCCATCTAAAGAGAGAACTGGGAAAGACTTACCACATCCCATAAGAATGCCAAGCTGGAAGCCATAGTGTATATCCAAGGTACTGCAAGGTAAAAAGAGAGGAAAATATAAAATTTAACATCTTTAAAGAGATAAAATTTTTAAAATATATCCCCCTGACACCTTATAAGACACCTCCAAAGATTCCATTGAGTTAGTTTTGTTGGTCATCTACTCCTGGGCATATAGCCTACCCTAAAGAGTATTTTGTATTGCAAGTGAGGTTTCCTTGGAGCCTTGGAAGAAATTAAATTTTCATTTGAAAGTGGTTATAAGTTGGAGATTGCTTCTAAGTTATGGATGAGGCACCTGCATGTGGCTACTTCCACTTTTGGTTCTAACACCCTATCTAGGTCAGAGCTGTGCAGGGCGGTGGCATGCTGCCTCAGTCTCTGTGAGTTCATGTGGGCCTCAGGCCTGTTGACTGAGAGGGCCTTGTTTATTTGATTCTGCCATCCCTCTGGCTTTTACACTCTTTCCACCTTTTCTTCTGCAAGGCTCGCTGAGCCCTGAAGGTGAGGATTTGATGAAGGCATCCCATTTAGGGCTGAGTGTGCCAAGGTATCCCAGTCTCTGAATTATTGTCTAGCTGTAGGTCTCTGTATTTGTCCCCATTTGCTACAGGCAGAAGCTTGTCTGAAGATAACTGAGCAGAAGGTTATTTAGTGACATTTTGTTGAAGATGCTGTCTTTTTCACCAGTATGTATTTCTAGTTTATCAAAAATCAGATGTTCATAGGTACGTGGATTTATGTCTGTGTCTTCAGTTTGATTCCATTGGCCAATGTGTCAGTTTTTGTGCCAATAGCACACAGTGATATTTTATTTATGTTTTATAAATAAAGCTTGCATGAAGACCAGAAGGTAAAACTAAGGCACTAGAAGCCAGGCCTGGTGTCACACACTTTTAATCCCAGGCAGATGGATCTCTGTGAGTTTAAGGCCACCCTGGGCTACACAAGATCCAAGCAGAAACAGATCTGGGTGGTAGTGGCTCACACCTTTAATCCCACTAGTAGGGAGTCACACACCTTTAATCCTAGCACTAGAGAGGAATATAAGGTCGGAAGAAACAGAAACTCACTCTCTTTCAGTCTCAAGATTTCTTAGAAGTAAGAAATCTCTAGTGGCTTGGGTGCTTTGCTCTTCTGATTTTCAGGTTATACCCCAATATCTGTCTCTGTGTTTGTATTATTCATGCTACAATAACATGCTGTTTTTATTATAATAGCTCTATACTACAACTTGAAATTAGGAATGGTGATAATGCTAGCATCTCTTTGATCATTCAGGATTATTTGTGTTTCCATATAAAGCTGAGAATTGTCTTTTCAAAAACTGTAAATAATTGTGTTGGAATTTTGATGGAGATTGCATTGAATCTGTAGACTGCTTTAGGTAAGATGACCATTTTGCTATGTTAATCATATTGATACCTGGGCATGGGAGACCTTTCCATTTTCTGATATGTGCTTCAATTTATTTCTTCAATTACTAAGTTATTAATCATAAAAGTATTTCACTTGTATGGTTCAAGAGACCCAAGATATTTTATATTACCTGAAGCTATTGTAAAGGTGTTGTTTCCCTGATTTCTTTCTCAGTACATTTGGTATTCGTATATAGGAGGGTTACTAATTTTTGTGAGCTTTTTTTTTTATTTTATTGAGCTATACTTTTTTATGTGCTCCCCTCCCTTCCTCTCCCCTCTTCTTCAACCCTCTCCCATAGTACCCATGCTCCCAATTTACTAGGGAGATCTTGTCTTTTTCTACTTCCCATATAGATTAGATCTTCATTGTTGTCTAATTTCTCTGGGTTTATGATTTGTAGGCTGGTTTTCTTTGTTTTATGTTTAAGAACTACTTACGAGTGAGTACATGTGATAATTGTCTTTCTGTGTCTGGGTTGCCTCACTCAAAATGATATTTTCTAGTTCCATCCATTCGCCTGCAAAATTCAAGATGTCATTTTTTTCTGCTGTATAGTATACATTGTGTAAATGTACCACGTTTTCCTTATCCATTTTTCAGCCAAAGGGCATTTAGGTTGTTTCCAGGTTCTGGTTATGACAAACAATGCTGCTATGAACATAGCTGAACCCATGTCCTTGTGGCACGATTGAACATCCTTTGAATATATACCCAAAAGTGATACTGCTGGGTTTTGAGGAAGGTTGTTTCCTAATTTTCTGAGAAATTAGCATACTGATATTAAAAGTGTACCAGTTTACACTCCCAGCAGCAATGCAGGAGTGTTCCCTTTACCCCACATCCTCTCCAGCATAAGTTGTCATCAGTGGTTTTGATTTTGGCCATTCTTACAGGTATAAGATGGAATCTCAGAGTTGTTTTGATTTGCCTTTCTCTTATGACTAAGGATGTTGAACATTTCCTTAAGTGTCTTTCAGCCATTTTAGATTCCTCTGTTAAGAGTTTTCTGTTTAGGTCTGTATCCCATTTTTTTAATTGGATTATTTGTTCTTTTGATGACTAATTTTTTGAGTTCTCGTATATTTTGGAGATCAGACCTCTGTCTGATATGGGGTTGGTGAAGATCATTTCCTATTCTGTAGGCTGTCATTTTGTCTTGTGGACCATGTCCTTTGCTTTACAGAAGCTTTTCAGTTTCAGGAGGTCCCATTTATTAATTATTTCTCTTGGTGTCTGTGCTACTGGGATTATATTTAGGAAGTAGTCTCCTGTACCAATACGTTCAAGTGTACTTCCCACTTTCTCTTTTATGAGGTTCATTCAGTGTGGCTGGCTTTGTGTTGAGGTCTTCGATCCATTTGGACTTGAGTTTTGGGAATGGTGACAGATATGGACCTATTTTCCTTTTTCTATATGTTGATATCCAGTTATGCCAGAACCATATGTTAAATGTTTTCTTTTTTCCATTTGATATTTTTTGCTTCTTTGTCAAAAATTAGATGTTCATAGGTATGTGGAT
Organism: Chionomys nivalis; assembly: GCF_950005125.1. Classification (NCBI taxonomy): domain Eukaryota; kingdom Metazoa; phylum Chordata; class Mammalia; order Rodentia; family Cricetidae; genus Chionomys; species Chionomys nivalis. The sequence goes on along the minus strand of NC_080104.1, from coordinate 16,261,423 downwards.
TAATATCCAGGTCTTTGATTTGGTTCCATTGGACCTTCTGTTTGTTTTTATGCCAATATCAGGTTGTTTTATGCCATATTCAGTATGGTAGCTCTGTAGTAGAGTTTGAAGTCAAGGATTATGATTCCTCCAGAAGTACTTTTATTGTACAGAATTGTTTTGCCTATCCTGAGTTTTTGTGGCTTTCGTATTAAGTTGAGTACCATTCTTTTAAGGTCTGTGAAGAATTTTGTTGGGATTTTGATAGGCATTGCATTGAATTTGTAGATTGCTTTTGGTAAGATTGCCATTTTTACTATGTGAATTCTACTTACCCAAGAGAATGGGAGATCTTTCCACTTTTCTGGTGTCTTCTTCAATTTCTCTTTCCAAAGGTTTAAAGTTCTTTTCATACAAGTTTTCCACTTGTTTGGTTAGAGTTACTCCGAGATATTTTATGCTATTTGTGGTTATTATGAAGGGTGATGGGTCTCTGATTTGGATGTAAAATTAACTCACTCACCACTAGACAAGTCAGTGAGTTAATTTTATATCCAACTACTTTGCTGATAGTGTTTATCAGGTATAGGAGTTTCTGGTAGTAATTTTATGGTCACTGATTTATACTTACATGTCATCTGCAAATAAGGATATTTTGACTTTTTCCTTCCTAATTCCTAGCCTCTTGATTTCCTTCAATGCCTTATTGCTCTAGTTAAGAGTTCATGTACAATATTGAATACTTATGGAGTGAGAAGACAGCCTTGTCTTGTTCCAGATTTTAGTAGAATTGCTTTTCATTTCTCTCAATTTAAGTTGGTGTTTAAGGTACGGTTTTGCTGTAAACTTCCTTTATTATGTTTAGATATGTTCCTTATATCCCTAGTCTCTCAAAGACTCTTATCATGAAGGGACATTGGATTTTTTTCAAGGACCTTTCCTGAATCTAATATGATGATCGTGTGATTTTTGTCTTTCAGTTTTGTTTTTTTTTTAAATAACAGATTACATATGAGTTATATATGTTGAACCAACCCTGCACCTTTGGGATGCAACCTACTTGATCACTGATCTTTTTAGACTGAAGATATTCTCCTATTACAAAATAAAACTGAAAATTTTTATTTTATTAAAAATATTGAAAACTTGAAGAATCTTATTCATACTAGGACTGTAAATTTCTTTTCTCTAACAGAATCAGTATTTAGGTAGAAATAAATAATGTTAACCACAAATAGTAAATATGAGAAATCAATAAATTGTTTAAGAATTAGAAATATTTAGTTTTGTTGCTTGACATCTGAAGTTTTAGTCCACATTGGGCTGTTGTTGGTTTTTTAATTCTTTTTGGTGTTTTTATTCTTTACTCTTTAGGGGGGGTCAGCTACCCAGCTCCCAAATAAATACACATATGGAGACTTTCTTACTTATAAATGCCAGCCTTTACCTTGTCTTATTTCTAGTCAGCTTTTCTTAACATAAATTATCCCATCTACATTTTGTCTTTGGGCTTTTACCTTTCACTATTTTTGCATATTTTTTTTCTTTCCTTCCTATTCCATATCTGGCTATGTGGATGTCCTTCTCTTCTTACTCCTTGATCATCTTTTCCCAGATATGTCTTCCTATTCATTCTTTCTGCCTGCCAGCCCTAGCTATTGACATTTCGGCTCTTATTAGACCAATCAGGTGTTTTAGACAATGTAACACAGATTCACAGAGTTAAAAAGAAATGCAACATAAAATAATGCAACACATGTTTGCACCATTATACAAATGTTCTGCATCATAAACAAACGTAGACCATCTTCAACTAATATTCTATAACAGGTCTCTGTTAGTTAAAACATCCAAGAGGGTTGAAGCTACTCACACTGTGTCAGCTAGAAAGCAGGCAATGAGCAATGAGCGAGGGCACAAGTCCCTGTATATGCTCTGAGGGCATAGCTCCAATGTCCTACTTCTTTGAACTTGGCCCCAGCTCCTAAAGTTTTACCACAACCCCCAAATGTCAACAGCCTAAAACCAAATAAATAGGATATAAGCCATTTAGTGGTATTTCAAATCAAAAATATGACAATAGAGATACCAAACTAGGCAGATATTTCAGGTATATAAAATATATAATTATATAAAACATTCGAATATTTGCATATAGTCTACACATATCATCCTCTATACATTAAATAATTTCAATATTATTTTTAATCATTAGTACAATACAAATAGCATGCAAATGTTATGGTATCTTCTTACTGATCAATAGAAAGAAGGCTAACCACATTCAGTGCTTATAAAATTATTTTTGATTTTTTCTCTTGTTTGTTTTCCCCATTGACTTGATATCCACAGTTAGTTTCAGTCTACAGAAGTCCTGGTGCAATCTGCAGGCCAATTTTATTTTTTAATGGTCACTTATTTTTGGAATGCAAGGTCATTGGTTCTCTTTGATTTTCGCAGCAGGTAGAAAGATATACATAAACAGCTTATAATTAATATTTGAGTGACCAGAATGTAACAGAAGAACATCAAAAACATTTACGTTTTAAGACAAGTATAACATATCATCAAAGATACAATCTTTAATTAAAAGTGGGACCTTAACAAATTCTACCTCTCACAGAAGTCAGTGAAGCTACAGTCTTCTTATGAAGCTCTACACTTTTCACGGTGACTTGTTCACCCACCCACAAAACTATTACAGAATCTAAGGCATGCACTCTCTTTCCCCTCCCTTCAACCTCTCCTGTCCTCTTTTATTTTCGCTTATTTTTGTATTCACAATTGTAATTCTGAAAATAGAACCCAGGGCTTTACAGTAATTAGGCAAATGTTCTGCCATTGATCTGTGTTCCCAAACAGGCATAAAATATTTCTGAAAAAGCCTGTGAGGAAATACTGAAATAAAAAAATGATTAGATACAAGGAAAAACACAAATTTTTATTTAACCATATGAGGAAAAGCAAGAACAATTTGGTTCACAATTCAAAGTGGATGGATGGTATAAAATATTTTATTACCTTTCTCTTGTGTATTAGGGTGTGTGTGTGTGTGTGTATGTGTGTATGAATATGTCACATGTCCTGTGTGTAGAGGTCAGAAGGCAAATTTCAGCAGTCTCTTCTTTTACCTCGTGAGTCCTGAGATGAAAATTAGATGGTCAGACTTGGCAACAAGTGTCTTTGTCCAGTGTCCCATGTTACTGTCGCTAGAGAGATAATCAAATTTAAGGAAATATTCTACATATTTTTCTTGTAATTATTTCCTGAAATATACTTCATAATTCTCTAATATATTCCTCTACAGTGTAAACGTCAGTGGATTTTATTGCGTTGTCTTAAATTTGCCTTCATCATCACAGTCAGTTAGAGCTTGTCCATCACTCAACACAAGCTGGTACCCTCTGAGCACTAACAGTCCCTTCTCTACTTGCCTACCTCCCTCCTGCAAACGGTAAACAAACTCTGACCCATCTCGATGTGGAATTTTGATCAGGGGAGTGATTAGGTTTTCTTTTGTTCTAATGACTGGCATTATGGAAGGAGTTTCTCCAACGACCTAAGTACTGTGTCAGATGTGATATCAACACTTCATTATTGCTCCTGGTGGATGACAGTCTTCTCTATGCTGTGTCACACGTGGACCTAACCAATAATTCGTTCATTAACTCTGTGTATTCCTATGGATATCATAAACAAAGCTCCTATGAACAGTTACAAAAACATGAGGAAATTTTAGGATGGGAATTAAGGAATTTAGGGGATTTAAGAGATAAAATATGTGCTGAGTAGTTTGCTATTGAATTATATTTTATCTCTCTGGTGCTTTGTTGGTATCCTGCTAGTCCAAGGAGTAGGTGTTTGAAATACAGAAACAAGCCTTTACCTCCATCAACCCCACTCCAGCCATCATTAGTTCTTGCTTAGTCTAGAAAAATGCACTCCTAATTAGACTGTGCTTCTAGCCTTGTTTAGCTAATGACTTTGCAAAAAAAAAAAAAAAAAAACAAAACAAAACACTGTACAGAGGCAATTAACTAAATTAGGCCATTTTTCTCCTTTGGTTTTGAATTTAGTGCTTTTTTTGCTTAAGAAGAAATTTTACCGTTATTTCCATTACTCTAAACCTGGGACAGTGTTTGTTTCAGGACATTCCTCTGCCATCATTCCAAGTAGTTTGACCCCTGGGCTTCCAGGTTCTCGTTACTCATCAGATGCACAAGGAATGTGTGCTCTACAGTTGGATTCTTACATATTTGTTTCAAATGGGATTTCCTCTTAGTAGCTACATATGTAGTCCTGCTCTTAAAGTAAATCTGTGACAGAGGGACACGGTGCCTTCCTGGCAGATGCATCCTTTCTCACTTGGTGGGATATCCCATGTGGTACAATGTCTTTGTTATCACTCTGACACCATTTATTTAAATTGTTTTAGTCCTTATCATCTCTGGTATGAACTTGATTTTAAACATCTGTTTGTAGCGGATCTCTGTTTTAAAATGTGAAACATGGATTAAATACATTTTATTCATCGGGATATCTAAATGTCTGCTAAAGACTGTGAAGTGGAGCAGCAAAATGTCTCAGAGGGTAAAGACAAATGCTATAGCAGAGCAGAACTTAGGTAGGCTGGGAAGACAGAACTGAATGGGAGAAAGAAGGGTGGAGTGAGAGAGAAGCCATGCAACCCCACCAGAGACAGACACCAGAATTTTAGCTGGTAAGCCACAGCCATGTGACAATACACAGATTAATAGAAATTGGTTAGATTTATATAAGAGTTAGCCAATAAGAAGCTAGAGATAATGGGACAAGCAGTGATTTAATTAATATAGTTTCAGTATGATTATTTCGGTAGGCTGAGCAGCCGGGAACCAACAAGCAGCTTCCATGCAACAGTAAAATAATTTGCAATGCATTCTTACCATATCCCAGATCTCATGAAAGAAAAACTGCAATATGTGCAAAAAATTTTTTCTACAAACTTCTGATTACATTTGTGTTTAAAATGCTCATAAAGAAGAACAAAGTGAACTCTTTAGTCTCATCAAAAAGGCTCATCAAAAGAACAACAGACAATTTAGTTAATGGGATAAAACAGAATGCTTTCACCTTGTGTTGAGATAGAGTCACAGAACAGTACATAGAAACAAGAAAAGCAGTGGCTCTTTTCTTACGAATGTCAGACTTAAGCCCCATGAGTCTCTTCCCTTTTATTCAGAGCCTATTCTATATTTCAGTTTGCAACCTCCCAAGAACAGTGATTTTACCCAGTTTTACTCTCCAAATGCAACAATTGCACCATTTCTTCAAGCATGCTTACGTGCTCGAAGCTCTTTTTTTTTTTTTTTTTTTTTCGAAACAGGGTTTCTCCATAGATTTTTTTTTTTTGGTTCCTGTCCTGGGACTACCTCTTGTAGATCAGGCTGGCCTCGAACTCCCAGAGATCCGCCTGCCTCTGCCTCCCGAGTGCTGGGATTAAAGGCGTGTGCCACCATCGCCCGGCTCGAAGCTCCTTTTTATTTGCTTTCATTTAGTCCTTCTTGGCTGGGCTGCTGTCGCTCCTGTAGTCTCTGTCTTGTCTCATATATGAGGCATCATCATACAAGCTGTTTCTTTGTGCCTTCGCTTGTCTGGAGGCTCAGATGACGCCTGGAATCAGAACTCAGTAGAGCCCCATGAGTCATCATCCAATGGCATTTCAGGAAATTGTGACAGTATTTTCACCTCTGCTTTATTGTTTTCTGGCACAGAGGTGGGTATTTGTGTGTTTTGCCTTGTTTTCAGCTTATGTCTTCAGGAAGGGGTGATAGCATGGCACGAGATGGAATAAAAACACAATTCCCAAAGTCAGAAACATCTTCCCTTTTTGCCTCACCGACTAAAGTTTCAGATCTCTATTGTACACTGGGAATACAAAACAGGCATGTTATGAGTTTCACCCTACTCTCATTGGAGGAAGGGAAATTAGAGACAGACTGATACATTTAATTTACAAACGAAAGATGCAAAGGTACGAGAATATTTGGTCAGTACTCAGCAGTTTGTTTAGACATGTCACTTCCCTTCTCTTTTGATTATGCCAGCTGAGTTCAATCGTGGTGTCAGAAGAAATACTTTCATTACTTTTGAAACTTGAGCCACGTGTCTGGCACTGCTTTCTCTTGGTGAAGGCTGCTTGTTCATTCCCAGCCGCTCAGACCCAAAAGAATTACTCAGAAACTATACTATATAAAACACTACTTGGCCAATAGCTTAAGAGTATTGTTAGTTCTAACATCTTAAATTAACCCATTTCCATTATTTTATATTTTACCACAGGGCTCATGGTTTACCCATAAAGTTCCCAGGCATCTGTCTCCTTTGGCTGTGGCTACATGTTTTCCTGACTCTGCCTACATTCTTTCTACATCCTTGTATAGATTTTCTGTCTGACTCTACTTTGTTAAGCCATTTACCAAAAACAATTAACCAATAAAAGCAACACATATTCAGAAGGACTTCCCACACCGGTATTCGAGTTGAATAAGATCTATCAAGAAGGGATATTTTTTATGGATTTTTTTCAACTTATCTGTTCTAATCATTCTCCTCTTTCATTTGTCTTTGTGAACCATTTTTTAAAAATGTCTTCCTTATATAAAAAGATTCCTTGATTTTATTTTCACAGGGCATCCCTATGTCCATTGTATGTAAGTCAGTAGTTATTAGGAAGAAATAAAAAACATGGGATATATATAGTATTTTTGTCATAAAAAGTATCTCTAATAATCTCCTTTCTTCTTAGAAAGTTCACACAAATACAGATCAGGAAACTATTCCTGTTTGATTACTTCAAAACTTAAATGAAAAATAAAATTTGTTTTCTTTTTCACTCAAAATATCTAATGTACTCAAGCAAGGTATGTCTCAAGAGATTTTTCAAAAATACAATGTAACATAATTACTTCTAAGCACTATGTTGTACATACAACTAGTGTACTCTATCTAGTGCTGCTTCATCTTGTGTAATCAAAGCCTTTGCATACTGACAGCAAGTGCCATCATCTGCCTCTCCAACACTTCCCTCACAACCTACAGGGGACTGTCTTTGCTGAACTCAAGTTTTCTAGGCTGCTCATATAATTAGAGTCGTGCAGAACCTCCTTCATGACACAGTTACTTCATATAGCATGATATCACCACTTCCACGTAATTTGCCCCTTTTATGGATTTTTTTCTTTCTGAAGGATGACTAGAATTCCATTTTGCACATGTAACACATTCTATCTATAAACTTAATCATTTATGAGCAATTAAATTGTTCCTTCATCTTGGCCATTGTGAATGGTGCTATAATGAACATAGGAGTAAGTACTTGATTTTGTATATTTTGTGAAATGCTCACACATATCCCAACATGCTTTTTTCTTTACTTTGTCAAAATTCATATTTTGAATATCTTTTACAACTCGAGATGGAAACTTTGCTCAGTTATTAGAATGCCTGTCTAGCAAGCATAGACACCTGTGTTTGAGCTCCATCACTGCATATAGAAAACTGTGGTGAAATGATCACAAGATTCATCTATATTCCAACTTGGAATACACAATAAATAAATTAATAAACATTTCGAATACATTTTTATGAAATTATAGAATTTTAAAAAATGCATATTACTGTGAGACCATCACCACTACCAGGATGTGTCATATTTCCACTCTTCAAATTTTTCTACTTCATGCTTCTGTAACTATGTGCTTCCATGACTTTGACCCTGCACACCACCAAGTGTGCTATAATTTTCTCTTTTCAGGTCTGTCACATAACCAAGCATACTGCCTTACAGCTTTACCCACATGGTGGTAGTAACAGCAGTTCATCTGTTTGCTTTGTAGCTTTATGCTATAAAAATTTTACCATCTTTTAAAATCTTAAAACTGTACTGTACATCCCTGTGGGCATGTGGATGCCATGGCCTACAGGTAGAAGTCAGAGGTCAACTTTGTGCATTGGTCTTTGCCTTCCCCCTTTTTTGAGATCAGATCATTTGTTATGCACTGCCAATGCCAGGTTAGCTGACCCAGAAGCTATTAGGGATTCTTCTGTCGCCACATCCCATCTCACATCGAATACTGAGAGGACACTGACTATTTCCACTGAGACTCATCTGGCTTTATGAAGATTCTTAGACAGTGAAGACAGGTCACACGACTGGCCTGGCAAGCCTGTGTTCACTAAGCAATCTCCCCAAGAAACCCACTCCTCTTTAGGGCTTTTATTGAGTGTAATGTACTTGAAGTGCTCCCAATTTTGGAAAAAAAAATTCTAGAAAGATTTTTGTCTGAATGTAAGTTTTCATTTCCTTATGGCAAATATGCAAACTTTGGATCCAACAATAGACAGGTGTGCTCATCTTTAAGAAAATTTTATACTGTCGTTTGATGCAACCACAGCACTTCACATTCCCTGAAACAAATTATGTGACTTTCAACTGCTTTGCTTTCTCATAAACATTTTATGATATCAATATCTTTTTGATTTAGCTTTTCTGATAAAGCTAGAGTGGAATTTCATTTTGATATAATTTGCACTTTCCAGATGCCCAGACAGCACACATCCTTTTGCTTATTCCCAACTTCCCCTATTCTTTAGTGATGTATGTTTTAAGCCCTTTGGCCATTTCTTTTTAAAATCTAGATTATTCAAATTTTTCTAATAAAAATATTTACAGTGAATTCGTATTATATTCTGAATTTAAAAAATTGAGCAAATGCATCCCTTCCAGATATATTCACCTGCACTTTAACTTTTCTTTTTAATTTTTAACAATGTGTTCAATGTGATGAAATATTTTAATACCAATTAACTCCAATCTACCCATGCCTTTCATTAATAGCATGCATTTCTCTGTAAATTCTAAAGCTCTGTCTAAATGCAAATTATGATATTTTCCTTCAATTTTTTATTCTAAATGTTTCATATTAAAACATCTGTAAACACACTATTACTTTAAATTAATGATTAAGCCTAAGTATTAGTATAAATTATCCCTTCAAAAATATATACTTTTTTCTCTTTTTTATTGCTTTATAAATAATACCATTCAAAATTTCCACTTCCTCCCCTCCTCCCATTTCCCTCCTGTTCCCCCACTTACCCTCCCTCCTCCAGTCCTAAGAGAGGGCACAGTACCCTGCCCTGTGGGAAGTCCAAGGCCCTCCCCCCTCCATCCAGGCTTAAGAAGGTGTGCATCCTAGTAGACTAGGATCCCCAAAATGCCAGTATATGAAGTAGAGACAAATCCCAGTGCCATTATCATTGGCTTCTCAGTCAGCCCCCATTGTCAGACATATTCAGAAGGTCCAGTTTGATCACATGCTCATTCAGTCCCAGTCCAGCTGGCTTTGGTGAGCTCCCATTAGATCAGGCACACTGTCTCAGTGGGTGGGTCAACCCCTCGCGGTCTTTTATATGTACTTCAATAGCATGCCTTAGTAAAACAAACTAATATTTAACCAAAGCCTATTCAAAATTCCAAGAATTCTGGAAAGATACAGTAATTAGGAGCTTGCTGCACTTCCGGAGGACTAAACTTAGATACCTTCTACCCATATCAAGCAGCTCACAAATGCCTATAACTCTAGCACCAGGAGAATCAGTGTTCGCTTCTGGCCTCCTTGAGTACACACACACATACACATGCACACACACGTGCACACACACACACAAAGAGAGAGAGAGAGAGAGAGAGAGAGAGAGAGAGAGAGAGAGAAGACAAAACTTAAAAACTGAACTCTTTCGCTTAAATATACAACCTGTCAAATTTTTAGCATTATTTGGGAAAACACAAGGACTTATTATACTGTAAGTATTTATGATATTTAATCATATTGCCCAGTTAGCTTTTGCAAAAGTTAAATTTACACATTCTGAGTTAATTGTATCACTCCATGAAGCAAAGTCATTTGAAAATCTTTCACAGGCCATTGTTCTTTCACACTGTACCTACCCCAGTCAGGGATGATGCATTTTGGGTTCTATGATGGCAATCAGAAGTAAGAATATTCCTAAGATCACCTGGGGATCCTAGTGAACGTCAAAAATCTGCCTAATGTAGAGTGATACAGTCAAGAAGTCAGCCAGCGAAGAATGGGGAGAGCTCTTTCTGCATTTGCACAGCTTCAGAATTACTCATTTCAGTGGGTTCTATTTGTTTTGCATAGACAATATCTTAAAGCATAAACTGATTATTTACCATCCTGATATTTTTTTAGTAAGGCCAGTCTGTCTTGGTCACTTCTGGAGAAAGGCAACTGGTTCAGAATTTACAAGGAACAATAAATCATATATATCAATACAAAGACACACGATTTCATATGTTAACACTTCAAATCACTCCGAGACATCATTTGTCAAATTTTAATATATATTTTGAAAATTTTTTTTCTTATTTAATTTTTTTGACTTGTTATTTAATTTTACAGGCCATGGACTGTAAAACAAAACAAATGGCTATTTTTATTATCCTGCAGAAAAGCAGCACAGTGCTGAAGGCCAACAGCAGCAGACAATGGTGTGGACTCTGCTATAAAAGGACGGTGAGCAGAACTAAAATATGCTAGGTATAAAGTGGCACACGGGCAGAATTCTCATTTAACATGTCACACACACATGCTTCTGAGTCCACAGGGAAAAATTCAGACCTGGCTAATCAAACTAGAAATTCCTCCTACTGCTTCTGGTTGAGATTCTGGGCTCCAAATGCAATGTGCATCCTAAGAAAAAGAGGATCGATGGCTAACTTTTCTCTCCATGTGTCTGGCCATAATTCCTCTTGTTAACACACACATGAGAAATGTTTAAAGATACTTTTGCTTTCATATATCAAGTATTTCTTTTAATAGGTGTGATTAATTGTAAAGAAAAAGAACCTTTATTAGCGAGTGTAGTTCAAGAGAAAGTAAGACATTTATAATCGCCATTTATTTTTACCAAGAATATCATTAAAATAAATAAAAGATAACTATAATAATTCTGAGGTAATCCTGTGAAGCAAATTTTACAGTTAGATTAGCAAATTTAGAATTTTTTTACTTTAGAGTTTAGTTCATTATTATAATTGAATCACATTTGAGATTAAATACAAACCACCTTTCTTTTTAAATATCACACAGAGTTTTACATTACTGTAATACAAAACTTTGTATAATCCAATTATTAAAAAGCCCATATTGAACTACTGTCTAAATTTGTAGGCAGCATAATAATAATAATAAAATAATTTATAAATCAATTACAAATTGATTAATAAAATATGGAAAGAAGAAGAATGTGTTATTCTGTCTCCCAATGTTATAAGTTTCAGGTTACAGTCAGTTGTCCCATTGCTATAGGCCTGCGATGCAATATATGCTATCAAGGATTCTGGTACAGGAAGCTGCTTACTTCATAGTAGGGACAAAGCAAAAATACAAATAGAAAAGACTATTATTCCCATCAATGGCACTCCAAAATCCTACTAGCCCCCAGTGTAGCCTATCTCTTAATATTTCTATCGCCTCCCAGTAATTCCAAGCTACAGACAAAATACTTAACTCATGGGCCTTTTGGAACATTTAAAATCTCAACTAGAGCATCCTTGATAATATTTTAGTCTTTTCATGCTTCTCGAAAAGGTGTGAAGACAGGACTCCTTAAGGTTGAATTGAATGGTCTTTGCTCCTAAGATGCTCACTGAAGTAGATGCCCTGAATGCTGGATTCAGTTTTGCTTCCTTCGAAGGACAAATCAGGTCCCTGTTTAGCCACTGTTTTCTGGAGTGGCTGTCAAGCTGGGTCATTACAAACATGCAGATCTTCACTCTAAATTAAGAGATACCAATAACTAATAGCTCTCACAGCAAAAGTGACATTTTGCTTTTAGAGAAAAATTTAAAATGTAGCAAGAATAAACGAGATTTCCATATTTCTTAATATTAAAAAATATGACTTATTTTAAAGTGAAAACAAGGAAGAGAAATAATCTTCAATTCACAGCCAGAAAATGTACATGAACATGTAGTGCTGTGGGATTTCCCTCTGTATGCTGTGATTAGCATTGATAAATAAAGGAACTGCTTTGGGCCTATAGCAGAGCTATACGGAAACAAAACTAGGCAGGGAAAACTAGCTAAATCCTGGGGAAAAGTAGGTGGAGTCAGAGAGAATCCATGTAGCCCTGCCAGAGACAGATGCTGGAACTTTAGCAGGTAAGCCACAGCCTTGCGGCAATACACAGATTACTACAAGTGGTCTTTGTTTCTAGCAGATTCTATTGAAGTGGGAAAAGTTACCCTCCTCCTTTGCTAGCAAGGACTTTCCATGTGATGATAGCATTCCATATTTTCTGGACGAACAAGGAGGAAATATGAGTTAGTATCTGATGGCTTAATATTATTGACAGCTGTGAGTAGCTGTAGGCACTCTAGAACTTGGGAAGAACTCAATGCAGAAAAGAATAAGAGCTCCTTTATGTATTATTGGGAATCCACTTCTTAACATTATGAATGATCTAGAAAGCAATAATTGGAAGTCAGTTTTTTTTGCAGTCAGTTTTGCTATCATTGGGCAAGTTTAAGGCCCCTGGTGTTTTTATCTTTAAGTTTGCAGTAGTTAAAAGTATCCTGTGATACCTCATTGCCTACTGAATGGCCAACACTTGTTCCATGAATGCAGCCATGAGAGGCTGGTGTTTGGAAAAGAGGTTTTTCGAGACAGGGTTTCTCTGTACTTTTGGAGCCTGTCCAGGAACTACCTCTTGTAGAACAGGCTGGCCTTGAACTCACAGAGATCCACCTACCTGCCTCTGCCTCCAGAGGGCTGGTGCGCCACCATCACCCACCTTTTCTTCTTGACTAGTTTCCCTGGTCATATTTGTGTGTCTCTCTCTCCCAATCATAGAGTTGTTGGGAAGTACTTTATTCACAGATGATAGTCTTATGTGAACCATACATAAGTTATTAAATATTGTACAAAGTTAAAATATGCAATTGCATATTCTCAGAATTAACAGTTAAGTTATCCCCACAAAAGTTTTAATGCATCTCCATAATTACTCTTTTCAATGATACTTTCATTGAATATTTATTCCAACAGCTTACCCATCTGTACACACATACCTTTTTTATTCTCTCCATGCACACATACCCATGCATATGTTTTCCTGTTTATCTGATAACATTAAGGTTTTTTCTATGAATGTTTGAGTTTTTTACAAGTGAGTACAATATAATACTGTCTTGACTCTATAATTTTAGCTAGAATTTTCACTCACATTATCTACTATGCTCGGCAATGCATGTTTATGTGAATAAACATAAATTTAACATAATATATTGGGTTTTCATAAACCCATGAAAGTATTGTGCCTCATATGTATCTAAAACATACCAGATTTTTAGTAAATACTACATTTTTTATTCCACCCTACCCTTCTATTCTCTTTTTAAATACCAATTCTGGAGTTTTAAGTCATGTTTATCTTACCATCTGTATATATCTGTCTCCATTACTTTTGATTATAGTTTATTTTTAACTCTGGTGTCATACCTCTGTAATTGTCATGCTTTCACTCCATCCACCTCTACCCCGTGCTGAACATGAGCGTGGACACATAGACCCTCACACTGGGATCAGTTTAGTTCCATACATGAGATGCAAAGATTAATCATCTGAAACTACCAACTCATAGAAGCATTAAAATCTTAAAATTTAAGGGTTTGTGATTTTGATTATTGTATCATAGAGGCTTATAATGCTTAAAAACTGAAAATTACTATATGGGTACTACTCTAGATACATAATATTTCTCTTCCTTTCTTTAATCCTTTCTCTTCTTCTCTGTGTCCTCATTTCCCCGTTTCGCTTTTCTATTTTTTTTTACTGGATTTTATAAACATTTGATATTAAATAATGAAATTTTTCCTTATTGTAGAAGAAACAATCATCTATTTGTCCACACATGTGTACAGACCTTTTTCTATTCCTGGCATGTACATCCTTTCTTCAGAGATTTTTCCATGGGCATTTTGGGGGTTCAGTCCCTAGTTCCAGAGACTTATCTCTCAACCAAGTCTAGAGTCAATTTCTGAAAACTTTAAGTCTCTCTGTTCAGCTGCGTCTTCCCAGGCGTAGTTACGGGAATTTGCATTTTATTTTATATTTATTTGTTTTTCTAATTAAACATTTCATTACAAACAACTGCATTTCTGGGAGGGGGGCAGGGTCTTGGTCCTGCCCCAATTTAATGTAGCAGACTCTGTTGACTTCCAGTGGGAGCCCTTAACTATTGGGAGGAATGGATGGGCGATTATGCATATAGGATATATATTTAGAATATATATTTAGAAATATATATAGGATATGTTTTCCTAAATCTAACCTGCTCAGTCTGTATAATGTTACTCGTATGTACATTTTTAGGACTAACACTTTGGGTTTGGATAACCAATCGGTGTGTCCTTCCCTGAAGACTATTTCTTCCATGTCCAATATTCCTTAGTTGCCTATAGTTCTTTGTATAAAACTGAGGCCCTGTGAGCTTTTCACAGTCCTTGTTTGCATAACTATTGTGTTCTCATCACTCAGCTCACATTTGGACCCTCATTTTGGTGAGATGCTGTATTAATCAGTGTAGCTTCTGACACTCATAGGAGCAACAATCTCACAAAAAATTTCCTAGTCCTTGGACTCTTAAAGTCTTTCTGCCCCCTCTTCTTTGCAGAGTTCCCTGAACCTCAGGTTTACAAATGCTACATAGATGTATCCATTGGGACTAGGCTTACAACAACTCTGCATTTTCACTGACCGTGGCTTTCTGCAGTGCCCGTTGCAAAGAAAAGCTTCCTTGATGAGGGGAGAGGAATACACTTACATGTAAGTACAAGTAAAATGTTTAATTGTTAACAATTATGTTTGTTTTATTTGTCTTTTTGCCCACCATTTCTTATTCATCTAGATGAAGGAAAATGTGTTCATTGCAGCATAGAACAAGAGGTCAGTATCCATATGCTCCTCTAAATTCCCCATCTCCTCCTGCAGTTACACATAGCCTACAATCAGTACATTCCGATGGAATGTGAGTAGAAATGCCATGTGGCATGTCTGAAGCAAAAATTAGACACGGCTTCTGGAATCAACACTACCAATTGAAGTTACCCAAGTGAGCTGATCCAGGCAAATTGGTGGTGCTGAGTGAATATGTCCATTTTATTTTGTTAAGCAATTGTATGTATGGGTTTTTCAGAATGGTGTTATAAACATTGATGAAAACGTTATTAAATTGTTAAAATTTAATATAATAACATGGAATTCCTATGTTCCCTCATAAACTGAAACTAATAAAATTACTTTTCTGTTATATGTTACCTTTTCTTCCAGTAAAACACCTTTTGTAATAATTGCTTTTTCTATGTATTACTATGTATCATGGGTCCTTGAGATTTAAATTGCTTCAAAAAAACTGTTGTTGTGATCGACTTTGTAGTTGTGATTAACTTTGTATGCTCTAATTGGCAAATCTTGATTAAGGAAATAAAGTGTTTGAAGTTATTTTCTCTGTACTTAAGAGAATCACTCAAACAATTACTTAGCTATCAACAGGAATTTATTGTCTATTTATCGTTCAGAGATTTGGCATATGCCATTTGTCATTCATAAAAGCACATTCCTTTTAGTGTAAAGAAAACAAGTCACAAGTCTTTAAGTTCCAGAGACAAATCTTTATTTACAAAATATTCCTGAGCAAAATAAGAAGCATCAGACTTAACATTCCTACAAAAATTCGAGTGGTATACTGTAGAACATATTGTACTTATTTTGATGTGTAAGTCAAAATGTCATTGACTTATTTTGTGATTCTTTTGTCTATCTCTGTCTCTCTTTCTGTGCTTATGTTTGTTTGGGTGTGGATGCATAAATGGATCCATGTATATATGTATGTGTGTATTTTAAGTGCATATGCGTGTATATTTGTTCATGTCTGTTTGTGAAATTATTTTGTAATTATTTTTTAGGATCCACATGCACAATGTGTATGTATGTCTGTTCATATGTGGGTTTGTGTAATTACTTTGCAATTTTTGTAATTACTTTTATATGTTATTTACTTCTTTTACTTTGTGATTCTTTCATCTTTCTCTGTCTCTATGTGCTTATTTTTGTTTGGGTATACATATATAAACAGATCCGTATGTGTGTGCATGTGTGTAAATATATGTATGTATATTTGTTCATATGTGTGTTTGTGTGTATATATATGTGCATTTATGTGTGTTTATAAGCATATGTGTGCTTGTGTATGTATGTGTTTGTGTGTTTATGAGTGTGTGTGTGTGTGTATCTGTGTATGCAGGTCAGAAGACAACTTTGGGTTGTCTTTCATTAGGAGCTGTCATGCACCTTGAGTTTTTTTAAGGCAGCATTTCTCCTTTAAGTGTGCCTGATTTGGTTAGTCTTTCTAGCAAGAAAGCTTCATGAATCCTGCTGTCTGCTCTCCAGGACTGATATTAGAAGCTTACACCATACTTGCATTTTTATGTGGTGCTGGGGGTTGGGCTCAGGTCTTCATGATTGCCATACAACACTATATACATACCTACTGGACCACCTTCGCAGACTTTCATGGTTCTATTTCAGTCAGTTTCTATTTACTCTAATAGTAAATTTGTTACAGTAGTCTATGATGTGGGACAGTGGTCTGTACCCTGTCACTTGTGTTTTAAATAAATGCTGATTGGCCAGCAGCCAGGAAGGAAGTATGGGCAGGGCAATGAGAACAGGAGAATTCTGGGAATAACAAAACTGAGTCTACAGTCATCATCGAGAACAGAACAAGCAAGATGTGACTGCCTCCCCGAAAAAGGTACCAAGCCATGTGGCTAACATAGACAAGAATAATGGGTTGATGTAGGTTATAAGAATTAATTAATAAGAAGCCTGAGCTAATAGGCCAACCAGTGTACTATTAATGTAGACCTCTATGTATTTCTTTGGCACTGAATGAATGTACGACCGTGCAGTTGAAACCTCCGTCAACAAGTCTAAATAATAAAAGCAATAATTTTTATCATCTATTAAGTTCTCTCTTTCAAAAGCATATGAACTCTTTAACCAGAAGACTACAACCTTTACCACTTTACAAAGATTCCTTCTAAGGAAAATTAATTTGTCATAGACTGGTCATGGCTATCAAATCGATCAAGAGAGTTCTGTAGTGAAGTACTCACAGTACAAATGGTGGTATATTTATCTGGGATATTTGTAAACACTGTTTTCTGTCTCTAAAATGAATACACAACTAGATAATTGTATTTTATATATATAGATGCAAATTATAAACACATTTTACTAGGCTATTAATATAAATTCAATTTTATTGTCTACTAAAAGAATTACCTTCACTAATGAGTACATAAAATAGAAACATATGGGCATGCTAATATATACATATTTACATATACTTATTTAAATATTTTTTATGTGACCAAACACATAATATGGAGCAGTTGAAAGGAGAAGGATTTGTGTCTCACTATTTGTGGACACAGTGTTTTATGGTGCAAAGTTTAAGGTAGTAGGAAGTTACATCTGCTTGGACATATCTTGGAGGACCAGGAAGCAGAGTGAGAACCAGAAAAAAAACCCAGGAAATAACCTTTAAGATCTATACTCTCCCCCTTTCTGCTTCCTTTTGCTAGACTTTACCCAAGCTCTAAATGTTTCATGATCTACCAAAATAGCACCATCTATTGTGGACCAATTATTTAAAAAATATTTAAATATATGAGCCCATAGAAGATATGCATTCAGACAATGGTTGTGCATATGCATATATATATGGAAAGATACATACATATAGGCATATATATCCTCTAATTCACACATATAAATATAACAAATGCATATCTATATGTGCATGTGCATGCATGTATGTGTGGGGTTGTGTAAATCTATTGTGTTTCTTTCTTAACCACTTTTTTCCTTTTTGGTCCTATGAGACTGGCTGACATTTTAATTTTGGGTTCCACATATAGTAAAATTATAGCTTGATTTTCACTGTCACATTTTACTTAGTAGAGTATATGTGTTATATTTCTGTCATTCAGTACAACTTGGGAGAAACAGCTTACTGGGAAAAAGACTCATTGTTGCTCATGGTGAGGGAAGTGGAGCAGAGCAGTGTAATTAAATCATGACATCCAGGAATCAGAGAGGTAAGGGAGATACAGAAGAACCTAGCATGAAGTGTAGCCTGAAGAATATCTCTCATGTCTCACTCCCCTGAGTAGACATTACTACCAGTTTTCACTACATCCTCCACTATGCTGTCATATGGTCAACCAATTAAGGAATTATGCCATCACTAGGTCAGATCCAACATGATGCAGTGGTGTCTGGAAAGACTATCACAGATGTATCCAGAGGTGTCTTTACTAATATCTGTGCATCTCTTCATCCATCCAAACTGATGAATATGATAACTCATTATACATAATTTCTTTGAATCAACTCATATTATTTCAGGTAGAAGAGTTTCTTCTTTGTATGGAGGGATGAATAATACACATTATCATATAATATACCTTCTACATTCTTGTTCTCATGGTGCTTATACTGTTGGTCTACTTTAGCTATCATGAATAATGCTGAAATAAAAATGAGGATGAACACGTGGCTTTGAGAAACTGATTCCATTTCATTTGGAGTTGTACCCAGAAATAGCTAGAACTAGGTCAGGTGGTAGCTCCACTTTTAATGGACTGAAGTAACTAATACTGTTTTCCATAATGTCTGTACCAATTTTCATTTCTGTTAACAGTGTGCAGTGTTGTCCTTAGCCCCACATCCTTGCTAACATCCACTGTCCTTTTTTTTTTTAAATAATAGTCACCTTAAAAATTTTGAGCTTATTTCTCATTAAGATTTCATTCCTGTTGTCTGGTGTTACTCAAAGAATTATTTCATGTACCTATTGCTCATTTGTTTATATGGCTGGCTTTATTAGTAAAATATCATTCTAGATATGTGCTCATTTCAATGTTGTTGGAGTTTGTTTTTTACTTCTTTCATTGTTTATGCTACTTAAATTTTATGGGTATTAAGTCTTTGTGAGTTGAGTGGTTACAAACATCTTCTTTTTATAGGTTACTATTTTATTCCTTTGATCGTTTCCTTTACTATGTGGAAACATTTTACTTTGATGTAATATTGTTTATCTAATTGTGTCTTTGTTCTAGTGTTTCTGGGTTCATAGCTGAAAATATCATGGTTCAGAACAATGTCAAGACACATTTTCATTATATATTATTTTCCAGTGGTTTTAGAGTTTCAGGTTCTATATTTAAAAGTTTAATCTCTTTTTAAGGTAAGTTTTGTGTACATTGAAAGATGAAGATCTAATTCCATTACTTTCTGTTTCTCTCTAAACCAATTACTGATTACACCCTCATTCTCAAGCTTCATGATTTTTGTGTTCTTGTTAAGTATTAGTTGATAAATGTGTTTATTGGTGGCCTCTCAAGGTGATAATGAATGCATGTTTTTATTAGTAGGTTCTATGTTCCATTGCTTTGTTTTCTGCTTTTCTGTTGGTAGCATGATTATTAATTTTTCCTTTTCTAAAAGTTTTATTAGTAAAATATAATCACATCAGTGTCCTTCGTTCTCCTCCATCCAAGTTTCCCGCAGAAAGAAAACAAATGAAACCATAATTATTATAATATAAAGTACTACTAAGGACACAAAGAGCAGAAAAACAAGTTGGCTCCAATCAACACCACCTTTCAATAATAGCATTAAATGTCAATGGCTTAAACTTTCTAATCAAAAGATACAGTTTAGTTGAATAGTTTAAGAAGCCTAATCTATCTTTCTGTTGTCTATAAGAAACACAGCTTCAAAGTTAGATATCATTTTGATGTAAACAGATGGCATCCTACTGTTTTGCTTACTATAGCACATTTTTATACCTCTATCTTTTGCTTGATTTAAATGCAGACAGGGGAAATGCCTGTAACTTTTGTTTCCCTACTTCATAGGCTAACTTTGAACATACAATTCATTGGATTCAGTTTGATAAGTACTGGGAAATTCACTCTTTTACTCGAGTTTTCTTTAGCTATTGGAACCTTCCATAGTCTGTTGCAATGTTTTATTTTTCTTTTTTTGTATGCTTTTAGTTCTTTGAAAAAATGACATCATGGCTTTGATAGGGATTCTGCTGAATCTGTGGGTTGTTTTGGAAAGAATGGGGATTTTAATAATCTAATTCAGGCAGTTCATGAACATGGGGTGTGTTTGATTAGTTTATTTCTCAATGGCCTCTTTCAAATCCTAAAAGATTTCCCATGTGAAGATCTTTCACCTCATGTGCTAAATTTATTCTTAGGTATTACATTCTTTTTGATGTTATTGGGTGAATCTTTTTATAAATTTCACTTTCATATATTTTACTTTCTGATTATTTTAGGTATTTTAAGTGGAATAAAAATCATGGTAGATAATGATATAAGTCTTAATTGGGTACATTGTAAGTAAATGAAAGTACAATTTGGCTAGGAGATTTAGATATTAGTATTAGGTGAATACACAAATATGGTACAAGCAATTTATACATTTCTAATCTGCTAATATCCATTACTTATAGCTTAATTAAGAAATATTTATAAGAACATTCAAATCTAACTTCAGTAAAGTAGAATATTTTATAATGAATTGTGATGGCGAACCAAATACTTAAGGTTCTGGCAATGTGCAGAGCAAGGGTAAGACATGAACAAACCAAAAAAATCTGCAACTCTGCCTTGGTAGCTGGGTGTGCTAGTAGTCAGGAATCCCTTGGTGGTTAAATCACCTTGAGACTAGAGTTATATGTATCCTACATTATCAGTTACATGGGCACTAGGATACTTTTCCAATTGCACAATGCACACTAGTGAAAGATGTGCCTCTGCAAAAGACCCTGACTCCATTATGTGACTGATCTATAGTTTTGACATTCTGTCCTTTACAGGGTTTCCTTAGAGGATGATGGAAAGAAATGACTTGAAAGCAAGACCCTATACATTATAATTTGAGGAGGGGAAATGTGTCAATTAAACTCATGAAAATGTCACCCATATCATAACCTCATACCACACCCCCCCCCAAACCTTGCAGTGCTGAAGTATGCATGGGCAACCCATATATGGCGGTTCTATTGAACTTGTCCATATTGGGTTTCATGGTCTAACCTGATAAGGGTAATTGACCAGGTCTCTTCCTCAAGAGTGTATCAGATCACGTCACAGTGAACCATTATGTGGGACGTGAACTAGAGACCTTTGGAAAAGCAGGCAGTGCTCTTAACCACTGAGCTATCTCTACAGTCCCCAAACTCATAACATAACTAACTGTTCATTAAATATCCAAAATGCAATGTGCAGCTTCTCCTTTCCCTTTGGGTGGTCCACTCCAATTTTTCATTCCTGTTCTCTGAACTTTTCTCCTCCTCAAGTTTTCCTCTATGCTTCTCTTCTCCATTCCTTTTTCTTCTTCTACTCTTCCTCATACTCCCCGTTTTCCTCCCCCTTTCCTCTCATTCTCTGAACTGTACTATGGTCTGGCATTGCTTAGTATGTTTCTACTTAAACTGTCAAGGATTTTTCCATGAATTCTTTCTTTGAGAAGACTAGAAAAAGAGAGGAATCTTTACCTGATAACATCTTGCATTGTTATCATGGAGAAAAACATTAAAAATTTTGAGGTCTCTGCTATACACAAAATAATGACTTATCAATGAAAAGTAAATCATACAGTGTTAAAGGTATAATCACTGTGAAGAAACTTTTAGACCACTTTTCTGGTGAGAGGGTTAGAAAAACAAAATCTGTAAAACTTATTTTGTATTGTTTACCAATGTCACTATTTTCAAGGTACTCTGTATTTAGAAGAAACAATCTCTGTCACCTTGGCAGTTTGGAAAGATTCAAGATATTGAGCTTTCATAGGTTGTAATATAACTAAACTCTCCCTTCTCACGCGTTTTCTAGTAAATTAACTGTATAATGTAAATTTCAATATTTCTCTTGATTGGACCCTGGGAGATTCTCCATAAAGGACTTTCATCTCTATATCAAGGGCAAAATATGATCTAAGACATGACAGAGAGGCACCCCATCTCTTGTAAGATATACAGTTACCAAACTAAAATTACATTAGCCCAATAAAATTAACATGCCTATGGAAGAAAATACAATAAAAAACTCATTAGTTTAAGAAGGTGACCTGTGATAATTTCTTATACACTATTTTGCCCTAGAATTATATAGAAGTTCTTTTAAAATCCATAATGATAAAATAGTCTCTGGTTTTATTACAGTTGGAGGCCCTAGGTCATAAATGTGATTTGTAATTTAAATAATTTCTTATAACATTAACAAAATATTCTAAAGAAAGTCAGGAAAGTCTACTTTTCATTGTTCCTTTCAATGTGATTATTCAAACCACATTTAAAAAGGTACATTTCTTTTTAAAATGTAAATGCTTTTATCCCTGGTGTGTAAATATAGCCAGATAGCAACCTGTCCCTCATTCTTTAGTCCATACATTCATATCTGAAGCTATAACATTCTCAATAAAGGATGTTTACACATTTGGACTTTTACAATCTAATTCTTTTCAGTTCCCATAGTTGTAGAGTTTATGTAATCAAAGAACCTTCAAAATGTGTACTTAATGAATCTAAAAACCCTAATGTGGAAATTGATTTAGTTAATTTTAAATCACCGGATCACAACAGAGCCACTGCTTTTTACATAAAACTCTCATTAGAAAAGCTTTAGGGCAATTCTTAATCTATATTTACAAATTACTTTCCCCTAAATATTATATAGATAGATACTTTTACCTTTGGTGAGACCAGAGATTTTCATGAAATCTTTAGTAGAATCATTTTATAAGTAATTATTTGTCTTTTTTCACTTCCCAACAGAGGGCACCTTTTGCCTCAGCTCCTAACATTCCTGTGCAGTAATGTCACTGGCTGCTTGGCTCGGGGCTCTTTCTCATGGATTACTGCCCAAACCCACTTCCCTGCCAAAAGGCACTCTTTCCATTTATGTCTACTGTGACTTTCAGATATGACAAATGTGTTCATAGGTCCATTTCCTATTTAAGATCCATTATCCACTTTCCTCATCATGATCGTTAATAACATCATATAATATCATATAAGTTAAAAATGACAGTATATTCTCCATCAAATATTAAAACAAGAACTCTGCAAAGGATAATTAAATTTCTAATGCCATTTTTTCTGGGTCAACAGTAACTATACAACACATTCTATCACATAAATATGTACAAATAATATTCATCAAACCCCTTAATTTTTCTCTTCCCATTCAAGAGATTCTCATATGATACATAATTGTAATTATTCAGTAGGCTTAGCAAAAGGCTTAAGAGGTACTTCTAGCCTGGTGGAGATGGTGGTACATACCTATGTTCCTCACACATATGGGTAAAGGCAACCTGTTTATTACCAATTAAAGGTCAGCTTAATCTCTATAATGAGTTCTAAACTAGTCATTTTGTCTGAAAATACACTGTATCAAAAGAAATAACAAGAAATCAAGTTATAACTAATCACAAACAAATATTATTTGTAGAAAATCGTTTTCCTTGTTATTTTAAATACATAAATGCTTAGTCATTGAAAATTTACTTTTTCTAAGTATTCTGCATATGTATTCAGGATTCAGAGAATGATGAAAACATTTACCTCTTAAAAGGCTCACAGCTTCTTAGGGACTATAATTTATGATACAATTTATTTCAGTTGCTGTTATATTACTGTGAAGAGACACCATGTCCAGAACAATTTTTATAAACAACAACAAAACCAAAAATTTAGTTGGAGACTTGTTTAGTTTTAGGGGCTTAATCTCTAGTCTTCATGGCAAACATAAGACAAGTTTGGTGCTGAAGCAGTGTCGGAGAGATATTTACATTTGATCTGTAGGCAACATGCAGAAAAAGAAAGATGGCCCTGGTGTGTGCTTTTGAATCCCCAAATCACACACCCACGAACACACCTCTTCCAACAAAGACACAGTTCATAATCTTTCTCTAACAGTTCCATTAAATGGTGACTAAGTAGGCTAGCATATGAATTGCAAGGCCATTCTCATTTAAACCACCACTCAGTGGGAAATATTTTATGGAGAAGAAAAATTTTAATAAACATCAAGAAGACAGATAACTTTTACTTGTTTCTTTGCATTCTAGTTCCAATCTATTCCTAAAGGAAATGGGCATTGAAGAAAAAACAGCAACACTGCTTGGCTGATAGCTTAGATGTATTCCTAGCTAGCTTTTACATCTTAAATGAACCCATTTCTATTTTTTTTTTTACCGTGGGGTCCATGGTTTGTTACCTCTTGCTTCTTGGGCAACTACATGCCATCTGCCTCCTTCAGGAGCTACACTGCGTCTCTTTGACTCCACCTACTCTCTCTATATATATAAATCTTCGAGCCTGGCTATATTCTGCCCTGTCATAGACCAAAGCAGTTTTATTCATTAACCAGTAAGAGCAACATATACAAACAGACATCCCACATCAAGGGTGAGTCTAAAAAATGTATTCCCTTCTCAGTTCTTTAACGGAGTTAAAGATTATATAATTATAGTTACTCTCTACGTTATTTAGACTCCTTGAGATAAAATGTTTAACAAAACTTTTGTTCTCAATATTGTTTGTTATATTTATTATTTGTTATTATTGTATATAGTTGTATTTGGTTTAGTTCTGTCTTATTTAGACAAAAGGGGGAGATGTAGGGATAAGCCCCGCCCATTAGGGGGCGTGTTCGCCTCAGGCTAATGTTTACTGATAAATCTGCCTGGCGTGATCCCAGCAGCCCTTTTTCTGCTTTCCTGTTCTCGATGGAAACCTGTGGTCCTGTAAGTCTATTTCCCCATTAAAGCTGTATATATTTTTATAATCTGTCTACATTCATTTACGCCGTTATACTTCTCCCAGTCAGTAGGTTGCCTTTTCGTGTTAGTGACAGTGTCCTTTGCTTTACAGAAGCTTCTCAGTTTCAGGAGGTCCCATTTATTCAATGTTGCCCTTAATGTCTGTGCTGCTGGGGTTATACGTAGGAAGTGATCTCCTCTGCCCATATGTTGTAGAGTACTTCCCACTTTCTCTTCTATCAGGTTCAGTGTGTTCAGATTGATATTGAGGTCTTTGATCCATTTGGACTTGAGTTTTGTGCATGGTGATAGATATGGATCTATTTTCATTCTTCTACAGGTTGACATCCAGTTATGCCAGCACCATTTGTTGAAGATGCTTTCTTTCTTCCTTCACAGATCTTGAGAGGACAATAATCAACTTTATATGGAAAAACAAAAAACCCAGGATAGCCAAAACAATCTTATACAATAAAGGAACTTCTGGAGGCATTACCATGTACCATTTCTTAAATCTCTGTTTCCTTTCTCTATGAGCAGAGTCTTGAAAGTGACCTCAGTTTTGCTACACACACACACATACCCAGTTTGTTTGTTCCTATTATTTTGTTCTGGTTCCTCTTTCCTAGATTATTAGCAAGTATCACAAATATCTGATTTCTTTACTGGTTGTTCTCTGTATTTTACTTAATGTTTCTGTACTCTTAATTAAACCACCACTATTGTATGAATCACTCATCACCCTCTCTGTATGCACCACCATGAGTTCCTGCCTCTAATAATGAGATTAAATTCTTCCACAGACCATCATTAGCAATTAAAGGCCCAGAATTTATTTACTAATCTTTTCTTTAGTTTTTTACACTTTCAGATTATTTTATCCTATTTACTCAAACTTCAGTTCTATATTTTGACTCAACAATGGTTAAACTTAAACTCATGTGAGTCTGAACACACATGTGTCTCATTAAAGATCAAAGCAGCCAAGGAGAAAATGAGTATAAAATTTTCAAATATAGAAACTGACACTGACTTGAATGCATTCTCTGAAAAAATTTTGGTATAAACTAAATCCTAATGTGTAAATCCACTTTGAAGTAAATATGCAGAACTTTTCATATGTCAGTTACCTTGTATCTCTTATAATCTTTCAAATATCTTCAGATTTATTGCAAATAATTTTAAATTTTTTCAGACTATAATTAATCTGCATCATTATTCTTTCCTTGCTTTAAACCCTTCTATGTACCCCTTTGCTCTCTCTTGAATCTATAACCTCATTTTCTTTAATTTTGTGTGTGTATAAATAAATATGTGTGTGTTTGTATGTGTGTATCAGAGGAACAAGGAGTTTGCTGTGATGTTATATTTCCTATAAACTTCAAAAGTTATGCCTATTAAGTCTCACCAGCATGGTGCCTAAACACGAGGTGAACAAGGACAGAATCAATAAACATTCAAACACGGAAGTGGGAAATTTCATAAGGAAAATTTCAACCTTATACAAAGAGCTACAGGTAACTGGTGAATGCTGAATGGGTATAATGAGAGTATTGTATTGATTTTTATAACAATTAGCATTTAATGAGTTGCCACCATACTAGTAATGAGACTGAAAAACCTGGAAGCAGGGACAAACAGGTCATGATGTTTTATGGTGTGGTGTTTATACTGTTGAAACTAATTATTGGTCACACTCAATGGTGAAAACCATAGCTGTGATTTATGTATCATTCATTCATCAAATCCCACGTGCTGCCCTATTGTAACCTAATGTAACAAAGACCTCACATATCTACCTTTGCATTTGTGCTCAAATTTGCATTTGTTCTGATGTTATTCTTTATAGATACTTTATTTTCAGAAAAGCATATTGTTTTAAAACAACTTCCACTGAGTCTTTAAGATGACTAAGTTACAGAATGCACACCAAAGATTCTCCTGCATTCCTTATTCTTTAAAAATGACTCTGCTTTTGAGAAGTCTCTCAAGAGCAGAACTGCACATCTGATTCTGCTTCTGCCTCAAGGTCAAGGGTTTCTTCATTATGAACTAAGAGAGCTGAACGTTGAGCCGTATCCAGTGCCTTTTAGACAAGGTTAGTCTCCTGTGTCAGGTTCAGTAATGCTTTAAATATGGAGCAGACACTGTTGCTTGGGGAAAACCTTCCAAACTTTGAGACTAAGAAATAGTGAGTCTATTAAAGAGAGGTTAGTATCTTTTTTCTTTCTTTTTTTCTTTTTTCTTTTATAGTATTGAGTACCAGTGTGTAAATAGCAAAATGGCAATTCAACCAGTTTGAAAGGATTCAAATAATAAACATTAGAGAAAAAGTTTATAATTGACACAAATGATACTAGTATTTTTCAGAAATTATCATGCATTTGCATTTCTTAAAATGGGCTTGTTTCACTTTTCTAATATAATGAGTTCCAGAGGCAATTAAATAATCCTGACATTTCCCACAGGATGCACAGAACAAAATTAATGAAATCATATAGCAAGGAATGACTATTCCTTCTACTGGTATAGGCAAGAAAAGGGGTTGTTAGGAAAAAAAAGTGTGTGTCTTTCAATTCCAATTTTGTCAATTGCCTGCCATATTAGTTCTTGGGTAGAATAAATATTTTGAGTATGAATAATAAGGTGGACGAGGTCAGTATCATTTACTTTGTTATTTTTAGGACCCAATTTTGTGTTCAATCACATGTATAGTTAAGGTATTTTCCAGGTGTAGGAATGACTTCCAAATACATTCCTTTAGCCATGTGTGCTGACGTATCTGCATTTTTATATTAAGGTTCAAAGATACAGTTTGTACATATCAAAACATGAGGGAAAAGTCTCTAGAGTGTCTTGTTTGATGTGTGATGACCTTCTGTGTATGTGTTGCTTTTATTGGTACATGAATAAAGCTGTTTTGGCCAAAGGTTTAGCAAAGTAAGTAGGGAAAGACAAGAAGATGCCATGTAGCTGCTGAAGGAGAAAGATGCAGCCAGAACATTACCAATAAGCCACAACCTAAGGCAATACATAGTTTTAAGAAATGTGTTAATTTAAGATGTAAGATCTTGCTAGGAATATGCCTGAGTTATTGGCCAAACATTGTTGTAATTAATGTAGTTTCTGTGTGTTTATTTGGGACTAAATGGCTGCGGAACCAGGCAGGACAGAAACTTCTGTCTACACTTGTTCATGACAATTTCACCTTTTATAAGTAGGCAAGTATTTATAGAATCACCCTAAGTATGTATTCACATCAATTTTGCAATATAATTGTGATTCAATTAATCTTACAATAAAATTGTGACTTCAAAATTTATTTCCACAATACAATTGTGATTATTTTAAAAGATAGTTGACTATTAATAATAATTATATTTTTATTATTTGTGGTAAGGTACCCCATGTTCACCTTAACATTCAAATCCAACTGCCTTAGCTTCCTGAGAACTGGGACTGGTGGCATGTGCCTTGATGCACAGGTATTAACTTAGTCATTTTAGTTATTTATACTCACTATTTAATAAGTGTTATCCAATAAAACTTTTATCTATCTCTGAGTGGCAAAATATGGATTAAAATCATGGGAGTTATTTGCTAGATGTAATGGCAAAAATGGCAAAGCCACTGATTGTGGGAATACTATGGAGACTGAAGGAAAAGAATACTTGGATCATGAGGGGTTTTTTTTTATTGACTTTTATTGAGCTCTACATTTTTTGCTGCTCCCTTCCCTGCCTCTCCCCTTCCCTTCAGCCCTCCCCCAAGGTTCCCATGCTCAAAATCCTAGCAAAATTCTTCAAAGACCTTTAAAGAATGGTATTCAACTTCATATGGAAAAGCAAAAAACTCAGGATAGCCAAAACAATCCTGTACAATAAAAGAACTACTGGAGGCATCACAATCCCTGACTTCAAACTCTACTACAGAGCTACAGTACTGAAAACAGCCTGGTATTGGCATAAAAACAGACAGGAGGACCAATGGAACTGAATCGAAGACCTGGATATTAATCCACACACCTAATTCGAACACCTAATTTTTGACAAAGAAGCAAAATTACCAGATGGAAAAGAGAAAGCATATTTAACAAATGGTGCTGGCATAACTGGATATCAACATGTAGAAGAATAAATATAGGCCCATCTCTATCACCATGCACAAAACTTAAGTCCAAATGGATCAAAGACCTCAAAATAAAGCCAGCCACACTGAACTTTATAGAAGAGAAATGAGAAGTACTCTTGAATACATTGGCACAAAGAACCACTTCCTAAATATAATCCCAGCAGTACAGACACTGAGAAAAACAATTAATAAATGGGACCTCCTGAAACTTAAAAGCTTCTGTAAAGCAAAAGACACAGACAATAAGACAAAACAACAGCCTAGAGAATGGGAAAAGATCTTCACTAGCCTCACATCAGACACAGGTCTGATCTCCAAAATATACAAAGAACTCAAGAAACTGGTCATCAAAATAACAAATAATCCAATAAAAAATGGAGTACAGACCTAAACAGAGAACTCTCAACAGAGGAATCTAAAATAGCTGAAAGACACTTAAGGAAATGTTAAACATCCTTAGTCACTGAGTCATGAGTTTAAGGAGAGCTTGGGTGACATAGTAGATCTTCCCTCTGTTTTTGTTTCACTCCTTTACAGCACAAGCACCCACATAACATTAGTGAATATTTAAAAACAAAGCACTGATTCCATAATGACCCACATTAGGAAATTATTTTCCAAGCTTTATTTCTAGTTATGCCAATGAGTTATTTATATTGAACAGACTTTCTGATTCTCTTTTAGTTGTTTTTTGCCTAACAGATCGGGCAAATATCTGAAGCAATTCTAGACTTAGAGCCTTAAGGAAGACAGGCGAACCTTTTGTCTTGATCTTAGTTGCAGACATGGAGTTTCTCAAACTACCAAAGCTTTTGGAAATCTAGTTACTTCTGTTTTAAAATAAGGGAGTCCTTTTTCTGCCAGCTGATGGATCCTGGTTGCTTATACATACTCTGCTGGATGAGCCTAACGCACAGTAGCTTGTAGACTAACTGGTTAAAGAAAAGGAACATGAAATTGAGAAGAGAACATGTTGTGGTGGGGTTTTGTAGGATTTTGTGTGGAACAGTCAGGGGTATATATGATCAAAACACAAAATATATATGAAAATTTGAAATAATACAGTAAAAATTTTTAAATGGAGATATTTTTATTCCACCATGATAGAAAGTTCTAATGAACTGTGCTTTTAAATGTTAACACAATATCTACATGGAAATGGCGCTCATTAGATGCTAATGTTAGTACCTAAAAATCCTGAATCTCCAAAACATGTTTTTGATTACCTATTGAAGTTGTGATGCTAAATATGCATTGTTTTCTATTCTCTAGTGCTGATGAAGCCAGCATGCTTACTCCCTAATTTCTGTTTTTCTGTTTTGACCCTTTGTGGATGAAGAGACTCTTGTGTGTTTTTAATAAATGTTCAGCAAAAAAACAGTAGAAAGCACATGGGAAATGGAAATGAGCATTTTATACAATTTATGTAAGGAACTGTGGGGAACCCATACGGGCCAAGAAAGCTATGCAAATACCTGGCAAGATTCCCTCCTCTCCATCTGCCTAGCTGCTTTTCCTCTCATGGGAAATCTACATTGGCTGCAGAAGAGGAGACCCTGTCTGGCCTTCAGTCAACAACACTTCTGGGCACACAATATATTCTATGTTCAACCTGCCTACTAGGAATAACCAGCTTCAGGGGACAAGAAACTCCTTGTAGAATACACACTGTGGACAGGACAGACTCTGAACTCATCACCAAAGAACCATTTGTTGGCCCACAACCTAGAACAACTTCCAAAATGTTTTTTTTCTATTTTGAAATCTCCTGAGAAAAAAATAAGACAAAAATAAAATTTTCATAGAACAAAAAAGGAAGCATAAGGAGAGGAATATTATAAATAGAAAAGATTCCCTGGCTAGTGACATGAAAAATATTGTATTTCTCAGAATATCAATATTGGAATGCTGGTGACAAATTACTTTCCAAGATAATTTTAGAATAAATGTTATCTAACATTTCTCAAAATATGTTTTAGTACAATTTCCCATTTGTGTGTGTGTGAGTACAGAAAGACTTTGAAATTTTTTTAATTTAAAAAAAAGTAGCCCATTCCTTTTATTATAAAAAAAATGTCTTCATTGAAAAAAATTCCTCGGGCTGGGCATGGTCATGCATGATTTTAATCCCAGAATTTGAAAATCAGAGGCAAGTAATCTTTGTGAGTTCCAGGCCAGCAAGGTTTGGATAGTGATTTCCAGGCCAGCCAAAGTGGCATCATACCTTGTTTAGAGAACAAGGAGGATAAGAATACACAGATGAAAGAGAAGCAGAAGTTGAGGAGGAGAAAGAAGGGGGGAAAGAGGAAGGAAGGAAGGAAGGAAGCAAGGAAGGAAGGAAGGAAAAAAGGAAGGAAGGAAGGAAGAAAGGAAGAAGGGATGGAGGGAAGAAGGGAAGAAAAGAGGGAGAAAGGAAATAAAGAATGAAGGAAGGAAGAAATGAAGGAAGGGAGAAATGAAGGAAGGAAGGAAGGAAGGAAGGAAGGAAGGAAGGAAGGAGGAAGAGAGGGAAGAAAGAAAGGAGGGAGGGAAGGAAGGAGAAAGGGAAGGAAGGAAGAAAGGAAGGAAGGAAGGAAGGAAGGAAGGAAGGAAGGAAGGAAGGAAGGAAGGAAGGAAGGAAGGAAGGAATCCCGAGTGCTGGGATTAAAGGTGTGTTCCACCACCACCCGGCTTCTTTTCTTTACTCTCTTTAAAGCCTTCCCTTATACCCCTCCCCATTTTTCCTTCAAATTCATGGCCTCTTTTTTCACTAATTGTTATTTTGCATGTGTGTGTACACAATTCTAGATATAACATGATCAATTCGTGCAGTGCTAGTTTTATGTCGTTTTCAGAGCTGCTTACTTGGCACTGCTCAGCTAGTTGGTTTGACCTTTCCTGGAGAAGACCTGCTCTCCTGCTCATAGTTTTCCTCAGTTGCCCATAGTTCCTATGCAGGGTTGAGGCCTCATGGGCTTTTCCCTCATCCACTTTGGCCTGCCTGTCCACTAGTGTCTTAGATGTTCAGCTCACATTTCTTTTTATTTTTAACATAATTTTTTTATTGATTCTTTGGAAATGTCACATCATGCACCCAATACCACGTACTTCCCAGTCCCTCCATATCTGCCCTTCACCCTTGTAGCATTCCCCCACAAAGGAAATTTTAAAAGGAAATTGAAAATAAAAAATCAATTTAAAACAAACAAACAAACATGAAAACACCAACCAACAAACAAACAAAAACACTTCTCCCTTCTCTTTGCTGCTTCTCCATCACCTCTTCTTTTTATCTTAGTGGACCTGGGAGCTGTTGTATGTCATGCTTTTGTCCAAACATCTTCGCCTGCAAATGTTCACTGTGTAATGAGTAGTCTGATATATCATCAATACTGTTCCCTCACCAAAACGGCTTCTCAGACATCCTGCGGTTGTCCTGAGTCATGGAGATCCTGTGGCTGTGGTTTTATAGGACCAGCCTCCTCATGGCTCCAGGGTTGATGTTGATGTGCACCAACTCAATGCCCTGGATGTGTGCCTGGGTAGCTGAGTTTATCAGTCCAGGCCACTGGGACTGACCAGTTCAGGTGAGAGGTGGGGCTGGATTTCCCAAGTGATGGGAGGGGCATCTCTTCTATCCTATAAGGGGCCAGGCCAGCTCTGCCATGTTAAAGGTCATCAGTCACTGTACAAGGGCCGGCAAGGAGTGGGGCCAGTTCTTCCAGGGCCAGTGAAGGATGTTACATGCTCAGCACCTCCCTTGGACTCCAATACTAATGGCCTCTTGTAGTAATATGGGCAAAGGACATCAACACAGACCTTAGCTGTTGTTGGACATGGACCCAACACGCCCCTCAGCAGCAGTTTGGGTCTGAAGGTCACCATGACCAAGGGTGGCAACTCAGTCCACTCAGATTGGTAAGGACTCAGTGGTAGCATGGTTCTCAGACACTGACATGGTCTGCTGAGGTGTCCCAGACCCTGGGCATTTGTACAGCCGTCAGTGTTTAATAGGACACAGAAATATCAGCAGTAGGCTCACAGACTCAGATTTGGCCCTAGACTGCAGCTTGGGCCTGGACATCATCATGGCACTGGGTGGAAGAACAGGCCACTCAGATCAGTACAGCCCCACTGCCAGTGTGGTCTTTAGACCCCAACTTGGCCCCATGTGGTGGATTATCCACCCCCTCCACCTTTCCCCACCACTTGCCCTGGCTTCCATGTGGCCCTTGGTGGCAACATGGATCGTAGACAGCAAAGAGACCAGGGTTGTAGTAGGATCACAGACCCACACATGGCCCGAGACTGCAGCTCAGCCTGGTATTCAGTTCATATTTGGGCCATTGTGTTAGTAAGACTTTATAGGTGTAGTATCTAATTTTTTGAGGGGACACAATCTCACAACAAACTCCGTGATTCTCTGGTTCTTACAATATTTCTGCCCTTTTATCCATAATGTTCCTTGACTATTACATGTGGGAGTGTTTTTAATATAACTTGTTCGGGTATGTTTTAACCACATATTATAAAAATGACTTGTAGTCATTACTTCTCTATTCTTGTGCTAAAACAGCATGGCCAAGACAATTTAGAGCAGATAGGATTTATTTGGCTTATGGTTCCAAAGCTTCAGAGTCCATGATGATGGAGCAGAAGCAGCAGGTGGCAGGTGCTGGAACAGTAGCTGATAGTGAATGTTTTGAATCACAAACAGGATGCAGAGAGTGGACTCAATTGTAAACTGCTGAAGGCTTTTGGAACCTTAACACCAGTTCCCAGTGGCATACTTTCTTCATTTGCACAGTTCCTAAACTTACCAAAACAGTGTCTCCACCTGCAAAGTAGGTTTTCAGACACTCAAGAATATGGGGACATATCACTTAAACCAAAACATAATCACTGTGTGTAAAGCCAGATTCTTAGCACCTATACTACAAGGTATTTTCAGGTCCTATGTTATATCTATAACCCAGGGTTACTCATACTTCCATATATCCCCGTATTTCCCTCATTTTGTATTCTCACCGGCCTTGTGGCATGCCTTTAACAACAACAAGATAAAAGTGGTGCCATTATCTTCCCACCAGAAAGCTGTGGAGTTTCTGCTTTGTTTTATTACCAACCTTACCTTCTAAAAACAGGAACTGCACTATACAAACATTGAGACCACAGTTGTGAAGACAGGCTACTGAGGTGCACAATTCTTTTAGTGGAAACTATTTGGAAAGAAACCATGTGAGAGACAAAGGCGGTGTTTCTGTTAATGGCATCAAGGTCTCAAATACACAGCTGAGACCTCATGAACTTTCCAGCCCAAAGCTATGTATGAAATGAGCACAGCTATGCATCAGATATCCCAACCAATTATACCATCAAAGTGAAATTAGAAGAGTCTCAAAGGTTTTTTTGGAATAAGATAAGGCAGATAAAAGAGGCATTGTTCTATACTACCAAATTTTAAGATTGTTCATTTGCAGTGACAGAATTGTGTTTTCTAGTCTACAGCATGGTTGAGTGGCAAAGATCACTATATAGATCAACACATTCCAATACCATTTTCTGCATATGGTTAAAGAAGCAAAATGTTAAAAATTACAGCCTGTAATTAACATTGAAGAACTAAGAGAGGATGTTTAGAAAAAATTGTAATTGCATTAGAACTCTAAGGTCAGCTTACATTGGCATAAAAATAGAATAATTATCAAAGCTGACAGATGACCCATAAGCTAACTGACTAGGTCAACAAACTGCAGGACCTAAAGATATATACATGCACATGTACTTTTATGTGAATGTGTGGGGGAACACATGAGCAAACAGTAATTCATGCCAGATATGGTACCAATGACAGACCAAAGGAAGGACTCTACCCAAGTGTAAATTAATGAGTCAGTAGTTTTCTGTGGGTGACTTGAGTATGTGGGTACCTTAAGGGTAGCTGCATCAACAGCCTGGGTGTTGATTTAGGAAAGCTGCATATTTGGAGCTTCATGTACAATTTGTAGGCATCTTCACCATGTAGAGAGTCTCCTCTACACAGCAAGTGTTTCCTGATTCATAACGTTGGAGAGAGGAATGCAGAATCTTGGACATTTCATTTACTTACTGAGTCTTGGGAGGATCGTTTATTTCTGGAGTCTTAGGAACCTGCTTTATTCCTCTAAGAGGAAATATTCCAATTCATAGAAAATATCTATTAAACCCTTACACATAGAAACATGCACGCACACACACACTCACACACACTCATTCTGCTTCAACTGTATAGATTATGAGTATATGCATCTATAGATTCATACATGAACATATGTACATATATTCTAACAAGATTAAATACATACATATACACATATACAATATACATACACACACACACACACACACACACACACATATATATATATATATATGCCAGCCTTGTGGAAAGAACCAATCTTCTGAAATAGTATAATACATACTTTTATTATGAAAATATAGGGTATGTATATAGGACATATATATGCATACATATTTATATAAATTCCAATTTCATAAGCAACACAAATCCTCAGTGGAAGCCCAAATAAGTGTTTGTGCTTACACCAAGAAACTTATGCAGTTTTTATAATTCAGTCACCCCCAAACAAGCCCTTGGTAGCTCAAATTATAGAAGAAAGTAAAGTGTAAAGTATAAATCTATTCAGGTCCTGAAGGAGCAGCCTTGGAATTAATAAATCCATTGCTAATTGTACTCCAGTAGCCTCTCTGTTTAGGTAAAATGATTGGAAATTTTATATAATTGATGTTACTCTCACAAATTGCAAACAACAGAGAACGTACAAGTCCACCCCTATGCTGCTCATGGACTATTTATGACTGCTCATGGACTATTTATGGGTTTGCCCCATAATCGTACCATAAACATATCACTATGTTGCCTTGTTTCACATCATAAAACCAGAACTCATATCCAATTCTAGTAGAGCTGTCCTTTCTCTGGGACAATCTGGCACACACATCAGCTCTTTTCAGATGTAAATGTCTTTATGAATTAGGAGCATCATTTAAATTGGAGCCTGTGGCTGCACATTTTTATCAAGACTGCAAATGATTCTTCAGGGTTCCTGCTTTATGAAAGAGTCTGCCAGACATTCTGCAGGACACAGAAGAAAGTGACAGACAAACTGCCAATACAGGTGGAACTGTCTTTGAAATTTCCTGCTTCGTGGAAAAGTCTGTTGGATACTATGATCCTGTAGGTTGAAGATGGAGGCTCCAATGATACAGAAAAACTTTGAGTGACTGTCCAGACAATGACAATGCCTCTGTCAATTCTATAGTTTTGGAAGTTGTTTACAATGTACTTAGGTAATATTATAGCCTTCTGCAGTCTTTGATGGAACTGAAGAATTTATAGTTATAGTTTTCCTTAGTTATGCTGAAAGATAAAGTAGATATAAATATTGTAACTTTAATTATTACTTGATACCTGTTTTGTTATATGTAATTTTACAATGTTAAAGTTAAAACCTTCCTTTTTATTTAAACAGAAATGGGGAGGTGATGTGGGATTTCCCTCTGTATGCTGTGATTACCATTGATAAATAAAGGAACTGTTTTGGGCCTATAGCAGAGCTATATGGGAATAGAGGTAGATAGGGAAAACTAAGCTGAATGCTGGGAGAAAGGAGGCAGAGTCAGAGAAAAGCCATATAGCCCAGCTGGAGCCGGACAGAACTTTACCTGGTAAGCCACTGCCATGTGGTGATAAACAGATTAATGGAGATGGGATAAATTAAGATGTCAGAGTTAGCCAATAAGAAACTAGAGCTAATGGACCAGGCAGTGATTCAATTAATACAGGTTCTGTGTGATTATTTTGGTTCTATAAGGCCGGTACATACAAGTAGGTCTCTGCAACAGGTTTGTTGGGGTTACACCTCCATATTGTAGTCCCTCTCTGAAAGAAGTCAGGACAGGAGCTTAAACAGGCCAGAAACCTGGAGGCAGGAGCTGATGCACAGTCCTTGGAGGCGTGTTGATTGCTGACTTGTTCCTCATAGCTTGTCAGCCTGCTTTCTTATAGAACCTAGGACCACTAGCCTAGGGATAGCCCCATCCACAATGGACGGGGCCTTTTAGCATCTATCATTAATTAAGAAAATGCCTTACAACATTTTATGGAGACATTTTCTTACTTGAGGTTCCCTTTTTCCATATAACTCTAGCTTGGGTGTCAAACTGACATACGACTAGCTAGCACCAAGTGATGCTTCTGTGGATCACACTCTGAGTTTCTCTCTGCACCATCCCTCCCATCAATATGTCTGACAACATAGACCCTGGGAGAAAGGCTTTGAGCATCCCTCGCTGAACTGGAAAGCACATCTCCCTGCTCTCCCATCTATAATATTAATTTTGCTACTCCTGTGTTCCATCCAGTCTTTCAGTGTGGCTAACTGAAGAACACAAAGTAAGTGTTTCTAGTGAAGAAAAATAATTTAAATTCAATGCTTCAGGGAAAAATAAAATTCTGTAAAATCAATTTTCTGTTCTTTTAATCTCCAAATGAAAGCTTAATGAAATTCTGTACAAGATATCCTATCAATAAGTGATTTTTATGTTGTCTTGATTGTTTATGAAATAGATATTTGGGTAAATAATCAATAATTATTGATTATTTATGGTGGTAGAGACATCATCCTATATACAAGATTAGTTCTCAAATCACATATTAAAAATAGGTGAAAGGTAAAAATTCATTCTATATCCTTCCAAATTCTTTGTCAATTAGAGTATTTAAATTTGAGAGACATAAAGAAGCTTCCTTTTTAGTATATTCTTTAGTGTGTGCTATGAGATAGCATAAGGAGGAAAAATTGATTTAATTTTCTCTATATTTTTGCTAACCTTTATTTTGGCTTATACTGTACGACTCCTGGAACTCAGTCTCAGGAAGCTTACACTGAATCCTGATTCCAAAATAATTGTTGACTTTTCACCTTGGCAAACACTGGCACCAGAGTAAACTGACATTATTTAATCATCCTAGGGTATGACATGATTAATTAGAGGTTTTCTTTAATATATTTACATGTCAGCAGGAAAAATATATTCATGCTTTTCAAATATGTTATCTGCAGCGAAACTGGAAGTACACAGGGCTTAATGAACATTGATAAAGTCAGTCATATGTTCAGTAGGGTTCTATGAAGACCCCCACCAAACAAGCATTTTTGCTCTTTAATCCAGTCATGGGAGTCTGAACTGCTTATTTATCCCTGGCCTTCTATGTGCATGCTCTTTGACTGTAGCACCCCTGTCCTCCTGTACCTAAAATAATTGCACAATGATAATCAAGTGTCTAAATCCAAATGGTCACCAAACTTGGCTGACAAGAAGAGAAGCTTTCACTGCCACTATTCCAGAAAAAAAAAAATGGATAGCTTGTCTAAAATTCAAAGAACGGGAAATTATTTTTTTTGCTAATATGCATTTATTTTTGTAGGTTTGGAGACTCAGCAATGACATTGAAGGATAATGAACATTGAGGAAATAATATAGAAAAATCCTTCAAATATTCATTCCTTTAATAATTGACTTCTGGAAGTTAGATAGATATCTCAGTGGAAGAAGTGCTTGCCATGCAAGCCAGACAACCTAAGTTCAAATCCTCAGATTGTATGTGCCAGCCACACATGAAGCATTCATCTGTAGTCCCAGTGCTGTAACAAGTTCTGCGATGAATGTAGCACATGCCTGGAAGTCTGTTTAATATTGTAGCCAGTATACAAAGGATTCCCCTTTGTATGCTGTGAGTATCATTGGTTAATAAAGAAACTGCTTTGGGCCTATAGGGGAACAGAACTTATAAAGGCCAGGGAATAGAAGAGAGTGTTGGACAGAGAAAGAAAAAATGCATTTAGAATTTCAAAACTTTTGTGTGAAATTACGGTAGTTACTATGTAGCACTTGTTTACAGCACATTTTTAATTGTCAAACAGGAAGAGAAGGGCTGAAAAGATGGGTAGCAGTTAAGAGCATGTGCAACTCCTGCAGAGACTTGGGTTGGTTTTCACAACACATAGCTCACAACAACTTGTAACCCCAGTTCCAGGACTTAAAAAGTTCTGATGTAAATGGACCTTCATGGACATGCATACATGCAGGCAAACCTTTCATACACATAAAAAAAAATACTTTTTGTAAAAACATATACATAAAGGTTATGGAATGTTTTCAACATAAATGATATGTACTGAAAAAAATATATATGTTTGATAGGATTTAGGTATTATATATACATAAGATATCATAGTACCCTATATGTCTATTTATAAATGATTTATATCTTGTATATTAAATAAAATTTATGAAGCTAAAAGAGAAGAGATATCTGAATATCACTAATCTCCTAGTGCTATAGAACAATGATCTTGTACCCTGTAAAGATTTGTTGCTTGGATTTTAATAAGATGCTGATTGGCTAGTAGCCAAGAAGGAAGTATAGGTGGGGTGACCAGGCAGAAAGTAGAGGTGGGGCAATGAGAACAAGAGAATTCTGGGAAGAGGAAAGGTGCCATCTGTAGTCAAAACCCAGATGCAGAGGAGGCAAGATGAAAATGCCTCACTGATAAAAGGTACCAAGTCACGTGGCTAACACAGACAAGCATTATGGGTTAATGAAAGTTATAAGAGTTAATAAGAAGCCTGAGATAATAGACTAACTAGTTTAAAATTAATGTAGACTTCTGTGTTTTTCTTTGTGACTGAACGATTGCAGGACCGGGCAGGATAGAAACCTCTGTCCTCATCCTAGGGCTTTCCACAAGCCAGGAAAGCAGCCACGGGAGTTTGAATTCAACAAGCATGAGCAGAGACATGAAGTGTTGTAATATCCATCCTTCTCTCTGATGCAGATACCAAACCATGGACACATTTGATGCTGCATGCAATACAGTAATTCAGTGGGACAGACTACCCAATTTCACTCTGCATGGTCACAAAAACAGCAGTGTGCACTAAACAGGCCAATGCATAGACTTTTGCCATAAGTTTTTTGCATCATTTTATATCTGTTTCTGGAATTTTTATTTCTTTTCACCAAGTATATAACAGGAGCAGTTAGGCCATATACAGCATACTGTCGTTGTAAGGGCAAATGCCATGTGCTGTGTCTCTGGTCTCAGGCATTCAGTCAAACATTCTGGATGTTTCTGTGAAGATGGTAAACTTTGCTTTTAACTTTTTTAATTTTTTGTTTCTTGTCTTTTGGATAAATTCAACACTTAAATTGAGAATGATTGAGTTAAGAAGATTAAACAATATAAAGAACACAGGCAGACAGAGACAGAGAGAAGGAAACCCCATGTTTGTTCTTCTGAAGAAGTCTAATTATACACTCATGAGAGGTTTTTCTAAAAAGCAAAAAATAGGTTTTTTTGTTTTGTTTTTAAAAAAATCTGTACTTTCTAGAAAAAAGAAGTTGTAGATATATAGAGTAGACACTGGACTTGGAAGATGACTTTCTAGGGTCTAGGGAGATCAACCCATGAAGAAAGTGCTTGACACTGAGTTGTATTCACCAGAACCTATACATAACACATGTGCTTGTAATACCATCATACTTAGGGTAGTATTAGAGGTGGAGACAGAAGAACCTAAGAAATTGCACAGTAAGAGACTGTTTCAAACTAGGTAGTAGATGAGGACCAAAACTTGATGTTACCCCCTCACCTTCCACAAAGTAGGCACATGTGTAAATTCACACACACATACACACTCACAGATGTACACACACATATTATTTATACACATCATAATTACTCCTACAAAAATAAAATGTACTTATGTATAAATGAAATAAATGTCAATACCATAAAATCTAACAAAACTCACATCTGCTTTGGCAGGCATTGGAAATGACTTTGGTTGTGAGTGTACTTTTATTGTTTCATCAACCTTGAGCTTTATTTAACAAGTTAAGCTTTGCTGACTGCTGCCTTGTGCCAAGACAGTTGCTTTCATGTGACTTATATCTCTGAGTCAGGGGATGTGCACAGTTCTGCCTCTAGGAATTAAATTCACATCTTGATTGAGGTTAAAAACTCTACAAATGCATGAATAGAATTGGAACATCTCTGGAAATATTCTGATGCCCAAATCAAAAATTCAGTTTATTCATGGAGAAGGAATACTGATTATTATTTTATTTGAAGTAAGTCTACCATTCTCTGTTTCAGGTCAATTTCCAGTGGAGCAGCGTCTACTTAGTGGCACCCATCTTCTCTCAAATGACTGTACTTGATGAGAGGCCACATTCACTCTGGCTGTGCTGACTGAATTAGAACTGTCTTGATGATATAATAGAAGCAATGACAAATGTGCATTCAAATTGCTTAATTTTAATTAACTCTAATTAATGGCTCATGTCTGATTTCTTTCCAAACACCACACTGAATATTTTAATTTGGGCATGGAATAACTTTCACAAAATAAAAATTTAAGCTCTTCTTCATAAATCCAATTGTCTTGACAATTTCTTTGCTACATCTTCACCTGGCTACCTAAAATATGAATAAAAATTCAGAAAGTATTAAGTTCATCCACTTTAAACATGTTGGGAATATTTTAAAACAGTATAATCACCTGTTTATCCATTTATCTATCTATGGGCTGATCCATATGAATAAAAATTCCAATTTCTATTTATTTTTACTTGTAGCAAATTAACCATGTATGTGCTTATACTGAATTCCCAGCTACAGCCATGTATGATAGCAATTAGAGACATTTCTACCTTAGGAATTTGTTAAGAAACTATGAAAATCAACTCATGACTCTTATTTTATTGTGAATACAAGAATATTTTCACTTTCTTTTATGTATTTAGCTCAATTATAATATATGTAATTAGGTTATATGCTTAGAGTCCTTTCCCCAAAATTTGAGAAACTGGAAAATAATTTACTATATTTTTCCTTTCCTGTATTTAAAAATACAATTGTTACCTGCAATAAAACTCAATTTTGTGTTATTTTATTATTTATTTAAATGTTAAATATTATGTATGAAATTGAAGTTGTAAAGTAACATATTTACTTAATATTTTTAAAATATTAGTGTCTTTTCGCTGACATGCATTTCCACCTTGATTTGTTAGAAAGAATGCTTTGGTATTTAGTATCATAGTAGATACAATAAACAGGACATTTGTAAAGCTGGTCTAGGGAACGCACACTAGTTATAGGTCTTGGTGTTATTGGGCTCCTTCTCTAAGTTCTACCTTGATTCTTTTATGCCTATTTTGGCCCCGAAGATGAAGGTACTCGCATCTCCAACAGTTAAATCACCTGGTTGAATGCCTAATGCTAAAGGCTTAGAGATTTACTAATCCCCTCCTTCTCTCCGCTTCCTTTTTTTCTGGGATACAGCCTCTTGTTCCTTGCCCATTTAGTTGGCCATCCCAAATAATCCCATAGTCTGATACTTCACTCCTCACTGTGAAATCATCTCTGTATCGTTATCATCCATCTCTATTAGCCAATATCAGGCGATTCTTCTTAAATCATTCAATTTTCTTGTGCCTCAGAGTGCACGTATAGATTGAGATCATGAACAAACAAAATCAGCTTCTATGTGATAGAAGAGTCTCCAACGAAGTCTCTCCCCT
The DNA here is from genome assembly GCF_950005125.1 of Chionomys nivalis. Lineage (NCBI taxonomy): Eukaryota > Metazoa > Chordata > Mammalia > Rodentia > Cricetidae > Chionomys > Chionomys nivalis. The sequence goes on along the minus strand of NC_080104.1, from coordinate 16,218,700 downwards.
GACTAGGAGGACCAGTTGCTTAGATAAGGCAGATAGCTTGTTAAAATGAGTAATTTGGAGTTCATAACAGACTTCTCTATACTATTAGGTGCCATAAATAACATGGCTGAACAGGTGAAGTTCAAAGCCAGATCCTTGGGAAAAAGAGTCATTACATCAGGTGGAGTTGATCTATTTGGCCACTCAAGGTAAATCTCATAAACCTGCATGGCAAGCCATGAGGCATAAAACAAGAAAAGGTGCTAAATCTCTCCATTATCTGATCTCTTTTTAAGACCATAGCTTTATCCTCTTTACCTTTAAATAGAACTGGAGTTTCTGAATCTTCCTTTCTTAATTCCGGAGAACACAGCCCTCCTCCTCTCCTTTCCCTTCTACTACCCTTAACACCCCCCCCCACCTTCTCTCTGCACACAAACTCATGTGAAGACTAGAGTTCAACAGTGGATGGTGTGTTATACCACAGTACGGTTCATACTGACTTTTTTTTTCCATTTTGGAGACTATGTAGCCTTGGCCTTGAGCTCACTATGCAGGCATTGCTGGACTTGAACTCACAGAGCTCTGCCTGCTCTGCCTCCTGGGTGCTGGTACTAAAATTGTATGTCACCAAGCTTGGTTTCGCACTTTGAATGTCTCACTGGCATTTGGACTGAAGGATTTGGGTAGACTAGCAGGCCTACAACACCCAGAGACTTACCTGTATTTGCCACCCTACTGCTGTGACAATTGAGTTCACTGCAACTTCCAATTCTAGACATGGGAACTAAAGCTCAGATTCAGGACTTTGCAGACTGAATCATTGTTTCCCAAGCCTCTGCTTTAATTTTTTTCTTAGCTATATCTAGTAGTAAAGAATCACCCCCCCTTTTTTTTTCAGTTTAATACTTGAGTAGTTTAAACCTCCTTAAATCCCACATGTGATTCAAGACTTGTGTCCTTTGTATTCCTACTGCTGGCTCTTATAAGCTGGAGAGCAGTGTGGAATATCCTACAGGGACACCTGTATCCCTCATGAAAAAAGTTTTTTCTTTTTAATCAAGAAGCAAAGTAAACCTTCCTAAAGTTACGTGTTATCAAATCATAATTAAGTTTTGGTCAATCTGATGCAAACTGATCATTCATTTGAGACTGCATATATTTAATGCTTTCAGTTTATAGTTATATTGTCTATTAGTGCAATTTAACATTGCATTTGATATCTTAGGGTGTATTTAAATAGATTATGTACTTAAAGTTAAAAGCACTTTTTCCATATTGAAGAAATTTGTGACTTTCAAATACCGCTTATTAAATGATAAATGGTCTATAATTTTATGTTTCTATGATGCATTTACTATTTATCAAATAATCATAACAACCATATTTTACCTTTAAAATTTACAGGAATAATTTCTTTGTCATTGTATGTCATCAAGCATATAGGCCAAGGTCAAAGTCACATGTCTGGTTTAAGAGCCATTCAATCACATGGTGGTCATTTATATAGACACTTACTGGAGAGTGCCTAAAACTACCCATTGTAATAATCACACTAGTTTGTAGTTTTGCACACAGATACCCCAAGGACTTCCCTGAAGTTCCCCTCCCTCCGTCCCTTAATCTTTTACAGCCATGTTATTCCTAGACTCCTTGATCAATGCCTCCTTTACAACTTTCACACCTGAAGTTTTTTTTTTTTTTTTTTTCCCAATACTGGTGACACTATTGAAATCATACAACTCTTTGGTTTGGGGAGGAGGTGATATAATTATCTCTATCTCTAAGTCCTTCTTGATCAGTGTTACTCCATGACATCATCTTTGATTCTCCTCTATGCTTTGGTTCCCTGAATTTTTATCTGCAGATGCCCAACTCTTACCTCTAACCTTCCTGACCCTTCATCTGTGACTTCAACATCTACAAGGCAGTGCTTATGTGCTGGATGTAGAATCCTCTTCGTGGTATCTCATGCCAACACATTTCTGTAATTTGTGCTCAAGGTCTCTTTTTTAAAAATTCTGTACAGCCAATACTAACTAGCATGAGCAACTCTTTAAAAGTAATAGCATGACGCGCCATCTTAATATGCTTTCATTCTCTAGTGAGAAAATGATAGCTGATACTTGATTATACATGAAAGAATATCAAGAAAGTCTTGTGGCATTGTTCACTTCCTACTTTATTTCTATAAGTTGGGAAATCTTCCTCTTGTTTGTATCAAGGACATTTTCCAGATTGCACTGGTACTGATTTTCAGGAGAAAAGAAATATGGCTTAAATTTAGAGTGAAATTGTATGATGAAGTTCTCCATTAGCACTGATTGGCAAAGTCATTTTTATTAGCTTAGATAAATAGACATCCATGTACAGTGAAAATGCATAAAATTAACTCAAGAATTGGCTGATCCATCAAGAGACTATGAAATGCAAAAAGACACACCATTAGCAAGCACATTTTATAAATGATAATGAAAGTCATGTTGATTTAGACACCATAAACAGATATTGAGTAGAAATTAATTTCAACTCACCAGTATGGAATTATAAACAATATGACTACATTAGTTTAGAAAAGTGAATGTTTTGTGCTATTTTATTTCATGCCAACCAATACTTTGAAAATCAAGTGGAAGATTTTACATTTGGGAGCTACCTATTAGAACTTTCTGTGCATGCCTTTGTTGGGATGAAATATGATCGTGCCAATTTTTAGCATCCCATTACATCTGACGAATGCCATCCTAACACAATTGCTTGTACAGCATATGTCAGAAATAAGACACACTTGTCAAAAACAGCTATTTCACTAGGCAAATTTGGCTTTCAGTTATCTTCTAAATGTGCCTCAATTACTTTAAAAATAGCACTAAGTTATGTAAATATAGTACTTTAATGAGGAAAAATGTTGTTCTTAATATTGCTGAGCAGGGACAATAGCAAGAGCAGTCACCCATATACTTAGAACAGGAAAACAGGATGGGGGACATTGAGGCCTCTTTGACTTTTGTTTGAACTTCACTTTTACTTTTGGAGGATTTATGTAGCTGCAAATCATTTTCTAAAATAATTCATATGCAGTGTTAGAAAACCTTGTGTCCAGTTGAATGCTTTTTTTTTTCAAGGAATGAGAATAGCATAGACACTTTTTAAATTCAAACTATTTCCTTCCAGTTAGTAGTATTTGCATGTTGAATAGAGATGTGCTTAAATTTTTAAAGTGTCATTTGCATTTAAATGTCCAAGGTTCAGTGAGTATCTTTCTCCTATTTTCTTTCAGGTAAGATGTTTGCAATCTCCATACCACCTTAAGAAAGCACTGAACATGTGACCAAGGTTCTGTGGCAATTGTGTAATTGACTGGAGGGAAAAAAAAACAGTTGATACATTATGTTTTGCAGAATTTTTATATAAAGCTGTTATGGTGGTCACAAAGGACCAAAACAAGCGAGGCGTTCCCTTTAGAGGATTCTGGAGCTTGTTATTGTGCATGCACTTGGCTGTGAGCTTGTTCTTTCCCGGGGCTCATGGGATCTGCTCAGGCCCACTTTTCTGTCTGCATCTCATCTGGGACCCTAAACTCTCAACTCAGTGTTTGCAATTCACATATCTGTGCAGCCAAATTCTTTCCTAGCACAGGAATTTTTTAAGTATCATCCTCTCTGCCTGGGAAACCATTTCACATTGAGAAATAACTAATCACTCTGTTTTCTGTCTAATGTGTGGCATCTACAGAATGCTGAACCCTTGCCATGTTTAGTAGAATTGCCAGCTATTTTAAGAGATGTGTTTCCTCTTTTAGTATCTTTCCTATATTTTTGCTATCCATGCACACATTTTTCAGTATGGTATTTGCTTATTTTTGTTTCTCTCAGAAAATAATAAATGTGGTCCATGGCTGAACTGGGAGATGTGCACCCAGCATGAACAATAACTTTTCTATAGTGGGATGAGTGAAGTGTGCTCCCCTGATCTTTCCACACCCATGTACTCTAGTCCTCCCCATGGTCAAGTGCAATATGTACTACAGGTTAGGAAGAATAGCTGCACACTCAGCTGAGGGGCCTGTCACCCTCTGACTCTTCCTTCTGTGAAGGAATATGGACAGTCAGCAAGCTCATCTATGAATGACCTTTTGCAAGTGGACATAGCTGATCTGTAAATTATGGTGGCAGTTTGGCTCAGAAGATTATCCTGCATCACAGCTTCCCACCTCCCAATCTTTAGCAAAATATGTTCCCTTACCAAATAAGTATCTGTGTGTTCCATTTGTGTGGTAACAAAAAGCAGAGTAATTTGGTAAGTATCACTTTAAAACATACATTTTCTTACGTGTTAGACACTGAGATCACAACTAATACAGGTGACAAGGAACTTTGTGTACCGGCATGGTATATTGATTCAAGATGGAGTTTCTCTGTTGTTCCTTAATTACCTTTATTTTTTGTCTTACAATTCATATTTTTAAGATTATATTTTTAAGATTATATATGTAAAAGTCAAAATTTTATTTTTGGCTTACTCCGCTTAGGTACATATATCTATAGGAGCCTATATATCCCTATAAATAAAGTCTCTCTTCACACGGCATCTCCAATTTTTCTCTGCCTTTACCCTATTACTACAGAGTTAATAGTTCTGCAGGACATCCCTCGCTTCATAACTGTTGTTTCTTATTTCACTTGACTTATATTCCTACCCTTCATATATTGCAAGAACAGATATGATCTCCAGAAACATGCTGGGTTCACTTTCGAGTTTTGACAAGCTTGTTTTTTCATGTACTATGGCCTTCAAATTACAACATGACAAGAGACACCGAATGAACCCTTATCCTGAGTTCTAAATTTTTTAAACTTATTATGTCTTTTAATTTTTGAGGTTATAATATAATTAGAATGACTGATATAATATCGTTTTATCTCTATTTTACACTACTCCATTTAGCGTCTGCTCAGGAGCTTTTCAGTCCCTAACCCTCTGAATAGCATGTCCACCCGGGCAGCACGTTCAGAACTTTCCATGACTACAACCACATCACAGATGCACAGCCAAACTAGCTGCTGAATGTGTAACTGAGACAAATATTACCGGGTTATTTTTACCTGTATCTGAGAATCATGCCATTGTATTTTTGTGGATCTTCCTTGTAAACACTGTACCTCTGAGCTTCAGAGCCAAAAATTCTTTGAGGACAAGGATCTCCTGTCATTCTTTGGCTAATAAAGGACTATAATTTGGCTTTGTGTGTGTGGTGGTCTGCAATTTTCTGCCTGAATTGCAACAATAATTACATTATTTTCCCTTCTCGTTCCTCCCTCCAAACCCTTCCATACAGACTTCCTTTCTCTTTTCTAAATTCAGGCTCTCTCTATCGTTTTCATTATTACTGCATGTGTGTGTGTGTGTTTGTATGTGTGTGTGTGTTTATTTGTATACTAAATATATGAGCTCAACCTGCTCAAGTCTTATTCATGTTATTCATGTTTATGTTTTCAGGACTGACTAGAAATTTCACTAACATGACTGCGCTAACATGCACTGAACAAAGACAACAATAGACATGCTTTTGTGGAGGTTGAAAATCCCACAAGACTGCATCCTGATTCTTATGAACCTTAATGAAATGTAGACAGGTGGTAGCTTCCGGGTTATACTTTTTGGATTTTTCATTTAATTTTTAATTGATGGTGATGGTTGCTAAAGTCAGTTCCCTTTATTAAGTGTCAAAGTGGAGTTTTCTTTTAAATTGATATATTTTTCTGCACATTAGTTAGTTGACTTTAGTTGGACATTTCTTACCTACTGACCTGTCTTAATGGTTTCTAAAACTATTATGCTGATACATTTAAAAAATACTAGTTGTACTTCTATTTTATTCTTTGGTTTTTTTTCCTTGCACAAATCTTCATTGGGCTTGTTTATTGAGAGAAATTTCTAGAAAACCAAAACCCCTGTGTGGTTGCGTCGGTAACCTTCAGGTCTTTTAGGTTTTCCACTAGGCCCTTCCTTCTACATGCACCCCAGTCTTCCCTTTTTGCTCGCCGTTTATACTTCTTCTAAACATTTCTTGTGCAAGTAGCAATTTTGGTCTTTATTAACAAAGTGGAAGGGCACAGCTGATTTTGTCTGTGTAAATTACAGTTGATTACACAGCTGTGGGCCAGGGCTCTGTAGACTCTGCTTTGTGAAAAACTAAAGATTACTTTTGCAGTTGAAAAGCCGTCCCAAATGCCATTTTAACTTGTGAAGGGGAAGGGACCCAGAATAAGTTTAGAGTTCAGATAGTCCCTAAGTATTTCTTGAAGCCAAGTTTCTTTTTTATTTTTTCCTAGAAATCACATTGATTTTACCTGGCAATCTTTGATACATAGAAGTTCTTTCAAAGCCCTTGAAATTTATTTGATTCTCAGGAGATGGTTTTAGAAATAAAATTATTTGAAGAGTTAGATTTGAATTCAGTTGTATTGTTGGGACATCAAACTCACACCTCGTTAATATTTGTATGCGTCCTGTCCTCTATACTGTCCACTTTAGTAAGAACACAAGGACTCTACAGCTCATTCTCACTCCCATGTCCTCCTGGAATAAGAGCAATTCATGCTGGGATAGTTTTATCTATGTGGACCTAAGTAAGCATCCAATGTATGAATCCAACATGCAGACATCCAACATGCAGACATCATCTGGTGACATTTTATGATTTTTCTACAAACAGTGTCTTATACATAAAAATATCAAAAGATTCTTAAAAGAGGCCTTAGCAATGAGAGGAAGTCTAGCCATATACTTTGGAGTTCAGGATCTCATCATAAATTCCAAAACTCCCTCTATACTCTTATCCATCCCAACTGTCAGATGCAAAGTGATCCCCTCTGTGTTTGCCTTAGCAACATATAGATAAATTTATAGATAAATAGCTAAATGATTGTACAAAACCTCACACAAATCACAAGACTGAAAGTTCTAGGTCATAGTGCCTTTTTAATTGTAGAAATAGTCACATATAGTAGATAGAGCTTATAGAAGATTTTATATGTATTAGATAATTGAACACTCAGTCATCTTTGACTAGTAGAGTGTTATCTGGTTTTTAATCCCAGAAGCAAATGAGCAACAAGTACCCCATCCTCGATACAGCATCTGTGATTCTCTAAGCTGGAACTGCAATCATCAGGTTTCCTCACATCAGCCTTTTCTTGGCTGCTCTGGAATAAATATTAAGAGTCTTCTCTCCTCAGCTGTGATGAAGTCATGATACTGAGTCAGCCTGTGTTGGTGCTCAAAACATATGTAAGATCCCTGCAACAACCAAATGGCTGGACATGGTCAGTGCACATGGTGCAGAGTGACCTAATTTTGGTGAATCACCATAGTGTAGTGAGTGTGTGTGTGTATGTGTGTGTTAGTAGGATTCAGTTTATGAATGTTTGAGTATGTCTGAAAATGTCGTTTTTGTTGTTGTAGTTTTGTTTTGTTTTTGTTTTTGTTTTTGTTTTTTGAGACAGGGTTTTGCTGTAGCTTTGGTGCCTGTCCTGGAACTAGCTCTTATAGACTAGGCTGGCCTCGAAATCACAGAGATCTGTCTGCTTCTGTCTCACGAGTGCTGGGATTAAAGGCGTGTGCCATCACTGCCAGGCTCTGGTGCATGTGTTTGTGTGTGTGTTTTATCATGTTGTGGGGTATCCACAAGTGAAGACTGTTGAGACATGGATTTAAACTAATAGAAAGTCTTTATTAATAAGTCAACTTGCGACTATATTGGTGTTCAGGATCTCAGTGTAACATGAAGTCTTTCTCAGGATGGACTTTTAAGCACACACACACACATTAAATAAATAAAAAAGACACATTCTGAGTTGATATACTTCAGTTAACAAGAACAGTTAGCCAGAAGTGAAGTGAAACTACAGAAGCCAAAAAAAGCAAAGTTAGTACATTTAGAGACTCCCAGAACTATAGACTTTGATGGATTAAGTCTTTGTTTTTCTTTGACTGGTGGTGCTGTCTGCAAGCTGAGTTTCATGGCCTGAGTGATACTTCCATTATGAAGTCAGTGTGCTAAACTCTGAGAACCTACTAATGTCTGTGGACTTGTTACAGTTAAAATAATTAAAGAGAAAAATTTGAGGGAGGGGATTAACCTGTCTGGGTGGGCATGTTGCAGACCTAAAGCTACATTCACTGAGCATCAGAGAAAGAGTTAAATGAGCAGATCTTGGAGAGATGGTGAATAGGACTGTGCCTGTTGATTCAGTGCCTCCGATCCATTGGTGATTTTAAGGTTAAGGATGTTGGAGATGGTTGCAGTCAAAAGATTTGTATTTATTAATGTATTCAGTAGCCATTAAATATTTTTGAGAAGTTCACTTAAATAATTCAGGCTGGGGAGAGAATCGGTGAGAAGAGCACTTACCTCATCAACTGAAGGTCAAAGTTTAGGTCCTCAGCACTCATGGATAAAGCCAGGTGTAGCCACAGATGTGTAGAGCTAGGAGGCTTGTTGTCTTGCTGCCTGCCAGTCTAGGAACAGATTCAGGAAGAGACCTTGTCTCTAGGGAATAAGGCTAAAGTTGATACAGCATCTGAGCTACGCACTCCTGCACTCAATACACATAAATTTAATCTATATCTTAGAAAATATTTTATTGGTATCATGAAAACATCTAGATTAGGATATGAGGTATTACTTACATAAAGTAGCATATTTTTCCATACTATAGACTAAAAGTGAATGTAGTAAATAATGTGATGCCGGAGATGAGAGGAACTGGATATTCTGAATATCAAAGTAGCATGATTGACTAAATATGAGAGACAGTGTGGCGGGAAAAGGAGTCCTTAGAAGAGATAATGACCAATAATTACCAAGGAAAGTGTTTGTTCTTGATAGCTTAGTGATAGTACTGTATGTATTTGTATGTGTATGTTTTTTTTTTGCCCTCTGTTAATATTGAAAACAGGTGAAAATGATGTCAACCCACTTTATTTTATTTTGCTCAAGGCTACAGCTAACAAATTATTTCTTTTTCCAATTCAGAAGAGGAAAAATCAATTTCATTTTCTAGAGGGTGGCTATCTGAGTGACTTCAGGAAAAACTTGGGCTATTCTAAAGATATGTCTGAAATACTAGCAGATGTTAACAGCAAGATAACCATTAATTTACGGTCTCCTTTGTCCCTATACTGATGTAGTTAACAGAGCACACATTTTTATTGCTACATATTTTCAGGGTCAAACTGATATTTTAATATTTCTATGAATAAATATACTGCTTGTCCAAGATGAAGGTCATTTTTCTAGGAGAGATCTAGGACTACAGCTTACTAAGAACCATTAAAGGAACGTAGTCCTTATGGTATTCTTGGGACATGCTTATACCTTGACAACTGCTCTACAGATTCCTTAAAATATATTTTCTTTGTCAAGAAGCTGTAAAACACAAGGCTAGTTAACAGCGAATCTAAAATCTAAGATGCAATGAGTTTATAAAATTGTTTCAGTAATTTAGGCACCTTTTGATGATTTTTAAGAACACAATGAAGAAAATGAAAGATGTGAGACACTACATTATGCAATGATAAACAGAACAAAAAATGTAAATGTGGAGAGGACATAAATTAAGTACACACAGAGCAGCTTTGTAGGAGAAAGAAGTCATTTAAACATGTGCTCTTGAATAATGGATGTATTGGGTAGAATAGATTGATGGCCACGGAGAAGAAGAAAAGAAGATCTTTGTGATTGTAACTCAGGGAGAGAATGGAATGCATGTTTGGCATCAGATCACAGTTGAGCAAAGACAAGTAGGATTTGTAGCATGGTGTTTAAATCTGAAAGCTCTCCGTGGACCACCAAGAACTGTTGGCTTCTGGGTGCTGTCTATCTGCCACCGTGAGTTAGACTGTCTGGTTTGACCAGTTTCAGGTAAGTAAAAAATCTCCCCTAAGAACTTGTGCCTGTAATTCTTCCTGAAATAAGAGATATTATCACACAGTACCTGGTAGTTCAAACAGGATTAGAGCAAATCTGTGTAAGAATAAGGACTTTTTGTAGCCTTTAAAGATGCCATCTGTGAACACCCCCACACACATTCATATATAAACATACATATATATGTATAAATAATAAAATACATTTTGTCAATAATCAGATAAAATAGATGTAAAGAAACAAGTTTTAATACACCTAACCTTAAATTATGCCAAAACAAAATGGAAAATAAAAAAAAATTGTCTAGTCATCACTTTATTGTTCTGTACTGACCACACCAAGTCACATGGCAATCCAGTCTCAGCTCAAAGGATATTTAGTCTCACAAAATGAGAAGCTATGAAGTTACATTGCAAAGGGAAAGAGACCACAAATGATAAAAGAATGGCTATCATTCTTTTTCCATTTACCATACCAGAAAAATTCAAATAAAATTTTAATGACATGAACTTTACAATAAATTAACATTTTAGGAGCAAATCAAAACTTTCATTGTCGAGCTGGAATTACAGTGCTCCAAAGAAGCAAACAGCGTTAAATTTGCAAAGCATAAAGCTAGTTTTGAAGAAAATTTGTTATGCTGGTTAAAATGATATGAATAAAGTAAATTTTCAGTGATTTGGGGAGCTTTTTAATTGTAAATGGACATGCTCACTTGCCTAACATTTGTTTTTAAGAAAGTTTCAGAGTGATCATTCTTTGTGCTGATTTACATATAGTTTCACTGTGTTTGAAATGTTTTATTATTTTATAAATCCGACTCTAAGTTCTCCAAATCTATGGTAATTTTGAAAGGTCATGGTTCTTAATTTTTATCCTAGAAAATATTATCCTTGTATGAATAATTCATCTTAAAACATATGTGATTTTGCACATTTTAATTGGACTTAACTAACAAAATATAAAGGATGCAGATTCACTGAACCTCATAGAAGAGAAAGTGGGAAGTACACTTTAACACATTGGCAGGATACCACTTCCTAAATAAAACCCAGTAGCACAGATTCTGAGCAATAATTAATAGTTCTTGAAGCCCAATTAATAGTTCTGGCTACAGCAATATGAAAACAAAAGAAGATCATATATATATATATATATATATATATATATATATATGTATATATCATATGCAAATAATGAAAGTTTGACTTCTTCCTTTCCAATTTGAATCCTTTTGAATATATATATATATATATATATATATATATCCCCAAAGCTTTACCAGGAAACCCCTACAGCTGATAAATACATCAGTAATGCGGCAGGATACAAGATCAACTCAAAAAAAATCAGTAGCCCTCCTTTATACAAATAATAAAGAAGCTGATAAAGAAATCATAGAGCTATCACCTTTCACAATAGCCATAAATAACATAGAATATCTTTGAGTAACACTAATTAAAGAATAGAAGTATCTTTTCAACAAGAACTTAAAGTCTTTGAAGAAGGAAACTGAAGAAGATACCAGAAAATGGAAATATCTCCCATGCTCTTGGATAGGTAGGATCAACATAATAAAAATGGAAATCCTACATAAAGCAATCCGTAGATTCAATGCAATCCCCCTCAAAATCCCAACACAATTCTTCACAGACCTTGAAAGAACAATAACCAACTTCATATGGAAAAACAAAAACCCAGGACAGCCAAAACAATCCTGTACAAAAAAGGAACTTCTAGAGGCATCACCATCCCTGACATCAAGTTCTATTACAGAGCTAGAGCAATGAAAATAGCCTGTTATTGGCATAAAAACAGACAGGTTGGCCAGTGGAATCAAATCAAAGACCCAGATATTAATCCATACACCTATGAACATTTGATTTTTTTGACAAAGAAGCTAAAATTATACAATAAAAAAGAAGAATCTTCAACAAATGGTGCCAGCATAACTGTATGTCAATGTATAAAAGAATGAAAATAGATCCATATCTATTCCTATGCACAGAACTCAAGTCTAAAAATGGATTAAAGACCTCAATACAAATCTGACTACACTGAACCTGACGAAAGAGAAAGTGGGAAGTAGCCTTCAATGCATGGGCACAAGAGACCACTTCCAGTAGCACAGACACTGAGAGCAACCACCTGAAATTAAGAAGCAAAGGACACAGTCAATAAGGTAAAAAGGCAGCCTACTGAATGGGAAAAGAACTTTACCAAGGCCACATCAGACAAAGGGTAACACCAACAATTGTTGGTAGGAGTGCAAACTTGTACAACCACTTTGGAAATCAGTATGGTGGTGTCTCAGAAAATTTGGAATTAATCTACCTCAGGATCCAGCAATACATCTCTTGCGTACATACCCAAAAGATGCTTACTCATACTTCAAAGACGTTTGTTCAACTATATTCATAGCAGCATTATTTGTAATAGCCAGAACCTGGAAACAACCTAGATGCACCTCAACCGAAGAATGTATATAGAAAATGTGGCACATTTACACATTAGAGTACTACTCGGCAGTAACAAAACAATGACATATTGAAATTTGCATACAAATGGATGGAACTAGAAAGCACAATCTTGAGTTAGGTAACCGAGACCCAAAAAGATGAATACAGTATGTACTCACTCATAAATGTGTTGTAGAAGGGGAGGTGTGGGCTGTGTCCTGCCACCCGACTAGTTTACACCCGGGCCTGCAGGCTGCTTGTCATCCCAGCCACCTGGCTAGTTTATGCCCAAAATAATCACATGGAAATTGTATTAATTAAACACTATCTGGCTCATTAGTTCTAGCCTCTTATTGGCTAACTCTCACATCTTGATTCAACCCATTTCTAATAATCTGTATTGCCACTTGACTATGGCTTACTGGGATGAGTCTAACCAGTGTCTGTCTCAGGCAGGAAAACCATGGCGTCTTCCACACTTCCCTTCTTCCGAGCATTCTTTTCTGACTACTCTACCCACCTAAGGGCTGTCCTTTCAAAAGGCCAAGGCAGCTTCTTTATTCAATCAATGAAAACAGCACAAATATGAAAAGACCGCCTACACCAATTCCCCTTTTCTGTTTAAACAAAAAAGCAAGGCTTTCACTTTAACATAGTAAAATTACATATAACAAAACAGTTATGAAGCAAGAATTAATTACAATACTTATATCTACTTTATCTTTTATCATAACAATGGAAAACTATAAGTAACCATTCTTCAACTCCATCAAAGACTCCAGAAGGATATAATATTACCTAAGTAAACAAGATGTAGGCAACTTCCAAAACTCTAGAAATGACAGAGACATCTCGCTGCCTGGACAGTCACCCAAAGTTCTTCTGTAGCGTTGGGGCATCCATCTTTGGCCTTCAGGCCCATAGTATCTAGCAGACTATTCCATGAAGCCGGGAATTTTAAAGACAGATCAGTCACTTTCTTTTGTGTCATGAAGAATGTCTCACAAACTACTTCGTGAATCAAGAACCCCAAAGGACCATCTCAGCTTTAGGAAAGTTTAGCAGTCCTCTCTCTGTGAGTTTTTGTGTCTAGTTAAGCAGTCCAGGCAAGAGCAGTTTCTTACCCAAATGGCTAACCAACTCCATAAGGAGCCTCTTCGATATAAGGAGCTTCTTCGATGCCCATCTTCCTCTTGAAGTAGCTGGTGCTGCCAGGAACAGACATGTCTCATTGTCATGAAACATCCTGTTATTAAAACATTAAATGCCATATTCTGTAGTCTTTTAAAGATATGAAGAATGCCTATCTGAAATATATCTATGCACATCTAGAAAATCTAACTAATTTGACTATTATTGATGATTATCCATTAACAACCTATATATCAAAAGTCCAATGCAGCTTCTTTATTCAACCAATAAAATCAACACATATAAGAAGGACCTCCTACACCATAAGTGGATTCTAGCTATAAACAATGGATATTGAGCCTAAAGTTCATGATCCTAGAGAAACTAAGTAACAAGGTGAACCCTGAGAAAAAAATATATATAGATCTTCCTGGAAAGTTGAAATAGACAAGATCACCTGACAAAACTGGCAACATTGGAGTGAGGGGAGAAGGGAGGGTGGAAGGGGAAAGAGAAGAGAAGAAGAGAAGGGTTTTGGAGAACAAGAGGGAACAGGATGTTTGAGATGGAGGGAGGAGATAGATGAGAGCAAGGAAAGAGATATCTTGCTTGAGTGAGCCATTATGTGGTTAGCAAGAAACCTGGCTCTATAGAAATTCCCAGAAATCCACAAGAATGACCCCAGCTAAGACCCTAAATAATTAAGGAGTGGGTGCCCGTACTGCCTTGTCCTGTAGCCAGACTGATGAATGTCTTAAATATCACCATAGAACCTTCATTCAGCATTTGATGGAAACAGAGGCAGAGATCTGCATCAGAGCCCTAGACTGAGCTGCCAAAGTCCAGTTGAAAAGTTAAGAGAAATGAGCATATGAGTAAAGAGGTCAAGACCATGATGGGTTCACCCACTAAAACAGTCTACCTGAGCTAATGAGAGCTCACTCAGCTGGACTGAGAAGGAACAAGCATAGGACCAAACTAGTCCCTCTGACAGTTGCATGGCTGGGGCAGAATGAGGGGCCACTGGCAGTAGCACCAGGATTTATCCCTATTAATTGTACTGGCATTTTGGAAACCTATTCTCTTTGGATGGATACTTTTCTCAGCGTAGATATGGTAGGAAGAAGAAGAATATTGGGGGAACAATGTTTAAAACACTCTTTGTCATAAATGTACACATAGGGCCTGTTCTAGGTAATATAAAACATTTACAAAGGCACAGGACTCGAGGGTAAAGTGTTTAAGGAATGCTAGTTGTTGTGACTATGAACATGGTTCTCATTATTTTCACATAAAGATCTTCAGTGTTAGAAAATGAATGCATTTCTTCTGTGTTCTTGGACTATAATTACAACAAGAGAAAATGAAATTGCCTCACAGTTAAACTCATTTTAACAGCTATGTTTAAAATTCTGAGTATAAAGTTAAAAGCCTTTCATGTTTTTATGTGGGTTGGCTTAATGGATTCAGTAAAAATCAACTGGGCCCAAATGTGTACACAGAATCATCCTGTCAAAGTGCAGATGGATTTATAGGACTGTAAATTTCTTCTCTTCTGTTCCCATTTTTTTAAATGCCAATAAAATCTTGCACTGCTTTATTAATAATGCAGAAGTAAATGCAATTGCTTGATACCAAACAGTAGACTGCATGTTTCTCAAAGACAAGAGGACTTTACTTGATTTAAACTCACGGAGTTCCACCACTTGGAACTTACTCAGGAGGTAGCAGGCATCGTGTGGCTGGGTTCTGGTTAATGAGCTACTTTTGGCAGCAGAAGCAGAGTGAGTGAGTTTTAAAGGATCTACGATTTTGGTCATCATGCCAGCCCAATCTCAGAATCATGTGTATAGCAAAAGTCAGAGAAGGGTGTAATAGATGTATGTTTAAGAATGCCTGAATCCTATTACTAGACAATGAAAAAAAAAGGTACAGAAATTTGATCTGTAAGGTAGTTCTCGTTGAAGTTGTTGTACTACTGATTTTGAAACTATACTGACTTCATTTTCCCCTTCCGTTTCTTCCCTCCAACGCCTTTCATGCACCACTCCTGGCTATTTCTCAAATTGTGACCTCTTTTTCTGTAAGTGTTATTATATATACACCCCTGTACACAATACACATACAAGCATACACTCACAGAACATACACACAACATATATAAAACACACACATACACAACACATATACAACACACACATAACACATAAAAACAAAAATACAAAACACATATACAACACACATGTCCACACACTACACACACTCAATACACACAAAAACAGTACACATAAGTACACAAAACACATATACACACATACTACTAAATATATAAATACAATCTTCACAATTTGTATATTGTTACTTGTATGCATATGGCTTCAGGGCTAACTACTTTTTAATATTTGCATTTAACTCACACATAAGCATCCAACTGTAGTTAGGAGTACTGAAGAAATTATAATATCAAAAGAAACCTTAAAGAAAGGAAGGGCAGGCTAAACAAGGAGAGGTCACTGTTGACTTTTTCAAAATCCAAAATAATTTGTTTTCTGCAAGCCTTGTCTTTAGCATGCAAGTTAAAATTGATTATATAAAATGAAACCTTCAGAAATTAGTCATTATTAAAATATTTGCTGGGGACATTTTTACTTTTCAAATTTCATGGAAATATTGCATATGATTAGCTTAAATTTTCTTAACTATTATAAATTAATTAATTGATGAGGTCATTTGGGCCTAATGTAGGTCCTTTATGAAAAGTTTTAAATTTATAGATTTTACAGTGTTGTAGATTTTTGGAGACAGTATAATTGTGTGTGTGTGTGTGTGTGATTGTGTAAATGTATGCACATGTGAGTGCAAAGTCCCTATAGAGTTATTTGATCTGGCAGTGGAGTTACAGGCAGCTATATAATGTGCAATTCCCCTCTCTGTGCTGTGAATGTTTTGTTTCCATTGGTTAATAAAAAAAACTATTTTGGTCTATGGCAGGGCAGAATATAGCTGGGGGGGGGGACTAAACTGAATGTAGGGAGAAGGGAGACAGAGAGGATGCCATGCAGCTCTGCTAAAAGAGAAGGATTCCAGAATCTTACCAGTAAGCCACAGCCTCGTAGCAATACATGGACTACTAGAAATGGGTCAATTCCAAAATACTTGATCACATTGTGTGAAAGGCACATTCTGATTGGTTTAATAAAGAGGTGAATAACCAAAAGCTAGGCAGGAGAAGATAGGTGGGACTTCTGGAAAAGAGACAGGAACTCTGGGAAGAATCTCAGGCATGAAGAATTCACCAGCAATATACAGAGGGAGTTGGTCATACAGCATGGAGGAGGAGAGGTAAGAAGCCAAGTGGCAGAACATGGATTAATATGAACTGACTAATTTAACTTAAAAGAGCTAGTTGGGAGCAAGCCTAAGCTAAGGACAAGCTTTCTTAATTAATAAGAAATCTCTATGTCATTATTTGAGAGCTGGTCATCCAAAGACTGACTATAATGGTCATTAAATGTAACACCCAGATATGGACAGTAAAGTGTTCCCTAGCTCCACAGAGGATGAGTTCTCCATGCCTGTACCCAATCTCCAGCATTGAACAGACTAATTAAGTCCTCATTCCCTGACATTTAGACTTGGTTTCATTTATTTAATAGTGACAGAAAATGTTCAAAAGATAAACTAACCGAGTAACTGAAGAATTAACTTCATAGATTTCTTTGAAAACTAGTTTCTTCTGGAACAAAAAGAAAATCTGCCCTGAAGTCAAATTGATTTACTGCTCAAGAAGAAAGAAATTATGGAAACTTTTAAACTGTTCATTTTTGTCTATCCTAAAAAATCCTATCTTTTTGTAATACATGCCTTGTCTATTTAGATCACAATGAATTCTTTCAATGACACTCTGTCATATTCCTTCACATAATTGGGCCTGAAGAGTTCCTAAAGGAGCTATGGCTGTATTTCACAAGGTAGTCTACACTTTGTAGCAGCATGTCAATAATTTCTATCAGTACTTTCATCATTTTTATGAGACGTTAATAAAAATAGAAAGGAAATCTGAATGCAGTTATATTTGAATCTTCCCAAGTATAGAAAGATCTATATTCCAAAAGATGTTACTATCTATCGTTTTATTACAGGCTATACATATTTATAAAGAGAACATACTAACAGTCTCATTTTTCTTTCTTTTTATAAATTTTTGTCACTATTGTGTGTGTGTGTCTAAATAATGAGAGGTGTACATGTGACAACCTACATGTGGAGGACAGTGGGCAAATTAATGAAGTTGGTTCTTTCCTTCCATTGTGGGATCCAGGCATGGTACTCAGGTCATCAGACATGCTTATCTGCTGAGCCACCTCAGTGGTTTAGCATGTGTGTGTGTTTAACTTCAGGATTACATATTAGAAACTTAATGTAAAACAATCTGTGTTTTAAGAATATAAAACATAAAATCCTCATATGAAAGCACCTCTTTCCATTGAGCCATAACATGAGAAGAAAAACATTGTAAGACATTAAGGCTTTAGGAAGCAGAAATGGACTCATTAATTAAATATTGACATTAATGACATAAACATCTTAAATATTAAATCATCTTAATTCTAAATGTTTAGTTTTTAAAACATAGTTCTGATTATATAATAATCAGCATATCTCTCTCTCTCCCTTCTTCCCTCTCAAACACACACACATGCACACACACACACACACACACACACACTTCATCAAAACTGTTGATACAGAGCATTTAGGTCTAAATTTTACCTCCCAGAATTCCTTGGGTTACTGTCAGTACTTATTCTTTTAGAGAGGAGGGGCTTTTTCCTACCTCCTGGGAATTGACAAGATAGCAACAGACAGTTCTGAACGATATTGAGATAGAGACTGATAAAATTTTTTGTTATCTAAGCACTCTAGCGAAACTAGGAGATGATTTACACATGTACCCAAAGATGAATATGACCTACTTGAAATTATTTGTTTAGTGTCTACTATATACCAGTGTTTGTTCACCGACAATGTACACTGACTACACATCAGTGGTACAGAAATAATTATTGACCTCTATTTTATTTCACTGACAATAGTGGTTGCTTCTGTTTTGTATTTTATATCCCATTTGTACTTGTATTTATGTTTAGATTCACAAAGAGGTTATGTTCCCTAAAATTCAGACATGACATACTTCTTGTGTGAACATATTTTTTAAAATACTAAGAATGACTCTAGGAAAGCTTTGAATTTTGTGGATACTTACAGGCAGACAGAGGAGTGTGCTAAGTTTCCAGCCATTGACAGGGAAAACACCGAATATTCATTAATTGGAGGCTATAGGCATGGAGAAACTGGAAGGTTGCCCAGTAAGGGAGATTAGGTGAGGAACTACTATTGGTATTTCAGGCTTTGTGCTCAGTTAGAAGCGGGACAGACTCATATGCACTCCCAACTCTGGCTCAAAAAGGGGACAAATAGTGTTTTACCATTGCTAATTCTCTATCCTAAAATAGAGGTTATATGGAAATTATCTCTGCAGTTATTTTTATATAAAATAGATTGGAAATTAAAAATGTTTCTCACAGTGAAAGATGCACTTGAAAGCTTAAGCAGATATTTTTATTCAGTGTTTACATAATCCATGTAAATTTATGATTATTAATGAGTGGATTAAAGTGAAGGACATAGTTGGGAAGCAGGATGTAGCATGCAAATGTGCATTTGTAATATAAGTAGGCAAGCTTGGAGTGTCAAGTAAGCATGCAATTTAATGTCCAAGCCAAATAACTGTCTGAAAGATAATTAGGTTGACTTTAGCCTAGCACACATTCCAAAAGAATTTTGGACATTAGCTAATATGTTTGTAGTAACAGCCTATGCACCTCCTTACCCAGTTTAGAGTGGCCTTATATTCTGAAAACAGCAACATTTCATAGTCCAAATGTGCAAATAGATCATATATTGAAGCATAATTTGGATATAGCTAGCCATCAGAGATAGTTAAGTCACAATTCGCAAGAACCAGTTCGGGATGCCAAATTATAGTTTCTAGAGCAATCTGTTCCTAATGGTTGGAATTTAACTTGTAATGGACTGTTCTCCTATTCACCTACCAGATTTTGTTTATTATATTTTTTTGGCATTATAGAAATTTATTTATGTCATAATTCTCCACAACAATCTGTAGCTCTTTATTTACAGAAAATTATAGACCTAATAATGACAGAAAGGATATGTCTTAAACAACTTGCTGATAAAGACTCTACAGAAATTATTGTAACATTATTTGGTCTACACTGATGATAATTGGTAAGTTGAATTAGCATGCTACTTGGGATCAAGTTATTCCCCTTTGAGACTGTTTTTGAAGATACCCCATGGGTGCTTCCTAAAATTACATCTAAATATCCTATAAAGATTGTTTTTTTTTCTTTTCTATTTTATTTTATATTAATTAATTTATTTAATTATTAAAGATTTCTGCCTCTTCCCCGCCACCACCTCCCATTCCCTCCCCCTCCCCCAATCAAGTCTTCCTCCCTCCTCAGCCCAAAGAGCAAGCAGGTTTCTCTGCCCTGTGGGAGGTCCAAGGACCACCAACCTCTATCCAGGTCTATTAAGGTGAGCATCCAAACTACCTGGGCTCCCACAAAGCCATTACGTGCAATAGGAACAGGGAAGTACTCTACAACACATGGGCACAGGAGAACACTTCCTACGTATAACCCCAGCAGCACAAACACTAAGGACATCATTGAATAAATGGGACCTCCTGAGACTGAGAAGCTTCTGTAAAGCAAAGGACACTGTCACTAAGACAGAAAGGCAACCCACTGACTGGGAGAAGATCTTCACCAACCCCGCAACTGACAAAGGTCTGATATCCAAAATATATAAAGAACTCAAGAAATTAGACCGTAAAAGGTTAATCAATCCAATTATAAAATGGGGCACTGAGCTGAACAGAGACTTTTCAACAGAAGAAGTTCAAATGGCCAAAAGACACTTAAGATCATGCTCAACTTCCTTAGCAATCAGGGAAATGCAAATCAAGACAATATATTTTTTAATTATTCTTAAAAACTTCATCTTTGTGTCTTATCCATCTTGATACATCCATGTACTTTCCCTCCATATCCTGTTAGTCCTTCTGGGCACTTCTTTCTCTAAATTTCATGACCTTTAAAAAAATTCTTGTATAGTCTACTGTATTCAATTAGTGCTTCTTGCATGCTGATGATGTGGGGCCAACCACTGAGGCATGAGCAGCCTACCAGAAGATATACATCTAATAAAAGTGACTTTAAGCTGATATCTTTCAGGCAAGATGTATCCTTTACTGCAATAGTGCTATGACTATTATGGGAGTATCTTGATGATTTCTCATCAGATCTGAGGCTTGTTTAATAGAAGGGAATCCATGCCTGGTGCCACTAACATCATTAACTGTTAGAGAGGTCATAGGCTCTGGGAACCTATTGTAATTGTCTTACTAATAGAATGTATTTTCAAACCACTTACAATTTCTAAGACAAATCAATGTAAGCCAAGAATGTTCCAGCAACCCCTCACCTAGTTAGCCTCACAGGGTTATCCTGCTTTTACCCTCGCCATGCTAACTCCCTGTAATTAGTGTATACCCATTTCCCTATCAATACCTAAAATGTTACACATATCACTGTGTTAGGCTAAACCCATGACAAGTTTTACACAGCACAGGTGGCTTCTCCCAGCACTTCTCACTCCACCCCTAAGCTAAACCTCTCCCTTTTTGGAGCTGCACTTCTGCTTCCCTTCCCCCAGGTAGATCCCTGTATCTCTTGGTCAACGGTTACTTTCTTGCTCTCCCTCCACATCTCCTCTCTCATGGTCTACTTTACGCTGTCAGCTATGCTTGGCCTGGACTCTTCCTTCTATATGTTTTCTCCCTTTTATCTACAATAAGCATCTCATCCAGATTTAGGATTAGTCAGGTCATCCTCCTTTTTTATTCCTTTTCTTTTTTCATTCATCTAGTGCCAACAACCACAGGATTGGCATATATGAACTTCTTTCCAAGGGACTCGGTCTCTCCAAACCAACCTGCTGATTTGTCTCTCCTGAGGTATGCTTGGATCATGTTTTTTAAATTAGCTTCTGCCATCCACCATATTTGGTTCCAAAGTCTAGAGTCTGCCTCTTCCAATGCTTCTCTTTCCACCTCTCTTTGCCTATTTTGTAAACTTCCTCTCTCTGGCTCCAGGAGTCTATTAGACCCCTCAGTGTGCTCACTATCTCCCTGTTGTTCCCTCTGGAGTGTCTCCCTGCTATGCCCTCCTGGGCCTCACCATGTGGGCCATCTCTCTACTTACTAAGATACCTCCTCATATTCTTCCCTTTGGATCTCTCCCTTTTCTCATAAGACCCCTAGACTACCACTTTATCCATTATCTCTTCTACCTACTCTAACCACTCATCTCTCCTCCTCTACTAGGCAAGTGTCACCAAGGAGCTCAACTAGGTTGCTGCTTGTTTCATAGCTTTTTCATTCCCATCGTCTATACCTTATAGTTCTAATCTCTGAATACAAGAAATAGCTTATCAAGATGAGAGCATTCTAGCCCTTCAGAGCCACATGATAAGTAAGGAGTGTGAAAACACCATACCATTATATATTATACATACCACTATATATTATAGTTTCTTACATAGGTAACTTCTATACCTGAAAATTCACTCATAAATGTTGAGAATATTTGGGCTAGAAGAATAAAGCAAAGGGACTAAACTCAGGGCTAAAATGGAATAAAGAGAATTCTTCACATGCAACTGTCAAAAGCCATAACTTAGGTACTTAAATGTGACAGTTCTCCAGTCCTTTATTCCCTGGTACCCATCTTACCAGTCTTTGACACTGCATTTCTTGTTATTAAATCCCCAAAGTGATGATGGTCCAGAAAAGAAGTCCCCAGTCCAAGAGTAGACTAACTGTGGTATGCAGGATGTAAGGATATTGATATTTCTTTGTTTCCCAGATTCATTTATTTCAGTTGAAAACTATATCATTTAAATTAGAAATTCTGAAAAGAGATGAAAGTGATAAAAGTCTCAAACGTGTTACCATTGACTGATTCTCCAACTGATGATATGTACACATCCATGAAAAGTTTTATACTGTCATAAACATGGCTTGTGGGTCTGGAATGAGGCTCAGCTGCCTAATACTTTAAATGAATCATCATTTAAAACATACGCTTCAAAAGTATGCTCAGTGACTCCACTTCCAACCTCTAGATGCCAAATCAGGACATTTGTTTACATGATAGCTACATAAAGAAGTTCCAAATCATTTATAAAGCTGACCACAAAAGTTACTTCTTCATCTCTTCCTACCTTGATGACCGAGGTGGTATTCTGTGTCAGCTTATCTGATACATCAATCCACCTGCTGCTTCTGTTTCTCTGTAGAGAACGACCTATGCAGCATTGATGATTATTATTAAAGAATGCCTCCTTCTTCATTAACAGTTCTTCTACAGTCAAGTGCACAGCAGACCAATTATTGCAGATCTTTAGGCTTGGCATAGATAGTCTTTGTCTACCTGACACAGTCTAGAATGATCTGTGCAAAGACTGTCAATGAGAGATTGCCAAAACCATGTAGGCCTTCAAGAATGTTGATTCTAAGGAAATTGTCTTGATTGCTTTAATTGGCATGAGAGGACCCAGAGGACGGTTAGTGGTACCATTTTTGTCTTTGGATCCTGAACTGTAAGAATGGAGAAGGCTATTGACACAGTAAAGATGCACATGGTCATTTCCTCTTCTCTTTACTGTGGGTGTGATGTGACTGACTGTTTTGGGTTCATGCCATCTTGGTTTCATTGCTGTAATGGACTGTAGTCTGAAAATAGGAACTAAATTAAACTTCCTCCTGTAAGTTACATTTTTTTCAGAAGATTTTTTCACTGA
This sequence comes from Chionomys nivalis, assembly GCF_950005125.1. Classification (NCBI taxonomy): domain Eukaryota; kingdom Metazoa; phylum Chordata; class Mammalia; order Rodentia; family Cricetidae; genus Chionomys; species Chionomys nivalis. Next base: position 16,195,243 of record NC_080104.1, on the reverse strand, counting down.
AATGCAAAAGATACTGAGACACTCACTTGTATCTTACTAACCCATGCCTCTAATAGGGTTCTTTAATGATAGGAGTGAAAGAGAGAACACTGTGGTCAATAGATGCATCACAGAATTTTCCAGTCACTCATGCCTTTTGCAGTCAACACTTATTAATTATTTTTCTTTCCTTAATTTCTGTGAAACTTTTCATTTCTTACAACTTTGGGATAGCTGCTCTGTAGGATGATAAGGTCTACATGGCAAGAGATTGGTCAGCCTGGATGGAGTCTGCCCGAGGGCCTAGCAACAGGTGCTGTCAGAGATCCTGATTACACATAGCCAATGAGGGGCGGCCATGCAAAGTCATTGGATCTGAATAGAGCCTGTGCACTGCACAGAGGGTATATAAGGCTCTCTTCCATTGATGAATAAATGACTCTGCTGTTTGCCTTTTTCCTTACTCCCAGGGTCTATGCCATTGACTCCATACCTTTGGCCTCCTTCCCCAGGAGAGATGCTAGGACCCATCAATTACCCCAATGACTCTGAAGTCTTACCATGAGGACTTTATTCTGAAGTTAAGCAAGTCTGCAGAAGAAATGTCAACATGGGGTTAAGAAGGAAAGCACAACTTCTTAAGCACTCTGTTTTTATTCTACACATACCTATATTAGCCTTTTGATGAATATTATCTATTGCTTTCAATACATAGTCATTAATGAAATAATGGTGATCTAGTGTGTCATTATTAAATAATCTCTTACAGTCTTTTGCAGAACAGAGTGTCTTTGGTCATCACTGCTTGGCTTTCTCATGTTTTCCAAGTGACTGAAAGGGTGATACATCCTGTGATTTAAATGGAGAGTCTGATATAGTTGTGCGGGATGTTTAGCAAGAAAAACTTCCAATGATGGATTATATTTTTGTTGGTCAAATCACTTGTCTTTACAAAAATAAATTCTGGGACAGGGTGATGGTTCAGTGGGTGAGAGTGCAGGTAACCCAAGGCTGGCAACCTGAGTTTGATCCCTCAGACATTCCTAGTGGTTTTCACATATTATCATGACACACATGCACACACAGAGACACACACCACATTTAATAAGGTAAATAAAAAGATATGGAAGAACATGCTTTTCTATTTCTTCTCAAGAAAGAAATAATATTGTAGATCCTTTTCCAATCTCCTTATATAAGTAGTATCAGGCAGTGATGTATGTCTGGGTATATTTTCAACTATTGGGCAGAGGAAGGGGAAGTATGTTTCAGGTCAGGAGCCTAAGACAGCATGATTAATGGCATTGCCAACTTGTCTTAAAATAAGTAGACAAGTTTATTTGTTTACTTACTGTGACCAAGGAATTAGCTACTTATTACCATCTTTATTATTAACTGATAATGAAAAGAGTTGCAGAATTGAAAAATATTTCCCTGAAATTGTATAGCTGGAAAATAACACAGAGAGAACTTCTCTCTTTTTGCAGAACATACACAGTAAGTTACAGCAAATTTTCAGAGAACTTTAGCTCCAGCTATGCCCAGATACGATGAAACTCTCCAAGTAGGCACCTTCTTAATATTTGCTGCAGGTGGTGATGGTTTGTGAAATTATTTCATTCCTGGCATGAAGTTTCCTCTGACTTCTTATTGTAATTTCATCTAAATGAGAAGGCTGAGCCCAGTAGTTTAAGAGCAGACTGGGAAGCATAGTGAGACACAAGTCTAACAAACAATATATAAACAGAAAAACTAGTAAGTGCTCCTTTGTGGTTACTGTTGGAAGGTCGTGGCTGTGTGTGGATGGGGAAATAGAGAATTCAGACAGAGCAGAGAGCAATGTTCATGTTGAGACCCATTTTTCCTCAATTCCGACAACTGAGTTTTCATACAGGAAGAACTCAGATATGCTACATAAGAAATTTTTTATATTCCATTTTAAAACTAATAAAGAATTATTCATGCATAGCATCTTATTCTTTTTTTCTTTGTTTTGTTTTTTGTAAACAGAAACTTTTTTTTCCCTTGGGATATTTGTATTCTCAGCAAAAGCATTGTCTTAGTCATTGTTCTATTGCCAAGAAAAGACATCATGACCAAGGTAACTCTTATGAAGGAAAGAATTTTCCAGGGGCTTGCTTACAGTTTCAGAAGGTTGGTCCATTATCATAACAGTATGAAAAATAAAGGCATGTACGTGAGGTGGTAATGTTTGCCCAAGAACCATAGACTAAAAAAACACCCCAGTACCATGTTTGAGAAAACTCATTTGAGTTGTTGATCACAGGACTCTAAAACATTCCTCCCAAAACAAAACAAGCTACTACTGCTACTGCTGCCCTTATTTGCCTTCCAGAAGTTAAAGTTCCTGTTAATGAAAACATCATGCACTTTAGACACAGGAGTTGAAGGAATAGATTTCAACCTAACCTGGATACCTTCTCCCTGGGGATTCATTTGATAGTACTTGGTTTTGCTATGTAAGTTACCAAGAAGAGAAAGAAATTAATTCTACCCAGTTGTGATATTTATGAAGCACAACAATGATCATCTGTGCTTCAACTAGCCTCTAAAGGTACAATAGTGGCACTATATCTTGGCAGAAAGCAGCAACTCTCTAATTGGATGTAAGGCCCATTCAACAGGAGGAAAAATGTGCTTGGTACTATAAACCTAGCCAACTATCCGTTTGCAACCTGTGTCCAATGAGCTCGTTGATGTTAAAGGAGAACCAACTATGCTACCTTCCTAAATCAGTGTAATTCATCTTTTTAGACACCTTACCTAAAGGAATTATTTCCTATTTTAATGCACATACTCTAATTAACTTGTTGTATGTTGAGAGGAGCTTAATTGCATTGCCAACTTGTTCTCTTAGGTGCAAAGAGGTGCTTAGCATTCATGTACAGAGATTTCCCTGATCTTTACAGTGAGCTAAACTCTACTTTAGCAAGAAAAGTATACAACATTATTTTGGTTCTCAGAGGAGATAAAACTGACTGAAGTAACTAAGGCATAGTCAGTAAACAATAGAGTGCCAAAAATGTCCAAATGAAGGATAGAAACAAATACCCACATAGAGGATATGGTGATGAACTCAAAAGAAAGACAGAATTTATGCAACACAAAATTACTCTTTCTCTCTCATTTTGAGTTTTAATGTTGAATCATTTTTTTAAAGATATGACACATTTCAAACACAGAAATTACCGGGAAGCCTCTTCCCTGAGGACTAGCTCTCATGATACCTGGAAGTGCTTTGCAAGTTGCCAAGGTACAAAATCAATCAACACTCAACCAACTTTCAGACCTTTAAATCCTAGGAACCAGAACAATGACCATGATAGTAAGACATCCTCAAGTATGTAATAGGGTTGTTTTTATCCTTAGGAATAACCAATATTTATTTAATTGGTCTTATGACACCCCCAATACAAGGAAATTCATGCCTGGTACTATAAATCTATATAACAAATTCATGAGGCCATTAACTCTAAATGAGAGCCTTCAACTGTGACCTTTTTAGACCAGTATAACTTTTAGCTGTTTTCTAAGTATTTATTCTTATATTCACATACATGTTAAGTATTTATTCTTATATCCATGTGGATGCACAGATTTCATCAAAGATGTTTTTTCCCCCCAGAAGACAGAGACCATTACAGAAAGCTACAAGTGGTCAAATGATGAGAACAACTGATCTCAGAAGGTTCAACCCCAGTTGATACATTCACATCACAGTTCCTATACCTAAGGCTCAGAAAACACAATATAAGATGAAAACAGGGGCAGAAACATTGTTAAGTGACAGAGGACTAGGACCCAGACAAAACTTTCCCCTGTAAACCACTGCCACGTGGAGATACACAGATTAGTGAGGATAGGTTAAATTAATATGTAATAGCCAATAAGAAGCAGAGATTTAATTAATACAGTATCTGTGTGATTATTTCAAGGCTAAATGGTCAGGAACCAACAAGCTGCCCTTACCTCCCTCCAACATTTTATCTCCTTTGAAGTTTCTCTGATATATTTCATTTCTTTCTGACATATTGCTATTATCTTTAAGTAATTTTTGGTTGAATTTGCTCTTATTTTGTTAAGAAATTTTACAATTTTGAGCAGAAGAGATTTTCATTCTTTACATTTACATTCTTTTACATTACATTTACATTCCTCAGTCTTGGGTATCAAGATAACTTTAAGTTTTATAACACAAGTATACACTGTTTTCTGTTCATCTTCTTTAAGAAAATGCCCAGGTAAATTATATATAATGGTTATCAGTTTAAAGAAAAACATTTGAAGTTGCTAAGACCTATAATTAAAATTAATCTTCTAAAGTCAAAATTTAAAAAATAAGCAAGGGTAATCAACTTTTACATTTGTATCCCAGACTGCCAACATTATAGCCACAGTATGTAATAATGCCATAGTCAAGTTGAAAAAGTTACTGAATTTGTGTATATACGACATAAACAGAAAATATGCCTGGCTATCATCAATACTCACTAGAAATAATAGAACCCACATGATAACAAGGGATTATCTGAAATGAGTGACATCAAACAATTTACTCCAAAAAAAGGATAATTGCAAAGATTTTGAAATTGATTTGGACTATACAATATTAAAATTATTTGACAGGTTGTATCTGTCAGTTGATAAGGTCCTGCACTCTTCTTTCATAAATGGAGAAGGTGATGAAGAAGACTAGCATCCAAACGCATCTGGAAGAGTATGACAAGGATATGATAGGGCATTACAATAGGCAGATTTTCTTTGGTTCTGTGTCAGTGACATAAGGAGTATGACAAAATTAAGTATGATGCATAGAGGTGAAAAACCTATCACCAAACGGTAAACTGATATGTCATTTGCTCATTTTTTGGGAACATAGAAAGCCGAGATGGCAGCCATGGTCTCCTCTCAATGACACCAATGTTTTTTTTTTTTTCCTGGACTGAAATTGTACAGGAAGGTAGTGTGTATTTAAAGTCCTAGACAATGAATCGGTCAATCTTCAATCTATGTGTAATGAAAATGTATCTTTACCTCTTCGCATCATCACACTAAGTCCTTTCACCAGAGCATCTTAGTCTTGACTTGCTATTAATAATAATACAGTCACAATGGATTGGTAGTTGGTGTGAACTCTGATAAGAAAGAGTGTAGTGATGAAAATCAGTCCTTCTGGCCTATCCAGAAACATTTACCAAAATTGCAATAAAAAGAATAATCACCAGGAATTATAATATCTTCATCAAGGTTGTAAAAAGACCTTGGTGACTAAATGCTCCACGGGACTAATGGAGTTGTTGACCAAACCATTTACACAAGTAAACAAACTGAAGAAGGTTTTGCTAGCATGCTTGATGAAGAAGTGAACGGGCACGATAAGGGGCATAGAAAAGTGTTAGTAAATGAAGTGTTATAATTTGTCCATCTATAAATTATAAAACAAAAAGGAGGAGGAAGAGGAAAAAGAATAAAGTAGAACCAGTAATGTAGACACTGCCACATTTTCGAGGTGTTTTGAATTGAACAAGTGTTCAAGAACAGCATTGTGGAGAATAATATTGGACAGGAACACTGAAACAGAGCTACCCTTATAATCACTAAGAGATTATTATCCCAGCAGCAGTGTTTAGATGAATATAGATGATAGTTTCCAGTTACAATGTTGTTTCAAAAGGTTTGCATAGAAAAGAAGATAAAGAATTCCTTTCAACCAACATTAGTACATACAGATATTATACAACCACTGACGTTGTCATGGCTTTATAACTCAGTACCATTCAAAGGAAATGATCAATCCTCGTTTTGATGAATAGCTTCCAAGCATAATGTCACAATGCCTACTTCATTCACCACAATTCATTCATGCAAATATTGTTACTACTTTTTCATCACCGTAAAAGTCGAGTGAGTATATTAAAGGAAGATATTAAGAGAGGAAGACTACATTCACATAGCACTTACATTACTATTTATAATCACTCATATTTTTATGAGCTAATTTGCAATGTCTTAAGGTGCCTAATTGGTAAATTTTATCATAAGTATATATATAACTCGACACATACGGTTAGGCTGAATCTTTCGACTGAGTCTTAAAATGTGTCTAATTTAGGAAAAAGTGAACTGCTATATCCCCAACTAATAAGCTAATCTATTTTATGTGTTTTAAAAATGAGCAAAATTTCAGGGATTTTCTTCTTATCCAGTTTTATAATAGCTATGTTCTGTCAAGGAGAACAAGAGTGTGGGGGGTGGGCGAGGGAGGGGTTAAACAAGAAAGACTTTCTACTCAGAAACTCGTGCTCGATATTAGAACTTTGTTCATAAATTTTCCTTGGCAGTACAATTATGCAAACCATTCTCAAGTTTCTGGGTGTGTTGCTTTTTGATGTGGCCATACGGGCTTCTCTACCTACAGTGATATGAAAGGTAAATACTCCTTGTAACACAGTCACCCTTTGCGATGCATCACTAAAAAGCTCATGGAATATACTCCTTTTATTACTTTTTTACTACCTTTCGGAAATTTTATTTTAGTCATTTTGCACTTCCATGTCTTCAGTGGACTGAAGAAAAGTTGAGAACTTGTGGTTTATCAAGCGTTTGCTTTGCATCAAGGAGCTGGTTCTAAAGAGTTCTACAACCTAAAGGGAAATAGAAGTAGTCCTCTGGTGAATAGGATGTCCCCCACAGGTTCATGTGTTTGAATGCTTACTCAAGGGGGTGGTGCTATTTGGGGTTTCAGATGCTCAGGCCAGGCCTGGTGTTTTATTAACTTCCTGCTGCCTGCTGATCTGGATGTAGAACTTACTAGGCTTCCTCGAGCCTCCTTATTCCCCAAGGAAAGGTGAGTGCACTGTCTGCCTATTTCTGCATCCCCACGAAGCAGGACAATCAGACATGATGGGAAGTAAAATCAAAGGAGGGGCTCAGTTTATTACTGTAAGCATCCACTTATAAAGGTTAAGCAACACCCTATGATGTAAGGGTACCTCCAGCCAGTGAGAGGCAAATAAACCCTCCCTCTGGCTGGAGGGGCAACTACCTAGTTTTTGCTGTCTCATCCTCACTCAAACTAGAGCCAGGCTTTTCTCTGTCCTACAGGCCTCAAAGTATAGGCCCCGAAATAATTTTGGCCCAACAAGAACTCTCAGTTTTCTCTCGCAGACCTTATCTGCCTGCATGCCACCATGCTTCCCTTCATGACTACAAAGAACTAAAACTCTCAAGGTGTAAGCCATTCCCAGTTAAATATCTTCCTGTATAATAGTTGCCCTGATCATGGTGTCTCTTCACAGCAATAGAACATTGACTAAGACATATTCTAATTTATTTTTAAAATCATTTGTATAGGTGAACCAATATGTAAATTTCAAGTTATTAGAAGGAGTCAAAATAGCTGTGGTATTTCAATGGTATTCTCTATAGGTTGGTTTGGAGGACAGAGACATTTTTATGAAAAGAAATATGAAAAAGATGAAAAGCTTTTTCTTTCTCTTTTAACTAAAACAGAGAGTTTGTCTGCATACATAGTCAATACTGATCTTGTAGAAATGAAGGATATTGCTCATAGCTCTTCTAGCTTTTAAAATTTCCATTGATAAATCAACTTTTATTCTAATAGGTTTTCATTTATATGTGACTTGTGTTTCTTTCTTGTATCCTTTAGTACTCTCTCTTTGTACTATTTACTGTTTTCACTAAATCATGCCATGGGGTGTTTTCTTTGTCGTCCTGTCTATGGTATTTTGTGGGTTTTATGCATCTGTATGGATACAAATTTCTTTAACTTGAGGAAGTTTTTCTATGATTCTGTTGAAGGTCTGGTCTATGACAATGACTTTGTATTTATCCCCCTCATCTATGCCTATAATTCAAAGATTTGGGGTGTTTTTGTGTATCATAGTTCCTGTATATTCCTTTCATGTGTTTATTTTTTCAAATTCTTTGCTTGAGTGATCAAACTATATTGTCTATTTTATCTACAACTAGCGATTCTCTGTCTTATACTTGGCCACATTGCTCTAATCTCTACATCTATAATCCCTTTGCTTCTACCCCTTTTCTTTGTTGCTTTTCTTTCTGCCCACCTTTCTAAGAATAATTGTGATTTCACTTGTTGCCAACCATAATACTCTAGATCTGCAGATCCTTAATCTTAATTTGGTTTTTTTTTTTTTTTTTTGAGACAGGGTTTCTCTGTGGCTTTGGAGCCTGTCCTGGAACTAGCTCTGTAGACCAGGCTGGTCTCGAACTCACAGAGATCCGCCTGCCTCTGCCTCCCGAGCGCTGGGATTAAAGGCGTGCACCACCACCGCCCGGCACTGGCAAAGTCTTTATCCAACAAAAGTCATGTTTTCAAGTCACAGGGATTGAAGCCATTTTGCACTGGGTGATAATTAACGTAATCACAGCTGATTCAACCTTCCTGGTAAAATATTTCTTAATAGAGATTCATGTTTATTGGAAATGAGGTCCTAAAAGTGAGTGTGTGATGGTGGACTGGGTGCAGACACAGGATTTACACCACACTGAAAACTCCCAAAAGGCTTCAGGCATGATATGGAAATGCATTATAGTAAGTATAATTTGTAGAACATGCTTGGATACCATGCAATAATTTGTATCTTTATCTCAAATACGATGAGTTCTACATATATTTATTGGTGATTAAACACCGCAGATGAAATTAATTAACTTTTAAGTAAGTTTTGTGAAGTAGGAAATTGTACATTCCCATCATACCTTAAGCTCATGAATGGAAAACCCATGCTTGAATGGTTTAAACAAAGATTGAGTAGTATACTATACTATCCCCAAATAAATGCATGGACAAAAACAACAAGGAATTGCCATTTTCATTAATCATTTACATATATATTACACAATCCTCTGAAATCCTCAGTTTAGACACCTTACAAAGAAACTTAGTGAATTCTTGCTATGAACTTCAGGGAAGGATGGACTGACTGAGTTACAAGGCCCAGCTTGTAAGTGTTACACAATGTTTTAGCCACTCTGAAATCCATGACATTGCAGCACAGCTGATGGAAAATAACGAATAGAGAAACTGGCAGCATCCCAAACTGTCACAGAGGTCAACTATCACCTGGATCTTGGTCAGGTATGAGAATTTTCCCATACAAGTAGTGAGATGTTGAATTATTCAAACTATTAGAGTACAAAGTTGTGAAACCAAGGTATCAATGCCAATTTTAGATCTGATTTGGATAACTGAAAATGATCAAGCCAAAAAATTGTTATCTACAGAAAAGTGTACTATCTTGATTTCAAAAATCAAATTGTGGCTTCTAACTCTGTAGCGACAGTCACACAACTTCACCCCTCTAACCTCTAGCTATGCAATTTTCAAATGAAATTTTTTTCATTCACTTCATTGACTTTCACTAAGTCATGAGGCAGTATAACTAAATGTGCCTTTAAATTGAGAAGATCCTTACAAATAAAAACTGATGTGATCATAAAATTATTATCAGTGTTGATGATGACCTAATGACTAGCAATCTGCCGTAGCAGTAGATAAAGAAATAGAAAATATTTCTTAATAAAACTCATCAGTATCTTCTAATAACAAAACATGCAAACAAATACCAGGAGATCATCTTGCAATTTGTCCTTTATTTCCATTATATGGATTAAATCTAGGAATGAATTTATTATTAAAATTATACATTGCTGAGATGTCTATTGTATGGTATGATGATTTTCGGCAATGTACATTTTTATGAATTGATACATGGTGATCTATTTATTGTTTTATATCTATATTTTGAGTTCCTATAGGTGCACTTTGGGATGAACATTTCTTAAGTCCCTTACTTTCCTGTGTATAAATTAAATTTTGTTGAAAAATAAACAACTCACTTTGCTTAAATACTCCACTGTTAAAACAAAAATATAGACTTATCAGTTATTACCTAGTTATCTAACTCAGCACTTTGTAATTGTTTTAAATTTCATATGCATTTTTATTTTGTGTGCATGCATGCCTGTATTTCATGTGTGTTCCTGGGGCCCACAAAGATAAGAAGAGGGCATCATATACACTGGAATTTTGATATAGACAGCTCTAAATTGCCATGTAGATTTTAAAAATTGAACCTTTGTCCTCTGCAAGATTAGCCAGTGCTCTTGACCACTGAGCCCCTTCTCCAGCATTTTTCCTTTGGGAGAGAGGGAAATGAATCACTGCTGGATTTGTATAAAATCAATTGGGAACAGTGCAAAAGCTACTACCTATAAAAATGACTAATTCATTTGAATTTGCTATAACAATGCATAACTAAGTAAGAAATTTGGAATATGAATACGCAAGCAATCTTGTTAGCTTATGAAATGTAATCTGGAAATTTATTTCTCAAATGTAATAAATCTTAATTCCTTTTTGAAATGTACTGTTTACTTGACATTGCATCTAACTTAATTTGCCTTTACAGAATTCCCCCACACTATTTGATCATCCTTATTAGTAAACTTTATCCAAGCAACAACCCACCCATATGGTGTCCCGAAGAACCTTGAGGTGACAGCGAGACCATAAGCAGAACAGATTAGGTTTGCATTGTACTTATTTGCAGTTTCACCTTTTGCCAAGATACAGAATTACTTTACTGGAACATTTTTATCATACTTATCAAGTGAAGAATGAATTTGAATTGAGAGAGAGAGAGAGAAAGAGAGAGAGAGAGAGAGAATACCTTATAAAATATAAACCTATTTTATGCATGCGATGGATTTAAATTACTATTTGTAGAATCACAAATTGTACTTATATTTTTATCTGATTTCTAATATATTTATAATTTACTTTGATTTTGTGGTCTAATTTAATTAAAAGCTGATAATGAACTTAATTCATGACTTCCTTTCACATGTTACATGAAATAATCTGGATATTCAGATTAACAAGGATAAGATAGGTTTTATTATTCTATTTTTCTTTACTTTTTTATACACTTTTCTTTCCCTTAGAATGACCTTCTAACTCAGATGTTTACGAGTTTGTGTACAGTTAATCAGACAAGATCTAAATTGAAATAGAACTTTTCTGATTTTTTTCATTTCAAATCCTTTCTACTCCTTCATTGTTTTCATTCTCAGAGTCCCATGTCTATAGTCAATTGTTTTCTATAAACAAAATGAGAAGCAACAAACAAGTCTGTAATGGCTCTATACATCTAATTTATTTTTGTAAAATACAACTATAGGAAAAATTGTACCCTCAATTAACCCACTTCTCCTACTTCATATACTCAAAAAATGTGAATCTTCAGAGATTTCCTAATTTGTAAAAGGATTTCCCATCTTGTTTTACTGAACTCTACTGCTACATTTGGTACCCCATCACCCCCCTCTAAGTATTCCTTCTGGTTCACAGATGCTTTCTGCCATGGCTTCCACAGTTCTGTCCTTCCTTCACTCACTCCCATTTTACATTATGTATTTCCTTTTGGATATTTCTTCCACTATCTTAGTCACTGTTTTCTACAATGATGAAGAAACACCTTCATCAAAGTAATTCTTACACGAGAAAGCATTGAATTGGGGGATTCCTTACAGTTGTAGATGGGTATAGAAATTGGTCATCATGACAGGAAGCAAAAAGGCATGGGGCTGGAGTAGTAGATGAGAATTTTGCACGCTGGTTCATAGGCAGGAGTCATTGAGAGGGAGAAAGAGACACAAATAAAAAGCTAGATAGAGACACATACATTCATACATACACAATGCATACATACATACATAGACAGACAGAGACAAATAGACAGAGACAGAAAAGCAGAGAGAGAGAGAGAGAGAGAGAGAGAGAGAGAGAGAGAGAGAGAGAGGAGACTGGGCCTGAGTGAGCTGTTGAAACCTCAAAACCCACTCCCACTGAGACACCTCCTTCAATAGGGCCCGCACACACACACCAACAAGGCCACATGTTCTCATCCTTCTCAAAGAGCCCCATTGATGGGGATCAAGCATTCAAACATATTCGCATAACAAGAGTCGTTCTCAATCAAACTGCCACATCCACATAGATTAACAGCCATCCCTTATAAACTGATTTTTGGTAGCATGAAACTGAAATCCATGATCCTTTAAAGGATACATATTTACCACTAGTACACAGGCATAAAGATTGATTCTCATTTCCCAACTAAGGTAAAGCAATGGCAAAGTCACACGAACATGAGTTTTGTATCCAAGGCCTTTAACCTGGTCTCTCTATTCACTCTTTTTTTCTTACACTAATGTTTTTATTCCTCCTACATTTTCTACCTCATAGCTCTGATTTTCTAATGCCTATTTTACTTTTAAGACTAGTTAAGACTCGTTTTTCCCATGCGGAATTTCATAGTTGTTATGGAGTCCTCATACCACCTGTGTTTGTTCCTACTCAACTTCGTCTCACTCTGCTAGACTACAAACCTTACAAAGTCAATAACCATTTATAGCAAATTAATATCATTTAATATTTCGTTTCAATACCGAGAAGAATACCTCAATATCTAGTAAAAAAGAGGACATTTGATTTGATATTAACAAATGATTTTTATTGTTCTTTTGGTACTATCAACAGACTTTGATAGAAACTGAGTATAAACTTTCACATGATTAATATACCCTTTCAATATCATTCTCCCCCAATTCTATGCCATATAAAGGAACACAAAGAATTTCATCTATTCACAATATAGAGAAGATTCCAGTATTTTAATGTTTTTAATTCACATTTTAAAACTAATATTAACAACTGCTGTTCAATTTGAACAACTGTTTAGTCTTGATAAAATGTTCTCTGAAACGTCTCTTATGCTACACTTCCTAAATGAAGAAGCTGTCATTCCAGATACGACGAAGAAGCAGATTCTGATTAGTGCCTGATGCTATTTCACTAGTCCTCACAAGTGTTTGTTGGTTCTCTCATTAGGCTTTCTGCTTTCAGTGGAAATTTATGGCAGAAATTAAGTTAAAGGAAAGACACTCAAGCATCCATGGCAACTAATGAAGCTGCACAGAAGAAGCCAGTGTTCCTGAACAACCCCACTTCTAATACATCCTGATGATGTCAATTCATGTAATGTTATGAAAACTGTACATCATGATGCCTTATCACTCTTTTGACCTCTATTTCAAATAATCACCATCACATATAATTTCACAATTACTTGCAAGAAATTTTTAACCAATTAAATGCAATAATAAAAAATCATTTATTATGTTCAGTCATAAATTTACCCATTTTATAGATCTCTATCTACCCATCTAATATACCAACACAAACACATATATGTACATGCATACATGCATACAACACACAATCCACACATACCTACATATCCATACACATACAAGCAACAGACTCTCATATATACATATATGCATGCACCCTCCATATATATACACAAATTCACTCACAGGCATACACACAGCCTTACACATAGGCATGTACACACACATCCATACTCATACACATGCTCCCCCTTCATGAAAAAGGAGCATGAAGACTTGTTTCTTAGACTCTATTCCCTAAAGTCTTCCAAGGAATTTTCTCCTAGTGATGGCAAAATATCTGAAAAGTAAGTCTCTGTGGCTGCATTTATAAAAATACAAGTTTGACATCCAAAAATTCTTGGACTTTTGGTTTTTTTGTGAAACTGTAGATAAAAATGGGTTTGGATGACATGACCACACCTGTGTTCATATTTTCAACCTTGGAATGATTCACCTGACTGTGTGCTCCAGCTTGAGCTCCAAGTGAGCTCTCTGTTTATGGTGTTGTCCCCTTCAAAGCATTCTTCCAAATCCCTTTTTAAAGATCATGCATCCTGAATGAAGAGATGGCTCAGCAGTGAAGTTCATGTACTGCTCTTGCAGAGGACCCAGGTTCAGTGTCCAGCACCCATATGGTAGTTTACAAACATCTGAATCTCCAGTGCCGTGGAATTTGGTATTCTCTTCTAGTCTCTGTAGGTACCAGGAATACACATGGTACACTGACCTACACATAAGAAAATGCTCATGCATATAAAATAAAACATAAATAAATGTTAGTGCAATATTGCAAAGATACCTATAGATTATACTTAGCCTGAAGGAGCATTTATCCTATTTATTTATTAAACATTTTATTTTACTTATATATATTTAAATATGTGTCTGTTTACCTGTGATGTGCACGCAGGCTTTTGTAGAAACCAGAAGAAGAAGTCACAGTCTCCTGGGAGTCAGAAAACATGGGCACCAGTAACTGAATTAAGCTTCCAACCACAGGGCCATCACTCTAGCCACTAGACTATGTATTCTTATTTTTTGTTGTTGTTGTTGTTTCTTCTTTACTGGACGATGGAATTGAACATTTGAAGCTCGTTATGTTTAATTAAAGTGGCAGAACATATTAGTAATAGAAATATTACTTGAGACTTCTTGACTAGATGACTTAAACTGTGGATCACTATTTGGTAACATTTTAGTCTGTAAAGTGTTTGGTGTTCTCTTCACTTTTTCTAGCATTGTTTGTTCTAATATACTGTGTATACTAATCTGGTAAGAATTCTATTTACTTATACTCCATATTTTTAGATAAGTATTTGTAATTTAACCAACTAGAATTTCTGAATATCAAAATTAAAGGACTAATTTTGGTTCTTTAATCAATTTGATTGCTGAGAGAAACAAGTTATGTTCCAAAAACTACTCAGTCCACTCTACCACAGGGACCATACCAATCTGAGTGCCCTACACTGCCACCAGGGACCATGGTGACATCCTGGCCCAGGTATGCCCTTCCTCCTCCACCCCTTGCTACATGCAGAGGGGGAGAGCTGGCCCTGGGGCCACCAGAGTACTAGTACTAACATTGCTCCTTACCTGCTGCAGCACCCAGGAGAGCAGGCCCTGTACCCCAGTCTGGGCAGAACACAAGAGCTGACCCTGTTGTTGGGTGTGCAGGTGAGCCAGTCCTGAGGGCATGAGAACAGGAGAGTTGACCCCCACACCTTCCTTGTATACCACTTACAGTAGTCTAGAGAAAAGGCCCTTCACCTTGCTTGGGCAAAATAGTAGAGCTGGCCTGGTGGTGTAGGTGTGGGTTGCTAGGAAAAAATTCTAAGACAGGCGGCTCTGCCAGTGCAAAGAAATCCAATTAGGTCAGATCAAACCAAATTCAAATGCGAATAATTTTATTAAATACGGCATTCTTAGGTGGCCGAGCACATGGCAGGGAGACAGAAAAGCGGGGAGCACACGCAAACCCGAGACCACGTGTTCCTGGCATACTGGGATTTGGAGTCCAGACCAATATAACTCCCAGGCCAGGAGGCTAGGATGGATGCCAGGAGCTGGGGTTACACTCCCGACTTAACATGGGTGAGCTGGATCTGAGGCCCTGAGAGCAGAAGAACGGATCCTGATCCTTGATGCAGGCTGCATTGGGTGAGTTAGCTGACGCAATGCTAGAGATCTTGCCCTGGTAGCGACAATGAAGGAAAGCTGGCTGCCTGACTAACCCAACTACCACTGGGGCCCAGTATCAGAGCTATGAGTTGACTTACCCTAACATTCACCTTATCTATGAACGGATGGAAGGAACATGTGACAGAGATGATCCTACAGAGCAGGATCTCCATGAACTAGACAACAGTGAAAGCCCGTTACCAGTGGAATAGCAGAAGCCAAAGAAAAGACTGTGAGGCAAAGCAATGACTTGTGACAGTGAATACTAGGGAGTAGAGATAAATGTTGAGTCACACATTTTACCATTTAATCATTCATTTCCAATGAATCACAAGATCTTGCTTTCTTCTCAGAAATAAGAAAATAAAACTTTTGAAGAAAAAAGATTTAGAGTGGTGGAGAGTTTGTGATTGTTGAATGTCAATGATTTTCTCAGAAGACACAATCACAAAATTAGAGAGAGCTTGATTTTATATTTTAAAGTAATGATATCTTATTTAGAAACCAATCTAGACGAAAATGAAATAAAATTATCTCATAATAAAAATCACGGGGGAAAAATGTGCTCAGCAACAGAGAAGAAAACACAGCTTTGGACTCAAAGAAAAGATTAGTTCTGCTACTTTCAGAAACTGACCTAAAGCACATCTTCAGTGTCAAAATGAAAAGCTAGTCTTCCCCATTTTTGAAGTCAGAGCCATGGATACAAAGACAAATCATAGGATCAAAATGATTGCAGTTTACCTATTATTAGCCATCTGGGAAGAAAGGCAATGTGTGATGGCGTCTGATAACTGAAAAACCACTGAGACACATGAGAAACAGGAAATGTAGGTAAAATCTGGACCTGGGGAGGTTCCCAGATGACTTTCCAGGATAGAGGTGGCTTCCTGCAGCCCCTTCCACCCAATTCAAGAGAACTGCTGCAGGAGAAAGGGATTCAGTCTCAAAAGCATTGCTGGGTGAGGGAGCCATTTGTTGACCTCATTTCCTGCAAGGCTTATTTCTACTGGACTTTCTCCCCTTCTCCAAATTCTGGTGACAGAAGAGCTTAATTTCCAGTTATTTCTTAGGAAAAAAATAATAGCCAATCTGTGATTCAAACATGAGGTCCAGTTCAGAATCCCAAGTATTATACTGGACAAAATGTTCCAACAAGCAAAATGTGTGCAAGTTAGAAGTACTAAAACATTTTCCTGAGTGTCCAAGCAAAATCATTCTCACGGAATAAAAAGAAGGGGGTAAAATAAAAAGCCGTTTTGATGATTAGAGAAGTAGGGCATATTTACATGGCAAAGGGAATTACAGAGAAATGGAAAGAATGGAAATGAAATGCTGTTTCAACCGAGGGGACTGGTGAATTTTACGTTACCATCTACATTAATTTGCATTTAGAGTGTGTTTTCTTCACATTTTATAGCCAAATAGATTTTCCAAAAGTAAACTACCAGAGTATACTTTCTTTTCCTAAATCATAACATCGATTCCATGTTTATTTCATAGTTTTGTAAATTGTATCAATTTCTTGACCAAAAATATGTGCAGAATAAAGGGGAAAAAGGCGGCACACAAAATGGAACAGCTTTACCATTGATGGAAGATTGGAAAAATAATAAAAAATAAAATTAACCCAATTATTAATTTTATTACTATTAATTTTTTATAGATAAGTTTAATTTTTGCATGTAATTTTTAAATGTTTAATATTTTAAGATTGTCTGCAGTTTAAGATGTGGAAGACCAAAAATTTCTAAAATTTGCAACAAGTAGAAATTAGTAATGAGAAAAAAAATCAGATTTCTGACACTATTTCCAATGTTGTATACTCCCCAAAGGACTTTCTTCCAATGTCCTGTTTCCACAGGACTTTAAAACTCTATAAATATCCAATTTATTGTTCACTTGGAGCAATTCTGCAGCTACATAAGAAAATACCCCAGTTGGACTGTAAACTCTGAAACATGTACTGAACATACACAGAAATTATATGGGGTGATTTATTCCCATGCTAATTAGCTTAACTTCCAAGAATGATGGAAAATAATTTGCTATCATTTACAATAACAATGACAAGATTAAAATCATGGTATATTAAACCTCTTCCCACTGAAACTCATTCACTTCCTTTTGCTCATGTAAGCACATAGTAATATTATTGATGCCATAAGACATTTATTTTTTGTAGAGTTTTATGATTTTTTTGTTTGTTTTCTGCGTTTTGAGTCAGGATTTTTCTACCCCTCACAGACTGGTCCTCTTGCCTCAACTGCGTGGTTTGTTTACTTGTCGCTTAAGAATTAAAGCACAATTTTTCTTTAGCTAGTACTGATTTACACAAAGGACAATTTCCCTGCTAGAGTACTGAATGCCTGGATGAGCAATTGAAATGTTTTGTTGATTAAATCTAGTGGCACATTTAAACAGCCTAGGACACTGCGGTAAGTGACGTAAGGTGGCACCCGTGCGTCTGTGGTTTGATGAACACTCTGGTATTTCCTGCATTGAAAGAAAAACATTACTTCTAAACACCCCTAGAAGAAGGCAAAATCCCAGCCAACCAGTTGCTCCTCATGGGAGACAGGATGTTAGAGGAACAGGATGGCGAAGCAGGTCAAAATAGAGGAGAACACACTGGCGCTGCTTTGACTTCGTTCATGTTGGAAAATAGGATTGAGCTGTGGATTGGAGAAAAGAAAACAAGGACGTTTAAAAGAGATGTAGCAATATCTAAAGGTGCCCTTGCCCAGGTTCCTCTCATTAACTTCCATCTTTTTTGAGGAAAGTTCTCTCATCAACCTGGAACTCACTGGTTTGACTAGAATGGCAAGCCAGATTCACAAAGATCCTCTTGTTTCTGCCTCCCTGGTATTGCAAAGGTGCAACACATTACCTGCTTTGTGTATTTGTTTGCTTGTTGACGTGAGTGCTGGGGTTTGAATTTATGCAGCAAAACTTTTACCAACTGTGCCATCTTTCCAGCGATTAGGACGATTGGTTTATTTTATTCATTTATTTATTTGTGTGTTTGTTTGTTTGTTTGTTTATTTACGATTTCTGCCTCCTCCCCGCCACCGCCTCCCATTTCTCTCCCACTCCCCCAACCAACTCCCCCTCCCTCAGCAGCCCAAAGAGCAGTCAGGGTTCCCTGCCTTGTGGGAAGTCCAAGGATCTCCCACCTCCTTCCAGGTCTAGTAAGGTGATCATCCAAACTGCCTAGGCTCCCACAAAGCCAGTAAGTGCAGTAGGATCAAAACCCAGTGCCATTGTTCTTGACTTCTCAGCAGCCCTCATTGTCTGCTATGTTCAGCGAGTCCGGTTTTATCCCATGCAATTTTTAGACCCAGTCCAGCTGGCCTTGGTGAGTTCCCGATAGAACATCCCCATTGTCTCAGTGTGTGGGTGCACCCTGTGGTCCTGAGTTCTTGCTTGTGTTCTCTCTCCTTCTACTCCTCATTTGGGCCTTGGGATTTCAGTCTGGTGCTCCAATGTGGGTCTCTGTCTCTCCTTTCATCGCCTGATGAAGGTTAATATCCAGGAAGATGCCTATATGTTTTTCTTTAGGTTCACCTTCTTATTTAGCTTCTCTAGGATCACGAATTATAGGCTCAATGTCCTTTATTTATGGATAGAAACCCATTATGAGTGAGTACATCCCATGTTCCTCTTTTTGGGTCTGGGCTTACCAGCAATACCACTCTTGGGAATATACCCAAGAGATGCCCTATCATACAACAAAAGTATATGCTCAACTATGTTCATAGCAGCATTGTTTGTAATAGCCAGAACCTGGAAACAACCTACATGCCTTTCAATGGAAGAATGGATGAAGAAAATATGGAATATATACATATTAGAGTACTACTCAGCAGTAAAAAATGATGACTTCTTGAATTTTGCATGCAAATGGGCGGAAATAGAAAACACTATCCTGAGTGAGGTAAGCCAGACCCAAAAATAGGATGATATTTTTAAGTGTACAATTCATTTTATTAAAAGAAGCCATGTAAGGCAAAGCACCTTTATCTTGAAGTACTATGAAATCAGCTTTGTCCTTAGCTATCTTTGTTACTAATCACATATTCTGATATCGGCTAATAACTAATTTGAATCGTATTCATATCTCTTCCAAGGAGGGAAATCACAAAGTGAGAAATGATATAAAGGTTACAGTGACTTTTAAACTGAATATATGTAGCTCGCTTTTGGCAATGTCACTTGGTGGGGACAGAAAGGTAAAGCTTAATTTTTACCCAATGTGAAGATGTCCTCTTGTCTTCAGTAGCAGCTTTAGTAGAGCCTGGAGGGCAACCAAGTAACCCCAGATCAGCTAAGGCCAGCCAGTAGTAAAGAGGATTTGATTAAGTTCATGTTGGTCAAGGACATTAGACAAATGCTCAGAGACAAGGAAAACCTTTACGCAACCAGGATAAATTATTTTCTCTTCTGGGCTTACCTTTTTATAACTCCTCAAGAAAGAATTTAGATCATTAAACAGAAAGAGGATTTGAAGATTATACATTTGGAAAAAAGTACTTGCTAATTTCCATATTTCACTTGAAGTATAATTAAAGATCTCTTTGTAAGAAAAAAGAATATTTTTACTTTTAATTCACCTTCTACATAACCCTCTAACATTATTGAGGAGAAAAATGTGAACTCCTTCAGTTTGACTCTCATTACTGCATTATTTTCCCACGCATATAGAAATCTTCAGTTTTCTCCATTAGCATGTCATAAAGAATAGTGTGTTGGTATTCTCCCATATCCCAGATGACAGTGTTGTCATCAGTGATATTTTTGAAAATTATTAGTGGTTTGGCACAAATTTGAAAGTCATAAGCATTTACGTAAATCAAACTTTTTAAGATTTAAGACTTAAGAATACAAGTTTATTGCCATATTGTTCAAGTTTAATGGATTCTATTAATTTAGTGCTTAACTAACATCATAAATGCCTAATAGTAATGATTATACTCAGATAAATCTGTTATCTTAGTGCTCTACTTTCATTTCTGTGTCTATGACAAACACCCTGACATAAAGCAACTTAAGGAAGAAAGTATTTGTCTTGCAACTCCTGGTCCATTATTGAAGGAAACTTAAGGCGTTAGTTCCACAGTCAACAGCAGACAGAGAATAAAATCATGAATCTTGGCTGCTTATTTATTTTTATGCAAAGCCAGTTTTCTTCATTTTTATATTGTTTATGGTCCACTACATGAAAAGATGCCAGTCCCACTCAGAGTGAGTCAGAAGAGTTCAATAAACAGGCCTGGAGGGATGGCTCAGCCGTTAAAGGCTAGGCTCACAACTAAAAATATAAGAGTTCAGTAAAAAAATCAAGACAGATTCCACAGGTATGTCAATGTCTGATATATCTTAGGCAATTTCTCATTTAGAATCTCTTGTTATGTGATTCTATATATTGTTATCAGTTAAAACTTAATTTGAAAATGAACTCTATCATATTCTATAAAGATAGCATTTAAATTATCTCCTTGGCTAGCAAATAAAGTTCTGTCATCCACAGGAGATGACGTCCTACTGCAGTCATTTGTACCTGAAGATGGGGCCCAAAGTTGGGTTGAAGATGTTAACAATCATGTAAATGGCAAAACAAAACTAGTATTTTCCCATCTGAAATATGGGAATAACATGAGTACAGTGAGATAAAATCAAACTTAATAATAAATTCCTTTATGACTCGTAAATTATTCTTCACAGGTGATTTGGTTACCTTTTAAGCAGAAAACAAATTGACTGCACATATCTAAATCCATGCTAGTTACACAAAAGAAAATGGTTATTGAGCAGAAGTACTGGGTGAAGCATTTCCAGCATGCTTCCTCGGTGCATAGAAGAGTAATAAACTTAAAGATCACAGAATGTCTTGAGTGAAAAAGGACACGAAAGAGATTACAATAGCCAATCTCAAAATATACTACAAAACCAAAGCAATCCAAACAGCATATTGCTGGCCAACAAAATGATATAACTATAAATCCTCAGACCTATAGACAAGTATAGCAAAGTAGGAAACCTAGCAGCAGCCCCATGAACTTATAACCAATTAATATTTGTCTTTCAACACAATATTAGGGGTTGGGTATCCCACATCCATGTGCAGAAGAACATAACTGAAGCACTGTTTATATAACATATGAAAAAATCAACTGAAAATGAATTATAGAGTTAAATAAAAACCTAGAGCTAGAAAATAACTAGAAAAAAGTTACGAAGAACTGAAACATGATAGTATACTGTGCAAAACCAGAGTAAATAAAATAAACAAGTAAATATACTTATATCTCGGTGAAAAAAGCTTCTGCACAGCAGACATCAGACAGAATGAAAAAGAGCCTGCTCAATGGGAGAAGATATAAAACTAGCCTCTGTTTCTTCCTCTCTAATAGGCTGCATTTGGTATAAATCCTTTTATTTGTTTTAATCTTTCTTGATCTCAGCACTTGCTGGCTCTTATCTACCAAATTTTTCCGAAGAAATAGGAATGTAGATTATGCAGTTAAATGACTCTATAATATAGCAATCACAGTACTGGATATAAAGTCAAAGAAAACCAACACACTGATGAGACATCCGTCCTCCCATTTTAAATGTAGCACTTATAACAGTAGATTTAGTGTAGAGTCTCCCAATAGCACCAGTCTTGGAAATAAGCCTTTAACATATGCAACAGAGTCGGAAACTAAAGATAGCAGCCATCCAGACATGTTTATCACTCTGCAAATCAATGCTGTGATGATGCCATAAGTGTTTGTCACTACTGCATCTCTATCTACTAAAGGCAATGTTGTGCCTTCCCAGAAACGGGAGCTACTTCCAGTAGCACACAGAAGTATCTTCAGATCCATGATCATGTTGCAAACATGAGGAATAAGCAACTAAAGTGTTCTTGTATCTATTTCCATCATTATCATTTACAATATTAGGCCTCTTCCTTTTTTAATGTTGTACCTCATAAACTTATATAAATTATCAAAATTTATATTTCACTAGTATTCAATTTTTCAAACATAAAAACCTGTAATTAACCATAATCTTCTCTCACCCCTTTTGTTCTCATTAGGATAGCATCACTATTAAGAGTAAAATAAAATCATATTTCAAATGTGCTCTAAAAATAATATCCGCTCATTTTATTTTTTACAAAGCCCCTAAAAATAAGGAACCTATTAACAATAATTATAAAATCCTAGACGTTTTTTTACGTGTATATATAAGATTCATATGGGTACAGGTCAATACAGGTAATGTGTGTGAGAGATGAGCATTTGCATACATGCATATTGTTTCAGGCTTGAGGTATATTTCAATGTCACCTCAGATGTCATCTCTCTTGATTTTTGAAGCAGGCTCTTTCAATGGTCTGAAGCTTGCCCATTAGGATAAGAAGGCAGGTTGATGAGAGGATTATAATTTTCTAAGAAAGTTAGGCACATAACGAATAGCTAAATCAGCAGTTTTATAGAATAATGCTGTAGACAAGGATATAAGTTTTATATTTATGTACCTATACCTTTTAGTGGAGAATGATTGCTACAACCAAAATGGCACCAGTGAAAAGTTCCTGTACCATACCAAGTGAATCTAATCATACTACATGAGTTATATTTTCCAATTAGTGTTGGCATCCAAAACTTTTTTAAATCAACATTTCTCATTACTAGAGTGTTTATTCTCAACTTTCCATTTTGTTTTCTTTTCTTCCTATTGCTTTTTTTTTAAATAAATGAAGATATCTCCATGTGATTGTTATCTCTAGTTTCTTGATAGTGTCGCATGAAAGAAGGCAGCTCCTAGCCTCTAAAAGTCATCCTTAGAAGTTCTACCATTTCAATTCTTGAGAGCTTTGAGGATACCCGGAGAACCCCAGAGGGCTGGCCTACATCTGGCGGAGTGCCTCCAAGCCCCACCTTATATCTTTCTGAGTGGAGTAAACACTTGAGAGCCAAATTACAAGTTTTATCTTCACTATGTAGCCCTTCATAATTTGAGAACACTAAAGAGAAATAATAAGAATGTTTTCTCTTCAAACCCAGTCAGTTCTGGGTCCTCTGTAGGTCTAATAAAATCACTTTGAAGACAGAGGCTGTTCTTTAGCTATGCTCTGTTTTCATTTTACTTAGCCACTGGGAAAAGCCAGAGACGCCTGAATTCTTCTTAAAAATCTCTTGCAGTGGACTCTTCAACCCACCAGGGGTTTCTGATTCTCATGCTGGTACAAACAAATGCATTCTCCATCTGTGAAGAACAATGGCCATCCTTCTCTGTCTTCCTGTATCTTGTGTGCATGATTCAGTGTAGAATTCCATGACTTCTGTTAACAACCATTCTGGTGTCACTTCAACCCATCTTTGTAGCTGCACCAAAATGAAATGCATCAGTTAGGGGCAAGACACATTATTTTCTCATAGTTTGGAGGCTAGAAAGCCAAAAATTAATCCAGGTCCAGTGCTTGGAGTGGCCATTTTCTGGCATCCTATAGCCGTGTCTCTATGTTGCTGAAAGGACAAAGAGGGTCTTTCAGGCTTACATGCATAAAGATAGCATCCCACATTGAGTACTCTGCTTTTGTGATCTAATCACATCCCCAAAGCTCCAACCTCCTCAGCCACCATGATGGGAGCTAAGGAGTCAACAGTGGGGCATTTGACACCAGACTGAAACCTTCATCCAGAGCAAAGGCCCTCAGGCACCCACCAAAAATCTCTTCATTCTAGTTCTGCTCATCACGTGTTCCAAAGATCCATTTTAGGTTTTCTGATCTTAAATTACATCTGTTTCCTTTACTTTGGGTGCATAAATTACTCCCAAATGCAGTGGAGTGGTATGGTCCTTTATTGTGCTACGATTTCTGATGATCCTAAGATTGGATAGAATTCAGGAGAGGCAGTTTTTCTCGCTGGCCCTTATCTGTGCAATAAGCTGGAAGATGGTAAGGTTTGGTGTGAAAATCCTCTGAAGATACCTTCTTTTCCATCTATAGATGACACACGTTGAAAAGAACCCCAGTTACTCTCCACAAGGGACATTTTACTATTCTTTATACTATAAATGTATATAAAGAAAGGAGAAGGGTGGAGGGAGGAAGGAGAATGAAGTTTTGAAGTTCCATTATAGCTTAGTCTCAAGCTCTAGTTTTAAAAGGTACACAGTTATTTTAAAGGCATATTAGTGAGGAAAACAATGAGTACAAGACAGCAACTACAGAGCACTACGGCCACCTTTGAAAATAACATCTGATCCACATGGTATGAGCTTACTTCCCTGTATGTGAAGAATAGTGGGAAATTTAACATAAAAATACACATATGCAGCTGCCGGATTCCTTAGACTGGAGCCACTTTTGCAGAGTTTTCTACATGTTCCTGTGACATGAAATGCTCTTACATTTATACCCTTTAAAAAACCTCCGTGCATTTCTGGGATCTGTAGGGCGTGTGTGTGTGTGTGTGTGTGTGTGTGTGTGTGTGTGGTCTGGGGTGTGTGCATGTGTGTTACAGAACACTTTCTACTGTTTATCCATATTCTCTCTTCTTTTGCCTTGAGCTGTGAATAGCCTGCCAAGGATGCTCAAAATGATCATTGGGGGGGATGAATTAGGTTCATTTTGTATTTTGTATTCAGCACAATTCAAATAGAAGCTGACAGTAAATCAACAAGAAAAGTAGACCCAGGCCATCTTCCTCCGTGTAGCAGTGCTGACTCACCTCCCCATTACCTTAGAGAATATCCTCCAGTGAGTGTTCTTGTGGTGACAGATGAGCTGAGACTACGCTAATGGGCCTGTTTGGACACCGTTTCTTCTGCTTCAGCATCATGTTGTGGCAGAAGGAGCAGATGCCATTTTACGCTTGTATATATAATAAATTTTAAATTATGAGACAGATGAATATGGCCTATTATTACTCTTTTGCTTCTAGATCTTAAATAATTGAAATCAATATGTAACTTACATAATTGGATACAAAATTGCTTTACAAAAAAACAGACTAAAATTGTACCAACCCCTACAATTATAAGAGAAAAATTAACAAGCTAAATAGAGTTTTTTATTAAATTAATATTATATCGGAGCCATGTTTTTATATAGTTTTTAATACTATACAGATGATGGATAGTAGTTAAACTATGTGAAGGATTGACACAATTTTCTAAATACCATGGGATAAATATTAAGTGATGAAGAAATGCATATGATTTCCAGCTAATATTAATAAGTATTAAGCAACTTTCCTATAGAGAGAAAAGTGAAGAATTAAAAGTGTATCTACCTTCCTTTCCCTTCAAAGAGACAAACAATGCAAAAAATTTAAAAATAAACAACTATTTGCTGACACTGACATGCACAGGATCGAAGCAGGTAACCTGGTACCCAGAAACCTATACTTAGCTTTTTGAATAGTTCAGGACTTCTCTAGAAATATGAGTAATAAGAGTAAAACCAAAAATGTTGTTATAAGTAAATTCTGTAAAAATTGAGCTTCAAACTCTAAATGTCATCAGCTATGAATGCAATTGTATGTTAGATGTGACAAGAGAAGAAATGTGGGAATGTGAGTATTTGGTGGGCGTGGAGAAATGACAGTCTGTGAAGTACCCGAGGACCTGAGTTCGTATCTGATGCTAAGAGCCAGGCAAGGTAGCAAAGATATGTAACCCCAGAGCACAGGGGTTGGTTCAAGGGTGGGAAATCCTGCAACTCATTGGCTACCTAGTCAAGATAATCAGTGAGTACTGTTTTCAGTGATAGACTCTGCCTCAAAAAGTAAGACCGAGAACAATTACGGAATAAGCTTATCATTGATCTCTGGCCTCCGCATAAGAACAATATATGCTTACATCATACAGAGTGTGTGTGTGTGGGGGGGGTTATTTCCTCCTGTAGACACACACTGGAGGAAACTGGAACACTAGGCAAAATCTTAGGAACCAGCATTTCCTAGGTGGAAGTGAAGATAAAAGTGACTTGTAGGAACGTGAAAGAGTGATACAAGACATCAGCAGTTATGCTGGAGGAGAGACCTTCCCTGCTGTTAAAGGCCTCCAAGAACAGTATGGATGTGAGGTAGGGAACACAGGGGCCACAGGCCTGAGTGTTCTTCTTGCATCATCCATGCATTGTCTCAACTGAGCTGAATCACTTCACAAACACCTCCCCAGTTGAGGCTTTCAAAGAGCCTTTATATAAGCAACACTTTTAAACTGTTCTTCCTCTGATGGGTTTCTTCCTTAGTTTTTCCAAGAAAGAACAGAAAGTCTTCTCAAATCCTTTCTTCCTTGTTGCAGCTAATTTGACTCCTTGAAAATTATACTAAATAATTATAGCAAAACCCAACAATTGTCCTACGAAGTTATTCCTAAAATAGCTACTAAGGAAAGCAATGTGTCTATGGTGGGACTGGTTGTCTTTGCTCTCACCTTAAACTGCGGAGGAGGAGTAATTGTTTAGTTTGTCAGCACATATATCAGGAGAGCACAACGTGGCTTCTTTTTGACCTATCTCCTCTTTTCTGGTGTCTCTTTTTTGATAGCGGAAGTGCAATACTGCAATTTTTGAGCATAAAAAGCGAGCATCTCTTTTGATGTATATGTATGGATGCCCTACTCTGTGGGACACTGCTTTCTCTTTGCTAGGTCAGGATACAGTCGAACAAACGTGTGCTCAGAAGATAAGCATTTTCAGTTCCAGCCGTATGCGAAAGTACAAATGCCTCTAACACAGCAAACAAAACAGTCACACTAGAATAAAAATTTAAAAGCCTAAAAAATAAAAGCTAAAAGCACAAGTTAACATAGTAGCATAAAAGTGAAAGGCAAAATTTAGACTTTAGTAGAGAAAATTTTAAAGTCCCATGGAGACCTAGTAATGGGTGTGTTTATGTTTATTAAAATGTAGCAAGTGGCTGAGAACATGCAGTATCCTTTAAATTTTTAAAACATTTTGAAAATAGTAGGAGACCGCATGTCTTTTTCCTCCTTTTTTCCTTTCCCTTCCTCATGTATTAAAGAATCTGTTGACTCATTACCATTATGAGCTCTGTGTGGACCTAATTTATTTTTTATTGATTTTATTGAGCTATACATTTTTCTCTGTCCCCTCCCTGCCTTTAACTCCTCTTTTCCCCTTTAACTCTCTCCCATGGTCCCCATGCTCCCAATTTACTCAGGAGATCTTGGCTTTTACTACTTCCCATGTAGATTAGATCCATGTATGTCTCTCTTAGGGTCCTCATTGTTTTCTAGGTAATCTGGGATTGTGGTTTGTAGGCTGGTTTTCTTTGCTCCTAAAACTGAAAAGCTTCTGTAAAGCAAAGGACGTGGACAACAAGACAAAACGGAGCCTACAGAATGGGAAAAGATCTTCACCAACCAACTTAAGAAAAATGGTCATCCAAAGAACAAATAATCCTATAAAAAAATGGAGGACAGACCGAAACAGAGAACTCTCAACATAGGAATCTAAAATGGCTGAAAGACACTTAAGGAAATGCTCAACATCCTTAGTCATAAGAGAAAGGCAAATCAAAACAACTTTGAGATTCCATCTTATACCTGTAAGAATGGCCAAGATCAAAAACACTGATGACAACTTAGGTTGGAGAGGATGTGGGGAAAAGGGAACACTCCTGCTTTGCTAGTGGGAGTGGAAGCTGGTACAGCCCCTTTAGATATCTATATGGCAATTTTACAGAAAAATTGAAAACAACCTTCTTCAAGACCCAGCAGTACCACTTTTGGGTATATATCCAAAGGATGCTCAATCGTACCACAAGGACATGTGTTCAACTATGTTCACAGCAGCGTTATTTGTCATATCCAGAACCTGGAAACAACTAAATGCCCATCTACTGAAGAATGGATAAGTAAAATGTGGTACATTCACACATGAAGTATTACACAGTGATGTGGGATTTCCTTCTGTATGCTGTGAATATCATTGGTTAATAAAGAAGCTGTTTTGGACATGTAATAGGATAAAGCAGAAATAGGTGGAAAAAAATCAGCTGAATGCTAGGAGAAGAAAGGAGGAGTGATGGAGAAGCAATGGAGCTGCTGCTCGAGATAGGCACACCAGAACCTTTCCAGTAGGCCACAAGCCTCGTGGTAAAATATAAAATAAAGGAAACGGGTTAAATTGAGATGTAAAAGCTAGCCAATAAGAAGTTAGAGCTAATAAGCCAAGCAGTGATTTAATTAATACAGTTTCTGTGAGGTTATTTTAGTTTTGGGTGACCAGGATAAACAAGCAGCCTCCTATAACAACAAAGCAGAGAAAAATAATGACATATTGAAATTTGCAGGCAAATGGATGGAGCTAGAAAACACCATATTGAGTGAGGCAACACAGACCCAGAAAGACAATTATGATACCTACTCACTAATAAGTGGATTTTAAACATAAAGAAAAAATATATAATTTATTTTTATATGATCTTCTCTCATGGTGCTTTTGTTAATGCATTTTACCTATTTAATGTGGTTCCTGGGCCTCCTGGACCACCAGCACAGTCAAGTTGTCCCTGAATGTCTTAGGAAAAAGAACTCACTGTCTTTCCACAGTCGACTCCAGGGAGCATCCTGCCAATATTAGATCTGAGAAGATACATCCAGCTTCACAGAGCAGAAGACTCTACAGGGAGAAAAGCAGAGGCATTAGCCTCAGCTCTTAGTGCTCTTCAGAGAGGAGTCTGGAAAAAGTACATTTTAGGAGAGCAAGCTCTGATACTTTATACCATATCCAAAAAGACTTGCCAAAAACCCTTAGATAGGTTTGTCTGTGGACACAATGCTCATAAATAAATGAGAAAGCAAAAAGAAGAGCAATCGTCAGAGTCAGAAATGACCAAAGACTAGACTTATAATGTAATTGTTGGACACACACACACACCAGATTAATTGGAAATATATCCAATAGATGATGATTTATATAGATAATCAACATGATTGAATTAAGAACGTTCCTTGGTTTATATGTGAGGACATGTTCAAAGAAAGTCACTTAAAGTAAAGGTACACCCTAAATACCCATGTTATCATCCCATGGGTTCACAATATATTAAGAAGGAAAAGAAGAGAGATCCACATATTCTATCTTTGCTCTCTGATAGTCATCCTGTAACTTGCTCTTCTCTACTGTGCTTGTACCAACATGACAGGATTAAAACTATGAAATCAAGAGCCCTTTGATGGAGAACTAACTCGAGCCCTCAAAAATATTAATATAATGAAGGCATTTCAATTCCTCACTAAACTGCGCTGTTGACTTTAGAGAGTGTAACATCTTCCTTCTGGAAAAATAGTGATATCAAACATCTAATGAGATTTGGGCAGGTACCAATAAACTTTAGACCCTGTCTAGTAGCTGCAATGCTCCCTCTAAATAGAGACACCAAAGGAAATTTGAAGGTATTCATTGTGGCAAAACTCATATATTGTTGTTGGGTTACAAATGCCTGTTTAAGCCCAAATATTTCAGTGCTCTGTCAGTAAATAGTTATTAAGCACCTGCTGTGAACCAACTCTATTCTTCACAACATCACAAGGAGCTCTATTTACATGAGAAACCTCCACAAATAAGCAGAACATTCCCCTACGGTATTTTGGCTGATTAAGTAACTTGAGCCACAGCTAGAATCAGAACCACACAGAATTAACACTACAAAGCAGAAATACGTATAAAGTTATATTGGCAAACCAAACTGAGCACTAAAAGAACAGAATATCAGAAAACACACTTGTAATTTCCAGAGCTAAGAGACCTTGGCTCTTAAGTTATGAGACTATGATTTTCTTTGAAATGCTTCTTTATTTACAGAAAATATTCATATGCCATCACAGAAATAAAATGCTTCTGTACTCAAAACCATATAAATCATAAAATTTTAGGTAAAAAAATATCCTTATTGGGATTCCCTTTCATCCTTACAATAACAATCTCTCCACCTGGCTTTTTCTTTCACACTTGATACTGAAAGGAACAACAGAAGAATAATTTCTTGAAGAGGCGGAACAAGAGCCATTGTATAAAGAAACTCAATGCTAATATTAAAGTGTTTGAATTTTTCTGTAAACTGTGAGGATTATTGATGCATATGCTAAGAAATTATATGCTGTGTATGCTTATGTCTGTGTGTATGTGTGTGTGATAATTTAGCAACTATACTGTTAAAGATCTAGAGGAAGAGTACTTTTAGAGGAAGGCCACAATATCTAAAATCATCCCAAGAGTAATTGCAATAGCAGCCTTAATTACAGCAGGAATATTGTAATGGAGTGTGTTCTTAATATGTTTGAGTTGTCATGTAACATGTTCTGCAGGGACATGAAAACTAAAAACGCCAATTCACCTTACATAGAGGGGCCACTGAAAGACCAGAGAAGAGTTTCCATCTGAGTCCAGTCAGTTGACCAATGAGTTTATTGCACTGATTTACAGGCATATGTCTGGCTCAAATCATAGATAACTTAAGAGTAGTGCACGAGCACATCCCATAGAAGGACAGACTGTAGGTTGAAGGTTATGTGGCAGGGTTGGTTTCCCATTCCCTCCAGTTGAATTCTTGATGGCCAGTTCAGGCTACGTTTTCGCTATTGCTAGAAGTCTTTCCTGGGGTCATCACTGTAAGTTCCTGGAAGATATTCTTGTGCCAGTATTTTATTTGACACCAAAATGTGC
This sequence comes from Chionomys nivalis, assembly GCF_950005125.1. Classification (NCBI taxonomy): domain Eukaryota; kingdom Metazoa; phylum Chordata; class Mammalia; order Rodentia; family Cricetidae; genus Chionomys; species Chionomys nivalis. The sequence continues at coordinate 16,164,078 of NC_080104.1, read as the reverse complement.
CCCCCTTCTCAAGAGTAGACTGGAAAGTAATAGGCTGGCCCAAAGTCTACTCACAAAATCTCTTTTATTTCCCCTCCCAGAGAAACCCAGATACCCCATCTCCCAAACAAACACTACTGTGAACACTCCTTACCTAGTCTCTCTGGGTCTGTGGACTGTAACATAATTATTATTTTTTACTTGACAGCTAATACCACTTATGAGTGAGTACATGTGATGTTTTCTTTCTGGGACTGGGTTACCTCACTCAAAATAATTTCTTCTACTTCCATCCATTTGCTTTCAAATTTTATGGTGTCATTGTTTTTAAGAGTTGAGTAATACTCCACATTTTCTTTATAAGTTCCTCAGCTGAGGTACATCTAGGTTGTTTCCAGGTTCTGGCTATTTCAAATAAAGCTGCCATGTACAAAGTTGAGCAAGTGTCCTTATGGTATTATTGAGCATCCTTTGGGTATATGCCCAAGAGGGAAGAATGGCCTAGTGATTGAGGGAGTGCTCAGCCACTGACTGATCTAGCCTTTAGCCTTGCCAAGAGAGTAAGCTCACTCCTGACACTGACTGGAGCATCAGGACCCACAGGCTGGATGACCTAAAGACCTAGGATAGAAGCAAACATGATTGAAGGGAAAAAAATAATGTCAATGTAATGATGCCTGATGATATTCTGCTACACACATATATTGGTACCTAGCTCAACTGTCATCAAAGAGGCTTAATCCAGTAACTTATGGAAATAGATGTAGAGACCTACAGACAAACCATAGGCTGTACTTGGGGAATCCTGCAGAAGAGAGGGAGAAATGATTGTAGAAGCCAGAGGGATCAATGACACTGTAGGAACATCCACAGAAACAACTCATCTGGGCTCATATGGACTGACAGAGACTGAATTGACAACCAAGGAGCCTGCAAGGAGCCAACCTAGACACTCTGCATGGCTTGCTCCACTAGTAAGACTCCCAACAGTTGGAGTGGGGGCTGTCTGATTCTTTTACTGATTTTTCGGACATTCACACCATGACACCTTTCCCAGTCTTAATACATGGGTGCTGGCTTCTTTGAGTCTCTGATTTCCAGGCTTCTTGAGCCTCCGTACTACCCTAGTCATTACTAGGGTAGCCTCCTTATTTCCCAAGGAAAGGTGAGTGCACTGTACGCCCATTCCCACAGCCCCACGACACAGGACACTATAGGGAGTTGAGTCAAGCAAGAACCCAGTTTATCACTGTAAGTGTCAGCCTATGTAGTTTAAGTGACATGGTGAGATGTGCGGGTACCTCCATCCAATGAGATGCAGCCAAACCCACCCTCTGGCTGGAGGAGCATCTACATAATTTTTGCTATCTCATCCTCACTCAAAACTCAAGCCAGGCTTTTCTCTGTCCTACAAACTTCAAAGTATAGGCACTGAGATAATTTTGGCCCAACAAATGGGGAAGTGCTTAGTCTAACCACAACTTGATATGCCATGCTTTGTTGGTAACCATGGGAGACCTGCCCTTTTCTGAAGAGAAAGAGAAGTGAATTGGAGGATTGGGACGGGTGGGGGGGGTATGAGGAGGAGGGACTGGGTGGAGACAAAGGAGGGGAAACTGCATCTGGATGTAAAATAAACAAACAGACAAACAAGTAGGAGAGCCACAGAAGAGTCCCAATACCTGTAGCACGAATAACACCCAAAAGGCTACACCCACAAAGAGCTCTCTGTTAATGTACAAGGACCTGCACTACAAAAGTGTCCTTTCATTAAAATGTTCACTACTCTATGACTTCAGGGATGGAAAGGGCCTTACGGGGATCTTTGGACAGCTGGTGAAACCCTGAGGTTTCTGATCCCCATGAACAAGGTTTCACTCCTAAAAAGAAAATAAATAGACCAGATCTCATGAGGGATCTGGTCACAGTTGGTCTCACTTAAGGGAATAATGCTCATACCCAACCCAGAGTATAACAGCTATGCAAAAAGAAGAGAATTAGCAGCACATTTTTGATGGGATGGCTAAATTACTGGTTAGATACTGAGTACTTAGAAGGAAAATGCCAGGATGATTCTTAAATGCTTGTTTCAGATAGCTAAGTAGAGATTCTGTCATAACCAAGATGGGACTACAAAACAATTCAGTCGGAAGAAAAATGAATGAGTTGATTCAGGATAGGTTTTTTCTGCACCTCTAAATGCCCAGTCAGCCCAGTATGGTATGCTGTTAGATTCATTGTTTCATGGAGTTTCTTACAAGTACATCAAAAGTAGATGAGAGACCATACAAGAAAAGCACTTCTTTAAGCCAGGACTTCACGGAGTTCTGAATTCACATCAGCTACAGCTGCTTTCATCAGTGTCTGATGTCTGACTCTTATCAGCACTGACTCAGATGTGAGACATCTCCAAAATCCTGGAATTGATGGGACTAGAAAATGTGGATTCATGGTAAGAAAATTGTAGAAAGATCTGTGTACAAACAAACAATACAAACATACAAATTTGAAGAAAACGATTAAATGCAATCAATGTCCATCAGTCTTCTTTTGTCATTCCTCGAATAATTTTCAAAGAATGCCAAACAAAAAAAAATTTCAGTAAGTATAGAGTTTGTTGAAAGGCAACACCCTGATGTGGAAAAGAAAAAGAAAAAAATTAATATACACTACACACCTATAAGAACTTACAAACTTCAGAACACTAAAAACACTAAACAATAGTGAAGATGTGGAGTAACAGGAGTTGTCATTCACTGTGGGAGGGAATCCAACATGATATAGTCACTCTGGAAGACGGTTCATCAGTTTCTCCCAGAACTAAATATACCCTTACTGTACAACCCAGCAATCATGTTCCTTGGAACTTACCCAAAGGAATTAAAAGCATATGTCTGCATAGAACCTTCACATAGATGTTTATAGCAGCTTTAGTCATTGCTACAAAAACTGGGAATGAACCAAGATGTTCTTCAGTAGGTGAATGGGTAAATAACGCTTGGTATGTCTAGAGGATAAAATGCTATTCCATTTTGAAAACAAATGAGTTGCCGTGTAAAGAAAAAGGGGGAAATTAAAGGCATATTGCTTACTGAAATCGCCCATATTGCTTACTGAAAAAGGCTACATACTGTATTATTATAGCAATAAGACATTCAGAAAATAATGAAACAATACTGACACTTAAAACATAAGTAGTTTTTATAGAAGGTAAAAGAAAGTAACGAATAGCTGAGCACAGAATATGTTTAGGGTAGTAAAATTACTCTGGATTATGTAATAGTCACAAATCCATGTCAGTGCAGATTAGTCCAAATTTATAAATATATAATACTGAGAATGAACCTTAATGCAATTCATCAACTTCAATGTAGAAATAATATGAAAATCTAGGCTCAATATTAAAACATGCTAGGACAGTACAGAATATTATTCATGTGTGGGTGAAGAGGATAACGGCACATCTCTGTGTATTCTTCTCAATTTGGCTGCACAACAAAATCTATTCTTAAAAATTATGTCTGTTTTTTGAGTCTGCAAACCATGAGTGCTAGTTATTATATTTTGTTGCCCTAACTAAATTCTCTTACCATATGAGTCATCATTATGTTTTGTGCAGCAATTGTAATGAACCTGAATTTGGCTCACTTAGAATTTTGGGTCACAATAACATCAACAATATGGAATTTAATTTATCATCCAATAGGGTAAAAATCACTCTTTCTTCTATTAGATAATGTTTAGGTTATGATCTAAATCATGTCTAAAAAAGATAACACTTTCTTATGGCTGTCTCTTTTTGCCTTTTTTAACTTAGCATCTAATATGGAAATATTAATTTCTTAAATATTTATAATATGTGAATTAGCTAAACCTAATATACTCTCATTCTTGAATTATATATCCCATCCCAATTATACTGAAATATATCAAGAAAAGTAAACTGAGAGACATCACGAAGGATTTCTAATTACCTACCAATGTTGGCAATGCGGCACTACTGAAATGAACTGGACTGTTTAAAAGCACATGGTGGTCAATGTATGTTTTCTTTCGTTAATAAAAAGGAGATGAGGTTCGCCATATCCTGGGAGTGTTATCTGACCTCTAACTGTGGTCTATAGCATGAGCATGGCCATACTCACCCACATGAATGAGCACACAATCACAAAGTAAGAGACTATCTCATTCTCATGCTGAAGAATGACAAGTGAATGCATAAAGGAGCTAAGGCTTTTCTGAGATTACAGGATTACAACCAGCATAAATGGAGTGTGTGTGTGTGTGCAAATTACAGAAAGTTTTCATTCATTAAAATATATATAAGAAGCTGAATGGTGGTGGCATATGCCTTCAAGCTCAGCACTTAGGAGGTAGAACCAGGAGGATCTCTGAGTTCAAGACCAGCTTGGTCCACAGAGTGAGTTCCAGAACAGCCAAGGCTATGCAGAGAAACCCAGTGTGTGTGTGTGTGTGTGTGTGTGTGTGTGTGTGTGGTGTGATTTTTTTCTAGTTTATAATCACAAGTTATGATTCCAGAATATTGGTATTGAACCCAATTTACTTGCCTACACATTTCACAATTATGTTACCAGAAATATCTTTTATTTGTGAATGAGACTCTGAACAATATTGTCTTCCTCTAAAATTTACTTTAAGAATTATGTATTGTGAAGCTTAATATTCATTGCTTATTTTTTATATTTATAATAATTAAGAGGATTCAACCCTGTGTAAATTGGAGAAGGGGTTATTTAAAGTGATATTTAATTTAAAAAGGAAGATTCAGCTAATATGTGTAACAACTACCCCTCTAATTATCTGGGATCCTAGACTGAGAAAAGACTAGACTGTTATGGGTCTTTCTGGTATGATTTCAGCAGGTCAGAATATAAAAAGAAGTATAGATTAGTAAAATGAAGCAATAAGATTTCCAAGGAGAATGAGGAGTCTATTGCTATCTGGCATCCAGGGTATTCATGTCACACTCTGACCAAGACTTTGTCTTTATTCTGTCTGTAACCTGAAATTGTGAGTGAGGTTAAATTCAAACCTAACTAGGTTGTTTAATAGGAAAACTCAAACATACAGACTGACCTATATGACTCACTGCTTTTAGTCAGATATACAGTGAGGGAAACAAAAGTAATGAAAAGAAAACGTGCAACTTGGAAGACAAAGGAGAATGAGTTTAAAGTTGAAGACTTTCACATATTCCTGGGTTTGCAGGAATGCATAAAGAAAGAATTGTGGGAATTGAATCAATATTCCAAAATCTTGGGGTTAGTATCTAGCCATTAGGAGTCTTGTATGAAACTGTGGAGGGGAAGCTTAAGTTGCAGTGGAGACAACAGCCTATTGGAGATGCTGGTGCTCTGGGAAGATCAAGGGAGGAACCTGCACATAGAAAGTGGCTTCAACCCCAAGGAGAGGCTACTATGCTGAAGGATACAGAATTAGTAGAGCAAAGATACCTAAGGCTCTTAGAGCCCAGAAGATACAATTATAATTTTCAGATATTGGGCATGGAAATATAAGATTTGATGCTTGCCTTCCTGGATTTTAAACTTTTTCCACAGAAAATTTTTGTGGGTAGTCAACCATTCCTCCTCTCTGAAATGAGAATCTTGCTGTGCTACAGTGTGTTGAGAGTTTACAGCTTAGTTTTTACTTTGTAGTAACTCATGAATAAAAGATTGCCTAGAATCAAAGAGTCTTAAGAATTTGGACATTGAACAGTGATGAAATGGCTAAGATTATGAGAACCTTTTAAACCAAACTGGGTGCATATTTTTTTCTTAAAAGATAAGACTATGGGAAGCATGGTTAAAATGTTATAATGTAAAATGATATGCCTGGGCAAAAAGAAGTGATGCCATAGTGTTTTTTTCATCATTGTAAATTTAACTGGATTGGAATTATCTAGAAAACATATCTCTAGCTGTCTGTGAGTGTATTTCCAGAGATGTTTAAATGGGGATTAAAGATCATCTTGAAGATAGGTAGCACCATACTGTTGACTTTTAGCCAAGAAAATAGAGAGGGGGAAATGAGAAAACACACTGAATATGGGCATAAAGCTCTCTCTGCTTCTTTATCCAGCCACATGTGAATAAGATCTCATTGCTCCCTGCCATAAGATGTTCTTGCTATCTCGCTTTCCTCCTTTAAGTTGCTTATCATATGTTTGGTCCCAAGAATCATAAAAGTAATGAATGCTAGTATGTTATTGTACATAAACTGAATACAGAAAATTCTCTATATATAACCAACTACTACTGGCTCCCCAAATAAGCATCTTCTTCCAGTAGCCCAGCACTCTCTCTTTTTTGCTGAATTAATACAAAGATATTTTCACCTTTGCTGCTTCTTCTAGTGGAGTGTTAATGTATGTCTTTCCTTCTTCTGCTTAGTTATATGTGTTTTGTTTTGTTATATTTTGATTTTTTAAGCAGTCTTATATAACCCAGGATGGCCTTGAACTCCTCATATATTTAAAAATGACATTGAACTTTCAATTCTCTTGTTTCTTCTTTCTAAGTACAGAGATTATATTCTTTCATCAATATATCTGGTTATGTTTTTCAATGCCAGATTAAAGACTCACATTCAATTGACAACATTCTCTGAATAACAAAACCCTTGCTCTTCTGTTTGGCATTGTGATCATGAAGTATGTGGACATATACTACACTCCTGGCATATGTCACCATGATGGTTACTCTTTGTTGTCAACACGATAGAAACTTTAATTTCTGAGGAGACATTCCACTGGGAGTGGTGTGTGAGGAAGTACTTATATAATGCTACTTGAAGTGAAATTAGCAATTGTGAATGAAATCATGATATCTCATTCATGGGCTGGGGTCTTAGACTGAATAAAAAGGAGAAAGTGAGCTGAGCACCAGCATTCAACTCTCTCTGCTACCTTATTAATTATACAACATAATAAGCTTCTTCACTTTTCTGTGACTATGTCTTCTCCACATGATAGACTCTAACTTTGACCCATAAGTCAAAATTAATTTTTTTCCTGCAACTGCTTTTGTCACTCTTTTATTGCAATAACAAAAAATGTAACCAGTACAGTCATCAGTTATCTTGTATTTACAACTTCTTAACAGATCCTGTCTATGGTCAATCATCACCCATCTTGTATTTTCATCTTCCTAACTGCCTATTGTCAATAGTTGAAGGAGGCCACTTGTTGGTTCCTAGCTGCTCAGCCCAGAAATAATAGAAACTATATTATTTAAGACACTGCTTGTCCCATTAACTCTAACTTCGTAGTGATTAACTCTTAGATATTAATTTAGCCCATCTTTATTAATCTATGTATTGCCACATGGCTGTGGCTTACTGGGTAAAGTTCTGTCTGGCTCCAGCGGGACAACATGGTTTCTCTCTGACTCCATCCTTCTTTCTCCCAGCATTCAGTTTAGTTTTCCCTGCTTACCTAAGTTCTGCCCTATCAACAGGCCAAAGCAGTTTCTTTATCACCAATGGCATTCACAGCATACAGAGGGGAATTCCATATCAGCTCTTCTTTTCCGTTTAAATGAAAAGGAAGGTTTTAACTTTAACATAGTAAAATTACATAAAAACAAAACAGGTATTAAGCAAGAATTATAGTTACAATATTTCTATCTACTCAAATTCTGAAATCAAAATACCTTTATGTTGGTTTAACTTAGCAATTCCTACAATGAAATATCTCTCATTATGTAACTCTTTAAGAGTCAAAAAATTTAAAGACCCACAATAATAATATACATAATCCAGACTCTCTGCATATTCTCCATCTTTACATGGATTATTTGTCTTAAATCTATTACTTTTTCATATTTATTTTATTATCTTTACTTCTTTAATCTGTGACTCTCTGTACTCTGTCTCTTTAAAGACTTTGCTTTATTTTTTAAAAAAACAATTTATTTCTTTTTCTAACTCTCTATACTCTTTTTCTCTTTCTCCCAAGCTTACATACATTTTTAAACAAACTGTGACTCATTTAGAGGTCTTTTATGTCCGAATATGTCCTATTGTGTATTTGTAATTCTTTACTGTGCAGGAATGCTTCTTAAGATGTTAAGCACTTCTTAAATACTTAAGCATTACTAGGGTATATATGGTACTGCCTGCTTGCCCTGCCTAGTCCAACTAGGTGGAAGTCCATTCACCACCTCTGCAAGCCATGCTGCTCCAAGTATGCAGAGGGTCTATGTAGAGCCATTAAGCAGTTTGTAACATGCTGCTTACACACCCAGAAAGTGGGCATTTCAAAACAGCACTGATTTTTTTCTGCTAGTGCTGAATCAGGAAAACCTCTCTTAAAGGAGCTGCAGCATACTGCCAGCAATATCAAGAAGCTGTTAAACTCTGTGTTTTTGTGTCTAGAATTTCTTTTCAAGACCTCGCAGGTTTTAAGTGGATTTTAGTCAGCCACATTGGCACCAATTGTTGAAGGAGGTCACTTGTTAGTTTCTGACTGCTGAACCCCAAAATAATCACACAGAAATTATGTTATTTAAAACATTGCTTAGCTCATTAGTTCTAGCTTTTTATTAACTAACTTTTACATATTAATTTAACCCATTTCCTGTCATCTGTGTATTGTCATGTGACTGTAGCTTACCTGGTAAAGTTTCATCTGGCTCCAGTGGGTCTACATGGCTTCTCTCTGACTCTACTCTTCTTTCTCCCAGCGTTCAGTTTTGTTTTCCCTGCCTACCTAAGTTCTGCCCTATCAAAAGACCAAGGCAGTTTCTTTATTCACTGATGGTATCCACAGCAAACTAAGGGAAATCCCACATCAGTCAATCATCACCCATATTGTATTGCCATATTACTATCTGATTCTGTCTATGGTTTTCTCTGCTTCCAGTCACAAAACCGCTGTTTAGTTGACTAGTTCTATGTGGAGTGTTCTTGAGATCATCTTTGAAATAAGAGCCAAGTGAGAACTGAACTGGCATCCTTAGTTTACTCTGTAAAGAACCAAATTCTACCAAGTCCTATGTGAACTGATGAGTCTTCAAATGAGACAGCAGGCTTGTAACAGCTCAACTGCAACTCCATTAGAGTACAGGGCCAAGTTAAGCAGTGGATACAACAACAATCCAGAAACCACAGCATAGCATGTTTGAAGCTACTAAGCAGCTAGTCAGTTGAGGTGGTAGTAAAACTTGATGGACAGCTTGAGAAGATTTATAGTTACCTTGAAAATACACCTTTGAGGCCGGGCGGTGGTGGCGCACGCCTTTAATCCCAGCACTTGGGAGGCAGAGGCAGGCGGACCTCTGTGAGTTCGAGACCAGCCTGGTCTACAAGAGCTAGTTCCAGGACAGGCTCCAAAACCACAGAGAAACCCTGTCTCGAAAAAACCAAAAAAAAAAAAAAAAAAAAAAAAAAAAAAAAAGAAAATACACCTTTGAGTAAGTCTATGGGGGCATAGACTTTCCAGGAAGGCTTAACTGGAGAAAGAAAATCTTTCCTAAATGGTGGGTGTCTCGATTCTACCAGCTAAAGTCAACCTTAAAGAGAAGGCAAGTAGACCACCAGATTTCACTTCTGTGCTACCTGACTATTGAGTCCATGTAGTCAGACCATTCATGCTTTTGTTTTTCATAACTTCCCTAGCACGATGACTTCATAAATCTTTAGTCAAATATACCCTTAGTTCTTTTTTTCATTAGTAAATATTTTAATAGAATCAAATATGAGTTGATATTTTGCACTTCACATTGAATGCCATCATGATTAAATATATAGTCATCCCACTGTTGAAATCTAGTATTGATCATTGAAAAAAGATTTCTCTGTGATAAAACTGTGTGTTCCTTTATCGCTCAGAATTTAATAGCTGGGTATTATTTTATTTTAAGTTCCTTCTTTGTCAGGAATTTAATCACAACAAAAAGAAAGGCAATAAAGCTCTTATTAATTGCAGATAATTAATATAACTGGACTAGTAAATGGCTGCAAAACAGAAATTAGAATCTTATTTTTAAGGTCAAGCTAAGAGAACAATAGAGAAATAAAAACATCATTGTTGAAAAAGGTCATATGTAAATGTGCCGTGTCAATACTTACAGGCCCTGTGGTGAATGCAAAGCTAAAGGAGAAATGGGAAGAAAAACTGAGACTTCCCTCTCTTACAATAACAGAAATGTTTCCTTGGGGGATCAATCACCTTGCAAGCGAATGTTCTCTATTATCTGTAATTAACAACAAAGAGATTATTTCCTGGGTATAATGTCAATTCCCCAGAGACAAGTGAGGAATTTAGATCAGCCAAGAGGAGACCAGAAAGGTCAATTCCCTTCTGCCCTAGTCTTTCAAATCTCCTCACTTGTTTCTCACTTACTCCACGTTTTCCTTCCTAGGTTGCCTTATTAGATAGATGTGAATGGAACTCTGTAAAAATAAAAAAGAAAAACACTATCTTCTATCTCCCCAGTTTACTTTTCCATATAATTCCTCAGAATATAGATAATGTTCTGCTAAAAATATTTGTATTGTATAAATGACACTCTGCAGCTAAAACTGTATGACATGTCAAAAGTGATCTGCCTTAATATAGCGGAGGGGATGTGTTGAAGAACAACCAAGAATGAAGATGCTATATTTAGAATATTTGAATTTAATATTATATCTATACTAAATCAAATTTGTGATTTGATGTATATGTATAAGTCCCATTGAATTTATTGATAACCATGGCATTAGAGTTCTTATCTCATATGACAAGGCAACAATGCAGGTGGCTCCTGAGGCAAGATATGTAAAGTTGATCTACATTCTCTATGCACAGGGGCACACATGTACAGTATACACATGTGATCACACATAATGTAGAACTATATGTATTTTGTACAAATATGCCATTTTCAAGTATATACATGCATGCATACACATATATACACATAAATTTCTCTCTCTTTCTCTATATATCTCATACACATACATGCACACACATACACACACACATACACACACACACACACATATATATATATATATGAGAGAGAGAAAGGCAGTGAGAGAGAAAGAAATGACTAAATGTGGGTAGCTATTATGCTTTCTGCCTTACATAATGATTTTTCATGATGCTAACACTTAGCAGCTACTCTATCAGCATTGTTTTTCAAAACACAGCTAATTTCTATCAACTACAGTTGTCGTCAGGTATAAATAACTTCCTCCCACAGAAAGTCATGATTGCTTGATCAGTCTCTCCATATTCTCTCCCCAAAACATGCCAGTCTCTAGTCGCTGCCATCCTACTCTCTGCTTCTGTTGTAACCAACACATTTATATTCAACAGATCCAGTAGGTCATGTGATTCATCTCTGCACACAAAGCTAACTGCACTTAATAAAATATCCTGAAAGCTTACTCATATCCCAAAAGCAGGCTTTTCATTTCTTCCTTTCCTTTTTTGAGACAGAGTTTTTCTCTGTAGCTTTGGAGCCTCTCCTGGAACTCACTCAGTAGACCAGGGTAGCCTCGAACACACAGTGATCCTCCTGCCTCTGCCTCCTGAGTGCTGGGAGGTGTGCACCACCACAGCCTGGCGACTTTCCATTTCTTTATAGCCAAATGGAATTGCTTATACAAACCACATTTTAAAAATTCATGTCATGATAAGTTGGTTCTTTATTTAGAGAAACGTAATGACTGCGGAGGCTGCTACATACCTGTTAAATAGGTATTATCAAACTAGGCAAAAGAAAACTGTTATTAGCAAAAGTCTATAAAGAAAAGAATTCATGTAAACTATTGATGGTAAGAATTGCATTCACAGGCATTATGAAAAATAGTATGGACATATTTCACAAAATTCAAAATATGACTAACATGTGATGTAGAATCTTGAATATCAGAAAGGGCAGTGGAATTCTTGTGTTAGTTTATTGTTTCAACAGCTCTTTGTCAAGAAGTTCACGGAAAGTCAACTATCAAGCTGAATGAATCTGTGTGTCCAATGGCTAAAACTTTCAAAGATAAACAATCTCATCTTTGACCCTAACTCAGAACAAAGGTTCTTATGGTCCTATCTTGAACGTATTTATTTATGTTCTAGAGGTTTCCCTCATGCTTTATTATGAACATGTAAATCTTAACACATTTTCTGCCAGATGAGAGTTGGAGAACACCCATCTACATTTGGTAGACAGGCATTAACCCTACAAATCATAAAGAACAATATTTCACTATTTTTCCTATTTTAATAAAGTTTACTAATGGTACAAATTTTATCATATATTTAGCTCATTTTTGTGTTATAATTATTGCTTTGCTTTGTCATTAATTTAGGACAGCGGCTGCAAATGAGTAGGTGGATTTAATTGAGTCTGACTAAATAGCACACAGTTCAGTTCTTGGCTGAAGAGAGAAACATTTAAAATTATATGTACAAGGGCTCAGTATTGATATTTTTGTTGCCAAATGTAATTATGCAACGTTTCATTATTGGTTCATTATTTTGAATTAAGTTTTGGAGTGTCATCTTCTGTCACTGAAGCTTGAGTCCCCACTGACGTTGAAAAGCATCGACTGTGATTGATATCAGATTCATCAATGACCATAGTAAAAAAGACTACACCTTGCATCCTAACAGCATGCTTCTATCAAGATTCTTAGAACAGTATTTGCAATAAGGTATTTATGAGGCTGATATATTTATTCCACTAAAGTCTAAATGTACATACTACTGTTCTCAACCTAAGCTGTAAGTTCAAAATACAGCTGTCTCCTCCTTATAAATAAGATAGAATTATTTAAAACCACATGAAAATCACTCTTTTATCTTAAAAGGAACTAATCCTTGGGAATGTTACATTAGAACAATAATTAGGTTTTAGCTCTTACCACACAGAATATCTTCCAAATGAGTTCATTCAATGATAAGTTAGGTTGTTTTCCCTAAAATAAAGCTGGGAGCAGAAAGTCTATTTGGATGAGGTCTATGAAACAAGAGTGAAAATTACAAAATTAGGAAACTAAAAAGGGCTTAGAGAGGTTGTTCAGTGGTTAAGAGCTCCTGTTGGTCTTGTGGGGGACACAGGTTCACTGCTCAGATCTCACATGGTGGCTTATAACCACCATGACTCCAAGTTCCAATTTGGACTCTTTGTTTATTGCCCATATGTATAATACACACACACACACACACACACACATACACACATACCTACATTAAATAGATTAGGAAAGAATCAAGAGAAGAAAAGGCTAAAATGGCAGTAAGATACCAAGAAATGTGGGCCTGTCACAGAATAACACCCAGAGTTGTTCACACAATGAATAGTAAATGGTAGCATTTAACTTATCACTGATTCCATAATTGTTTAAGCATCATCCTTGGGAGTTCTAACTTTCATGCAGTTCTCAAATATTGGAAATCAAAGGGACAGCACTGTGTTAGAGAATTTGAGGTAAAAGATGAGGATCTCTACGGATCCAAGCACTAATTGTTGATAGACTGCTGAATAGGTATGAACCAACTATTCTGGACCCAAGAAACTGATCAAGGCAGAAGATCAAAGAGAAACACATGGATCACACAAGGAGCTCTAAATGTCAATTCCAAGGAGGACTTGATGTTACCTTTTACACAATGGACGTCATGTTGGTGTAGTTCACTTTGCTTTTGCTATTTCTGAATATGCTGCTCATGGTTTGCTTGTGCTATTGTGAGACAAATGTTCCTAGCTGAAAAGACTACAGACAAATCTGAAAATAGGACCAATAAAAATAAAAGACGAGTGAATGGAACTATAAAGAAAGGAAACAGGGTACAACCTGGGGAAGTGCATTGTCATACCAAGTTGAATAAATCTCCCAGGAAATGGAGATGTGTTGCAATACAACTCACAGGTAGCAAGTTTTCTCATAAATACAGAGTAGACAATTGCACAAAAATTTCTTTCTTGGCAATAGTATTTCCTTTATGTGAGATAGTGAGTTCTATTCACAGATCGAATTTTATCTCAAAAGGTGAGTACCTCTTGCAGAAATAGCTCTGATTCTTTATTATATTTTATGAAATAGCATCACAGATGCTGTGAGCAAGTGAGTCATATTCTGTATCCTAAAAAATATGAGCATTAGAAAATAAAGTCAAATCAGCCATTGTTCCTCTTTATGTCTCTCCAGAATACACACTCTCTTTTTCCATGCTTTTACATATTACAAATACATAGTTGTACAGACACACACACATACACACAGAGGCAAACACAGGCAGAAACACACAGTTAACTCGCATTTACTTTCCAATAGTCCTTAGTTATCTGATTAGTCATATAAACTTCATAGTTAAATTGATAGCTATGATCACACATAGATGTTACAGACATTGCCCAAGTTATTTGTTACAATGTGTGTAAATATCTCAGACTTCAATGTTTAAAAACAAGTCATGTGTTTTATCACAAGATCTCATGATCTGGAAAGCTGGGCAAAATGTGAGTGCATTAGTTGAAGACACACGGATGTGTTGAGCTGATTGAAAGGCTGACTTGGAGACCCCCCCGTGGCTTCATGCACGTGTCAGGTGCCTGGTAAGATGGCATTGTGACTGTTAATAGGAGCTCCTCAATGGGCCTCTCTAGCACCATTCTGCTCAAGTTCCTAGATCTCTTGCATGGCTTCCAGGGGTTTTATTAGCCCAATGTGCTTATGTGGAACTTGTAAGCTTCAAAAGAAATAGCCTTGGTAGCACCCAATGTCACTTCCACTACAGATGTAAGTTACTCCTAGTCCAACGCTGAAGAGAAGGAATTTGACTCTGATTCTTGCTGCAGAAGGAAGCAAAGAATTTAGGCCATCTTTCATCAATTGCAGCTGTGAAGATTAATCATGACTTTGTTTTTTTTTTTCAACAAATTTATTTATTTATTATGTGTACAACATTCTGCTTCCGTGTATGCCCACAGACCAGAAGAGGGCGCCTGATCTCATTACAGATGGTTGTGAGCCATCATGTGGTTGCTGGGAATTGAACTCAGGACCTCTGGAAGAGTAGTCAATGCTCTTAACCTCTGAGCCATCTCTCCTGCCCAATCATGACTTTAAATAAATGTTCTTAAGAGGTTTTCTGGAAGCTGAGAAGCTCGCACTGAATGTGTGACTATATTATTGCTTTAAGACCTCTCCCCTTAAAAGACAAGGAGCTATGTTTTAGTTCACAAGGCAGTCTCAGGAGCAGAGAGTCAGCAAACACTAAAACAATAAGACTCTGTGAAGAGACAGATAATGCCTGACATGTCCCACTGCTCTGAAACTTTGGAATATGGCTTAATAGCCAGGTTTATACTTTTGAATTTTATCAAAGAGTAAATTTCCTGAATTTGATAATATTTGCTATATAAAATTAATTTAGATAACTCAAATATCTGCACGTTGTTATATAAGGAATTTTGTCACATCTAGATCTCAGCATGGCTTTTGAGGGTGTTTATGAATACTTACTTGAATCCGTTGAACATTAGTTTTAAGACTCTATTAACAAACCACTATAGTTGAATTTGCTTGTTCCTACAATTATGCAGTAAGCGAGTCTTCATAGCAGGCTCCTCATGGGTTTTCCATTGCATTTTACTTTATTTGTAGCACTTAGCAAAAGTTGGATACACGGTCTTCCACTTCTCTAATCACACAAAGGCATGTACACAGCATCTGTGTGCTTACTTGGACCTAATGAAGCCCAGAAGTTCCTGTGTTTGTCTTAGAGCTCCCTAAAGCACAACTTGAAAAGAGATAACAGCCACAGAATCAGCAGTCCCTCAGGTGCTGCGAAGGAAATGACTGCACTGAGAGCCATGGCACATTCATACTGATTGCCAATTTTCTCTGACTATGCAATTAGCAGGAAAGTAGATTTTTACTTGTAGTTTTTATCAAGGAGGGCCAGAATTTCCCAGAACTCCAACACAGTGTTCTCAGAGATTTAGCTATGGCACCACTACCCAAATCATTTAAAAGGCAGATGGACATTATTGGGAAACACAGTCTCACTCAAACTCCTCCCTCTGGCTCTTATGATCTTTCTTCTCCGGCAGTGTTTTTTAAGCCTTTCTAAGCTCCCATATCTGTGGGAGAATTTTGGAAACGTATCCATCAGTACTGGACTCCACAACTCTACACTTCTCTCAAAACTGTCTTAAAAAGTCACCTTCAGAAGTCATTCTGATTCTCTTGTGATGACTTCTTTGTAGAACAAGATCTATCAAATTAATTACAAAAATATTAATATTCTTCTGCCTGTCCAGTACTATGTCCATCACTGTGTGTTCCATCCAAATATACATTAATCTTTTTAAAATACAGTTTCTTTTCTTTTGTCTCTGCAAAAATTCTGTAATATATTATTTTAAAAGTTAATGCTAATGAATGCAGCAATATAGATTTGTTACTTACTTTTTGACATTGTAATATAACTATATCATTCCCTTCCTCTTTTCCCTCCCTCCAAACCCTCTTACAATCCTTTCTTTTGCTTTCTTTCAAAATCAGTCTCTCTTTTTACTAATTATTGTTTTACACACACACTCCTAAATAACTAAGTACAACCTGTTCAGTCCATACAATTTTACTTGTTTGTATATTTTGGCATGCTGCTTTGCCTATTCTAGACATCATTGTTCCTAGTTTATTTCTTTAATCTTGTCTTAAGCTATTACATATTTTAAAGCAGTAAACAATTATTTAAGATAATTATTTGCCTTAATTTTTGGTCTTTGAGACTTCTTAGTCTTGTCATAGAAAACCAGTATGATGTTCAGCTATTAAGAGCACGGGCTGCTCTTCCAGAGGACCAGCATTTGATTCCCAGCACCCATGTGGAAGCTCACAACCACATCTAATTTCAGTTCCAGGGGATATGATGCTGTCTTTCAGCCTATTAGGCAGTGAGAAGTTCAATCTATCACTGTTTTCTCTGCCACGAGGCTCTAACCACAAACTCATGAATAACGGACTCAAGCACCTATGACTGAAGCCTTTGAAATCAAAAACCAAGATGAATTTTTTCTATGTTAAGTATTTTCTCAGGAATTTGATCATAACAGGTACAGTAGCAGACTGATTCATAAAGGATTACTTTTTGCATTGTATGAATCATTTCTATTGATGATTTAAATTTTTTGCTTCAAACTGACGATCCTAGGTTAAAAGTTTCCTTTGTGCAGAATGTGCTGCTTAATCCCCAGATATTTTATACCAAATCTTTCTCAGAATTTTCTCACTATACATTCCATTTATTTTTTTATTTTAATTATTTTCAGATTTTTATTTTTACTATGTATGCATGAGTGGTTTTTTTTTGCCTGTGTATCTGTGTTCCATGTGTACAGTGTCTATGGAGGCCAGAAGAGGGTGTGTATCCACTAGAACTGGAGTTACGGATGTTTGTGAGCTACCATGTGGTACTGTGAACAGAATCTGGAACTTCTGGATGAGCCCCCCGTGCTCTTAATCACTGAGCCATCTCTGCAGACCAATATTCTTTATATTTAGAAAAGCTAATATTGTGAATCTTTTTTAAATTGAAAATAGATTTACACAATATGTCCTGACTATAGTTTTCTTTCCCTACACTCCTCCCAGCTCCCTTGGACATTTCTTCCCTCCCCCAGATCCACTCACCCATCTAAATGGTACATTACAAAGATAGATATGTGTTTGTGCTTATACAAGACAAAGAAAGGATTGGGAGAAAACAGCAGATTTTATTCATCGCTACAGATAACCATTGGTAGGTTTGTTTTTACTGGAATGCATCATTAGTTATGCTTGAAGACAGATGACCTATGTGGAGAGAGGAATTTTCAGATGATCCACAAGGATAAATGTTCTTTTCTAATTCCCTATCAGTAACTCTGGAGGAAACTGTAAAAACAATAACTTTATTTCCATTATATTTTAAGAATATGGCTGCAAGGCCTTTACAGACATAATTATAAGATCTAGCAGATCAACTTTGAGTTGATCAGAGGGGTTCATCTTGCATAATTGTCCTGATACAATCAGATATGTTTTCCCCAAACAACGGGGCTTCTGAAGACAAGCTTCTGCTACCCTGGAATGTTGTAAATTGCCTTATTTCAAGAGAGTCACAGAGGGAGGATTGGGGCCAGGGTGATATCTACCAGCAAGGGATTGGTAATCTCAGATTAAAATGTCAAAATCTGTCACAGCCCATCAAGCTTCGAATTGGCACCTTTAACTACAGATGATACCATATTTCTGGCCAAATTTTGGACTATAGTTTCATGAGACCATGAGCAGAGGGCTTTGCTAAATTATTCCCAGGCATCTAATTCAAGAAAACAGCTACAATTTGTTATATATAGAAATACGAAAGCAGTATGATTTAAGGAGCCAGAACTGATAAGTAATTCAATGGCTATAAGGAGAGATCTAGGGTCCATCCTAGGTAGCACTTTATTTAGATACTAAATCTGTGTTATCCAGTTTCTGATGATGATAGCAAAATGCCTGATATTAACTTATACTGAGAAAAGGCTTCATTTGGCTCAAAGTCCTGAAGGTCGTCGCCATGAGTGGACAGAGCACTCGTTGCTGTCAGAAGATAGGTAGGGTGCTAGTTGGGAAAGAGAAAACTGCTCAAGGTAAAGTCGGGCAACAAAGGAGGAAAAAAAGAAGCAGGGGAACATCCTCTAAGGTAATTCAAGGACAGCAGTGTTAACTTCCCACTTTTAGGCCAAAACAGGTAAAATGGTCAGCATGATAATGGACAAAGACTTATTGGGACTGAAGGCTTCGAGGAGTCAGTACTTGATCACTGGGTCCTGTGGCTTTGGTCCTAGGTAACACATTATATTTCAGTGATATCATAAGTCGAAGAAACTGATCCTCATGTTGTACCCATGAAATGAAAAGAGACAAGAATCAATCAGGGTCCCAAATACTCTTTGAGGGGATGTAACTCTATGGAATCTAAATTTCACCAAAGAGGCTCTTCCTCATCAAGGCTCCCACCACCTCACCTATCTGGTGAGGAAGGGAGGGAGAAAACATGAACACAATAGCTGTCTCTAATCCTTTTTCTTCATGTGTAACTCAGAAATACAATGCTCAGACTTTGCGCCTGTCATGAACATTGGTGAACGAAAGCAAACTGTACTTAACACAATGCTCAATACACCATGGATAGTCTGATAATTATAGCAATGGCTTAGAGACAAAAATTTTATTTTCAGATGTTAATATTCATCACTAATTTTAGGTCAACTCCACAGGATATGGGGATAGATTTAGAAGCAATTAGGCATCTGTGGAAATAATTTTCTGAAACATCAGATTTATTTATCTCTCAGATTTAAAGTGTCTGAGGCTTAAGACTAGTGCGTGCAGCTAATGACATATTGAACTCTGAAAGGGTTGATAAAGTTGCTGGTCTTACGAGTGGCTGCACTTTAAGCTTAAGTGTAATCTCTGAGATGAGTGTTTCTAATATCACACTTCTTCCTTCAGTTATGATTTATATGAAAATGATCTAGGGTCTTGTGCTTGTGTGGGAGAGTAAATGTCAGTGAGACTGGCACAGACAGCCTTGGGTGTGATGTAAAGGGACTTGGTCTTCCTTCTGGAGAAGATGGAGGCCATTGAAGAACTTCAAAAAAAGGAATGCAGAGATTATTAAAATGGCACAAAATGGCTTCATTATTCTATAGCAAGTATTATGATATCCTTTCTTTTTCTTCTTTAAAAATTAATTTATTTTTTAATCAGAGGCACATCAGTGAATTTAATACAAGTCAATATCTGAAATACGGTCACATGTTTAAAAACTTGTACATTAACCTATACCCTTCCATATTTATCTAGACTATTTGCTTCAATCCAAACTATTTGGAGGCGCAAAGCATGTTTCTGAAGGAAAACAGAGAATACTTTCCGTTAAGCGACCGTTTCCCACTGAAAAGCAACCACTATACTCATTCTCTCAGAGGATCAGTTATCACAGATTGACACTCCAGAAATGTTTTAGCTAACATTCTGGTGGGAATTCCTTGAAACATTTAATGTACTCTTTAGTTAAGCAGATGTCATTTGGTTCTTTGAATGGAACCCACACTAGCACTCTCTGTCATGTACTTCTGAGATGTTTGCTTCGTTAGGGAGGAGAAAAACATCAGGGAATGACTTTATTTTGTAAAACGTTGCTCATGCACTCATGCATAAATGCATACCAGAGCAAGACCTGCCCTCTAGTTCTAAACATTTAAAATGTACTTGGAAAATGTGTGAAATAGCAGTGTTCTGATGCTGAGTATAAGGCGTTAGGACACGATTCTTGGGAGAGAAATAAGTGAAGTGGTCTTTTCCAAGTCGCCGCCTGCTTTCATGAGCAGCATTCAAGATTGACGCAAAGGCTGAGCCCTGCAGGCTCCTGAAATGGAAGGCAAAGAGGTCAGAGTTGGAGGAAATTTGGGTTTTGAAAAAAAATTAGAGAAGAGCTGAAAGAAAGAGCCCCAGAAAGGCGTGTTACTGCAAACTGGAAGCTGAACACTGTCTCAACCATACATGAAAAGTAACTAATTTCAATCAGACATGTCAGACAAACATCCGCAAAAAGGGGCAGAAGCAGTCCGCTGCCTTAAAAATAGTGAGAAGAGTTTATTTTTCCTTCAGACAGCAAAGAAAATACGACAACATCTGGTCTATCCAGTAAGGTCTACAGAGTTTTGTTGTTCAAATAGCATGATTTAATAATCTTAGGTAAGGGGCTTATTTGGATCACTGATAAAAAATTGGGGTCTCAAGAAATGTCTTATGGATTACAAGAATGTAAGACAGGGCCTGAGATGCATTGCCAGCACTCACGTTAAGTGGCTTACATTTGTCTGTGATTCTAGCTTCTTGGGGCTAGGACACCTATGGCTTCCACAGGCACCTGCACTCATGTGCACACAAACACACATGCCTACACACATGTAACTAAAAATGATAATGAAATGCAAGTGTGTCAGCGATTTAACAATATTCCAACACAAAGTCTAACAATGGAGAACTGAATTTGCTAAGATTAGTATACAGTCTCCAATAAAAAAAAATTTCAGTAATTCAGGAAAATATGACTTATAGAAAGGAGAAAAAGAAGATTCGACACAAACTATTGTAGCAATAAAACAGAATTATGCAAGAGCAACTGAAGAATATGGATAAACATGTCCCTCATGCTCACAGGAGAGAACTTCGCAAACACTGTGAAGAAGGAAATGGAAGACATTTGGTAGACAAATTGAATTTCCTATGGAAAATTCATAATTTTAATATAGAAGGTAAACATATATAGGCTGGCTGGACAGCTGAGTTGAAGAATTGTCAATTCACAGCATGTGCTGTGCAGTGGTGACATATGCCTTTAATCCCAGCACTCAGGACTCAGAAGCAGGTGAATCTCTCTGAGTTCAAGACCAGCCTGGTCTACATAGCTAGTTACAGGACAGCTAAGGCTATGACACAGAGAAACCCTGTTATCAATCAAGACTCAGCACTTTAACTGAAGATAAGCATACCAGCCCTATCATTAAAAAGAGTAGGACAAAATAATGAAAAGAGAATAACAAACAAAAGAAACGTTTTTGGTGGCGTTTTTACTGGATGTTCCCTAGAGGCTTGCAAGTTCCATAGCACTTGTGGGAGGTAGTAGAAGTTTTAACAGCTCGAGGCTAGAGGACAGTCCTCAGTTCACTGAGAGCATACTCAGAATGAGGATTGGGCGATGCAGTCACTCTGATTCCTTTTGCTTTTAAGCTATCTTATGCTGTTATAAAAGTAATAGATACTGGGTAGCTATATAACTACTAAAAGATAATTCTTGGGTGCAAACTTTCCCAGACAGGTTCACTGAAGAATTGCACAAATCTTTAAGGAAGAAATAACACTTGAACACTATCCCTTTTTTCTAATGTTACTATTATTACTCTAGCATAAAAATTCAAAGATATTATAAGGATAGGAAGCACGAATTAAACTTTTTAATAGTATATCTGTAACACAGCTTTTTCCAACACTCCGGAAACATTGCAGAAGAGAGCTGGACAGACTGTAAGACTCAAAGGCAGGAGAAGACTGAAAAACTGTGGTTTGATGATATGGCAGGCCCCATGACATGACATGACATGACATGACATGACACTTGATGTCGCAGCATTTGTGACTGCATACACAAGATTTATACAAGATCAAGTCGGTCAAAATTACAATATGGAGAGGGAAAGGCTCACAAAGCCCCACCTCTAGCTGCCATGGTCTTCATAGTTGAGAACTTCAGGGGGAATGAACAATAGCTTTATTCGGAGATATTGCCCCAGGTACATTACCTATGTCTCACTGTATGGCATGATATCCATGTATGTACAAGCAACAGCAATTAGAGTCACTCAAGGAAAAGAAAAAGCATATATAGGTGAGTGGGACATAAGATAGAGTATATGGGAGGATTTGGATAAAAGGGACTCAGGAGTAGGGTTAATCCAAGCACATTGCTTACATGTATCAAATTCTCAAAGAATAAACTAGAATATACAAAAACAATCATCCCATATCTGCTATAACCCAAATATCCTAAATGTACACTAATTCTTAGCCAATTAAATCAACCAGATGTAAAATAGATGTGATAAAAAACAAATGGAGCTATTCCAGGAAATTGAAGTTGTTTGCCTTTGAAAACACCAGGAAATACAGTTTTTAATGCTAACAAAATGGTTAAAGGCTGAATCCAGACATAATGGCTCACACCAGCAATGTCATGACTCAGGAGGGAGAGGCAGGAAGACGAGGAGTTCCACGTCAGCCTTTGTGTCAGCCTTTGTTACAGCAGAATCTATCTCTAAACAAACAAATAAATGCAATGTAAAAGGGATGTCTTGCAGCTGTCTCACTCAATATGGAAAAGACATTAGCTAAATCCCATCAACTACTCAGATGCAACCATCATTAAACTTCTAATGGAAAGAAAACTTTCCAATGTCATAGGAAACTGGATTTCACGCTTGTTATTCAGTGTTTTTGTGTCCCGAGTAGTAAAACAAGATAATATTATTCAGAATATATTCCCTTTCCAATAAAAAGCTGTTTTCATTCACAGATGATCTGATTGTTCCTAAAAGGTTTTTAAAGGAATTTACAAAAGCGCTTTAGCATACTGTATTGGCAGGTTTGTAACTGGTAATTATATGCATTTTGATAAATTTTGCATAAGGACCTGGAGCTTGACATTTAAAGAATCATTCCTAGTTGTGACTGAGAATAAAACAGTTGTGGTTATATCTGGGGGATACTTGTGTGTCCTGGTTTGGTTTCTGTTGCCTTAATAAACACTATCACCGAAAGCAACTTGGTGAGGCGGAGGTTTATTTTAACTAGAAGGTACAGTCTATGAATAATGAACAGAGAAGAAACTCCAGGACAGGAGCTGAAAGAGAGACCAAGAAAGAATACTGCCGGCTGGTTTGCTCTTTCTGCCTATCCTATGCAGCCCAGGTCCACCTGCCTAGGCAGGGCACAGCCTAGAATAGACTTGGCCTACCTACAACAACCAGCATCTAGGAGGAGCCTTGGAGACAAGGCCACAAGCAAATTTGATGAAACACCCAAATGAAATTCAGAGTATCATTTGTAGAATAGTTAATAATAAAAATATGTCAGTTCTTCTCAGTTGTATATATGTATTATGAAATTGGGATATGTAATAAATTAGAATTATAATTATGCCAGCAATGGCTATAAAATTACACATTTAACTGTTTTCCCAGTGAAAATACTGAAGCAATTCTATGGGACTTTTCAGAGAGTGTCATGTGCACCATTACATATGGGTGAGCAAGAACTTCACCTCTGTCTCTTAGGACATGAAAGTAGCATGAATAGAGTCATAGACCTACATAAAACAGTTATAATGATAAAGTTTCCAAAAGGAAACACAAAAAAAAAAAGCATTGTGACTTTTTCCTCGGCAAGAAGTTATTAGAATACAATAATTGTCAATTATTTAAAACATCCATAAACTGAAATTCACAGAAAATGGGAGGGTGGAGATGGAGGAAGGACAGATATAGGAGCAAGGAAAAAGATATCTACATTAAGGGAACCATTTTAGGCTTGGCAAGAGATTTGGCTCTAGAGGGCATCCCAGGAGCCCATGGGGATGGCCCCAGCTAGGGGGATGTCCCCAGCTAGGTCCTTGAGCGCAGAGTAGAGGGTGCCAGAACTGGCCTTGCCCCACTATTACACTGATGATTATCTCGAATATCATCATAGAATCTTCATTCGGTGACAGATGGAGATAGAGACAAAGTCCCTCATCAGAGCAATGGACCGAGCCCCCAAGGTCCAGTTGAAGAGCAGAAGGAGGGAGAAGATGAGCAAGGAAGTCAGGACCGCAGGAGTTGGCCCACCCACTGAAACAGTGTGCCTGATTTAATGAGAGCTCACCAAATCCAGCTGGACCTGGACTGAAATGAGCAAGCAATCACACCTGACTCCCTGAATGTGGCTGATAATGGGAGCTGACAGAGAAGCCATTGATAAAGGCACTGGGACTTGTTTCTACTGCATGTACTGGCTTTTTGGGATCCTAGTCTATTTGGATCCAAAGCTTCCTAGGCCTGGATCGGAGAAGGGGGGGGGGGCTTGGATTTCCCACAGGCAGGGTTTCCTGCCCTCTCTTAAGGAAGGAGGGGGATGGAGGAGGGTGAGTGGGGGAGCTGGAGGGGAATAGGAGGAGGGGAGAAAGTGTAAATTTTGAATGAAAAAATAAATTTAAAAAACTGGAAAAAAAGAAGAAAATGAAAATGACTTGATATTAAAAAAAAACTATTAATTAACTAATGGGCAAAAAATTATGGGAACTAAGAAAGACAATGTTTGGATAACATATATGAAGATAGAATTATACTCAGAATGTATTAAAAATCTTACAATTCAATTACAGACTAAACACAGAAACTGTGAAATCAGTGGAAGAAATTTTTAGTAGACAATTCTTTCACAAATGAAGTACTAATTACGAATAACTATATGAAGCTAAACCCAACATTAATATTCACTACCGAACTAAAACTGAAATGTTAAATAATACGTTAAAATTAAGACTAAGTGTGGATATAGATATGAAATCTCATATGTAGTTTATGAGAAAACAAAATGGGACAAACATTTAATAAGTTTGACAGATATTAATAGAGTAAAATGTAAATCCACCCAAAGCCTTCCTAATATCACTTGTTTAGATTGACCAAAAAAAAAAAAAAACGTAAATACATATGATTACAGATCATTCCATTCTCGGCTGTTTGTAGCGACTTTACTCCCAAAAGTTAAAACCTGGAAACATCGAGGAATTCAACAACTGGCATTTTGACAAACAGAAGGGAAGGAAATACCAATGAAAGCTACAACATAGGTCTATCTCAAAACCCTTATATTAAATGGAGCTGTTGATCAAATGCAATAGCTCTGTACTGCATGAATCACTTATATGAAAATCTTTAATTGCCAATAATAGAAGGAAAAAAATAGATTTGTCATTGCCAGGAGCCAAGTTACTGGAAGGCTACTGATTGCTGAGGGGCACGATGGGAATTTTGTGATTAATGCAATATTCTATATTGTGACTATGTTGGTTCAACAACTGCCTATGTCTGTCAGCAGTCATTATATATTTTGTTTTATATGTACTTGTATATTTTGCTATAAAGCTGGTAAAAATAGTCCATAAAATACAGATAAAATACTCATTTGAATTTCCAAGATTGTTCTATACCTTAATCTTTGTTGTTAAGTTATTTCCTAGCCAAGATTAGGCAATGCTGAATCAGAAAATCTTCCCCTCCTAAGAATAGAGGAAAGTACTTACTTCATCATAATTCAATACATGAGAAACGAATTTCTTGAGCAGTAGTACTTAGCTCACAAGAAACAAAAGCTAAAGGCCATACTTCCTTAGAAAGGTCAGGTTCATCTAATATGTTTAACCAGTCAGGGAAGCTAGCCCACTCCCTAGTGAAGAAGTTGGTGCAAAGAAGTAAGAAGGGCAAAAATAGTGAGGCTTCAGTCTTGCAGAAGGAAACAGTAGACATGAGAGCAAGTGTCCAACAAACTCAGAGAGACCAATAAATCGTTCCTGCTAAACGGCTTTCTTCTTCCTTTCCACAGAC
Organism: Chionomys nivalis; assembly: GCF_950005125.1. Lineage (NCBI taxonomy): Eukaryota > Metazoa > Chordata > Mammalia > Rodentia > Cricetidae > Chionomys > Chionomys nivalis. Next base: position 16,137,901 of record NC_080104.1, on the reverse strand, counting down.
TGTTTCCATAGATATAAGATGCTCCTCTGAGAAAGTGATTATCATTTTTCTTAATAGAGATGCCGCCTTCCTATACTGTTAAGTGGCAGGTGTCGACATAGAAATTCTCTAGGAATACACAGCAATGAAGTCTTATTGTTGGCCTATGCCTGCATTATCCTTTCTGTCAGTAAGTGTTATCTGAGCTACAGAAAGCATTAGACAAAATAAAATGAAATCAAATAAAGAGTGATCGTTTGAAGACTTGCACCTTGATCTTTCTTTCATTTATGACAAAGAAACAGTAAGGCCATTAAGGGAACGTGATTTCCTTCTGATGAAGGTTATGGAAAGTGAACCTAACATTCCAGCTAGAGAGTCAAGGGAACACTGCCAAGGACAGAGTGGCTGCCGCTGGGAAGGCATCCTCACTTCAAGCCCTGCTAAAAACCTGAGTGGGAAACTGACACCTTAATGACACGATACACATTTTCCTCCCAGAATTTCAGTTTCTAGTGCAGAGACTTAAGGAGCCACAGCCGTGTGTCTTTGTAAATAAGCTCACGTGTCTCTCAGAAAAGTGTAACTTCTCCTTTTCTTATTTTTATCTCTGTCTAAGCCTGCTCCCCACCCACCCCCATACTTTGCATTCCTTGCTTTTTCTCTAATGCCCCACCCTTTCAAGCCTGATTGACCTGCTGCCAGCTGACTGATTCCAATAATGGCTTAACTTAAAGGTTACACTTTGCTTGTTTGTTTTGTTCTGTTTTTGTTTTTTCCTTATCACTTCCATTCACTTCTGAGAAGCTGGTGTTCTTTTAGAGCTCTACTGCCAAGGGATTGTTTTTCTTTTCTCATCTTTTTGTTTATTCTTCTCTCATACAATACATCCTGATCACAACCTCCCCTCCCTTTATCTTTTATTTAAATTCTAATAAAACTATCTTCAAGATTCCATTTGATTCCACCCCTAATGAGACCAAGATCTACAAGAGGACCCCCACATTTTTTAGTATCATCTGGGGACAGGAAGGGACTCCCAAAATATCTAGCACTAATCAATATTGATGCTAAAGATGCTGAAGCTGGAGCGATTTCTTTCCAGGAACAAAACTCTAAGTAGCATTAGTTTTTAAGACTTTTCAGATATATGATCCTATCAAAGATGTTAACTGTCTTAGGATGTTTGCTTCATTGTATCTTCCTGTTTGGTTTCAGGTATGCTTGTTTCAAAAGATAAGAGGTCAATAAGCCAACTGAAGACATAATCAGTGTTATCTACTCATTCCTTTATTAGATATTTCAGTTTGTAAACCAGTATAACTTTTCCCAGGATCTCCTAATCTCCTTTCTAATACCTAATCTCCTTTACCTAATCTCTAATACCTAATCTCCTTTCTAATACCCTGTCAGAGGTCGTAGTTTTGGCGGCTCTCCATTTTCATCAATAGCAATTGCTTTTCTTGTTTTCTTCCCGTCTTTGTCTTCAGCTCTCCTCACACTGAATTGTGCCTTGATGTGTTCTTTCACTCCTAACTGCACACACTGCCCATTTCACTAAAAAGTAATTTTGATGACTATTAAGTAACAGTGTTTTCACGAAAAAAGCAAAAGAGAGAAAGGAAATGAAGAAAAAACCCTAACATCACTCTTCTTCAAATTTCTTTGAAAGAATTTTGAAATAAAGTCAAAGATGAGTAAATAATTCTCAAGAAATATCTTAACCAGTGCCAGCAGTATCATGAAGACACTTAGTTTCTTCTTGACTGAAAAAGTCTAGATAATAACAAAAGGAGACTCTTCAAAAATAAGCCTGCATTAATGTTAAGCTAAAAATAGGGACACTTTAAGGTTGTCTCAACCTTACTGCAAGCAAGAAGCTCTCAACCTGTGTGGAACCCAAGTGCTATATTGGGTGATTTGTCTGGATGAGTATAAAAGAGCTCTTAGAATCCGGTCTGTAGCCACTTTATGCTATAGTATTTTGTGACTTGTTTTTGAAAACTCCAAAGTTAGTTCTTTTTTTTTTTCTTTTACTTTCTTTCCCTTTTCTTCTCCAGAGTTAAAATGTAAAATCCGAGTTTAGAGAGTTGCTGAGAACAGCCCAGTAGCCCTGCCAAATGAACCGCCCAGGGAATATAGCTTGAGTTCATTAGCGCAAACCTTTCTGTTGAAAAATTCAGAACACCTTGCTGGTGGGAAGAGACTCGGGCAGTCTAGTTCTTTCTGAAGCTGCAAATTGGACAGAGGGCTTTAGGATGCAAGCACTTACTGAAGAGTGGGTTCAGACAGCAGTGACTATGTTATCTTATTTAGGAATTTTGGGTTGCCTATTTGTTCTATAAGTTGCAAAGCACTAGACTATTAAATCATTATTGTGAAGTAGAAAGCAGATATACGTTACAAATTTAAGCCTGTAAATATGCTTGCTCTGCTACTTCACACTTTACCTTTCAAATTTACATGATTGTCAAATATATAAGATGATTTGAAGGAAAATAAACAAGTGGTATATATGGTTTGAGGACAGTTTTATCTTCTGTATGTTACATACTTCTGGCTACTATTTTTAGTTGTTGTCATATCTCAGGTAATGGTCCCCATCTCATCACTGTTGCAAAACAGGAGTCAAATTATGGTGTTCATTTGTCAAATCACCCATTCAATTAATGACATTTTTTGTGACTCTACTAGAAGCAAAGACCTGTTTGGAAGATCAAAAATAATATATCCACAAGGTTAGGAAAATCTGCTTCTGCAAAGATAACATAATTTGGGGGCTAATTGAGAAAGAAATTGTAGGCTTTTGACAGTTCTTTAAATTCTGGTAGAATTTAGTAATGAGTCCTTGGGCTTTCCTTATAGCTTCATTCTCATCACCATTTACAAATTTGCTTAAGCCAGCAAGCAACAAGCATATTTGGACACTTATGTTCATTGAAGAACTGCAATCACCATGATGTGAATTTTGGAGTCTGTCAATAGATAAATAGATAAAGAAAACCACAATATACATACATATGCATACAACACCTATCTCCCCAAGGAAAAGAAAAATGAAATCATGTCTTCTGCAAGAAAAATGGTGGATGTTAAGAAAAATAAATCAAATACAGATAAATACCAGAAATTTTAATTTTTATGTTTAATATACAAAATGTCAAAGTACAGGAGGCCAGTGTCGGGGAAGGACAGCCTATATGAGAGGGAAGAGGAGGCAAGCAAGAAACAAAGAATGAATATGACCAAAGTATCCTACTTACATGCACAAAATGTTTGGTATAATTAACATTCACTACTAAAGATGTCATGACACAGCACATAAAGAGAGATAAACCCTGGAGAAAATATGACCCAAAACCATGGTGTTGGAAGAGTCATATACATCCTCTACCAGGTAGCATTATGGAAATTTGACGCCAGAGCAAAGAATGTAAGCAGCAGGGACTGGTAGAGAACTTACTTAGCAATCTAAAGGCTCTGAGCTTGCTCCCCCGCACAGCAAAATACAAAACGAGATTAAAATAAGACAATTAAATAAATCAAAATAGAACATCAGAGGAAGTAAACCCTGAAGAGAGGTTTGATGATATTTTGAACAGAGAGAACATGGTGTCAAGCTCTAGCACTGGCCAGTACTGGCAAGATGAAAGAGCAACAAAGATTATGAAGATTATGGGGAACAGAATGTTTGAGTTTCATCTTATGGCTGTGAAAATAACACTGACTAACAGGAACATGGTGCAGAAAGGGTTTATTTGACTTATATTTCTAGGTCACAATTTTTCATGGAGGTAAATCAAGGTAGGAAATCAAGACAGGAACCAGAGTCAGAAAGGATGGAAGGATGCTGCTTATCTGCTCAACCTCTGGCTCATGCTCAGCAAGCTTTCTTATATAGCCACGCTCACCTGCCTAAGTATGGCTCCATCATGGTAGTCTGAACATTCGTTCCCGAATCAGTCAAAACCATCCCACCCAGAGATGGCCCTTGGCAATCAAACCTGGACAATTCCCCAAATGAAGTTCTCTCTTTCTAGGCAACTGATTCTAGGTTGTGTCAAGTTGACAATAAGAAAGCTAAACAACACAAGTGATAGAGATATTATATCTGTGACATCATTATGATTGCTTGAATTAAACTTCTGCTTAGAAAAAAAAAAAAAAAAGTGTCGCCAGATATGATGATGCATATCTGCTGTCTCATATCCAAGAGATTTTCCCTGCGTTTGAATTCAGTCTGAAGCACATAATGAATTTGAGGTTAGTTTAGGTTATGAAAAAAAAATCACTGGTTCAGAAAAAAAAAAAAGAAACAAACAAATAAAAAGAGAAAATAGGTACCACTGGTAGGACTTTCTTAAGGATGTTAGTAACATAGTCTAGTCCACATTTATAGGATATTTTGAGAATAGACTATATAGATAAAGGTGATATCAAAAGGACATCGCAGTGTCTATTTTAGTAATAAGACTAGAAATGATGTAATCATATTAGAGATGATATAATCATACTAGAGAATTAGGATGAATGGAGGAGAAAAAACTTTGCCAATCGTCCTGGGCATGAATTGAAGCTAGTCTACTGATTGACATAGTAAACACATGTCAGCAAAAGAAACAAATACTTTTAAGCTGGCCTAGTTGAGAAAGGATTTGGTTTTTATCAGATTCAGGAAATACCTGGAACAGAACAATGGGATAAGATAACAGTGTCTGCTTTTGAACATGTTCAGTTTTAAACATTTAGATGTCTGTTAACATCTTAGTAGAAACACCATAGATTAAGAGTGTTTGGATTTCTGGGAGAAAGAGCAAAGCTTGTGAAATAAGTTAGCAAACTGTCAACACAAAATGGTATTCAGAAAAAGCAAGTAAGTCCTCAAAAGGATTATAGCACAGACTTCAGAGGAGAGCAGGAACACTGAATCTACACCTATTCAGTGTTTACTGAGACCAAGCCAGGTCTCACAGGGAAAGGAAATATGGGGAGAATTAGCCCATTTATATTTCAAGTGACAAAGCATTTTTCTTCCTAGAAGAACAGAAGTACTTACGGTTCAAGCAGGTTTCCTTTCTCTCATGCTCATTTACTTATTTGTTTAGTTGTTTATTTTTAGTGTTTTCTTACATTTATTTATTTACTGTGGGGGAGATGTGGGGGGATGTGTGTGAGCACAGGCACGTGCACATGCGCACCATGGCATGCATATGGAGGTCAGAAAACAACATACAGGAGCTGCCTCTCTCCTGTCAGTAGATTCTGGTGATCAAATTCAGTTAACAAAGCTTGGTGGCGAGTGTCCTTCTCTTTTATTTTAGAGAGAGATGTAAATATATCTTGAAAATGAGTACATGTGCTACTAATAGTAAATGTTTGGAGCAGGTTGCTCTATAAATATTTTAAGATTATACAATACTAGGGAAAAGGAATGCATGTGTTGAATCATAGGATAGAAAGTGGAAGAATTTTAAGAGTGCCAAAGAGGAATGCTGAAGGAGGAATATGAATGTGGAAATCAACAGGTAACTGAGTGTAGCAAATTGGTGTTGAGTCATATTATGTGACAGGAAGCATCTAATGGCCTGGAAGAAAAGAACCTTGGCAGGAGATGTTCTGTTCTCTGGAAACAACTCCTCGATGTCATATATTTTATCTTCAAGATTCCAGAGTTTTCTTAATTCTCCAACAAACTGGCTGCCCTCCTGTGAGCATCTTTTCTTTGATAAGGTTACTATGGGAACCATCCTAGCTATATTCATTTTACATGACAGTCAGAAACATCACGAGGAATTTATAGGGAGGCTCTTATTCATCCAATTAAGTTAAATAAATAACATACATAAATTTTATGTTTGTTTTTTATACAGATAAATGATGACCCTTGAATGCTTTCTCTACATTGTGTGGATAGGTAGAGTACATTTGATAGGATATAATTGAAGGCTTAGAAATTAAAATTTTAAGAATATCAAAAAATGACAAAGCATAAAGTAGCAAGAAAGCATCTTTTCAATGCCAGGAGTTTGCTCAATTGAAACAAGTGGGTGCTTGTTTTACCAGTACTCAGCCCTATCTGAAACTACTTTATTTTCTACCATCAAAACATGACTCCATTTTGAGGTATGGATACGTTTTTGAGACCTAAATTTTGAATATTTAATGGATGGAATATTAAAGTCCTTTAAACAACAAATCCCTGGTTATAGTTTATCAAAATGCATATATTGATTTGTCTTTCTTAATACCAACATACCTGCCCTGGGTCAAGAAGGCACCAAGAATCCAGCAGTAATAGTGGGGATGGGAGTAACAGTGATGACACCAAAGAAGACAGATGCTATTATAAAAACTGTATTTTCATTAATTAATCTATCATTGCAAGTGACCCCATGATATGTGAGCTGTTGTTAGTGTAGTAGTTTGAATAAGAATGGCCCCCATAGGCTCATATATTTGAATACTTAGTTACCAGATAGTGGCACTATTTGAAAGGATTGGAAAGATTAGGAGAGTTTGAATAAATTGTTTCCCTCGGGGTGGGTCTCGGGGTTTCAGTAACCATTCCAAGCCTAGGCTTGCTGTTTCTGTCTGTGGATGAGGATGTAACTCTTAATTACTTCTCCAGCACCATATCTGCCATGCTTGCTGCAGTGCTCCTCACCATGATAATAACAGACTAAGCTTCTGAAACTGTAAGCAAGGCCCCTGATTAAATGTTTTCCTCTGTAAGAATTGCCTTGGTCACGCTTTTCACAGTAATAGAAGAGTGATTAAAACAGTTAGCATTTATACCAATTGACAAAGGCAAATGTGTTTAGTAACTTGGCTGTGATTATACAATATCTTACTGATAAAGGGAGGCTTCAAAGCCTAGCGCTCCGTTTTTCAAATCTTTCAAGAGAAAATACACAAAAACCTTGAAATATTTATTTTGGTGCATTAATTCAAAAATATTTGACATCTCCAAATGAGAGAAAGTCTTGCTATAGTATGGTTGTTTTGTTTGACTTTGGTCATAGCTTGAAAAGGGTCACAATAAAGCACCTACACACGTTTGAGCCATTTCTAGATCTGGTGCTCAGTTCAGCAATTCGGGAAGAGCTGATAAACTCTATGTCAATTTTTTATATGTTATACATCATTAATCATTATACATAAAATAAATGTCAGTGAGTTTCTACTGTGAAGGTACATATTAAACAACAAACTTAAGTGCTTTGAGAAATAGTACTGTTTGTGATATATGTGTGCATGTGTGTGTCTGCAAATTAATGTATATATGTATACGCACATATATTATATTTTCATTGAAGAAAGTTGTCAAAGTCTTCCTGAATTTTTGGAATGAGGCACAATGTATTATTCAAAGCAAAGCTAGATGCAGCAGTATTATGTAAGTAAATCTGAGAGCAGTGACTCAACAATGCCAGATTGTAAAAACTGGTTCTCTGTGCAGTACTTACTGTGGTTCTTGTAAAAATTGGTACATTTAAAGGCTGTTATATTAGATGTTTTCAAACATAAAAGGCAAGAATAATCTCACAGAGTGACAGCAGTTCAAATGTGCCCATTAACTTCCTTTATCCAATGAAAAACATAAGTGATTATTTGAATCATTTCATACTTTGTACACTTTATTCTTTTGGTATTCACCAGCTACCTGTTATCTCCTTGGCATTCACATAGTGAGAATGAATATATTAAGAACAACAATATCTTATGCCATTACTCACACAGATGTTCACTTACTGGCTTTTAAGGTTTTAGGGATATTTAAGGTCATTTAATACACATTGGTCAAAATTTGCTTTATCTACATGGTAAAAATTAGTTCAGTAAATTGGTCCAAACTCGTCTCACATTGTCAGCCATTAAACAATTTTCAGTCGAGAAACCAAATATCTTTTTGATTATCAGATTATTTTTACTCATCAGACACACCTGCACAACAGATAATTGTTCCCATTCTTTTTCTAGTGTGTTTGTTTGTTCATTTGTATAAACAAATTATTTCTATGGGATAAAAAGCACTATTGGTTAAGTACCTTTAAGAAAAGTTAAGCATCAACATACTAAATTCTGCATTTGAAAGCTAACTTAATGTAAAAGTGAACGTGGGCTTAAAAGAGGAACCACATATATTCTGTTAATATTCATCCTAAGATTCAGAAATCAAAAATCAGGGACTAAGGAGGTGGCTCAGTGGTTCCTAACGCCTGTTGCTCTTGCAGAGGACCTGGGTTTGGCTCCCAGCACCCACATGCTGTCTCACAGTTATCTCCAACCCTAGTTCCAGGGGCTCTGAAACCCCTCTGACCTGTGTGGATGCAAGTCATGTTTATGATGCAGACTTCCACATGCAGACAAAACATAAAATAAAAATAAACAAATCTGAAAACATCAAGAATGAATTAAAAGTTGGAATTGGTTTACATTTGGAAGTAGATGAAAATAAGATAAAGATGGTTATACATTGCAACTTAACAGCTTTTTGATGATTGGAAGTTCAGTCTCTAAACTCTACCACCCCAAACAACAAACTGGCCGTGCAGAAAACCTTGATCTAAATACATGTTAGAGCTTCGTGGATAATATACTTTTTGCAATAATAGGATTCAGTTTTCAGATAAATTACTCAAATCTCAATTTTAGAATAAGTTAGATAGAAAAGAAATATTCAAGGAAAGAGGTGAAATAAACATTAAACAGGTTTAGTTTACTGGATGTCTGTATAATGAAATGAGTAGCCCCTAAAACTGGGAGAGGAAGCCTATGCCACTCACCCATGGATTCACGCTTCATCTTCTTCCAGGTTGTAACTATAGGCCAGTAGTTCAGAATCTGCAGGCCACAAACCCTTATGGTTCAAATGACACTTTCATAGGGGTCTCGTATCAGATACCCTGCATATCAGATATTTATATTATAATTCAAATCAGTAGCAAAATTATAATTACAAAATAACATAAAAAATAATTTTATGATTGAGGGTCACCATAGCATGATGAACTGCATTAAAGTGTTACAGCATTAGGAAACTTGAGAACCATTGGTCTAGATTTCAATAAAAATAAACAGGAAACTTTTTGGTGCAATCTTCCTAATCAATATAGTTTAATTATTTCAAGAATTTTAATATTGTCTCTGGGTTGGAGTATAAATGAAAGTGAACACTATATAATGGGTGTGTGTTTATTTCTTTTAATTTTCTATAACAGTATAAGAAGAAATTATTTAAGTTATGGGATCAACAAAAATGAAATAAACACTAATTCTACTTATTTCCTCCCATGTCTACATATACTTATACATATTTAAATGAAGACATAAAAACTACATACAAATCTTTGACACATACAGGGATTAGCATGTTATTTTGATTTTATTGAATAGGCCCTATTTGATTCTGTTGGTTCATTCCTCTGGGGTGGTAGGCAATTTAGTTTTTTTAAACATTCTTTAGTAACCTGCAGTTTTCTCAAACAGTATGTTCTTCAGTGACCTGGATGTTGGGTACAATGGCAGTCTCTCTGCTTCAAAGCAATAATTTAAGTTAGACAGCAGAGTTACTACTATGAATTTGAGATAGATTACACTTAATACTGTGAAATGGTACTTTAAAAACCCTTCACTAAAAAGATATTTTACATGAAACACACCAGAATTTTAATATCTGCTCTTCTTCTGCATGCTTCTTACTTTGAAAACTGAGCAGCTAAATTGTTCCCAGCTCTTTGTGATTTGTAAATAACATTTCCATTTCCAACACATATGGTGATTTTTGTCCATTCAGTATTTATAATTAGTTTATGCACATTTTTTGAGGGTGCAAACTATACAAGTGTCTGTAAATTCAAAGAAATTTAAAATCTCAATCTAATAAGAATTTGAGGTCTTTTCCTTAATTAAACTTCTGATGAAAATTTACTCTCAATGCTGTTTGGACAACAGGGTGTTAGCAGTGTGATCAGAAGATGGTAGCTTTAAATACCTGTGATGCTTTTAATACCATGGGCAGAAAAGAGAGAGCCATCAGGTTGGTCAATCTGAGTTGGCTCTTCACCTACCAACAGTTATACAATTCTGAAAACAAAGCTGCTTTTATTATGAATAGTATAATTCAGCATTTTTCTCACTGATTAAATAACAGAATCAAAAACTTTAGAGAGAACTTATGGTCTATTAGCTCTGGAGTCCACTGTCTGTGACAATTTACTTTGGATTGTGAACTTGTTTGGGTTTTCTTAGGAGGCTAGTGACCTACAGTTCTGAGTATGCATTCCAGGAAGGTTCTGTTGAGCAGAGGAGACCTTCATTGAATGGGGTGGAACTATCCTGTGGATGGATGGCATGGCAGGAAGGAAAAGGAAAAAGTCAGCTTACTATTAGAATGTTTTATTTTATTTACTTTTTGAATCTTTTGTTGTCGCTCTCTATCCTTCACCCAACTCTTTCCACCACGATTATCTGAATCCTCTCCTACTGGGGGCCTGATTTTTGTTTTTTTCCTCTAAGTTACTGTTCTCAATTATTTGATCAATGATACCAAAGAAGTTGTTGTAGAAAATGAATACCACAGAAATGGGGCTGTTGTTGTAAATAAATTGGAGCATAAAGTCCTTAAACTTTTAATTGTTTTGTTGAGCTATTTGAAAGAATTTGGAGATGCTGCCTAGAGAATCTACAGAATTCTTCAAGTAGAAATGGGTTACCTGTGAGGAGCTAATAAGATCGAAATTCGGATAAAAATATGTGTTAGCAGAGACTTGAAATCTGTTCACATAAGATTTGTGGTGGAATAAGGACCACTGAGAATTGAACTTGAGGTCATTCATGTTTCATTCTGGCAAAATAATTGCCTATATTTCATCCATGCCCTAAAACTGTAGAAGGCTGAGTTTAAAGGTGTTGAATTAATTGATTTGATAGACATAATTTTAGCCAGTACTGTGTGCAGTCTGAGGTGTAGCTATTCAGTGATTCTTCCAGCCAGCGTTACAGTGAGAATCTTGGACAAAATAACAAAGTGAAAGTCTCCCAAAAGGTGCAACCCTGTCAAAAAAAGAGAAAATTGAAAATTGTGGCTAAGAAAGGCATGGTTGTTAATAAAATTAGTGCTGTTACAAAGATGGATTTTCAATAGAACAATAAGCAAAGATATCTGAAAATATCTCTGAATTATTGAGACTATCTTCCTTACAGACTCCAGAGATAATAGTTATAAAATCTCATTTGAAGACTTTCTTTTGAGAAAAGTGAATTCCCAGAATATCTTGTTCTCATAAAGCCATTTGCAGAAGTGTTTTCCTAGATTAAAGAACATAGGCCCTCAAGTTCCTACAGCTAAGTTCTAGAAATATATGGCTACTTCTTGAGTTTGCACCAAGACTCGGTGGTCAGACTCCATGCCAGTTTTATAGACATGTGCAATTCAATAGTTATGGGTCTTGAATCTCCCCCAAAGAAGGTCAGAGAGCTCGGACAAAGCATTACTGTCTGAGAGCCCCTGTAGTGAGCCCTCCCAAGACAACTGATGAACTGAGAAGGTGAAGTTTAAGGTGCACTAGAAATCCCAAGATGCTGAAGATTCCTAGATTGTAGAACTTCCATCCAGGAAAGCCCTAATCATCAAATGATGCTAGCTCAAGCCAGATGTCACTTGTACTGAAAATGATAGGGCATAGGTGTGGCCATGCCCAAATCTTAGTGTCAGACATGAAAACATGGATTTTACCACTTTCCTGCTTGAGTTCAGTCTTCCATTAACCTTGTTCATCCCGTTAGGCCTTTATCCCCCCAATTTGGAATAAAATGTCTTTATAATAGCATTGAATATCAGAGTTCTCTAACTTGTTTTTATGAGAGGGTCAACAATAGGTGTTGCCTTGAATCTCAAAGGAGGCTTTGACTCATTAGGAGCTGGATATGAGCTTTGAGGAGTTTATGGTAATGAGATGCTCTGGTTTCAATTGATGTGTTTGAGTAACAAGTTGACATGGGGTGTATTAATTGTGAGCTTAGTTGTCAGATTGATTGGATTTTGAAACACTAAGAAGATTAGTGAGAAATTCCTAGTTAGTGTTAATGCCTACAAACCATTCCAAGAAAGCGATAATAGAGCGGCTAGATCCATCCTGAACGCAATTTGTGTCACCTCATGTATTAACCTGGGAAGATATGACCAAACTATGTCCATCTCAAAGAGAGTGCCAGCAAGAGACTCCAGAAGCAATTTCACTCACCACTGGCTTGGTAAAGCAGTGAGCTTCTGGTATTAAAGAAGCAGAAATGAAGGATTACTTAGCATAGTGACTCAAAGGGAGCTACATCACTGAAAAGCCCACCCCAGCTGGGGTATGACTCATAAAAGCTGCGTTCCTAAAGTTCCCTGTATAATTTTCTGGCAGCTCACTAGGGCAGACAGTTTCCTCCCCACAGAAATGGTTAGTAGTTCTATAACCTTGGTGAAGGGAATTGTATCTCTTTTGAATTTTAAAGTTTTTTAGTTTTTATGAGTCTCCCTCCTATCTCAGGTTTTTCTGTTCAGGGAAAAAAAACAGTATGTTAAAGGGAAAAAATGTTGTTTATATCATAAATGTTGAACATTTGAAGAGATTATTTTGTTTGCATAAATGCATACTTGAATATCACAGGATACCATTTAATGGGTCTAATTTTATGTTTCTATGCACCATTTGAATGAATTAAAATATAAACCTTTAAATTACTTAGTTTATAGGTGCTACTGAGGAAGATAAAATGGGCATACTCTTTGATTTCAAAAGTTTCTGCATACATATTTCTATGTATGAAATATATATCTATGCACGATAACATATTATAATATATATATTATATGCATGTGAAGTTTCTTATAATAGAAAACAATATAACTTTTTAAGTGAATGTAAACCTATGTATACAGATATATTATCTAAATAATTGCTTGTTTTGTTTTATTTTCTGAGACAGGGTTTCTCTGTAATGTTGGCACCTATCCTGGAACTAGCTCTTGTTGACCTGGCTGGCCTCTAACTCACAGAGAGATCTGCCTTCCTCTGCTTCCCAAGTGCTGGAATTAAAGGAGTGCACCACCATGGCCCAGCCAATTGTTTGGTTTTAAAGTAAGCTAAGATATAGCCATAGTTTTGAAAATGGGTAAATTTTATGATGAAAATATATACTTTTAAGTAATTCCAATTGAAATAAATTAAAAATACAAACATACATCTATTAGGGGATTTGCAAGTATGTATTATTGCTTTTAGCTAATGCTCTTCAAGGAGTGACTGACATCTAGGATAATGGTCCAGCTCCTTGTCCACAGCTTAGGATTCTTGAATGACTGACAGAAATCAAAATATTTTGAGAGTCTCAGGAAAGGTATACATTTCAAGAACACAAGAACTTTATTCACTTAAAAACAGTAGTGTTTTGTAATCTTTGAATAGTTTAATATGACCATTTAAAAATAAAACACAGAAAATACTTACAGAACCATTTTATATTTGCTCCATTTACAAAACCTAATTAACAGCCTAAGGCATGCATGGTAGATTTTATTAGAATTGATTTTTCTACCTGAGGAGTTGGGATGTAATTGCACCCCCCCCTTCTCTTTCTCTCTCTCTCTCTGTCTTTATGTGTGTGTGTGTGTGTGCCTGTGTGTCTGTGACTGGATCTGTATATTATGTTTGCAAAGCAAAGGACTTATTACATTTGATAGAAAATACAAAGCAAAGTGAGAAACAAGAATGCTGTTTTGAATTATGATCACATGGAAATTTCTAGAATATAAAATTTCCATAAAAAACATCACTAATTCTATGTCAGAGTTCCAAAATTACAAAGGAGACTGATTTGTTCAGTTCCCTCTGAGAAGTGGTCATGATTCAACAAGAGAGTTTTTGGTATTTGTATGAGTTTTTTGCCTCAAGTTTCTTGATTTGGAATCTTACTTAGGATCCCACAGAAGTTTGTTGGTAGAGAATGGTAACCATTTCTGAGTTATAATTTTAATATCAGAAATCACTCTTTCCTTTACTGAAAGTTTATCCATTGTATATAACATCTGGTTCAAACTTGTCCTTCCCTAGGTTTAGAAGGCTTAACTTTTTAACCAATACACACTTAACTCTTACATAATGAACTCTAAAATCATTCACAAATTAGCACATAGCTGTTTTCCCCGCAGTAATGATGTGTTACTAAATCTTCATTTTCTCTGTAAGTCAATATTTTATTGTCTTATATTTTTCTAAAATTGTCTTTTCCCATAACCCCCCAAAAATTTAAGACACCAGTTCTGGTCTAGTAAACTAAGCACATGGCTACAGTGATCTCCCAGCCTTTATTTTCCGTTAGTAAATTGTGTGATATATTTGGTGTCATTGTTTGGGCCCCCCATACCCATGCTATATTTTAGGTATGGTGGCTGGGTCTGTAAAAACACTGCTCTCTTGCCCAATGTTAATGTGACCTAATTAATAGTTACTGAGATTCTCAGACTAGACCTACCTTATGTGATTCAAATTTATCTGCAGCCATTAATCTATAAAGGGGAAAATTAGATGAAAATAATTAGTCTTGAGTGGTTGAAAGGACTCTTTTTGATCTTGTTGCCATTCACACGTTTCCCCTCAAAAGTCTTTGTTATCACAGGTTTTATTCTGTGACAGATTTTTCTTTGTCTCAGAAAACAGTGGGACATTTTCAAAACAACTGTAATTTTAGGCATGTCAATTAGGGTATAGAGAATGGTGTGGTTACTACTTTCGGAGAAAGCCTTTAATTATGGGTGACATATTTCCACGTGTCATTCTTGTGCTGGATTAGTTCTGCTGTTGTAGTTAGTCCAAAACTCCCCTTTATTCCTTGTCCTACATCTTATCTTTAAATTGAGAAAAAAAATGTCATTTTTGATACAAAATATCTACAAATTTAGAATCAATACAAAGTCAAGGGTTTAAACAAGATGTTTTTGAGGAGAAGACCCAAATAAGAGTATGCGTGTATTGAACATATTTTCTATAATATTCAATCTGGTGGAGTATCAATTAAAGAGTCAGTTAAATGTCAGAAATAAGGTATTTTTTCATTTACTATCACATTAAGATTCATTTCAGCGCCAATTTAATGTTTGACAGTGTGTCATAATTAAGGTTGTTGTCAAATGACAGAAACATGTTTTCTCTATCTCAGGATAACAGGAGATTTCCTGTATGGACACAGAAAAAGCTCAAGAAGAACCATGACAGAGTGTGCATGTGCGCCCCAGGAAGGGCGTAAGATCATCTGACGAGTAGCATGAAGAGTGGTAGCCAGAGCCCATGCTTCCCTCTCAGCTTCCCACCTCTCAGCATCTCACCTGGCAGCGCTGGCTTCAGGAGCACTTCAGGAAAGAGGGGCTTCTCCCAGCCTCCTCCAACCTAGAATAGTACTTCCTCATAAACTCTCTCTTTGTAAATGTATTTACTTTCTTGTGTTTAACAGAATTTCATTATGATACATTTTCCATGTGTATTAGCTGTGTTCTATCAATTTATACAAAGTCCCCTTTACTGTGAAGCTAAAGTTTAGCTACTCGTTATTGCCAAAGGGGCAATTGCAAAACAAAATAATATTACTGTCATTATACATTTTTAACATATAATAACATAACTTAATCATTTTAGTAAATGTTGGAACTATAAAATAGACAATCTGTGATAAGATGACTAAGCCTTCACTCAATGAAAATATTTGATATATATCTAACCTGTAATTTCTTATTTTATTCCTTTTACTGACCATCTCTAGGGGACAACATGAACCTCTCAGGCAATAACAAGGGTAAACAAACCAACTGGTTCAACTTTTTAATGGCCTGGCAATGACACTAGGATTGAATATTTCTCTAATAACTCCAAGAAATAAAGAATTAGCTGTCTACTCTTGCTCATATCTGAGAGCAATTAATTTTATCAGCTGGCTTTACATGCTGTCCTTGAACAGAAAGTACTGGCTATGCCTTTATGTTATATTTGTACTGAACAAGTCAAGAAAGAGATTAATTCTTTCTAATTATCTTTCTAATTTTACTGCTATCCCTGAAAACTCAGGGTATTGACTGTATTGAAAGTGTTGTATGATTACAAATATAAGATAAAAAGCATAATTAACCAACAAGAATATAGTTTAAGGAAAATAAGGTATTAGTATGCTAATAAGAATGAAAATAAATATGGGGTAGTTGCTAAATTGTTTAGGACACTGGAAGGAATGTCAGGCTTCTGTGATCATAACCATGATAAGGAAGACAGTGCTGAGTAGAGACTGGTCTGTGGGTCATGTGTAGTAGATAGAAATTGGTAAAATAACATCAGTTGCCTACCGACAAGGGATCTGGAGCCAGAGATCTGGCAAAACTGCTTATGAAGAACAGGCATGGCATGGTGTGCGAAGACCTGCAAAGAATACAGGTGAAGCACAAGGCACCTGTGTTTACAGGGAATAGCCTTTCATTTTTTTATTGTGTTTTAGAAATTTTGATAAATGATTTTTTATTAAAAATTTCCGCCTCCTCCCCGCCTCCCTTTTCCCTCCTCCTCCCACTCCCCAAATGATGCCAGTCATCTCCAGGATCCATGCTCTAGTTCCATGATATCACGCTAGATCTGGTTCAGAAGTTCATCCTTGCAAGATGACAAGTTTGAGAAGAGCCTGACCTACGTAGTGAGTTACAGGTGGTGACAAACACAGCCCCAAAACAAATAGATGTTCAAACTGTCTCAGATGAAACAGCCATTCTCTCCACATTCTCTCTATAGTGAAAACTGCCTCCGTTTAAGTGAACTCTGGTTTGAATAACCAATACAAACAGCTTAATTTCCATCTAAGATATTCTCATGAAAAGCAAAGGGAGCAGATGAATCCTCAGAAAGAAATTTCCTACAAAGAATTTCCTCATGTGACAATGAAATTCACAGATTTATTTTCTCCTAGAAATAATCCATAACAATTACTGATAATTAGTAATTCAAGTCTAATATAGAACATAGCAATCTAGTTATTCTACCCATTTACCCACAAGACAATCAGAAAGAGCACCATAGACATCCATACCAGGTACATAAAGAACAATTTTTGCTGATGCAAGCGAACACAGAGACATCCCATTTGCCAAGTATACCTTCTGTCTTCTGCCTCAGAGCATCCTTTTATTTTAAACAAATGAGTTCTTGTTTGACAAGAGTGAAATAAATGTTTGTCATAAATCAAATCAATGTAGGAAGGAGAGCATACTTAGGCTGTACTGTAATGATGGCTAGGGCCAAGTCTAAGGTGCCAAAACCACTGCAGCCTTCCAACAGTCAGGATGAGTCACTTAAAAATGAGTGTTATGAACTCTGGCGAGGAGGGAAAATAACATAAAATTTGAGAAGAGCCTCATGAAAAAAATGCTAAGGATGCATGAGCCAAGGAGAGGCCCACTAAGCAGGCTAACGAAGATAAGCTGAGAAGGGCAAGTATTGAGGGTACAGTGAGGCCATCACTGTGTCTAGCAACAGAGTGCATAAGACAATGCACTTGAGCAGAGGACAAACAAATGGAAGCTCTGATATAAGGAAGATCAAGGAGGTATATATACACATACACAGGACCCAAGTCATCAGGCAGATAAAGAAGTAATAAAGCAATGGGAAGGACATGAACTTGGCTCATAATGTTGAGTGCTCGTATGAGACAAAGGAAGATGACAGCATAAAAACAATCGCAGCAATAATATCAATTAATAATGATAATAAAATAGATTTTATCTGTAAAAACAAAGATGAAGTGGATTTAGTGAGATCAAGGGGATACAAATTGGAAAGGAAAAAGCCAAACTTTCCCTATTCACAGATGATATGGTAGTATACCTAAGAGACCCCAAGAATTCTTCCAGGGAATTCCTACAGAATACAAAATCAACTGAAAAAAAAATAGTAGACCTCCTATATACAAATGATAAAGAAGTTGAGATATTTAAAAAAACAAAAGTTATATTTTCCTTAGTTAATTTGGGTTGCAATAACAAAATATCATGTTCCAAATGATTATAAAAATGAAAACTTATCTGTAATAATTCTGGAAGGTGGAAAGTCTAAGATCAAACTCCCAGCAGACTGAGTGTTGAGGGAAGGTGCATTTTCTGACTTATAATGGTGCCTTCTTGTGTTCTTGTGGTGGAAGCAGGAGAATGAGCTCCTTTGGACCTCCTGAGAAGGGTGCTAATCCTTTAATGTGATTCTATCCTCATGGCTTTACCACTGCCCTGTATTCTACTTTCACACCCTGAAGACGTGAATTTGAACACACTCAGACAAAAGCATTGGAATAAGCGGGATTTGATCCTGATTCAAACCAAGATCATAAGGCAGCCGTTGGTTCTTGATTCCTGGCTTCTCCGTGTTGTCTCATCACCATAGACTAGACTAATGACAGCTGCCAGCCAAATGTGGTATTTTCTAATCTTCTTATTTCAATTTAAATTCCATGGAAAAGTTCAAGAGTTTATAGCTCATAAATTCTACTGGAAGCTTAACTGTATGTTATTTCTAGAATTGATCTAAGTCCTGAGCCATCATCACTGAAAAGAAAATGAATTGTACTCATATCCCAATGCTGGATTAGTGCATGGCATGTGCCTGAAATAGTAGTGAAATTATTCAGAATTTACATCTGAGTTGGGGAAAGAAAGAGTAGATACCAAATTATTAAAACAGGTTCTGGGCAGTCAAAGCCCAATCCTTTAAAGTAGGATCAATAGTACTGGCCATCATACTCAGGATCTTTTGCTATTGTTATGAATACATTTATTGACTTTTTTTTCAAAAGTGATATTGACTCTCTCATTAACAATATAGCTATCTGAATACAAAGAACTTTACTATAGCAAAAGCAGATACAAAAGGTACTGTTTATTGGGACAGGAGGTGGTGGCACAGGATCTTTAATCCCAACACTCAGTAGGCAGAAGCAAGTGGATCTCTGTGAGTTCAAGGCCAGCCTGGTCTACAGAGTGAGTTTCAAGACACGTCCTAAACTACAGAGAAACCCTGTTTCGAAAAACCAAAGAACCAATAATAATAATAATAATAATAATAATAATAATAATATTTACTAAACAACTGTGGACTTCATGTCATACAAGTACTCCTACACTAAAAGTCTGGTTTCAATCCGTGTCCCTCTGAGGCAGTTAAGCACTTAAGATGTGGGGTCTAGGAGAAGAAGTGATACCACAGCGGGCATGCCATTGGAAAAAGTATCAAGACACAAATCTTTTGCTATCTCCCTTTGCTTCTTGGTCATGAGGAGACAAGTGTCTTCCTTTGCCAGACCTTTGCCTATGTGTCCTGTGGAAAAGATTTTCCATATGAAGCACTGCCTCAACATTCCAATCAGAAACAGAGCTGCTTGGCCATGGACAGAGCCTCAACAGTGACCCAAAATAAACCTGCCCTATGTAAGTTACTCCATGTCAATATTTCGTTACAGTATCCTACAGGTGACTAACAAAGCAATTACCAGTTACCAGTTACAATTTTCAGTCTTTGTATTAATTTCATGTTTTAATCATATAATATAAAATACAAATATTATTACCCTCCAGGAGAAAAAAACTAAAATTAGGTGACACTCATGAAGATTGATCTTGTCTGAAGATTCATTGCTTGACCAGAGATTTACATTCCAAATGCAAATGCATACCACTTGACTATTTATATTAGACACTTAGACTATGCCACACCTTCCATAATATTTAAATGTTCATATTTCAGAGAAAATGTCCTTATCAGACAATAATAAAAATAATAATAACCTGGTTCTTGAAATACTTCATAATCTGGACTTTAAAGTTATATTCAAATTCATATTGTTTTTTTCTTTTTTGGTTTGGTTTGGTTTTGGCTTTTGTTTGTTTGGTTGGTTGATTGATTTTATTTTTTAACTTTTATAGAATTTGCTTGTTTATTTGTTAGTTTGTTTTGCTCCTATAATAGAAGATACATCAGGCAATTTTCTGAAATAAAATTTAAATAAATTTTGAACACCAAAATTCTAAGAAGATTCTCATATCTTTAGGACTATAGATTTTTAAAATGAGAAAGTCAGTATACAAGGTAAGTATGTTCCTAACTTATTTGAACTCCTTCTTAATTATCATAGGTAGGTCTTCTGTGTCAGAATTAATCACAATTTAATGGTTTCCATTTCTTGAGTAATTCCATTGTATGAAATTCTGATTGGTAGCCTAGGTAAGCAGCTTTTTATAACTTTTCTGAGCATTTCATTGCATTAATCAAGGTCATCATACGGATTATTTTTTATCACAAGCCTAGCAATGGCATATTTAATTATAGCTTGAAACACAAACTTCAAGGCTAACCTGTATATCAACATATTAATGAATTTTTAAAAGCATTTGACTGTTAGCCAACTTAACAGAAGAATTTAAATTAAAATCCCTCTGCTGTTAAAACAATCTAGGAAAACTCATAGTTTCCCCTTAGTGATCTTTAGTGTGTCCTGATTTCCCTGATGCTATCCTCTATGACATCTGCTGATAGATGGCCCAAGAGAATGCTCCACCATCCCTCAGTTCCATAAGGCTCTAATGGAGACACTGCCCTTATCAGCATGTATTTGCCTCTGTACATGGAAAAACTCCTGTTCTGCTAAATGAACATGCTATTAAATCACCTCTATTCCTATGTGTGGCAATACATTAGTGTTTTCAGGGCTTTCTCAATGATACTTCTTACTGCAATGGACAGTGACTAAAGCAGAGTCCCATAGCTGGTGACTCATAGAATGCAATGGGGTGCTCAGTCCCAAATGTAGTATCTATATTACTGTCTCCAATGTTTAAGGCGCTTCGTGAAAATAGGGCAGAAGAAAAGAGGTGTGGAGCCTGCGTGCGACTGAACTAGGTCCTGTGCATGTAGGAGACAGTTGTGTAGCTTGTTCTCTTTGAAAGGCTTTTTGCAGAGGAACAAGGATCTATTCCTTTGCATGGGCTGGCTTTTTGGAGCCCATTCCCTAAGTTGGGATGCCTTGCTCAGCCTTGATGCAGAGGGGAGGGTCTTCATCCTACCTCAACTTAATGAACCAGATTGCTACAGAAAGATGTCTCTTGGACATGATATAGACACTGTACCCATGAACTTTCTAAAGCCATAGTTACTTGCACAAGATTTGAATCTTCAACATTTCTTGGCAGCTGGTCCAGGGAGGTATTAGAATGGTAAACGAACATGAACTGGAGAGAAACCTCATGAGCAGAGTTCATCTGTGACCTCTGCTTCTCCTACTGACAAGGTTGCTTGCTGCCTTGAATTTCTGCCTTGTTTTTGCTCAGGGATAGATTAAAACTATGAGCCAGCTAAACCTGTTTTGTCCCTTTGCTTTTACTCACAGCAACAGTAAGCAAACTAAAACAGATACTTTACAAAATAAAATGTACTACTTTATAACTTATTGAATGTGAGACAATATTAAATTGGGGTATAAACTCTTAGAGGGTAGCTCTGTGAGAAAAATTTCTGCAGTCACTTGGAGGTAAACTAGAAATAGCTGACATTGGACCGTAGCGTTTAATAAGAGTACCTCGAGATAGGTGACTAATTACTTTCTTTCTCCATAATTGTCACCCACCCACTCACACAGCGTTCTCCTTCACAGAAAAAGAGGGGGTGGATTTCTACAAGCACTATAGAAAGAAACTTCGAACAGCAAAATAACTCAAGACAGCCTTTAGCTCACAGTAGGGAAGGGTGTGTAGCAAGGACAAGGGCAGCAGACGAAGTCTGCTGCTTGCTTTGCCATTAGTAGCAACCCTAGCACCTTGGATAAGCCTTATTGGCGCCAAGGGACCTGAAGGGCGGCTAGCAAAATGTGGTATTTTCATGGTAAAGCCAATACTTTAATGGTTGTACTTGTGTAGTTTATTATTTTATTGATCTCTAAGGAAAATCTTCACCGAGCAGTTATATTTTCTTATGGTATGGGAGTATGGAAAATGGACAATAACCAAAAACTCTTGCAAAAATGAGGTCCCAGCCTCCCTAAGCACAGTACTCAGCTTGCACGTATTGATTCTTTGCCCAAAAAGACACTATCATATGAAACAATAAAAAAGAATTCTCAAAGATTTATATGTTTGGGAATCTTTCAAATCCCCCAGAAAGAAAATTGAAAAAGAAAGACTATCGATGTTTTTCTGTGTGTTTTGTTTTTGTTTCAGTGAAAATGAGGCATTGAGACAAAAGAGACCTCAGGGTGTGCTGTTTCTGGGCGAACTGGAGCTGTCCTGACAGGAGTCTGCATCCTCTTTTCCCTGTTGTCCTCCTACTACATAGTACAGGATCTCTAGGTTCCTTGGTTGGGCGAGAAAAGAGTAGACTAGCTTATTTTTGCCATTAGTGGTAAACTCTTATCCAGTAAAGAGCGCAGTGCTGAACTTGTTTAGAATACTTCCTGGAAGTTGTTTCCAATTAAATTCCTATAGTGTCGGTAACAGGCAACAGCTATCGCAGCATTTCTAGTGTGAAGTCATTTGCACTGAACCACATCTCTTTTTCTTGCCTCTTTGTCTTCTTTTTTTTTTCCTCCCCCCAGTCTCAAGAATCCATTTATTTATGAACACACAGAAATTCATAGTGTGCATGGACCTGAAGATTGTTGATCATACATACACACTTAGAAACCAGAAGCATTTGGTTGTAACAGAAGAAAGAAAAGCCCATTGTATAAAACTGTCATTGAAACATGTGTGTGTGTGTCTGCTATTTAACTGTTTTTTTTTTTTCTTAGACTTTGGGGAATTTCCAGAGCTATTTAATATATGTCCAAAGGCTTTGCTTCTTAATTTTCTCACCCCCCCCAAAGGATTTTTTTTTCATCCTTGCTCAGACATTGACCAACATTACTATATCTATGACCTTGTCACCATTCTGACATCTCAGTTTCAAGGACTTAGTCTCTAGTAAACTATTTAAGACACGGCTTACTTTACTACATATTTGAATCTCAGCAGTTCTTCATCTTCAAGGAAGATTTTAAATTTTCTCTCCCTGACTTTTCATGTTCTCCCCTTCACTGGAAAGTTTAGATTCAAAGGAGCAAAAGAGAAAGAAAAATTTTATTTAGCAGGTAATGATTTTCAAATTATGACAAAATGAAATGAAGATAAAAATTTTCCTATTTTGCTATAAAATATTTGGTTCTGCCTTGGACCAATGATAAAAAATAAAACACAAAAGGTGCAGGGATTGAATTATAAACAACTCACTACGGCTTCATAGAGGGAACCGTTGTCTAAAGGAGTGAAAGACAACTCATTTCTTCATATTTAATATGTGTCAGATACTGTGCTAGCTTCAGTTATCATCACAAAACTTAAGACAGAAGTATTGTTATTAACCTTACATGACAAAGTTAGAAAATGGAACATTAAATATTGTAGAACTAGGAAATGACAAGCATAGATTTAATACTGGCCTTTTAGCCACCAGACCATCCCTCCTACCTCACTTCCTCCGTAGAATATTTTAGTGTACAGAATGTTACCACAGCATTTCGCATATAGAAGCAATGCTATCTACATCTTAAATTTTAAATTCCATAATAAAATTTCTAAAATAAAATGGAACTGTTCCATTAATATGTCAGTTAGTAACTTATTTCTTGTCTCCAGAATCAACCCTCATTTTTTGTTTTAAGGCAACAAGGAGTTGTAACTCCATCACATTTCATGATGCTGTGATTCCTATCATAAGACACCGAGAAAGGACCTCTGCTGCTACTGGTGGAGCCTGCAACAGGGGTAATTGCTATAG
This sequence comes from Chionomys nivalis, assembly GCF_950005125.1. Lineage (NCBI taxonomy): Eukaryota > Metazoa > Chordata > Mammalia > Rodentia > Cricetidae > Chionomys > Chionomys nivalis. The sequence continues at coordinate 16,114,055 of NC_080104.1, read as the reverse complement.
ATACAAGAACATCCTCACGGGTTAAACCCAAGGAATGTTCATAGGATGTCTGATCCACTGGTGGCATCAAAGACTTCATCTGGCTTGTTGAAAACCCCACCAGCTCTTTTTAGACAGAGAAATGTTGCTCCTGGCTACCTGTTCATAGATGGATTCTGATATGTTCTTCTTATCTAGTGACTACAATATCTATAGCTGCGTGTTCCAGTGAGCTACACCGCCTTATAATTTGATAGTACTTCTTCTTGGGGATTGGGCTCAACTTTCAAATCTGCCATGCCTTGCTATTTCTCAGCCCTGAGTATTTGTTGGAGTACTTTTTTCACTTACACTTCCTCTAATTCTTAAGCGTTTATATGGTTTACATTTTATGTAAGGTCCTTTCCAGAGATCAATGCATTCTGAATCTTTTGATTAACTCTACATTGACAGATATCAAGAAGAAATTGTAATGTCTCCATTTCTTCAGATATCATTCTCTCTACCCTAGAGATAATATACTGACATTTTGTTTGTTTGTTTACTATTTAGAAAATACATAGTGAAATCTCACTTTAGCACAAAATTTAGTGGAATAAACCTTATGAAATAACTAAACCCTGATAATAAGTCAGTTTACAAGCCTGAGATGTTAACTTCTGCTGTTTTAACAGTATTGCTAAAGATTTTCTTGTATTTTAGAAGCACGGAAACTCATGCTGAATGTTTCCTTTGAAGCACATAATATGATGTTGTTTATAGTTGGTGGGTGACAGAATCTCAAGTGAGAAATATTCTCTTACAGTTCTTTCCAAGAAGTGCAAGTCTGGATAATAACTTATCCCAAAAGTAGATAGTACTTATCCCAGAAGTAGAGAGTTTAATTTTGGTTTAGTAGGGGTAGAAATGAAGAGAGAGAGAGAGAGAGAGAGAGAGAGAGAGAGAGAGAGAGAGAGAGAGAGAATATCTATTTCAATAACCCAAAGGCTAGACTCTAGATTGGCTTGTTGGTTAATTTTGCTTCTAAACTTTCCTTTTAAGGGATGTCCAGCCAGCTAGTCAAATTCACTTTCTAGGTGTATCTGGGAGATAATAGCATTTGAATTGGCAAACTGAAAAGAGCAGACAGGTCTTGCCTGTGTAGGCAGGCATCATCCAGTTTGTAGAGTTCCCAGGTATAAGAAAGAAATCAATTCAAGACACACTGACTCTCACTGATAGAACAAAGACATCTTACTCAGCCCATGCTTCTGGGTTTACAGTTCTCTCTCTCTCTCTCTCTCTCTCTCTCTCTCTCTCTCTCTCTCTCTCTCTCTCATGTTTTTAAATCTCAGCATACAAGGTTATAAGATGCAATCACATTTACTATCAGCAGCAACAATTACAATGTGCCTGGGATTATTTGAATCAACTTTAATGGCACACTACTGAAACCCAGTGGCATCTATAAAAATGAATGAGCACTCGAGAAGTGGCATGCATTTTTAATGTACTATGAATGATCACAGTGAGCTATAAATCTTTTGGAAGCAGTAATGCTGAGAATGTGGAAATAACTTGCTAATTATGTCCATGCATTTATGTGGGAATGAATAAATGAAGAAATTTTTTTGTGTGAATCAGCAGGACATTCTAAACCATGATGAAGTGTGAACATGTAGGGAAAGGGAAGATGATAGCAGGAAAAAAAATTAGTCACACTCACCTCTCAGTCTTGTCTTTGTGCATCTGCAATGAAAGAGGGGAGACAGTAAGATTTAAAGGTCCTTAATGTCAAATAAGTAAGTCTTTTTTTACTTCTTTATTTATTTATTTATTAAAAATGTCCACCTCCTCCCATTTCCCTTCCACTCCCCCCCTCTCCCCCTCCCCCTCACTCTCCAGTCCTAAGAGAAATCAGGGTGCCCTGCCATGTGGGAAGTCCAAGCACCCCCATCCAGGTCTAGGAAGGTGTGCATTTAAACATACTAGGCTCCCAAAAAGCCAGTACATGCAGTAGAATCAAAATCCAGTGTCATTATCAATGGCTTCTCAGTCTGCCTTTAAAAGGAAACCCCACCTGAAGAGAAACTGTGTAATATTTCCTTCTAGTTTCCATTGTTACTTGTCATTAAGTCTCTGAAGATAAATCTATTTTAAGTAAGCCTGGATCCCCCTTTCCGTCCCTCTCCCTCATTAACATCACCCACTTCTTTTCCTAAAAGGATGACGTTTCATTTACTGAGTCCTGATTTTTATCTTTTATTATAATTTTATTGTAGAATAAACTACTAAAAAAATTTCCAAGACAGTATAAAGTCCCCAAATGTGCTGACCCTATTGGAGCTGACATTTCCATAAACCATTAAGGTAAATAGGCCATGCAATTGTTGAGGAATATGGTTCTCTATTCAAAGTGACATTCAAAGCTAATAATCAGCCCAGCATCATGTGGGGGCTGGTCTGTAGTATTGGTTCTTTATGAAAACAAGTCATGAACACAAAAAATAATGGGGCCATTCCAAGTACCAGTCAGCATAATAAGTTTTATTCATGGAAAATGTCAAGGGAGCATGCACAGAAGAAACTACTGCACTCTTTTTCCATAGATCTTAAAGATTCAACCCCCTCCTTGCCTGCCCAGGAAACTGGTCCTTAGGAAATGACTTCTCAGCTCATGACCCTGTCTGTGTGTTTGTCTGTCTTTTAATCCAGAAATCTTAACTTTATCACCATGAGCTGTTTTATTTACAACTGTTTCTTGAAGTGAGTGGGAGAGCAATATCAATGGAGTACAACCCCACACAGAACTAACTAATCACTGAACATTGAGACAAGAATTTTCTGTAATGTAGCATAAGACTAGGAATATTCCACCTGACCAAAACATCTGATACATCTCAGCTCTCCCCGGAAACGCATAACCTATCTTGTGACTTACTGTGAAGGTGAAGAAGAGCATCTGCCGTGAGATCATCCCAGGTAAGTCTGCAGGGAAGTTCATCCCAAGAAAACTGCAGGGAAGCTGGCCAAAGCCCAAGTCTGTGACCCAGAAACCTAAAGAGATGCAATTGCTTGGTGCTACGGGTTGTTCAAGGGCTTTAACACCCTGAGAAAGAAAAGTCGGTAAAAGGTGTACCTGCAACTCAAGAAAGCCCAAATGAGAAATTTCATAAGCCATGCCATCATAAGATAAGAATCCTACCACTCTGTACTGAATTTAAAAAAAAAAATTAAATTGAAACTGGAAGCAGCCACCTTTCACAAGACATAGACCAGGATAGGAACAATCAGGTCTATTCTGATCCACCACTTAACTCTTTTGGGCTGATGAGTCATTGAGCATGTGAGTATGGTAGACAATTCAGTTGCTAGAGTCTTTTGTTTTGTTCCTGGATCCAAAACGCCTGCAAATTTTACCTTATCAAAGAGAGAAACAAATTTGTGTCAGAAAACAAAACCCATGTGTACTTAGCATCAGATAATAAAACCTCTGCGCCAGTGACTTTACATGTTCAGCATGTTCCCATACAGGAAATCTAATTTGATGTTCATTTAGAAAGTAAAATTTAAATGTGTTCCTGCATTGCTTGGCTCTCATTATGTTCTCTTTTTGGTATGTAATAATTGCTTTTTCATTAAGAACATACTTTTTAAATGTTTGAAGACTCCTCCACATATGCACTTGATTGAGCTTCTCAGCCGAAGATGTGACCATCTTTCTTCAGGAGAGAAACAGTCCCTAACTATAAAAATGAAAAGACCTTCTCCTTCAGTGCAAGCACAGAATCTCCTGGGAGGATTTCCCAGAGTTTATGAATGCACAGTAATTGAACACACAGGGTAACCTTTGATACAACCGTTCGACACTAACCACAAACCAACAGAGAATGGGGAACTGGGAATCTATGCTGAAATTGCTGGTACTTTTAGTGAAGGTCAACAGATTTGCTGTAAGATACAGTTGAGTGATTCTCCTATTTTGAAAAAGAAACAGCCAAAAAAAAATGAAATGAAAAACTCAGGAAAGGAAGACAGGTTACATATAGAAAAAAAAAATGATAACATCAGTAAGGCCATCATTCTCTGTAAGTGGAAATGGGTGAGAGGGGTCTGCCACCTTAGTCCCAGCTTAAACTTACTATAGACTCCTTCCTGAAAGTATGTTTATATTGAGCCCATACTAAAGATATTAAGAAAAAGCCATAACTACTTGAATAAATATCCTAAAACCTTTGTGTGTGGGTATCAAGGGTAAAGTTTTGCCCCAGGTGTTTTTTCTGAGAACCAATCACTTTGACTTTGGAAACGAGTCTCAGTGCTATTCGGGGCTCTCTGAACAGTGTAGGCTACCTGGCCAGTCAGCTTCAGGGATGCTCCTGTCCCTTACTCTCCAGGGCTGGGAGTGTAAGCATAGGCTAGTGCATCTGAATCTTTATGTAGGTGGTGGTTACTGAACTCACATCCTCACGGACACAGAAAACACTTTACTAAAAAAACTATCTGCCCAGTCCCCCCTCTTCAAAACTGTCTTAAAAGAAAGAGAAGGCACAGAAAGATAAAATGGAAGAAACAGAATGTAAGTCTTAAACACTTTAAAGTGTAAAACTTTGAGATTTATCTCAAAATTAAATTTAAGAGGATCCATGGCTTCTGGCATGAAGGTGTTTATCATGTAATGAACATTAATAACATAATCAATAATATAATTAATATTACATTTGAAATTTTATTAGAGCTAAACTAGTCCACAGCAACTCTTAGACTCTAGAAATGATAGTAGGTTAATGAAATAAGAACATTTGCCCAGAGTGGAACAGAGATTAATGTATCTACAAGAACATGTGGCCCAGTAGAAATAAATATTCTAGAAATCTTAAGAAATAATAGCCCCTATATTTATTACTTCATACCAAAAAAGGAGAAGGGATAAAGGATAAAAGGCAAAAATTCTTGACTAATAAAACTGAAAGTTTATCTAGTACATGGTACTTGCCTGTCAGACCATTCATTGTAAGACAAAATTAAACAAGCTCCTAACAATTTTCTCTGTAAGGACACATGCATGAGGAGCTCTCACTATTGGCCATAGTGTTCCATGATTATGAAGATGTAGCGATGTGTGCATTTATGTGTGTACATGTGCACATGCATGTGTGTGTGCATGTGTTAGTAAGGAAGTCTTTGACTCTTAAAACATTACAACTACATTACCAATATTAAAAAAAAAATTTCATCTCATTTCTTCCTATATTCCTTTATACCTGGACTTGGCTATTTGTTTATCTACTCTCCTTAGTTTTGCAATCTTTGTGATGTTGGGGCTGGTACTCTGCACCCCACCATCTGACCTTCACAATTGAGTGTCATTAGGCTTTGGCCAGAAGGGAAACTGAGCAGAATTTCTGTGTCCAGTGTCTATCAGGAGTTCTTCAGTTTGTTTCTTCAGCTGCAGCTGACTGTCTGAGTGCTGGCATCCCATAGAACCACACTTACTATGATTCTTTCCTGGTCTACACCAGCCCAGCACCACCAGACCTGCTTAGAGGCCTGTGTCTTACAACTCAGGGCATCTTCTCTCAGCTCAGAGATCCCCACATCGAACAGCCATGGCTTTTCACCTAGGGTCTAAGTTTCAACTTGATGGCACATAAGAGTTTTTCTCTAAATGCCTATCAGGAATGCATAATCTTGGTACTTGGCAATATGGTGCTGTCATCTACAAATGTGTTGAGCCACGTTCACAGATTTCCTGAGCCACAGGCTGAATGTTCCTGGTAGATGCTACTACAACTGAATGAGTTTCCTCAGCAATACCATAGCATAGCTCAATACCCTCCCCAGTGTTCCAGCATCTGGCTATTCAGACAGTTTTTCCGAGTTATTAATATGAGCACCAATGAAGTACACATAACTTTTTCTAAATTAAAAATACCACTAAAATCAAATAAAGTTCTCCAACTAAATTTTCAGGAATATTTAAAGCAATTTCTCCCCAAAACAATGAAATGGGGTAAGATTTTAGAGTTAGCTTAGTCACATAGTAATTTAATTAATTTCAAAAGACATAGATCACTCACAAGTTCTGTATGGATGGTTTCTGTGGTTGAACCAAAGGTGGATATCTAGCCCTCTAACACTCATGTGTATCTCCAGCCCTAACATACCCATGCTATAAGGACTGGGATGTGGTATTGTGTGAGAGACTGCAGCATTTTCAGAAAAGTATCTCCTGTCATTTATCTAGTGTTCTTAACAGTAACTGCAAAGACAATTCATGGCCCTCCCCATGTAGCAGCACATATTTAATAAATGCAACCTAATCTTGCTATTTCTTTCTTGTCTCACTCCGCCCCCCCCCAATGATTGAAGACTGTTTTCAGCACAGAATTGGCTGCACTATGCATCATGTTAATTTCCACTCCCTATAACTTCAAGAGCTAACTGATTTGTATATTTCAAAAGGCACTGTTAATTTTGTCTGTCATTAAGCAGATTAGTTGAGTTTTTGTTTTTGTTACCTAGCAACAAGAGATGATAAATTTGCAGTACTATTTAAGGTTTTCAAAGTTATTCCCTGAGTTTTCCTTCATTTGATTTCAATACAACAGGGGAAAGTGGGTAATTACACCCTTAGATCTGTAGAATATAGTAGACAAGGTTTTATGCAATATAATTTAAGGTAGGAAATTGACCCTAAAATAAAATATTCTCTTGTGTATTTCACAAGTATGTGTTGAGTGTTCAGTCATCCACTGAAGCAAAGCAGCAAGAGAGAACAAAATGCTTACCACCTGCAAGTAGTTTGGCCAAATCCACTGTTGAAGATGTCAACATGGATTGGCAAAGTCTATGAGAAAAGTATGTTGGTTGTAAATTATATTAACTTCTTACTGATGTTATATTAAACTTCCTAAATTCAATGGCTTAAAATATAAAAACGTATCACTGTACAGTTCTCTGATGTCTCACAGATATGGCTGAAGAATAAAAGACACTAAAAGGGCTGCATTTCCTTGAGGGCTGGGCAGGAAAAAAAAAGTCTTTCCTTCTTTTTCCATTCTAAGAGACTGCCTATATATCTTGATTTGCAGTCTAATAGACTGTATTTTACAAGTCTATTAGTCCATCTTAATTACTATGATGATACATGCAGTCCTCACTATCAATCTGAGTTCCATTTCCTACTATACGTTAAGAATTCTTGTGATTAGCCAGCTCACCCAGATAAACAAGGATTTGTTATCTTTGTTAACTAAGGATATCTGGTGAATATATTTAATCTCCTCCCCAATCTCAACTCTCATATAATTCAGTGCATTCAAATTTTTAGGAAATAACACTGGGAATCTTTAGGAATCTGGAAATATGTTTCACACATAGAACTATTGGCTTGAGAACATTGTTTGATTAAAGTTGTTGGTCAAGCCATGGTACAGGCCATTCTTTTCATTCAAAAAGGGACACAGTATAAACTAAGGACTCGATAGAAAGACAATGAAACTGAGGTAGAAAGGGAAGAGAAAGTGCAATAAAGAGGTCAGGGGGTCAGATCAACAGGCTTTGACATAGGTCCTGATACCTTTTTAGAAACTGAGAGTAAAAGTAATAATAATTTAAGTAAGAATTCCATGATCAGAATTTTTTTTAATTTAATCTTTATATATTATTGAGATTTTATTCTTAAATAACTTCTATAACATTTTCTTCCTTCTTTTCTTTCCTTTAGCTTCTCCTGTCTTTCCCTTTTCCTCAAATTCATGATCTTTTCTTCTTTATGACATATATATATAATATACATATATAATAAAAGACTACATATTCTGTAAAGAATATACATTCCATAAATAATATGTATATGTATATGTGTGTGTATGTGTGTGTATTCCCATGATGAGTACATTTAAGATTCAGAGAACATAACTAAAGAAGGGGTAGAAAAAATTTGAAGAATCAGAGAACCAGAATATAGTGTCTTCAATTTGACAGGGATTTGATAGTGTCTTCTCTATTTGACACAGAAGTTGGGCCAATTAATTGCCAATAGTATTGTTGCCTAAATAAGGCATTAACGGTGACAGGATGAGATTACATACCCAGGTAGGTGGGAAAACTGCACTAGGTTCTATTTATACAAAAGGAACTATAGAAAATTAATATCTGCTAAAAGAAAATGTATCAATCTTTTTGGCATCAGTAATTTGAAAATTATTTCAATTATTTTCCTTCAATATGTTTCATGTGTTACATATAAAAAGATGCTCTGAGTCATTAACTACATAAAATTAAACTATTAGCTACATAAATAAGCCATTAACTAAATGATATGCCACCTTGGTAAAACTGTGGTCAATAGAAATAACACAACTAGTTAGAGTTGAGAGAAATTTTATAATGATAAAAAGTAGAAAAATGGTGGCTTGTGACAATAGATCACTTAATCTAAGGTTACCAATTAAAAGACTTGGAAGAGCCATTTTAGTGGGATTCACAGACACAAAAAGGGTATGTATGATGGTAGGAAATGGTGTAGGAGGCCCTTCTGTATTTGTGTTGCTTTCATTGGTTATTAAAGAAACTGCCTTGGCATAGCTGACAGGGTGGAACTCAGGTAGGTGGGGAAGACAGAACAGAATTCTGGGAGGAAGAAAGCAGTGACAGTCAGATGCCATGGCTCTCCTGCCCAAGACAGACACTGGTTAGACTCTTTCCCGGTAAAGAGTATTACACAGATTGGTAGAAATGGGTTAGATCAGAATGTGAGATTTGGCCAAGAGGCTAGATATAATGGGTCAGGCAGTAATCTAATTAATAGAGTTTCTGTGTGGTTATTCGGGTGTAAGCTAACCAGGAGGCAGAACACAGCGCTCTCCTCTTGTACTACAGAAAATACTAATGTTGGGAGCTTTTCATGAATTTTTTGATATTTAGAGACCGGGTTTCTCTGTGTATCTTTGGAATCGGTCCTGGAGCTCACTCTTTAGACCAGTCTAGCCTCAAACTCACAGGGATCTGCCTGCCTCTGCCTCCCAAGTGCTGGGATTAAAGGCATGTATCACCATCATTATTAATCATTACGTGATTAATAAGAGTTATGCTAGTAAGATACTGCAGCTACAGTTGTTATCAGGGGTTTAGGGACTCAATATAGCAGCCAGGGATGGATATACAGCAACTGCATTCAGGTTGTAGAGGACTGAAAGATACATGGAATGCAACTATAATATATAAATAATCCATAATGGTTATTCTGCATCGGGACTATTTTGTTCCCGAAGGCATACTGGCAATGTGGAAAATAAACTTTAATATTTTTAAAACACAAATTGGAGAAAAGGGTGCTTTCAACATGTACTATATAGAGACCAAGGATAACAATGCCCAAGAATATTTACATTTCCTGAGACACAAGAAATAATCAAGCCACTCCATTTTCTTTTCTCTTTTTTCTTTATTGTTTTATGTAGTTTATTGTTTTTGTTCCAGTCCAGAATAGAGCTTGGGGCCTTAGCATTTATTGAAGCTGGGCAGTGGTGGCGCACGCCTTTAATCCCAGCACTCGGGAGGCAGAGGCAGGCGGATCTCTGTGAGTTCGAGGCCAGCCTGGTCTACAAGAGCTAGTTCCAATACAGGAAGCAAAAAGCTACGGAGAAACTCTGTCTCAAACATCAAAAAAACAAAACAAAAAAAATAAATAAAATAAATTGAATGTATGAATAATGGTTTGTCAAATAGTTCAAGCTGCCTCAAAATTGACTGTGATACCTTAGGAAGCCACTCCATTTTCTAAGTAAGGCATTTGGTCCATTATGTCATGAGTGCCACGGTTACACAATTCTGGCATGAAGAAAAGTGAGGACTTACAGGAGAAACAAAGAGGGAGTTCTGAGGACTCTACTGTGGCTTTTGATTTTATTAGCTATACACGATAGTGAAGAAGAAAAAGAGACAAAGAACTAAGTGGAGTATGGCAAATGATGGAGTAGAGTGGCTCATCAGTAACTCCTATCAAATGATCAAGTATATGAACTTAAAGAGCCTTTGATATGACTGTTTGAGGATCATGAAAGAATAACTTTAATGGGGAGTTGAAGACAGAAACCATGTTAAAAATGGATATGGACCAGTCAATTGTAGGGGTAGATAAGGTCACACTAGCAAATTTTTAAAAGGGTGTGTGTGTGTGTGTGTGTGTGTGTGTGTGTGTGTTGGCATATTTTGCCTACATGCACATATATACAATGTGTGTGTACCTGGTGCTAAGGAAAACCAGAAAAAAAAAAAAACCCCAGTGCCAGATGACCTGGAACTGGAGATATAGAGGGCTTTAAGCAACCATGTGAGGGCTGAGAACCAAACCTGTGTCCTCCCCAAGAGCAGCAAATGCTACAGACTGCTGAAACATCCCTCCATCTCTCCAGCATGAGTGTTTATTTTGATGGAGAAGAAAGCCATAAATAAAGAATAAGAAGGCAATTTTTTCCCTCTCTAATATATCCTACCCCACCACTCTTTCCCAAGATATAAATGCTAAAATGGTAGAAACCAAGAAAGCAAGACAAGATTCATAAAACAAAGTGTAGCTTGCAACATAACCTGCAAAATAATGAAAGACAAGATTCATTCAGTTGTTCATATAATCATTCACACAACTAGTATTAATTGAGTGGCTACTGAGCATTGTCTTAGAAAGGTAAACAGGATAAAAGCAAACAGGATCAACCTTTCTCTGAAAGTTAGCAGAAAGAACACAGTAAAATAAATTGGAAATATTATGTATTGAGGGTGTGGAGGCATTTTGAGTTTCTGTCTTATCATGCTGATGCTTTAACTCCTCCGTGTACAAAGCTAAAGTCCTTTGTAACAATTCTCTAACAGAATCTCCAAGAAATTACAGGCTAGTACTATGCTAACTTTTCATAAAAAAGATAAATTATTTTATTAAACCATTATTTGAAAATAAATACATTGTATATTAAGAAATGATATGTTGATAAATAATATATAAGATTGCATGCTAGTTTATTCAAAGAGCACGACTGATAAGAATTTTAACATTATGATATGGAAACTCACGAATATGCCTGATGCTGCTGCAGTAGCATCCTAAACGGTCAATCAATACATACGTTTGTTCAACATAATAGACAATTTTTGAGATTCAAGGCAAGTTTGCTTTATAATGTGCTTTTATTATATTAACGTTCCTGAGAAAAAGAATTGAGATTAGAACGTTTGTGTTCTATAATTGATACTTTACATGTATCTGTGAAAGTTGTGCAATTAGACCCAAGGGGCTCCATTAGCGATTCATCACCATCTGCCACACACAACTGCATACTGTGCTTTGTTGGAGAAAGTGGCACACATTAGACTGTTGTTTGTATGCCTGTGTGTTTTATAAACAATAAACACTTCACATTCTCAGAGTGCCTGAGGCTATATGCACATGTAAAAGGAGTGAGGAACAGGACAGAGACAATTTGGCTATTTATTCCAGAGAGAAAGGTCACAGATTTACAACACAAAATTATAATCTTGGCAAAACATAAGGCTAACTTTTCAGGTGATTCTTAACAATAATTTGATTGTTTTCTCCCACAAAAATAGAGACTTGAAATTTCCTGCATTTCAGTATTCTGAGAAAAAAAACGTTCCTTTTTCTATCTTTTACTTTCTTTTGTTTTTCATTATAAACAATCAGGATGAAAGACTACAGCCAGACATAGGTCTACATCAAACCTCTGTTGAGAATTTGTTTTCTGATTGATATAACTTTGAATTTCAGTCATATGTTTTTTAAAGCCAGGCATGATGTTTTAGCTTTTCAATAGCCTTTTATGGAAAGCTTCCATTGTTACCAAACTATCTTTTTCCTATATTTTTGTAGAAATCAGCATGTCTTATTTAGGATTTCTATTTCTCTAATAAAACACCATGACCAAAAGTAAATTCCAGGAGAAAAGATTTATCTCATCTTATATTTCCAGGTGACAGTCCATCAATTGAGAGACGTCAGGGCAGGAATTCAAACAAGGCAGGAACCTAGAGGTGGCAGTTGAAGCAGAACCCACGAATGACTGATGTTTGCTGACTTCTGCCTCACAATGTGCTCAGCCTACATTCCTATAACACACAAGACAACCAGTCCAAGCTGTCACAGCCCACAGTAAGCTATATCCTTCTACATCCCTCATCAATCAAGAAAGTGCACCACAGGCTTGCCCACAAGATAATCTATTGGGAACATATTCTTAGTTGAGGTTCCCTATTCCAAAATTTCTATGGCTGCTGTCAAGTTACATAAAACTATCCAGCACACAGAACCTTTATAGCCCTACACACATTCATTTGAAAATGATGTACTGACTGCAAACTAGCCTATATCCCTCTACTTGGCACAAGAATCTATAAATGGCTAAGCATTGTTTAATATGAATGTTTGAATAAGAATAGGTATCTTAAGGCCAAGAATAATGTAGTAAAGTAGAAATATAGGCTTATGTAACAAGAAAAAGAAACACAGGAAAATAATACCCTTATTAGACCTTATGCTTAAATTTACCTCTAAATATAAAATGCAATTTATTCATGATAAACTCAAAACATATTATGACTACAAAGCTTTCTCCAAAATCAAATGTTTCTATGCTTTCCTAAGATTATATTTTTGTCTTATATTTTCACCTAAGTAATAGAAAATTGTCCAAGCCTGGAGGAAGAGATGACCAGATATGAACAAAAAGTCTATAAAGTACCACATAATATAAGAAAAGAAGTCCTTCAGAACATATTAATACTGACCAAAGAACAGGTATTGAAAGCTGTAAGAGAAAAAAGTCAAGTCACTGATAAAGAAGGGCTCGTCAGAACTAAATCTGATGTTCTGAGAGAAACATTTAAAGCCAAAAAGACCTGGAAAAACATATTCTAAGCTCTAAAAGCCCACAAGTGCCCATCTTATACTCAGTAAAACTACCTATTAAGAGTGAAAAAGAAATTAAAATATCCCATGAAGAAAATACACTAAAGAAATTTATAGCCATCGATCCAGCACTACACAGGATATGAAAATACATGCTATAAGGGGATGAAGACAAGCATATCAAAGACAAAAGAAAGATATATTTTAAAAATTATCAGAATTCTAATCAAAAGAAATCTAAGAAAATACTACAAAATCACCAAATGAGAGGAATTAATATGCATCTCCCAATAATGGACTTGAATATCAATTCCCCAACCAAAAGATACAAGTTGAGAAAACAGATTAGATAACAGGACCCATTTTTCTACTCTCTCTGAAAAGCACATTTTGCCACCAAAAGTAGACGTAGGATGAAAGGACAGAAAGAGGCATTCTAAGCAATGGGTTCTGAAAAACAACAAAGTGCAAGTTTTCTAATAGCTGACAAAGACACAGAAAGTTTTTTGAAAATTTCACTTCAATTTTTATTTATGACTAATATTTTTCTGAAAACTATTTCTTCACCATTGTTGAGTTTTCATTCTTTAAAAACATTTTATTAATTCTTTTCCAATTGTATGCAGTGCATATCGATCACATTCATCCATAATCTCCTCTCCTGACTTCTCTCATCTCCACTCCTACCTACTTAACCACCTGCCAACTTTGTGTTTCTTTGTTCTTCTACCTTTTCCTTTCCTTCTCTCTTCTTTATTTCTTTTTTCTCTCTTTCCCTCCCTCCCTCCATCCCTGCTTTCCTTCTTTTGATCCTTCCTTCATTCCCTTTTTTTCTACCTTCTCCTGAAAGCCAAGCCGACTACCCAGGGCTAGTGAAGTCATAGGCCTTAGTGGAGAACCTACAACTACCACTACACTAAACCAGAATAATTTCTAACCACTGTCTAAATATTTGTCCTTGTACCTACAGATAAGAAGAGTCATCATCAGGGAGAATTCTCAGAGACCATTGTAGAAAAGCAATCAAATGCAAAGTTGTGGATTCCAATCCCAACTCATATATCTACAGCATAATTCCTGTACTTCAGAATCATTGCAGAAGAGGGCTGGAAAGACTGCAGGACCCAGAGAAACTGAGAGTTTGCTGTGAGATTTAATATATATATACATATTCATAAAACAAAATAATCTCAAATGTAGATAAAAATATCTCAAGCTATGTACAAGAAGCTCACAGAACATATAATAAAGAAATTGTGCATGATATATTATGGCTAAAACAAAATGGTCACTTCACATTTACCAGGGAAACAATCAACCAAGAGAACTTTGTCACTCTAAGTATACAAGCTTCAAAGTCAGGTGCACTTAATTTTATAAAACAAATCCTACTAGATACACAACCTAGTTGCAAAGGGTAACTTCAATATCTCACTTTCACCAATAGGTAGACAGTCTAGATGAAATATAAATAGAGAAAAATCAGAATTAGGTGACATCATAAATCAAATGATCCTAACAGACACAAAAGTATCTATTTGTGCAGATGATATATTTTTATGCATAAGAGGTTCCAAAAACCTTGCCAAAAGACTCCAGAACTGATAAATATGTTCATAATATCAATACACAAAAATCAGTAGTTTTTCCATTTACCAACCTAAAATAAACTGAAAAGGAAAATTAGAGAAATAATCCCATTCACAAGAGCCACAAAGAAGGTAAAATGCCTGAGAATAAACCCAACCAAGAAAACAACTCTACAATCAAAAATGTAAGTTAACAAAGAGAAAAATGGAGGTAGACAATAGAAGATGGGGAGATAGACAATTCTGGTAGACTAGAAGAGTTACACATGGAAAAATGATGTCCATATAAAATGTAATTCATAGATTCAGTGAAATCTCAATCAAAATTCCAGTACTTTTCTTTACATAGAAAAAAATCCAAATCCATAATGCAAAAATATACGCAGAAAAAGAAAAAGACCAAGGATAAATGAAGAAATTCTGTACCAAAAAATACTTTGGGATTATTTATCCTTCCCCATAAAACCTGTGCAACTTGAACCAGACCAGATTTCAATACAGTCAGGCATAAAATCCCACTCCTAGTTGAGGAGCTATTGGCAATTGTTAGCTGCTGGGAAAGATAGAGTCATTTTTCTCTAGGAGTGTAGTCCTTTGTAGGTCTACTTTGCTTAGTCTACAATCCAATAATATTTGAGCTGCACAGTTGGTCTTGATGCAGTTCTTTTTAAAAATGACACAAAGTTGTGTGGATAGTAAAAGGGGGTGGTTCTATAAACAGTCAGGAGAGGGGACAAACATCAAAACATGTTGTGTGAAATTTTCAAAGAATACTGAACTGAATTCCTTAGCATTACAAGACCATTAGAGCCATCCATCTCTGTACCCGTAACTTCATCACATCTACAAAGTACCTAGTGTCAATGATAGTCACTAGTGCTAAAGATGAGGAGGCAGATGTCCATGGATGCCATCAAAGAGCTTGTGGCATCACTGATGTAGTTTATTTAAGTAATGGACTTTATATGCCTTTCACTGCGGTTATCCCTCTTCCCACAGGTGGAAGCTGTGTCTACTGCATTCCTTCCCTCTTCATGTCTCCAGCTCTCTCTGTAAAGCAGGATAGATAATACTAAGCCTCTCTGGCTTTCTGGTGTCTGCCCCTCTGTCAGATAAGAACTCCAGAATGAGTTTTCCTTAAGCAACTGTTCACATAACAAAACTGACTGTGCTTTCCCCAGACCCTCTCTGATCCTAGAAGTATAACCCCTAATTCATTCTGTTTTCTCATCTCCTTCATGTACTTCTGGTGGATTATAGTGGATTGACACTACTTCTGATATTTGCCTTCGTGCTAATGCTCTGTCTTATCTGGATTTCATCTGTAAAATGTGGATAGTGTTATGTACTTATCAGACAGTTTGTGGATTAAAAAGTCGAGAAAGACACATCTGATTCAGAGAGGATATTCCACTGATGTTAATATCTTCCAGTTTCTTCATTTTAATCCATTTTCTGACAGTCAGGATGATCTACAATAAATTTCAATGCTTCCATCTTCTCCAAGATTTTTGATGATTCGATAATGTGACAATGGTCTTTACAGTAAATACAAATCTGGAATGTGTGCTTTATACATTTCAAAATCTATGTAGACTGTGTGTTCATAAAAGCTTTTTCTCAAAGAATAGGAGAGAAAATCCAAGTTATATACTTTTATATTATAATCAAGAACAAAATTAAATATGTGCATTTTTTAGGTTTTTTTTTTTTCAAAGGTGGGTTTCTCTGTATAGCTCTAGCTGTCCTAGAACTAGCTCTGTGGACCAGGCTTGCCTTGAACTTACAGAGATCCTCCTGCCTCTCCCTTCTTAGTGCTGTAATTAAAGGCAAAGTCTAACATGTCCTCAAATTTTCATGTGAGCCGTAATTATATATGGGACTTTGAAATACTTCCTTTATTTTACAATGAATGACAAAAAGTTAAAATAGACAAAAACACTTTCTTAAATATTGAAAAACTCTTACTTCATGCCCTAACATATGATAATAGAGAAATTATAGTCTAAAACTATTATTATTGTCCATCCCCTTCAGTTATTTGAGTTCCTTCTTTCCACTTCTATAAGGAAGTATTCCTAGGTAACACTTAACAGAAACAGGGTGGTTTTTCTGCATATTAGTACCAAAGGATTTACTACAAAAGGATAAAATTAATGCTTTCCATTTAAAAGTTTTATTCAGAAATGGTCCATGTCCCTCCCCTTATTTACTTAGGCAACACAACACACCTTAAACATTTCATCTTCTTCTTCATTTAAGAAGTAGATGCAGCCTATTGTACAGACTCACATTCTGTAAAGCCCTTCCTTAAGTATATCAGGGACAGGTACATACAGGTATCTGTGAATTGAAGGCTAGCCTAGTCTATATAGAGAGTTCCATGAGAGTTGAAGCTACTTAGAGAGGTTTTGTCTCAAAGAAATTATTTTCCCTAATGGTATACCATATTCTTTCCACGTGGTCGCCATACACTAAATACATGATACTTCGAAAGCTTTTTAGAGAAACAAGCTAGGATCCTTCTAAACGAAAACTCAACAAGCTAGTATAGTTTGATATGGGAAATCTGGAGAGGAGAGATCTGAGGGATAAACGATGCTCAGTGTTAGAGTGCGATCAGAACACTCCGCCTTGAAGTCAGACAGATTGATCTGGTTTTTAGACTGTTAGTAGTATACTTGGAAGACAATGACTTAAGCAACCTGGCCTCTTCATCATCACAGAGCAGCACATACAGTTAGCTGTGCTATGACCATACAGGTACACATGTATGAGCAAGAGAAGTGCTTTCTCCTCCTGTTCATTATGTGTTTGCCAATGAGATTCCCAGGAAAATTGTGTGACTTTCTGATATTCTCTGAGGGACCAATAAAAGGCTAAATATGTGTACTAAGTTGGGCTAATGCATGGGATATTGTCTTTGGAAATTGATGCTTGGATACTTACTTAGTTTTATCACTCTATGTTGTGGAAGTATCAGGGTTGTAATGTTATGTCACAAACTGGAGAGACATGATTCCTCTAATGCTTTATTTCTTCTTCAGGTTTCAAATGGTGTAACCAACTACCACTATAATAGAGTTTTCCAGCTCTGAATTACTTAATAATCTATCCTTTTCATTCAGTGTTATACATAAAATATATTTCTTTCAGGCTAAAGAGAAGAAATACATACCTTTCCTTTATCGATAAGAAAACATAGTTAGAGCAAGACTGGTTTCTCATACTCTAGGTCAATCTTTATTTTCCTATTGCAATGTCTCTGGACAACTGACTGCATCTCCTAAGAACTGTTGGAACCTATGCTGAACCTATGAGCTTTTCCAGGCTGCTCCTCTGGGTCTTGGATTGTCCATTCATACCCAGCTGTCAGAAATCAAGGACAGATCTCAGTATAGAGTTGACATTGCTGTGGCTTTGCTGCTGTGTGATTTCCTCATAGGTCTTCCTTTGTAATATAATTCTGATTCTTATTTTCCCATAGACTTTACCTTAGCTGAGCTATTTCCCCATGTATAAAACATTATCATACTTCAGATTTTTGCTGAATCTAATTTGCTTGTACTATTTTTATTTACTGTACATTAATCATACATAATAGTTGAATTCAGTGTGATATTGTGATATTTCAACATGTGCATACAACATGTACGAATTTTACTGTATTAATAATAGACACATGTATCTTTTTAGTATGGAGATTTCTTTTCCTTTGTGTACATACCCAGATGTGACAAATAAAAACAGTTCAAATAATTCAAATGAAATAGCATAAATGATTTGAGTGCATATTTGTCTCAAGAGAACAAGCAAACAGCCAACAAATGTGCTTCAAAATGCTTACTAGGTATCAGGAAAGTCAAGTCATATTGCTAATAAGATGTCACCACACTCAAGTGAGAATGGTCCATATGACAAAATGAAAAAATAATGCAGAGACAAAGAACCCATATATACTGTTGATATGCATGTAACTTAGAATACATATTATAGAGAACACTATGGAATATTCTCAAAATTAAAAAAAAAACTTTTATATAACACTCTGTGTATTGTGTGTCCATGCACAGGGTTGTGTGTATATGTATATGTGAGTGTGTGTGGATGCATGTGTGTTTGTGTGTGTGAGACAGAGGGAGAGAGACAGAGACAGAGGAGGTCAGCAGTCAATGTGGAGAATCTTCTTCAATCACTCCCACCCTAATTTCTTGAGATGGAATCTCCTAATGGGCAGTAAAATGAACAATTGGTTTTGGCTCCCTGGTCTGCCAGCTCACACCTCCTCCTCCACAGTTCTGGCAGTACAAGCATGCCCTTTTGGATTTCATTTTTATGTGGGTGTCGGAGAGGTCCTCAAGCTTGGCAGAAAGACTTTTAGAGAGTGAAATATTTTGCCAGGCCTCATGCAGTATTAAATAGCTCCTTTTTAAACTCACAAAAATTTTACCAGTTCTTTTTTTTTTCTTAGTATTTTTCAATTAAACCAAAATGATACCATTGACAATGGATTCACAATCAGTTTCTGTCTTTCTTTATATGTTTCCTATTCGTATTTTAAATATTTTCTCATAAATATAGATTATAGGAACATTTATTTTAAAATTTCTGGTTAAGAATAAGATGTGTATTTTCCTAGGGAGAGATATCAGTTTTGTATTCATTGTGGCTTTAAACAGAAACAGAATCAGTGGACTCTATAGAAATGTCTCATGAAGAATGCACTCATGTGACCATGGAGGCTAACATTACCCCCAAATCCTCCTAATCTAGAAACATAATGCCAGTGTGAGTCCAAATCCTTGAGACATGGAGATCCAATGTTTCAGAGATAATTTGAAGTTCACCATCTTGAGAGTCTCTGATATTTCAGTTCAATTTGAAAGGAAGAGAAAAGCAGTTGTCCGTAGTAAAAGACAGACAGGCTTTTCCTTGTATTCCAAATATTCAGATGAAGAAATTAACAGAAAGCATCTACTTTCCCCAGTCTACTGATAACAATTATGCTCAGTAGCTCTCAAAATAACACCTAAAATAATCAGTGATTAATTTTTGCTCAAAAACCTATGAATAAGTTAAATCAGTAATAGTGTTGACCATCATCGTCCCTTTTCTATTGCAGAATAGCAGCATGAAAGAAGAAAAAGGAAGGAAGGAAATGGAAAGAGAAGAGGAAGAAAGGAGAGAGAGAGGAGAGAGAGAGAGATAGGAAAGAGAGATATACAGAGAGATGGAGGAGAGAGAGAGAGAGAGAAAGAGAGAGAGAGAGAGAGAGAGAGAACCAATCTAGTCTCAGCAATGAATTTCTATACTCATTATTCCTCCCAGCCTCCAATTTTGATCTGGGAGGCAATAATGGAAACCAATTATCTTCAAACTGAATATAATCAATGTCTCCTATACTTTCTGTAGACAATGTTCCCACTTTATCATCACCTATGGTCTTTTAAAGATATTTTACTGTGCTGTGTTGGCCAAGTTTTGGCAATGGGAAGGTTAAGGGCTTAGGATACTCTCTGAGATCCACTAACTTTTGAATTTTCTGCTTCTAAGCAGGTAAGAAAATAAAAAGGAAAGTTGATTTGGATGCTGCCTCAATGCCCTCAGGAACTCTTATTTCTAGCCTTGCATTTACTGTAAGAGTGAGTTGGAATAAGATTTTCCCCTTTAACATGTTTCCCTCTGGTTCACAAAAAGGAAAGAAAAGTAACTCAGGGAAAAAAAACTGCTCACAACATCCTTATTATTATTTACTACTTTCACAGAAAAAACATTTACAAAGAAATCGCATGCATTTTTTTCAATTACCTGGATTTATAATCATCTCAATTAGCAACAAGGTCCTGCTTTGAATTAATGAGCAATTTTCAAGTAAACATACAAATTAGTTTGGCCTCATAATCCATAATCTACACCATACATTTATTGTTTTCATATGGTACCTTCTTTTAAATTTGTTAACATATTTATCATGATCTTTGGAAAATAATTGGAATCATCATATTCTAATGGTTTAATGTTCTTACTCACATGATAACAGATTCTCCACAATGTCACTCAATAAGCCTTCCATTTAGCTTCAAATAATTCTAAATATACATCTAATCAATTTTTCATGTGACCCCAGTACCTTTGATAAATAAGGAATTTAAAGTACGCAGTATAAAATTATGGAGAAAACCAAAGTCTTATAAACTATTGTTGGAAATATATATATTGATACAGATACTATGAAAAACAGTATGGTAGTTCCTAAAGAAATTTAAACTTTCTCCTCATCTTAGGCACACAGTCATCCATGTCCTTGCTCTGCTGGTCTGTGTCTGTGAGCCCCCTGGCAGTTTGCCTCTTCCTAGTCCATTCTCCAGCATGCATCCATGGCCACTGCCAAGACAGAGGAGCCTGTCCATTTCCAAAGTCTTCTGCCAAAGAAGGAGACTGGGGACATCTCCTTCCTGTGCCACTAGCCATAGTGTGATGGACACAGGGTACTCATTGCCATCCTGGTCACGGGAGTTGACCGTGAGACTCGAGGTAGGCATTATTCAAAGGATGCAAACCCAAAAATCATTGATGCCTTTGATGCCAGAAGAAGGGGTGATGCGAACACTGCTACAAGAGTAAGACAAATATATGGTGAAATTATTGGTCTTCTGAAAGAGTGCTTAAGAGTTAAAACCTTTTCAGGAAGAGTAACAACCAGTCCTCCATCTGAGGAGAGTAGGGTAACACTAGAGAAAGAACCTTCTCATCCTATGAATGTAAATATCAAGGAAGCCATTTTGTGAAAGTCATTCATCTTCAGGTGGGACCAGGACATCTTGTCAATGTTTCACTCAGAAGTAAAGAAATTTTCATAAGATCCTTTCACAGAAAAGATCCACAAAGAGAATATCAAACAATACGATTTCCCTCCAATGATATATTTTCAATATTAAAACCGACAGGTCAAAAAAAATTTCCTGAAGCTCTTAGTTTTCATAGCAATTTTAAATTTACAGGAGCTATGGATCTCAATGTGATGCCATTCCATCCTGTCACTTATTTCTTTCTAGCAACAAAATTACACATGGAAGAAAATGTAAGAAGGAAAATCCCTGTGAGCCCCAAAGCTATGCCAGGGAGGGAAGCTGATTGTCTGCACCCTGATCTCAACATCCTGATAGAATGGTTATTCCTGTGGAAGCACAAGATGCTTTCTGGGACCAACAATTTATTCACAACCAAGAGTTAGTCAGCAACAAGCCTGGGTTTTTCCAGCCTCTAGATTTTATGAGACTGACATTTTCTAACAGCACACAAGACTCCTTCCAGGCCCAACAAATAGTCCACAAAGATAAACGCCAACATTTCAACTACATCCCATGTACTGTTGAAAGAGAAGACTCAACCAATGGCGTAGAGTCTAATGAACATTTCAAAGAGACCTAATATTCTGTTTATTTTAATGACCAAAACAAGAGTAACCATTTAGTTAAAGGGCAAATAATGTTTTCCAGAATGCTGAATTTTTAACTTTAAGTTCAAATTCATTGGCTGAAGCTATGCTACAACAAAAGAAAACACTAGGGTAACAACCAATGGCTTCATTGAAATTAAATGAGTATCATGAATACAGTTCAATGTCTCAACTACCATTAAAAGGCAGATAAGCAGGAGAAAGATACCAGACAATAAAAGAAAACGCGATCTTAAAGGCCCATCTCCCAAAGCAAAGAAAAACTCCATTCACAGGTGCTTCCAATTATACTATGTCATATTTCATAATGTAAAATAGAACTAAGATTCAAGAAGAAGAAAATAGTACATCAAAGGAAAATAATGTCAGATATAGCTTTGCAGTTTATTTCTTTCTCTAAGCTTATCACTCCCCATGTTAAAAAGTATTTCTTAAATAATCCAGTACTGATCATTCTAGACTTAAATGATAAGGAGTTTAAACTCTCATGTGTTAGGAGTGTATTTCACTCGAGAGGCAGAGGTAAGTAGATCTCTGTGAGTTCGAGACCAGCCTGGTCTACAAGAGCTAGTTCCAGGACAGGCTCCAAAACCACAGAGAAACCCTGTCTCGAAAAACCAAAAAAAAAGGAGTGTATTTTTCATCCTCATTTCCTCCATTTGATTATTGTTTATTATCAAATAGTATTAGATTTGTTAATCTAAAAATAGCTCACTTTCTTCAATTTAAGAATAAATTTCTATCAGATAAAAGTCTTTAACTCTTTTAAGAAGCACTAAAAATAAATATAAATATGTATCTAAATATCAATATTGAGCATCTGAAAATGAAAAATAAACTTTGTAGCTATCTGATTTTTTACTCAAATTTTCATTACTGAAATTAAATGCATATTGATATTTCACTCTCTGCTATGGGTCTCTAGTGAATTTTGTGTTTTTAACATTTTTTAATCCTTCAGTGCAAATATTTTGTTCTAAAGGAATACCACTTTCCAAATTCTATCTGTATCTGTACCACATCTTTTCTTAAATATATTTGGAGAATTTTTAAATTACAGCTCTTTTTATTTCATTACATTTTACAATTTCAAGTTATTTGTCAGAATTCTTGATATAATCACTTAATTTTCTGAAAATATTACAGCCCATGTCTCATGTTTTTCTGTTTTTTATTTTGCATGTTGAGTATGCTTGCTTTTGAAAACTTCAGCTTGTTTTATGTTTCTGTGCAATAATTGTTTCTTATTGTAAAACATGTACACTTACTTTGTGTGTAAGTGTGTGTGTATGTATGTAGGCATGAGAAGTCAACCTCAGATATTGTCCACCCTTTTGTGTCATCAGTTTTGTAACAGAGTCAGAGATGCCAAAGTCACACTTTGAATTTGAACTTGTCTGATACAAGGGTTATCTATTGCTCCAGGGCCTTTGGAAACTAATTTAGCAAAACTCAAAAATCTTAAGAATTCAGGCAGCAGAGGCAGACAGATCACTGTCATTTGACAGTCAACCTGGTCTACCAAGTGAGTTCCAGGAAAGCCAGGGCTACACAGAAAAAAAAAAAAAAAAAACTGTCTTAAAAAGACCAAATATAATAGTAATAATAAGTACAGATGTATGTTTATGTGTCTGTGTCACATGTATGTGAAGGTATTTTTAGAAGTCAGGTATTAATTTCAAAACATCGCGTTCCCTACCTTACATTGTAGGTAGATAGGAGGGGTAATAACAATGTCTCTTACTGAGCCTGAAGCTCACCAACTTTTGGTTGGCTAGCAAGTTCTGAGTGCCCATCCATTTTCATCCAGCTAGGGCCATAGTTACAGATGGCTTGC
Organism: Chionomys nivalis; assembly: GCF_950005125.1. NCBI lineage: Eukaryota > Metazoa > Chordata > Mammalia > Rodentia > Cricetidae > Chionomys > Chionomys nivalis. Next base: position 16,090,287 of record NC_080104.1, on the reverse strand, counting down.
TATGATGCCTAACTTTATGTGAGTGCTAGGAGTGAACTGGGGTCCTCCTGCCTGTGAGGCAAGGTGGTCACAGAGCCATCTGGCCCTGTAGACCTACTAGCCTAAATGGTGTAAAAGGTTTTAATACAAAGGACAACTTGAACCTCAAAAAATTGACTTTTTTGTGCAGTAACTAATTAAAAAGCTATTAATATCAATGATTTTCTTGCTTGTTTCATCTTTTCTTCTGTTGATTAAACAGGGCTGTAGTAGGAGGCTGCTTGTTTGTTTCCCAGCCATCCAGTCTCCCAAAATAACCACATAGCAACTGTATTAATTAAATCCCTGCTTGGCCTATTAGCTCTAACTTCTTATTGGCTAGCTTTTACATCTTAATTGAACCCATTTCCATCATTTTATATTCAACCATGAGGCTAGTGGCCTATCGGCATGGTTCCAGCATATCTGTTCTTCACCAGCGGCTCCATGGCTTCTCTCTGACTCTGCCTCCTTTCTTCCAGCATTCAGTTTAGTTTTCCCTGCCTAGATCTACTCTACCCTATCACAGGCCTAAGACAGTTTCCTTATTAATCAATGGTATTCACAGCATACAGAGGGGAATCCCATACAACAGTGCCTTTCAGTTTAGAAGCCTGCTCTACAACTGAGCTACAAACCTGGACTTTATCGTTTTAAAAGTGATTCATTAAAGGTTATGCATTCCTTATTACTTAGAAACATTTATGTCTCAATTCACTTTGCAGATTTTCATCACATCTTTTCTAATTTTACCAGCTCTTTTATTTTGGATTTTTGAGACAGGGTTTCTCCGTAGTTTTTTGGTTCCTGTCCTGGAACTAGCTCTTGTAGACCAGGCTGGCCTTGAACTCACAGAGATCTGCCTGCCTCTGCATCCCAAATGCTGGGATTAAAGGCATGCGCCACCAATGCCCGGCGACCAGCTCATTTTTCTTGTTATTGAGATCTTCGTTGTTGTTTTAAGGCTGGTACACAAATTTTACCACTGTGGCGTTCTGTCATATTCATGTAAAAGAAACAATAGATGATCTTTGAGGGAGAAAGTAAATAATCATTCAGGCCCTTGAGAACAGCTGAATGGGTTATTTTTCAAAGGCCAGTTCTTTCCGTGTGTCAGGATCCTTTTGTACTACACAGAAAGCTTGACTCCCTGGGTGAAGATAAATGCTCAAAATTTAATCCAAGACTTGCAGAGTAATTCAGGTTTATTAAGCTAATCTTGCAGTACCACTACAGATGGCCTGAGAACTGCTGGAGGTTGGCAAGGAGGGCCACACACAGAGTGCCGCACAAACTCCTTGGCACTGTGCAGCTGGGCACTGCACTCTACGTCCTAATTATGTCCTGGAGGCAACACTTTCTAGTTAGCAGAAGCAAACCTCAGGGTCAGACAAAGCCAGAAAACAATCTACACTGTCTGCCTTAGAAGGATGAAAGTACAACCAAGTAGATTTGTTGTTGAATATTATCACTACTTCTGAATACAATGGTTTTTATTTATTAGGATGAGAAGGGGGAGATTATCACAATGTATTTGTGTTGTCTTCTGTCTGAATGGTTTATTTGTTTATTGTGTGTAATACTTATGAAAATGTCATTATTTTATTTTCATGTTTGAATGATACCACCTTATTTCTTAACAAAATATCTACTGAAATTCTACTTTGTACTTGGAATCATGCTGTTTTGTTGCATCATGCACAAAACAAAAATGGTCCTTGTGAGTTTACTGTGTGTGGAGAACACAAACAAATATGGCTTGGCTTCTTGTTAGTGGGGGAAAGAATCAGCAATGATGGAAGAGGTAGAAAACAGAGAAAGAAAAATGAAAACTCACAAAGTGAGATCTTCAGAAGTATTTTAAGGAGAGCCTAATAAAACACCCTATGTGCTTGAGAGGATTGCTCCAGTACTAAAAAGAAACTTCTCCTTCAAAATAATCAGATAGTAAAGTGAAAATATTTCTCTGATGAGAGTTGATAACTAGATTAATCTCTGGGTATAAAACTAAGCATTTAGAATGCAGTGTGACACTATTATTATTTAGTAAAATAATAGATATTGGTTTTCTCTCAGAGCATAAAACCTACTAAATAAGGGATACTTGGCCAGGTTTTCAGAATTATACATTGGTTCTTTCCTGTGCAGGAATTAAAGCAGTTGGGTACTCTGCAACATGCATGCCAATATTGCACCACAGCAATGGGTGGATCTTGCCAGTACAGTTGCTACCATTCTTTTCTGGGTTTACAACTGGTTAAGATGGTTGATGACTTTTCTCCCATGGCATCCTACTAGTACCTTCCTTCTCTATGAGTGCCATAGAGTAGGGAAGAAACTCAAAGCCGGTACCAGCTTGATTTTCTCCATGCCCTGCCACACAAATCTAAATTGTCTTCAACAACAATATCTTAATACCCTCGCCAGAGGAATCATTGGAAGTTGATGAACGAGGAGGAACTGAAAGTGAGTGACTGTGGCCGTGGATAGGTCATACATGCATTGAGGATGACCCTACTTAAATACCTACCAATACTATCAGCAGTAATTGTACTTGTTGCTTTACAAAGGGAGACAGGAAGTTGAGTGGGAGATGTGGTGGTGGGGATCTGGGAGGAGTGGGGAGTTGACATTGTTGGGGATCTCTGCTCTGATCTCACAGTCCCCCATTCCAAACTCTGCCCAGATGTTTGACTAGGAACCCTACCTCACTCCTCTCATTCTGTACCCAACTCCTTAGAAATCCCGCAAGGGCCAGCTCCTACCCCAAAGCCAATCAAGGCCACTTCTATAGGGTATTTAAGACCATCCACCCCTGACTTTCTCTTCTGTCTTTCTGAGAGTCATCCAGGAGTTTTGTGGATGTGTTTATTAAACCTTGTTTTATTAATTCGGCTGGATATGAATTATTGACAAATTATGACTTTTTCAAAATACTTATCATGCACGATAAGAAGGACACTAAAAATAAATCCCACACTAGCTCAGAATTGAGTATAATAAAGGGTTATTTATTTAGGGGTAGACTCACAGATCACAATCATCTGCACGAATGGGAAACAGGAACCGAATCACATTTCTGGAAGAGAGGCCAGATGTGTGCTTTCCATTGGCATTTATAGTATAAGAGGCCACGCCCAAGTGGGCACATAACTTAAAGACTGTTTGCTGTAGGAATTCCTACAGCAATGATCAAAAAACATTCTCTTTATGTATGACATTTTCAAAGAATAAATGAAAACTTATTTTGAAAGGTGAAAAGAATTGATGTGTGTTCCCCTATTTAGAATTTAGAGGCCGACAGTCATTGCTATTTTGCTTGTGAGTATATGAATTTGTTCTCTAATGGTGAAGGATATGAAATAGTGCAGCTATGTGACAAGCATCTCAGGCTCTCTCAAAGCCTATGACCAAATCTTTATCTCTTTGTATCATGCTAATATGGTTGAGAGATTAGTCTAGAATTTTCCAGTATCCTCAAACTCACCTCCTAAGTACACAGCACAGGTGCCCTCTGCTTTCAGATCCTTAATCTACTTAGGAGGAAGAACCTGTAACAAGATGAGGCTCACAGATATGCTTCTAACACCTGACTCTGCTGTCTTTTCTTGCTATCTCTATTTTCTTATTACTGTTATTTTATATCTTTTTGCAGTGTCTGGATGTGTGTATCTAGCTTTTCTGAGTTTTATTCAGAGCACTAGAAGGAGTATAAACAGATTATTAAAGCGACATGAAAACTATTCAAAGCAAAGAGATCCTATAAATTGGAAAAGAATACACTGTAGCATCAGGAGGCTGAAGACATGCCTCAGTGGTTAAGAACAGTTGCTGCTTGTCAGGTCATAGTGTCCCATGCCTTTAAACTCAGCTCTGGGGAGGCAGAGGCAAAAGCAAGTGGATTCCTGTGAGTTCAAGGCCAGCCTGGGCTATGGAGCTAGTTCCAGGACAGCTAGGGTGGTTGCACAGAGAAATCCTTATCGAGAAACAAAACAAAACAAAGAACACTTGCTGCTCTTCTAAAATGCCTAAGTTCAGTTCCTGTCTTGTCTTCTTCTGGCCTTTTAGGGGTTAAAAAAAACACAGTCACACAAATATATACATAAATAAGAGATAACAAAATCTTTACAAAAAGTGTGACAGCAGGCCACATGACTGAGGGTACTCATTTCCCAGTTATTATTGGGAGCTTATTTTCTATAAGACTCAAGAGAAGAAGTAGTTTGTTATCAAGTGGCATACTTTGGTTGGTTCTCTACTTTTACTGACAGATTGCATTATATAGCCGCTTCCCTACTATGTACAGCCCTTCCCATAATGTATCTGATTCTAATTATATGCATGCCCTCTTATGAAAAGATATAAGATGTAAATACGAGCATCAACCTAAAAGTTTACTTTGAAAAGAGTATGCCTTATTGTTCATGGAACCAAACCCAGTCTAGTCCACAGCAGTCCATTTCCCACACTTCCGGGATCAGGTCCCAGGATGTGCTTGAATAGAACTGACATATTCTCAGAGTTGCCAACAGGAGTAAGTCATTTTCATTGCTTAAAGCACACATGCTGTAACTCAGTGTAAGTAGATGTTTTAGGTTGCTAACTGGTTTTTTTCAGCAAGTATGGTTTGCATATCACCTTCAGAAAGGGAGCTTAGACATCAAGTACATTGTTCAGAGAAAGACACGCACGTTTCCCAAAGTTGAATCCCAAGTTGATAAGCAATGCCTTGTGCTTCCCAGCCTCACTTTGTGTACAGAGGGCAAGAGCTTTTGATTGCATAAAAAATGTGATATTAAAACGCAGAAGTGTTTGTCTAAAACCCTTTTGTCTGCTATGAGCTCCAAGCATCAATTTAAAAAATTTGAATATCATTTATTTTTCTCAAAATTTATGCAATAAAAATGCTACTGCTAGAGCTACCTGAAAAAGTTGCAGTTTCTGGACCAGGGCAGAAAACATACTAAGATGATCAAATATGTACAAGCCAGTAATTATAACTCATTATTATCTTAAAACTAAAATAATGTTACAAAATAGACATCATGTTCTGTAAACATCTTGTTTTTATATGCCTTTTAATTTTTCATTTTGGGGATTTTAATATAACTGCAACATATCTCTCTTTTCTTTCCTCCCTCTACACCCTCCATACTCCTTCCCATTCTGCCTCAAATTCATGGCCTCTTTTTTCAATAACTGTTTTGTCATGCATACACATCTATGTCTTTATCTATGATTATGTACATTCTAGATACAACCTGCTCAGTTCCTACAATATTACTTGTATGCGTGTTTTCAACGTTGACCTGTTGACAGTAGACAACCAATCGGTGTGCTATTCCATGATTAAAACCACCTCTCACACTCCCAACTATCCTCAGGTGCCGGTAGTTCTTTTTGCAGTGTTGAGACTAGAATTTTGTTTCTCTGGATCTTGTTCAGGTCTTAGGCAAGTAACCACATAATATTACAAGAGATCTTAAGTATAAAAGCATATCAGACGTGAGAAAACAGTATTTTACAATTCCATTCTCTGAATTCTTTCTGTCCCCTCTTCATAGTTGTTAATCACTGAAGGTTTGAACAAAGAGGGTATTTTTAAGCAGCTTTGTTTTTTAAATACTGTAATATAAGCTATATAATAGTAAAGATCTTCTTATGTTTGTGCCTCTCCATCTTCTAAGTACCTCAAACATAACAGACACATGACAGGTACATTCTCTGAAGATAAGTATAACATAAAATACTACCATAGAATAGCATACAAAGAGGTACTTTATTATTGTAATTATTACTATTTTATTCATTATTGTAAGAGAATGATTAAGACAAGTGATAAAACAGGTTATGCAATCCATTCTCTTGCTAAATGAATCACCTCAGTTATTTATGGAAAGATTAAATGTCTTGGCAGAGTCATTACAAGAAGTGATTGTCCTTGGGGACCTAATAACCATCCTCTAATAACCATCCTCTAGATGGAAATCTCTGTTTCTGCAAAAGAGGGAATGTAAAGCCAGAGTAGGGATCACTACTGAATCTTACTCCATCATAGCCTTGGCAAGTAGGCCATCTAACTGTTCAGCTGACGAGAGAAGAAACAATACTTTTTCTGCCTTCATTGATAAATTACTCAGTGCCCCACAAAACATTTTCATAAGTAAATTCCATGATACATAGGCAATATATATATATAGTGTGTATGTATACATATACATATATATATACACATATATATCATCAATGGAATGGATTCCATTTCTATGTGCAAGCACATGATTGGCATTTAATATCTATGTAATGTTCAATTCATTGAATGAACATTTTCAGCTTTGTAAAAAAAAGATCAATAGCTATGAATATTCTTTTTTTTTTTTTTTTTTGGTTTTTTTCGAGACAGGGTTTCTCTGTGGCTTTGGAGCCTGTCCTGGAACTAGCTCTGCAGACCAGGCTGGTCTCGAACTCACAGAGATCCGCCTGCCTCTGCCTCCCGAGTGCTGGGATTAAAGGCGTGTGCCACCATCGCCCAGCAGCTATGAATATTCTTATTTTATAGTTAATAGATCCTAAAGACATGTAGTTGTTATTTACATGAGTAATTCAGAATATATTGATACAATGTACATGACATACAGTGCCAGAAAATAAAATGATAAATGAGGGTCACATTAAAATGATGTTTAAAATAGATTTAACATCAGCAAAGAACATGTTAGCAAGTAGTCCAGAAGTTCCTGATATAGGACGAGGCTTGGAACATACATGGAAACTTTGCAATTAGTGTAGGTGAGTCGTTTTAAAGTTTAAAATGATGCTCTTGTGATTTTTGAGTCTATTTGTATGCCAGATTCAGAAACAATAGACCAAATAAAGAATTTCTTCTAAGACTTAACCCAGTGAACCAACAGTTTTTTAAGCCTACTCCAAAAACATGGGTGAAGAGTTATTTCCAGGAATATGGGGGAAGCATTACTTACAGAAGCACAGCAGAGGAGTTACTTTAAGGAGCACAGGTGATTCCACCATTATGATTTTAACAAGTTGCTATACTAGAGTCCTCTGTGAAACCTGCAAAGAGGTTAATTGCTGTATGATAATGCTCTTGTACACAGTAAAGTTTTGTCATTTGTATTGGTTTAATACAATTCTGATTGGCCAGTAGCCAGGTAGGAATTATATGCAGGGCAACCAACTAGAACTCTGGAAAAAGGAAATGCAGAGTCACTAGTAATTCAGAAGCAGAGAATACAAGATGAGAATGTCTTACTGAGAAAAGGTACCAATCCACATGACTAAACATAGGTAAGAATTATGGATTAATTTAAATTGTAAAAGGTAGTTATTAATACGTGAACAATAGACTAAACAGTTTATAATTAACATAAGCTTCTGTGCGTTTATTTGGGACTGAATGCCTTTGGGACAAGATGGAACAAAAACTTCCACCTATAAATGGCACCAAGTATGGGGCCAGAATCCACAACCCCGAGATTAAAAGTATCATGCTCTACTGACTGAGTTAGATTTGTAGATGAACAGTCCAAAACTGCTGACTGAAATAATCCAGCCTCACAGACTACTCCAGTCAGGATTTGACTATAATCCTAAATTTATTTTGGAATTCCCCATAAGATCAGCACCCACAATCAGCAGGAAGTAGCCTAGAAAATGGTACCCACATTTCTAAAAAGTGGATTATTGATGTTTGCCTTTGTTTAGAGTGTTGATTACAAGTTGTTAAGGATACTGGTCAGGAAGAAGAGCTAAACAAAGGAAACTATATTCAGTATTCTTGTTTTGAAAAGAAAAAAGGGGAAATACTATGGGATTATGCTCTTGTACACTGTAAAATTTGTCACTTGTATTGGTTTAATGAAAGGCTGATTGGACAGTATCAGGCAGGAACTACAGACAGGGCAACCAGACTAAGAGAATTCTGGACAGAGGAAAGGCATTTAATCAGTTGTAAGAGGTAGTGAGTAATAAGCCTTAACAATAGACCAAACAGTTTATGATTAATATAAGCCTCTGTATTTTTATTTGGGACTGAATGGCTGTGGGACCAGATGGGACAAAAACTTCCATCTACAGTTCACCACTGCAGAATCCCATCCACATCTCTTTATTCCTTTCCCACAACCATTCCCTGTGTATATAAACTTCAGAGAGGGGTTTTGTGAAGTTTGTGAGTGTCACAAGTTCTATACATATCCCCCTATTTCCATAGAGAAACATTCATATAGGGATGAAATAGTTATATATTGTATGCCTTAGATATCAAGAAGAGGAGAAAATCTGCACAGTGGATCATTCTAAATGCCATGGGAGATTGAACATTTAGGAATCCTAACTAAAATAAGGATAAAATAAGATAAATTCTTAGGACCCAGAAGATACTAAAGTAATAAAAGAAGCATTCCATGGGCAAAAGTCATGCACATCACGTAGATACTTTATCAGTAGACAAACTGTAGAATATGGAAAATCCAGAACTTTAAGTCAGAAAGCTATGAACCATTCATAGGTACATTCCTGACACAGGTGCATTATAGGGTCTTCAGGCTGTGATGTTAAGTAAGCTCTTGGAACCCAGCTATTTCAATACCACTTTTATGAGTTGGTTTATGATTGACATCTGTGGCAGTGGTTATCACTCTTCCCTGACACCATGACAATAAAAGAGCACATTATATCTCTTAAGTGTGCTCACTTTCTTACTCTATTCTATTTAGACTACTGGTCTCTACACAATATAATCCTAAGAAACATTAGATTTCTCTCTGAGTTATCCCTGGCCCTCCTTGCTGATGTGCTCTGTTGTTGTTGATGCATACTGCTCACTCAGCCTCTTGTATATAACAAGAAATGCTGATAGCACAAAGATGAAAGATTGCAGCGCAGATAAAAAGCAGTATAGCAGAAGGAAGATTGTTTGCCTTTTGCTTAGCCTCCTTCTTGATTTGCCGTCTCTGTTGCTGCTGATTCCTTCACTGACATCAGAACCAGCATTCTCAAAGCTTCTGTCCTTGACCAAGGAAGGACCAGTGACTCTCCAGGAATGTACCTGTCTTTCAGCACCAGATTAGAATTGCTGAGGCACCCAGACTTATGGTTGAGCTTTTACCAGGTTCTCAGTCTCTCAAGTATGACACAACTGTTATTTCTTTTCTTTACATAAGCTGATTTAATAAATTTGTTATCCTCTTTTGCAAGGAGGCTGCTTGCTTGTTTCCTGGCAGCTCAGCAGCTCAGACCTGGAATAATCACACAGAAACTATATTACTTAAATCACTGTTTGGCCCATTAGCTCTAGTTTCTTATTGGTTAATTCTTACATATTAATTTAACCCATATCTATTAATCTGTGTATCACCACGAGTCTGTGGCTTACTGGGAAAAGTTCTGGCATTTATCTCTGGTGGGACTACATGGTTTCTCTCTAACTTTTTTCTTTCTCTCTGCACTCAGTTTAGTTTTCCCCACCTACCTCTGTTCCTTGCACAGGCCCAAGACAGTTTCTTTATTAACCAATGGTATTCATAGCATACAGAGGGGAATCCCACATCAATGTTCATGTAATTTTCACCCACCAGTACTATTCCTTTAAAGCTGTGACTAATAGACTGACCTTTACAATCATTTTTGCACTGTGTCTGTGTTCTCACAAAATACTTTGAATGGACAGACTCAGGTTTGGGTTTTCCTGAAATGCCCTCTGCCAAAGACATTAGTCCGTTAGTTTCCAATTTAGCCTCAGGCAGATTCTTAGAATGAGGGCAGAAGGCAGCTAGATTGTTTGCCAAAATATCATGAGAATGGCCTCTATCACCAATGCTCTTATAGACTATGCTCTGAATACTCATAAGCTGCCCCTCTACAAAAAAGAAAAAAGAAAAATGATTCCACAGTCCAAAGTCCCAAAACTCTCCACAGTCCTCCTCAAACATGGTTAACTTTTTCACAGCAATATCATGTTTCCTGGTATCAACTTCTGTCTTAGTTCTTTTTTTTTCTTTTTATTGTTTATTTATTTATTAAAGATTTCTGCCTTCTCCCCACCACCTCCCTCATTATCCCTAAGAGTAATCCGGGTTCCCTGCCCTGTGGGAAGTCCAAGGACCACCCACCTCCATCCAGGTCTAGTAAGGTGAGCATCCAAACTGCCTAGGCTCCCACAAAGTCAGTACGTGCAGTAGGATCAAAAACCCATTGCCATTGTTCTTGACTTCTCAGCAGTCCTCATTGTCTGCTATATTCAGCGAGTCCAGTTTTATCCCATGCTTTTTCAGACCCAGGCCAGCTGGCCTTGGTGAGTTCCTGATAGAACATCCCCATTGTCTCAGTGTGTGGGTGCACCCCTAAAAGTATATGCTCAACTATGTTCATAGCAGCATTATTTGTAATAGCCAGAACCTGGAAACAACCTAGATGCCCTTCAATGGAAGAATGGATGAAGAAAGTATGGAATATATATATATTAGAGTACTACTCAGCAGTAAAAAACAATGACTTCCTGAATTTTGCAGGCAAATGGACAGAAATAGAAAACACTATCCTGAGTGAGGTGAGCCAGACCCAAAAAGAGGAACATGGGATGTACTCACTCTTAGTTACTTTTCTATAAATGAAATTAAACACTACGATCAAGGGAATTTATAAAAGAAATAATTTAACTGGACTTTGGTTCCTCAAGGTTGAATTCTATGATGGTGGAGACGATCAGACTGGCAGAAGAGACAGCAGGTATCTGACACAGCAGCTGAGAGCTCACAGCTTGAACATCAGGCAGGAAACAGAGAGGGCAATGGACATGGCACATGACTTTTGAAGCTTCAGTGTCCTCACCTAGTGGCATACCTTCTCCAACAAGGCCACAAATCTAATCCTCACCAAACAGTTCCATCAACAGGGAACGAATTATTCAAACATGTGAGTCTATGGGGCCATTTTAATTTAAATAGCGTCAACCTCAAAAGTCTTACATTTTTAAACAGCTCTCCCAAAACTATCAGTAATCTAACACACATACACACACACACATACACATACACACACACACACACACATGCACACACACACACACATTAGATGATTAAATCATCTTAAATTTTGCATTCAAATTTTAAAATAGCATGGTCATATCTGACAACAGATATAGTAGCCTAACCCTACTTAAACATAACTATTTTGAGTTCTAATTACAATTTGTTAGTCTTTTCCAATATAAATAATACACATAAATGGAAAATTCCATTGTGTAAACACCTCCATTCTCACCTGTTACTTTTGCACATATCTATTCCAAATTCTTAAAAACAGAAGTTATTTCGAATTTCATGTTTTATAAAATCTAGTAATATTTGACATAACAAACAAGGGATTTGGGAGATATGATCCCAGTCTAAATACAAAATTTATTTATATTAAATACACATTTTATACCTTTAGCTTCAAATTAGTTTTATGTAACATATTTTAATGCAGGTATGTTTTTACAGTGATGAGTCACTGTACAATAAGTTCAGATAAAGTATTCTTTATTTATTGACTAATATTAACACTCACAAAGTTTCAGATTTGGGGGTAATATACATGTTTTGACTTTTGATTATAAATAATCATTCTATATTATAGGAGATAGCTAGTATCTCCCAAGTATACTTCTTACATGCTGTCTTGTTTTAGTTACATAATTTGGACATAGTTTCCAAACAGTGAGTTTGAGGTGGCTAATGTATTTAGCAAGAGAACTCCAATGTGAATGACAAAGTAAATCTCACTCACCTCTTATCACACATTATATCTCAGATTTACTCTGACTCCTATACTTATAATTATAGCACAAAGTTCTCTATTACTTTGTTAATAGATATTTAAAGCTCCTCACTGAAATCAGTGTCATTTTCTGTCTTCTCTATTGGGATTAGAAAGCTCTAACTCAATGCAGAAAATATCTACTCAATGGAAAAGAGAAATAAGAATGAACAAAGACTTTTTTTTTTTTTTCGAGACAGGGTTTCTCCGTAGCTTTTGGTTCCTGTCCTGGGACTAGCTCTGTAGACCAGGCTGGCCTCAAACTCACAGAGATCTGCCTGCCTCTGCCTCCCGAGTGCTGGGATTAAGGGCATGTGCCACCACCTCCCGGCTACAAAGACGTTTTAGCAACACAAAAATCATTAAATTTAATATCAATAAGCTTTAGGAATTAGTTCTTTTGTAAGAAACACAAATGCTGATTTTAAAACCAATTACAAACAAACAATGAACTAATACGTGATTAAATGTGAATATCTGAAGTTATTTGAAGATTTGCAATATAAAAAATTTTTGGTTATGCTTAGAACAGAAACCAACTATCTCTCCATTGAATCGTGTGACATTTTCAGTGGTCCTTAACTACTTACCATTAGGTGGCCCTGCACTGACATAAAACAACTGGCAGAGCATTTTTTTGAGATAGGAATAGTTAGAGACAGAGGAACTATAGTCCCTTGGACAGAAAAACGGGCTATAAGTACCACAGGCTGCAAGCCTTGATCCAGTTTTAGGTACGTATGAAGTGTTGCTGGTAGATTTAAGTGGGGTAGAGCATCAGTGAGGACACCTGACTCAAACTGATTTGAAGCAAAAGTAAGCTCACACTTCAGAGAAGCAGAATTCTTGGAAGAGAGAGGTCCAAGTTCACTGTTTGGGTATGCTGTAACCCATACTAAACATAACAGTAGGAGTAGCTGGTACTGAAATTAGAGGTTTGGCTACAGAAGGCAGTATTGTTTTGTTTTTTGAGATAGCATCTTTTGAGCCCTGACTTGCTTCAAACTGATGATCTTCTAGCCTGAACCTCCTCAGCTTAAGAACTGAACATCAGTACGGCAGCTGATGCTATAAAACTTCATGTGCCTGGCAGTGGTGGCACACACCTTTAATCCCAGCACTAGGCAGAGGCAGGCAGATCTCTGTGAGTTCGAGGTCAGCCTGGGCTACAAGAGCTAGTTCCAGGACAAGCTCCAAAACCCTATCTCAAAAAAAAAAAAACCCACAACTTTATGCAATGCAACTTTATGATGCTAGCTCTAGACCCAGATGACCTGGCTCTGGGGCAATTGCCTATGCACTATCTGCTATCTGGCAAATATTTGTTCTTTTTTGTGCTATGATTTCCACATTTTAAATAAAAATGGCAGTTAATAAGACCTAGCAATGTCTGTGCCAAAAATATGCACCTAGCAGATAGATTATATCCATTATAAAAATAAAATCATCAAAAATGTCACTTTTCTCTTAATTAGTACAGAATCAGTGGAAGACAAAGAAAGTATCTGAAACATAGTTTGGTTTCTTCTTTTAAAGTCTCACCATGTAGAACATAATGGGATCTAGATTTAAATGCATGATTATAAGCTCTGACTGGCAGATCATTTCCTTTAGCTGACTAATCAGCCTGCCTTAGATTGTTCCATTGTTCTTATACTAACTTTAAACTTTAAAACGACTCACCTACACTAATCACAAAGTTTCCATGCTGTATGTCAAACCTCGTCCTACATCAGGAACTTCCAGATTACTTGCTAATATGTACTTTGCTGATGCTAAATCTATTCCATCTCTAAGTGAAGGCTATAATTACTAGATCTTTGCAAGATATCTCTGTGACTTTCTTTTTACAAGGACAATTTTGTTTCATGTGTACATAAAATATTTTCCTCAAACATAAAATTTATATTAAAGGCTGCTTAATAAAACATCAAGATTCAGGATTTTTTAAAGATAGCATTTTATTAAAGGATAGACTTTTGCTTGTTTGTTTTTTGAGAAGGGGTTTCCCCATGTAACAGCTCTGGCTGTTCTGGAACTCTCTCTGTGGACTAGACTGACCTCAAACTCACAGAGATTCACCACCATGTACCTTCTGAGTACTGATATTACAAATGTACACCACCACTATCTGTCTGGTAGAAGATATTTTGTGTGTGTGTGTGTTTTTTTTTATTAATTTATTTAATTATTAAAGATTTCTGCCTCTTCCCCGCCACCACCTCCCATTCCCTCCCCCTCCCCCAATCAAGTCTTCCTTCCTCCTCAGCCCAAAGAGCAAGCAGGTTTCTCTGCCCTGTGGGAGGTCCAAGGACCACCCACCTCCATCCAGGTCTAGTAAGATGAGCATCCAAACTACCTGGGCTCCCACAAAGCCATTACGTGCAATAGGATCAAGAACCCATTGCCATTGTTCTTCAGTTCTCAGTAGTCCTCATTGTCCATTATGTTCAGCGAGACCGGTTTTGTCCCATGCTTTTTCAGACCCCGGCCAGCTGGCCTTGGTGAGTTCCCGATAGAACATCCCCATTGCCTCAGTGTGTGGGTGCACCCCTTGCAGTCCTGAGTTCCTTGCTCGTGCTCACTCTCCTTCTGCTCCTCCTTTGGATCGTGAGACTTCAGTCCAGTGCTCCAGTGTTGGTCTCTGTCTCTGTCTTCTTTCATCGCCTGATGAAGGTTAATATTCAGGCATCCCCCTGAATAGAAGATATTTTTTAATTGACAGCAATTTATCTGAAGTTTATCATGAAACCATCATCTGATGTCCTAAAGATAATGCCAAGAACTTTAATTGTCAAAGAATATTTGGTTTGGGAAATAATTGAGAAGTTGTAAGAAGCAAGCTCACTTATTTCCATAACTATTATTTCCCAGTCTGCTATTCCTCAAAGTAGAAAGAGGAGAGGAGGAGGCAAACAGAGAAGGATGGTGGGGAAGGCTTGGGAATGACCGGCAGATAAAATGAAATGTCTGGGTAAAATAGCACAATAGCTGTGATTTTCTTTTAACTAAAGTGCTATTTATAGTATTCATTAATTCAGGTCTGCAAACCTATGATTTTATTATAGTCATTAAGTATTACTGTTCCAGGTCCCTCATCTAATATCTCTGGGTCTCCAGATTTCTCCTGTGTAAATAGAATCCTGAACATAACAAGCTCAATTCAATCAGAATATTTTGCATTTCCTATTTCTCTTTCTCATCTAGCACTTTTGTGAACAACGAGATTGGAAGTATAAGACAGTCAAAGGCAGGCAGCAATCCATGAGGACACAGGCCTATACACTGCAAAAATACAAATTCCATACACAGTAGACAGCTCAAGTTATTTCAAAATGCTATTCCCCCAAATACTAAGTCACATTAAAGAGAAGGGATTAAGTAACATCACACAGCAGAAGTCTAGCAGACACCTCTCTAATGAATGAATCAGAGCAAACATCCACTATTAAATGATTTATGCATATGAGAAAACACAAGGAGGACACATTGGCATTGCTTCCATATGCTATAAATCTAATTGTGAAGTAACAACAGACAAGCAAAATAGAAGGACAGTCTACAGAATTATTGGCCTATAATTTTCCAAAGTACAGTAGTCCATAATGGTACAAGATGACTTTTTTTTTTACAGTGAAGAACACTAGTGCCTTACATGACTGTATTCATTTACTGTAAAGGATATACTAGACAAACCTGGTAAGACTTTAATGAGTCTAGAGATTGGGTGATAGCAATTTCTGGCTTGTGTAAATTTTATATTAAACTAGCCGGGTGGTAGTGGCGCACGCCTTTAATCCCAGCATTCGGGAGGCAGAGGCAGGCGGATCTCTGTGAGTTCGAGGCCAGCCTGGTCTACAAGAGCTAGTTCCAGGACAGGAACCAAAAGCTATGGAGAAATCCTGTCTTGAAAAATCCAAAAAAAAAAAAAAAGAAAATTTTATATTAAACTGAATTATTCTGTGGTGTGGTGATGGGTAGGTATCACGACATTATCTTATTTACAAATATTTTAGAGAAGGGCATCATGGTGCTGTGCTCCCTATTTTTCTATGCTTGTGGCTAGTTTAAAACAAAGATAAATAAATTAAAAATATAAAATAGCATCAAGTTTTATGATCAAATTTTTCCCTGAATAAATATTGGGTCTGGCTCATGCTTTTATCTTTTGTTGTTTACTTTTGTCAAAATGGTTATTCAGTCGTTTTCATTTATTTTGACTGCTTTAGGTCTGTGTTATCTGAATAACGTGGTGATATGATATTAATAGGGTATA
This sequence comes from Chionomys nivalis, assembly GCF_950005125.1. Taxonomy (NCBI): domain Eukaryota; kingdom Metazoa; phylum Chordata; class Mammalia; order Rodentia; family Cricetidae; genus Chionomys; species Chionomys nivalis. The sequence goes on along the minus strand of NC_080104.1, from coordinate 16,074,176 downwards.
GCTAGTCTTGCATTAGTCAGTATGGAAAAGTACTGTAAGCACTATTTACCTGTGTTAGGAAAAAAAAGAAGAAAGGAGTGAGGAACATCTGCCTCCCAAAGGCCATCTGTGCAAGACGTCTAAAACATCATTTGAAGCACTGCAGTTCAGGGCATCCTTCAGTTCAGAGAAAGTGAAACTGTGGTGAAATATTGGGGGAAAAAGATGATTCCAGAAAAGAGCTTTCTGATTATTGGGCATGTTTGTCTTAATATAGCTCACGTAGGGAATATCAATGGAAAAGTCACGCTTAGAAATAAAAAGACTCTAAAACCTGACCTATATTGAATACTTACTAATTTAAAATGACACTGTTTCAAGCTCTTTAATAACAATGGCAACTGCTGTGGCTTATACTTGAGACAGCCAGAGGCAAGGAAGAGAGATCTTTCTAACCTGACAAATTGTGATAGAAAAGGACAGAAGAGCCATTTTCTCCTTTCACCTCACTCAGTCAGGGCACTACAAGGAACTGGGTACAGTAACTAAGTCACTTACAAGTTTGAAACTCATGCCTCTGGTAGATGTTCTTGAATCCCTGATATTAGACCCCCAGGCTGAACACAGAAAAAGCAATGCTGACCACATTCGTTTCTTTCGTTCTGTTAGTCTAGCTTATCAAAGTTGAGATGGGCTATTCCATTTATTTAATATTTCACAAACAAGAGCTTTGAACCTCAAAGTTGTTGGAGAGACAGAAATTTCAGTCTCATCATTATGAGATCAATTCATGGTCAAGCAGAAATGATACTGCTAAACAGAGAAATTAATCACACCTGTACATCTAAAGACCAATTAAAAGCACAACATTGAATGATACATTCTCCTCATAGACTCGGGTACTTAAACAGTTGGTCCGCAGTTGGCAGGGATCTTTGGAGAGGTTAAGGGGATATGAAACATTACCGAGAAAGCACGTCATTTGCGGTGGGCTTTGAAAGGTCAAAGTCTTGTGACACTTTCAGTTCACTCCGCTCTATGCTTTTGTTTAAACATATGCTCTCTCAGTTTCCTCTTCCTGCCACTAACTATGGCTGTGTTTGCGGATGTTGAATCACACTGTGAATCTCAGTTTGCATTTCCATTAATTAAATAAATTAACTTTCTGTCCTGAGGCTTCATACCAACTAGTTGACAGAAAGTAATCCTAGAGTGTCAGAGGGCATCCGGCAGAGATAGAGAGACACCGGAAGTAGTGGTGTGGGGTTTGGAGTGGTGCAGCTTTGTGCAGTTTGGTGAAGCCAAAGCGCGAGTCTTCTGTGGCTGCCAGCAAGGAGAGAGAGTTGGCTAGTGGTTACTCAGCCTCTCTGAGTTCACAGGTTTTTGCCCCAGCCTTCGAATCTCGACTCTTATTCGTAATTAGAAAGATAGAGATTTAGTTAAAGTTACCTTTAACGGCAGTGACAGGACCAGTGCCTGTGGGAAAACTCTTACCAGTCTGTGGCCTCAGCAATCACACCGCTGCTACGGAGGCGGTCCAGTAACTATGGAGTTGTGGTTGCTGACTGAGATAGACTTAGAGCGAGGTGCAGCCACTGTGCCAAAATTAAAACAACATGTCTGCCGTTTGCTTCCATGTCTCTAGACCACTATGATAGATTTTTTTTTTTTTTTTTTTGGTCTTTCTGAAACAATAGGTCAGATTAAACGTTTTTCTTCCTTAAGTTGCCTTTGGTCACACTGTTTTATAATAGCAACAGAAAAGTAACAAATACACAGGATACATTGCTTTTTCAGAGGACTCAACTTTGGTTCCCAGGACCCACAGAAGGAGGCTAACAACCCCGTCTCTCCAACTCCAGTGGATCCAACATCCTCTTCTAGGTGCCACAAGCATCCGTACTCTACACACACACACACACACACACACACACACACACACACACAAGCCAAACCATATCACGGACCAAACACATCACATTGATACACCCCACACTCATATCACACACACACACATACCTCTTACACCCCACTTACACACATCACACATGCACCCGACACACATATCACACACACCACTTACACCTCACTTACACACACACATCACACAGACACCCCACCCTCATCACACACATACCTCTTATACCCCACTTAAACACACACATCACACATACACCCCCACACACATCAGACATACACTACATACACACACACAATATACATATCACATACAGCACAGGTACACACACATTAATTAGCATAGCACACACATGCACGTTAACTAAAATAAATATTTTAAAACACAGCAGATTAATAAGAACTAATTTGGATTTGCAGCAATGGTATCACATAAAGTCACAAGTAACCAGACTTCTGACTTTCATTCTTATTATTCAGGTTCAGTCTTTCTAGTTACGGTACGTCTACCTGTAATTTTCTACCTGTTGTTGGTTTGCTTGCTTGCTTGCTTGTTTATGGTTTAGTTTCAGCCTCGGAGAATAAAAAAGGAAAAAACTGGGCTTAAATCAATACCAGATTCTCAAAATTCTCCAGTGCTATACTAAGAGGATGGTGTTTACTAAGTATTGATTTGATGCAAACAATTAGAAGATTAAGAATCTTCCAAAACAGTAGAGACAAGAATGCAACAATAGCTTGCAGCCATTTTTAAGCTGTGTGAGAACAAAGGAGACACTTGAAGGAAAAAAAAAAAAAAAAAAACAAGTAATGCAAGACAAATAGAGCATTGCAAACCGAAAGTGTCCAAATCAAGTTAAGTCAGTAAGAGTAGTAACTCTACCAGACGAAAATAATTGTATTTTAACAGAATTTCTCCTTGTTGTATCTTTTTCTTTCTCTCATGTGAACACAAATGTAGCAAAAATAATCAAATGCAAGAATGCTATCTGTGTTTTGCTTCCAGTTAGTAACCCCTTTTCAGTTTTAAGACTTTATTTTAACTAACTTATGTTATGTGTGGAGGGCATGGAGAATGGAGGGGTGCACATACAGGCGCATGCACATACATTTGGGAGTTCCCAGAAACCAGAGGAGGGCACAAAATCATTTGAAGCTGGAGTTATGGATAACTGTGAGCAGCCTGATGTGAGTTCTGGGAACTGAACTCAGATCCTCTAGCTGTGCATCAAGTTCTCTTAACCACAGAGGCATCTCACCGGCCCATGCTTATCTTTCTTCATCTTTCCTCCCTTCTTTCTGACTGAAATAAACACATGATGACCAGACCATAAGCAGCTTTGTTGGACATGGTAACTCTGATTTCTAGACTAAATCTTGAGGAGGGCAAAGCAGAAAAGTCAAGAAACCTTTGACTTCTTCACCCAGGAAGCCCAATTTAGCCCTGGAATACTTCTGTTTGGGTTTTCTTTCCATAGGTTGTGCACTGCATTAAGAATATGGTTTCTGTTGCTTAAGGAAAGAGGTTGACACCACCTACACAGGAGATACTTTAGTTTACAGGATCAGAATAAAATGGAAAAATAAACAGCAGTGTAGGTGAACATTATGCCTGAATAGAAGAAGAAAGGTACTACTAGAGACAACCCACAGCAGACCCTGGATAAAGAGGAAATCATAACAAGCCATGGTATTGGGCCCAAAAATGTTGCTGAAAGCCCTTGAAGTTTCGGGAAGGAGACTGCAGTCAATAAAGAATGTAGCTTAATACCCAAGAAATACTAAACACTCGATACCAACATCTGTTAAGAAGCAGGTGGTATATTGAATATAGAGTCACACCAAAAACATACAGGAGATGAGATAATTTCATAACGAAAAGAAGTCAATTTAGCTTTTAACTTATGAGGTTGAATGTGGAGTGGTCTCAGGGAAGTTTAAACAGGTCTGTGACAGTGGAACATGTTTGTAAGGCAAAGATCACACTTTGAGACAGGAAGTCAAAAATTAATCTGGTCCCCAACTTTATCTTACAACAACTCATCATTGAGAGAACTCAGGGGTTCAGTAAGGGTCGCCTTAAAGCCTCTCAAAGGAAGCTCTTCCACTGATTTAAAATGTTTGTCCTAGCTCCCACAACCTCTCAACACTGCCACACCAGAGAAACCAGGGTCTCAGTTCAGCACTTAGAGGATACACTCAAGTCTAACCTGGTGCTAAGAATAAAGCTTTTCACAAAACAACATGGCAATAGAAGGGTGATTAGTAGCTACCTTGTGACTCCTTTTACGGCAGAATCGAACTGCTCTCTTAAACATTTTCAATTTAGTTTCAGTCGCCCAATATTGATTAATGATAGCTAAGGACAGAAGTAGCAAAAAAATAACTATGAGTTTTAGTCGTACAGATTCAATCAGAAATAAATCTTCAAGCTAAACCTGGAAGATGAAGTGGAGCTTTGTGAAATTACAGTTTATGAAGAATGGCTCTTGCCAGTCACCTTTAAACCCAGTCAGTGAGCTATTTAAACTTACAGTTTCTTAAATGTTTCTGGTAAACAGAATCCATATAGCAATATACTTTTATGTCTTTCCTGTAATTTACAGAAAAATACATTTATAACTATTTTTCACAACCAACAGTGAATTTTTAAGCTCTGATTCCCATATCTATGCACAAACAACCTAGGAGAATTAGTTTAGTGTGTTTGTGTGTGTGTTCTCAAGGATTTACAGATGCTATAAAAGAGTTGTCTTTATAGAATTGTTTATGAATAAAAATTTTACGGTCTATTCAAAGAGGAAATACAACATACAAGAGTTAATTTTATACAACTATTGAGAATAAACCAATTATTATGAGCATAATCTTTAAATTTTGTATAATTTCAGCTAAAATTTGAAGAACTATTTAGGAACTTACATTTATTATGAAAGTAGAAATAAGAGAAGGACATGGTTTTTCCCAATGGGAGGATATTTGGGCTCACCTGAGATTACACAAAATTTTGATAGTCAGAGCTTCCGATTGAATTCCTGACTTAGATAGCACCCAGAGAGTCCCCAAGTAACAGTGGATAATTAAAACCACAGAAGTCCAAGCTTCCTATGTTCCCTGATCTACTGTTGGTGAATATAAACCAGAACCATGCTGTTCATGGGTCTCAGATGTTAGAGATGTTGATGATCTTGAAGGTGAGTCTTTTATACTTTTAAGAAGAAAATTATTAATACAGATGACACATTTGAATAATTAATAAAAACAAAAAGATTTACTATGAATGTTTTTACCACTAAAATAAATATTTGTTTATCTTTGACTATGAGTGAATATATATATGTTGTGGATACTCATAAATATGAACTGATGGAATGTTGAGAGTGGTAAAAATGGTCTTCTCAGTGAAAGAATCCTCTAATTAATTATATATACATACATATGCATGTTTACACAGATGCACGTTTATCTGTATATGTATATACTTATGTGTGTATATATGTATATATTTGTATATATGTAACAACACTGAAGAAAGGAAGCCTTGGATTTGAGAAAGATCAAGGGGTACATTGGTTGGGTTGCAGGAAGAAAAAAGAATAGGGGCTGATAAAATTACATTATAATTTTAAAAATAAAATAGTTTTTATAAAATGCCTTTGAAATGGTAATTATTAACACTCACTAAAATGCTTATAAAATATTACAAATATTTAAGAGCTATTTTACACCAAATAAATTAATTCTTGGGAATGGAGGCCAAATACTGAAAGTTTTGAGTTCCTTAGCTCTTTCTAATGCAGATTGAGATTGAAAGTCAATTAAGTTTTAACTAAGATCCTCAAAAGAACTTATATTTACAGAGATCTATTAATTTTAGGTACTAGTGAATGGTACCAGGTTCATTTTGTCCTCATGTCATTTGTTAATGGCTGTTCCTTGAGTAATGGATAGTCTCAGTAAGAAGCAACATATCTATATTCCGAAGTGGCAAGACTCAGGAAACCTTTAGATCCCTCTGTATAAACTACTTCACATTTCAAGTGATCAGTGTGTCCATGACTACGCATTTCATATAGCACATATCTTCATAAGTCATAGATCAGAGATCCTATAAGATCTGCTTCCTGCTAGATAGTTTTTTTGTATCGTTTTCATTTCAATATTCAACTCCTTGAAGGAGGAATCTTGTGAGAATGAAAAGAAATTAAAGTTTTCTTGTCACTCTTGAACTAATGGATCCAGCCACTTTTCACCTATAGATGTTAATATTCTGTTATGATCCTGTATGTTTCCCATCAGAACAGTATGCCATTATTAGATGGGATACCTTCATTGAAGGATCAAACATCATTAAGGATATAAAAAAAGAGAAAGTAAACTAGCTGTACCTTTTAAACTTACTGTAAATTCTCAAAAAAAAATCATGCTGTGTCTAAGTACTCAACAAAAGAGTTTGAGGAAGTAAGTGTTGTTCATGGCTCATAGTCTGTGGGTAGATTTCAAAACTGTGACGAAGGCATGGCAGAAGGAGTACAAGGTAATTATTCACACTGCATCCAGTCAGAAAGAAGAGATGAGCCAGGTGGTGGTGGCGCATGCCTTTAATCCCAGCACTCGAGAGGCAGAGGCAGGAGGATCTCTGTGAGTTCGAAGCCAGCCTGGACTACAAGAGCTAGTTCCAGGACAGGAACCAAAAAGAGCTACGGAGAAACCCTGTCTCGAAAAATCCAAAAAAAAAGAAAGAAAGAAAGAAAGAAAGAAAGAAGGAAGGAAGGAAGGAAGGAAGGAAGGAAGGAAGGAAGAAAGAAAGAAAGAAAGAAAGAAAGAAAGAAAGAAAGAGAAAGAAAGAAAGGAGAGATGAATAGATGCTGTTCTTCAGCTTATATTTTCCTTTTTCTCAGAATGAGATCCTGGCCCATGAAATGATACATTCCCCATTCCACCCAGCTCCTTCTACTTCAATTCACCTAGTTTAGAACTGCTCTCACTGGCGTGCTCAGGAGTTCAACACCTGGTAATTTTGAATCTGTAAACTTTTGCTGTCAATATCAACCATCACACACACACGCCAAATAGATTTCAATTTTCAGATTTTCCTGATTACTAGTCTGTTTTCTGGATGCTTCTCTTTGACTAAGCAAAAGGAGGACCCTAGGTATCTCTTACATTCTTTTCTACTGTCTTCTATAAACCCATTGTTGTTTTACATTGCACAAATGAAAAAAAAGCTTAATAATCCATGGATTGAGCCTACCTTTTCTTTTATAACAAGTACAAATTATCCAAATGATAAAGGACTCTTATTAAATACTACTATAAGTCAAGGTCTTCTCTCATTGTTTCATGGCCAGCATCCCAACATCTCCATAAACACATACCCACTCTTCTCAGAGGGAAGCCATACCACATTTTGAATAGAATTTACTGAGAGCACAATCTGTGTTCAGAGAAAATGTTAACATTTCCATGAACCTTCTACAAAGGAAAGTTTCAGATAGAATTCTTGGCATTCTAATCTGAAACAGACCTGACCATGTCTTCAGAGAACAAGTGGATGCCCTGGAAAATATTTTAGAGTGTCTGGAAGTCTGAGATTGCTGAGATGATGACAGGTGAGGGTGTTATCCTAAGGAAACAACCTTGGAGTCGCTCTTGCTCTTACCTCTCAAGAATGTGTTATATAATAGAGATCACTTAGAATATATTTTTGGCCATTGCAAAAGTACCAATAATAATAGTCAATTTTGTATGACAGAAATGTTGAGCTTACTCCTGACTAAAATTTTACCTGCTTTCTGAAGAGTTAATGTTTCGTGTGTATTATGTGTGTGTTGAAAGAGTGTAAGTGTGTGTGAATATGAGCGCCTGCAGAGGCCAGAAGAGGGAATGAGATCAAAAATTATAGGTGATTATGAGCTGATAACTTAATCCATTGAGAGCTTAACCCACTTTTTTTTAAGATCAGTAAATATTCAACAGTTGAGCCATGTCCTTACTGAATTTTTATATATTTTTACAGTATCACTGTAGTACCCTTCACCTACAAGCCCTTGCTCATCACCATCCTCTGGGGCTGTCTCTAACACTCTACACATTTTCAAACCACGCATAGAAGTAAAATCATTTGTGTACTTCCCCTCCCCACACACAGAAGAAAATAGTAATTAGTTTGACTTAGCTATTTTACAGTGTTTGCATATTTCTAAAGATCTTGTTTTAAACCATGAATATATTTATTTCATCTGTCATTAAAATACATTTTTCAAACTTATAAACACATTTGGTTGTAAACAAACATTTGATTCTTGCATGCAAGTGTGTCTTGTCAGTACCCATGCTGTTCAGGAAGAATCATGAGGCCAGATCACACAGAGTTTGTGGTGGCAATGCTAGTCTTCCTAGAGAACAGGAGGTTCTCTGAAAAAACTTGAAGCTTGTTTGTAGCAGGAAAAGTAAAAACCAAGAGAGAAATATTGGAATTCAATCCAAAATCCAGAAAAACAAAGCAGCAAAGCCACTAGAAAAGTCTTACTTCTACCAAGGCTAGGTGACCCCAAACTAAGCAGATTAAGCCTCTCTCTCCTCTCATTTTATATTCCCTCTAGTGCTGGGATTAAAGGCATATGACTCCCCAGTACCGGGATTAGAGGAGCAGGCTACCACCACCACCTGGATTTGTTTCTTCATTGATTTTCTGTAGTCCAGGGTAGCCTTGAACTCACAGAGATCCATCTGTTTCTGTCTCCCAAATCCTGGGATTAACAGAGTATTCCACCACTGCCTGACTCCTAGTGGCTTAGCTTTGCTCCAGTCTTCAGGCAAGTTTTATTTACTAAAACACAAATAATATACCACAATACTTGTTTGAAAGTGCTGAAGTATAGCGTTCCATCCCCCAGAGCTAAGTGCTATGGACTACTTCCACATTTCAGGCAAGCATATACATACATATATATATATATATATATATATATATATATATATATATATATTAGATATATAATGCATTTACATATAATTCCTCTGTCTCTTGAAGCCTTGTTTTCAATTGCTGATACTCTTGAAAATTATGAATCACTCAGTGACAGCTGATTTATTTTTCTCCCCTGAGACATATATGCTTTACTTGTTTATTATTTTATTTACTTGATCTTCAATGACCATACACTAAGATCTAACTTTACTGTATTGGCCTTAGCTGAACTACACAAACTTTGCTGAATTAAACTTTCTTCCTACATTTTTTTTTTTTTACTTAAAATATCTCACTACTGGAAACATTGAAATTCAACTCAGAATTCAACACCAATTTCACCAATTTCAGTTTCACTTTGTTGATGTCCCTATATCCCATTAGAGGTCCCATCTCCACACTTCATGAATGTTTCCTCATGAATTTTAAAATTTGATTTATCCATTTTCATTTTTCATAGCTCTGTCAATGACATTGCCCTACTTGAAATTGAAGAGCAATTCAATCCCTCTTCACCCCTCTGTAATGAATTTAATACCTGCATTTTGCATAGGGTTTATTTGGCTACTCTTGCCATCCAAGTGTCTTATTTCATTTCCAGAGCTTATTTTATACATTGTTCTTCTGACATCTTTCTGACTTAAGCAGGAAGCAGCATCACTCTGCAAAGTATGCTAAGATGATGTAATATTACATTTCTGAGACATATTCATAGGTGCAGAAGAACAGGGAAGAGGAAGATCAATGAAAGATGTTTATAATACTGATTTATTTTAAGCTAAAACTAAAATCTGCATTTCTAGATATAAGTTTCAGCTTCTTTGAACATTAAAGTCATTCAAACATCTGGGTAAGAATGAATATTTTCTAACAAAAAGCAGATAAATATGTTTCCAGTTTCAAACTTTTTGATGGAGGCAGGAATGGGGTGAAAAGCAATTGCTGATCAGTCCTGCACCCAAAATGCCGTTGTGTAAGTATGGAATTGATTAATTATAGAACACAACATTGACTATGTTTTCCGGAATCAGATGCATATATAGGTAAGCCTTTGAAATTGGGTTATTTCCCTGAGAGATCAGCTTAAGAAAACAAGTTTGTTGTTTATCAATGTAAATAAATATAGAGGCCAATTGCTAGTACAGAGATAGACATTTAAGACATGTCTGAACCTGATGTTAAGACAGTCTTGCTATTGTTTTTCTATTGTAATATGCACATTAGCCACTCCAGGATCTTGGCAAAATGAACGCTTTTTTAAAAAGTTCTGGATAAGTCCCAGATTTTTGCATTCCTGTTAAGCCTCCAGGTGATACAGAAAATCGTTGGAGTAACAAGACACAGCACCATCTTTGTCTCAGTACCGTGCAACATGCAGTCTTCCATTCTCCCACAAACCGGCATCCCTCCTACTAGTGCAGGCAGGCACTGTCACATCTGAAAGATAAACAAAGTAGTTTTGTCTGTTTCCATAAGAACCACTGTCATGGATGATGCTGATGTGTAATTGATTAGCCTAGTTTAACTTTTCTTCACACATTTATGGCATCTACAGAAGACAGAGACTAAAAGTAAACAAGACGAGTGGTGTAGATACTGTAGCGTAACAGACCACGGTGTTTTAGCAATATGTGAACATCAAGATACTAAAATTCGCTCACAGATATAACAAATAGTATACTTAATTCATATCATTTGCTAAATAAGCAATAATAATTGAGCTATGGACTCTGGGAGCAGCATGCAGATAAACACACTTTGTTAGCCCATTGTCATTCCATGTCTTGTTTCTGATCATTAAGATGTCTTATTCAAAACCAAAGATAATATTAGGAAGCTGCACATGGACTCATGTGCACAGACACAGCTCCTAAGCAGATGTTTATAATGTTAATAGATGTCATTATTCCCTCAAATATAATGGTTTAAGAAACAAAAGTTAATATATGTGGAATTTTCATTTGAGCAGATTTGTGCAATCCATGGGCAAGGTGAAGAAGTGCTGTATGCAATGAGGGTTTGCCCATTCGATCAAGGACTGTTCGTGTATTTCAACGGCATGATCCTCATTCAGAGACTGAAGTTATGTCATCAATTACAGCTACTTGTAGAAAATATTTACAAACTAGTTTTATTATATTTTTTTTCTATTTAACATTTGCATTCAGATCTCAACCTGATAGCCATTAAATTTCTTTCTATTTCTAAGTTCCACTTTATTATTTGGGTACTAATGGAATGATATAAAAGTATTTATTTATAGAAATATTTCAAAGACCAAGCTATTTTACTAATGAGATAGCTATTAGTTTCCTCAGGTTAAAACTGTTATGTCAATGTGTTCTGGCATCAAACATAAGTTAAACCTAGCATGAACAATGATAATACCAGTGATAACAGTACCTACTCCTACTGTCATCAAAAATATATCCATCTACCTGTCATTTAACAAATGCTGATTATACATGGGGCAGTCACTAGAACACTCCACCTCAGAGCACTGAGAACTTCAATGATTGTCTTTTAAAATAATGGTGGCTATGTAATCAATATTTTCCTTCTATCCCATCAATAAAAGCTTTCCAGACAGGTATTGCTCCATACTGTATTGTCAGAGATGACAAAGCAACCAGAGAAGTGAGGACAGGATCCCTCATTTCCAATACCCAGCAAATGCCTCTAGGGAACTTGAATCCAAGTCTCGCTTAAGGACCTGACATTGAACTTCACACAGCCACTAAGCTGCCAGCCCTGTGGCTGTCTCTTTCACTGGCAAAGCTGTTTTTCAGTAGCATCACTCAGCCTTCCCAGTTGCTTTAAGAAAGTTGGAAGTGTTTAATCACTATGCTGATAGTAAGCTGTTTATTTTACTTTGGTACTTTCAGTAGTTACTGGTACTCCATTTTGAGCTACTTTGTCTCAAAATTAAGAACCACGTCTCATGTATTTTTGCATGCGTATGCTTAGAATAATGCTGACTAAACAAGATTTGTTCCATGAATTGAATTGAAATGAATCTTTTTTTTCAAATGTCTGGTATATATGCACAATTAAATTCCATATTGCAATTTAGAATTTAGATATGTCAAATATTTCCAAATTACTACTTTTGTGCAAGGTCGGATCTAAATTTTCATTGAATTTATAACATCTTAAAGTATCCTACTTAATAGAACATTCCTCAAATATGATACATTGGAGAAACTTAGAAAAAGGATATTTGCAAATAAAATACTGGTGTCTTGAAAAGATAAGGCCAAACTCTGTCACGAACACTTCACATTTTTTTAAAGCGCTATAACATCATCTGCGTGTCATGTGTTGCCTATGCCAGGCTATATTTTGTGGCACATTCGTGATAGCTCTGAAGCTATTAACATTGGAACAATTTAGTAAAATGGCAGACTCTTTAGAAAGCAATTAAGCTCAAGCAAATCAAAATGCAGAAATGACAGCTCCAGAATAAAGACAAAGCTAAAATAAATTACATCATAAATTATGGAGAGATGAGTCAGTTGATTTTCTTTTCTGAAGAAATGCCTAGTCATTGGGAAATTGCAGTGTGCTACCATTTTTACCAGCCCTGTTTGTAACACTCCTCCATACTTTTGAATTTAAGTACCTCCTCTGTTGAGTTCAATACTTTTTCCTCATCAACTCAATTTTTCAGAAACATAGAATTATAGCTCTGCACAATTAATATTTCATTTATTTCTTATGAGAGAGATTAACCCCATAATATCCGATGAGGTTCTTAAAATACAAGGAACAAAACCCAATGAAGACTGTTTAAGGAATATTTAGAATATTAAAACTACACAGAAGCACACATACGTACATGCAGGTAAATGTTCATACACGTCAAATAAAAATAGAAGTTTTTCTTAGTGATTTTCTTTAGGGGGGAATTTTGTTGTGTAATCAGAGAAAAATATAAAGGAAAGTTGATGTTATAGTGTGGACTTAATATATTCCATAAAAATCTTCATGTTTCAAGCAAAAGCTTGTTTTCCAACTTGAGGTGTTATTGAGGGTTAACTGGATCCCAAGAGTGCTAGATCATTTATAGGAGGACATAGAACTCCTGACTTTGCCTTCTTCAGTAAGGCCTATCAGTGCTGCCCACCACAGCTGGCTAAAGGAACTCATTGCTAAATAGACTGTTAGGAGCCGAGGCCTGATTGGGGTATTCCTCTGGAAGGGAGATCTTGTATCCAGACATCTCCTCTGGTCTTTCCTCTCCTTTCTCTTCCTCTCTGATCTGACCCTTTACTTTGTTTGTCTAAACTGTCTGAGATAAGCAGTTTTTCCTCCATCAATGCAGTGCTTTGCCTCACCACTGGTCCATGAGGGTGGGATAAAAACCTACATGTAGCTGTAGGTCAAGATGAATATTTATTCCCATAACTCCCTTATTATCAGGTGTTTTTTCATAGCACTGGGAAGGAAATTGACATGGGTAACATTCTTAGAAGGCATCCTGGATTCTATTAGTAGCTGTTATTTTTCTTTGCCTTAAACAAAAGCTTTAACAGTTCTTTGGAAATGTCATATACTGCTTATTGAAAACATTCATTCCCCTTCTCCATCACATCCTATATTCACCTCTCCATCCTCTCATTCCTTCCCACCCAGCTTTAACCTTTCTTCTACTGTTCAGTCCCCTATCAACTGCAGGAGCAGTTACAGCAGCAGTTTTTACAACAGTAGGAATATCGAAGCAATTTTATTGCCCATGAGTGAATGAATGATAAAGCAAAATATGACATAAAGGAGAATATTGACCAGACTTAAAGAGGGTAGAATTCTGACACATTTTAAAGTAGGATGAGTCATGAAACTAACTGAAATAATCTTGATAGAGAAGGCCATATATGATCTCAATATGTGAGGTATCTAGCAAAGTTCAACTCACAGAAACATAAAGAACAGTGGTGCTAACCAGGGGAAAAGGGAATTGGTGTTTCTGGTATACAGTTTTAATTTTTAAAGATGAACATTTTCTGAAGATTGGTTGCACATGAGTGTGAAGATAGTTAACCCTACTGAACTGCAGGCCAAAATGATCATGATGGAAAATGATATGCCCTGAGCATTATACCACAATGAAAAAGAGGCTACAATGGCCAAAATATAATTTTCTGATTTACATTCTGGCTAGAAAGTGATGCTGGGGAAATATGATACATGCTACATGGGGGAGTTATTTGGCTTCGGGGCTTATCCATCAAAGGATGCTGAGCCTGCAAGTCAGGTCAATAAGACCCTAGATCAATCCTGGCATAATTAAAGGAAGACGCTGTGCTCCTCGTCATCAATAGGAGCCTCGGAATGCAAACAACACTGAAGTATAGGTACATATGAAGAATCTCACATTTACTGTTAATTCTATTCAACTTTATACATTGCAGATAACTTTTCTCCAATTAAAAAATACATAGAGCTCCAACATTTAGTATCAGTTCACCCTAGGGACCCTGCATCCTCCTAATAGAAAAGGCTGTGCCCTGTGATTCCTCAGTACATTTCTGGGAGCTCCCGATCTATTTATAGCTTGGTGAGTCATGTCCCAGAGTGAAATCCTGTTCTGGGCTGCCAATTTATTCATTAGAATGTGCCAAACTACTGTAGATACACTAATCCAATTTATTATCACATGAGAAAAAAGTGAAAGAGAAGAAGACTGGGGAATTTGTCAAAAGCAATCCTGCGTCCTATATGGTCATACTGATTAAAGACTGAAAATGCAAAATCTAAAACACAACTGTTGTATGCATGAAAATGATAAAGGGTTAGGGGCATGAATATAGATTGTGTGTGTGTGTGTGTGTACTTGAACAATAAACAGGAAAAAGGAAACACTGTTTATTGTTTCAAAGGAACTAGAAGTAAATATGTATCTATGTTACCTAACACTGAAAAGCCTAAGAAAATTAAAAAGTGAGTAATGAATAATTACCCTTAATTTGTACATTCTGAAGTTTCAGACCATGGTTATTCAACAAACCTTTATTTATTCACATACAAAACATCAACTACAAGAACAAGCTACATGCCTGTCCTCCCAGAATTAGGAATATATGCTTGCCCATTGAAGTCTCTCAGAAGTCTTTAAGAAGTGAGCACGGGCAGTCTCCAGTTTGTGAGCTCTGAAATAATATATCTACCTTTGGCTGAGTGTTTTCTTGATTTCTTAGATGATGCTAATATTTAAAATAAATAAGCAGTTCTCTGGAAATTCTAAATCACTTACTGGATGTTTCCAGGACGGTACACTAAGTTATATTAACCTTTTATCTCTCTTTTTTGATGTTTACAGGAAATGATAGAAAAGATGCTTATTAATTATGTGATACAAAGAAAAAGTTGCAAAAGAAACAGGGAAAAAAGAGAAGAAGAAGGAGATGAAGAAGAGAAAGAGAGAAGGGAAGATGAAGAGGAAGAAGGAGGAGGAGAAAGAGGATGAGGAGGAAAGGTCAGGAGGGAATGGTCATAGGAAATAGGAAATCCTTGTGGAAGGATTTCCAGACTCCAGGTAAAATTATTTTGAAATGAATCACAACACAGATGAGAGGACAAACAACCAGATTCAGAGAAATTTTCCCTTAAATTCTCTCAGAAGCTCTGAAATTTGGTATCAGGACATACTTATCACAAAGGGAACAAAGTAATTGTTTAAGTTTTTTAAAATGCCCCTGAAACAACAGGCACTTATGCCCATCTTTCCATCTACCAAGAACACATGAGTTCTTCCAGACAAACTGCAACATCTGCTCTCTGAAAAATCATGTGAGGATTGTCCTATTGGAAGAGATAGCAGTGGAGATATAGGACTGTGGTCTCTGTCTGCAAGGAGCCTCTTCACCCGCAGATGGGAGGGCATGAACGGTGTAGATTCAAGAATTACACGTGTTAGAGTGTACTCCCGTGTTGCCGACAAGTCAGCAAAGCCTCACCCTACTCATTTTACTTGTTTTCAAGATTTTTATGTAATTATTACACATATATTTGCAGCACATCTATCACATTCTTTTAAAAAATGAGCCTGTTAATGTATAGATTATGATTCTTCAGTTGCTTTGCTATGTACTATGTTACTTTGGATGGAATGAGGATGCTCACCTTATAGTATGAATCTAGTCACTTAAGTGCTTGAAGGTGGCACGGACCTGCCTCTTTTTCTCCTGTTTTCATTGGGTCTTGCAGCTAATACCTCCTTTCATTGTCTTTAATGATCTATTATCATATATTTAGCATTGACAAGTAATTTCCTCATATCCAGTATGAAGTGACTCTTTTAGAAAGAATAATTATTATTCTCAGTTATTCTGACCCACTTTCAGTGTCAAACCCATTGCAATAACATTCTGTATTCCAGGGAAGGGATTTAAATTAAAATCAAACAGTTCTAGTCAGTTGTGCTAATACTATCTGTCTGCCAGTTCTCAAAGAAATAGCTAATAAACATTAAAAGTCTTCAAAATAACAAACCATCAGAGAAATACAAAATACATCTTATTAAGAGGACAAGTAACAAAAAATATTGGCAAACACATGGTAAAAGGGAAGACTGGCACATGATTCATTAGAAGGGAAAATTTTATTTATTTCCACAAAAATATATTTTCTTTCTCTCTGTGTAAATGTATGTCCATGTTAATTTATTTATGGATGTATATGAGTGCATAGATGTACATCCACATGTATGCATGTGTGTGGAGGACAGAGGTCAGCCTTGGGAATCATTTCTTAGCTGTGGTCAATGTTGGCTTTGTTTTTAGACCAAGACTTTCTCCCTAGATGCTGAGACTCACTGAGGAGGCTAGAATGAAGGACCAAGAATTCCAAAGATCTTCTCATCTCTTCCACCTCAGCTTAGGGATATGGAACACCCAACCTCAAGTCTAGATTCTTACCTCCGACCCTCATTTTTATGCAATAAGTAGTTTACAAGAAAGTATGTCCCTAACATCCAGAAGATATGTCTAATACATAGAATTTTTTGGAATTATCAACACATAAGTGAACTAACAAGAAAGCAAAATAATTTAATAATTACCATATTAGAATTTTATTCTAAAAAGGATATGTTCATAATTAGGGGATTATCATTCTCATTGTCAACTCACTATATATATATATATATATATATATATATATATATATATATAAACTATAATGTGAACAAAACAGATATTCTTGAGTCTGCCACTCTCAGATGACATTCAGGGAGTAATTGAAGCATGAAGTTACATTATACCACATTCACTTTATATTGAACACTGCATTTTATAGTCATATTTTATTCCAATTTTCAGCATAGGCTGCAGACATTCATAATGCTCCTCATTTAGTCTCAGAAGAATGTGGATTTGTGTGTGTGGGCATATATAAGTAAAACCAAAAAACAAAATTGTTGCTTCTCATTTGTAAATTAAGGTAATACAATAATGTAATCTTAATGTCTGTTATGGCTTTAAGAACTATATTTCTATATATAATGGTTGTGTTTTAAAAATAAGGCCTGGTTTTTATATTTTATATATCTTTTTTTCTTTTGTTCTACATTTAGGTCAAGTCAAATCATATTTGTTACCAAAGACATAAATTTTCACAACGTTCTCTAGAAAATATTCTGAAACCAAATGTAAGTGCTTCTCTATTGTTAAAGATACCCTCCCCCCTTGATTCCTACATGCTTATGAGTTAGATATCAAGTGCCCTGGAAATCATCTCCCTGCTCAGTCTCCACCCACCCTCTGCAGAGACCCCATCACCCTGCACAGTCTCTGCCCACCCACTGCAGAGACCCCATCTCCCTGCACAGTCTCTGCCCACCCACTGCAGAGACCCCCATCTCCCTGCACAGACTCTGCCCACCCACTGCAGCTCACCACAACAAAAGTCACTGTTCTGAAAACACTGCGCACATCTTAATTGAAGTTTTTTTTTTCTCACTCTGTTCATGTTTTTCTTGCCTTTTAGTCTCTCTCATTTCCATTCTTTGAATCTTCCAAGATAGTGTCTTGTCCAGTCTTTCCTCACATTCCAAGTCAGGGCTATTACTCTTCTGATTTTATGTTGACAAAATATCTACTGTTCACAGCCATGAAGACTACTGCCCTGTAAACACCTGCAGCTCAAACTTGTCCTCCTTGAAGACACAGATTGCTATTGCTTTTCTTTATATGTAAAGATTATATATAATATATAAATACATAAAAATATAATTATCATATATATGATAAATTGTTAAAAGTACTCTAAATTTGATTTTCACTTAACTAACATGTCTACATTTGATTTATTGTATTGACAATTTTCAGAATTTTTTCATGATAAATTACCTTGATTTCATAACTCTGACTTTTACCACCCTCTCAAATTTGATTTGATTTGATATGATGATCATTTAAAACCAACTACCATGTATTTCATTTTAAAATTAGATATAATCAGTTGAAAAGGCTCAATTTTTGATTTACTAAGCTAGAAAAAATATATAGATAAATTCATCCCAAGAGTTTAAGAGAGAGTTTTCAAAATTGAGTCATATTTCATATTAATTAAAGAATCACAGTTTTTATTGGTTATTTTATTTAAAGGTTAAATTACTAGTGAAATAGCATAAAATTTAGTATAGTTTTATATTATTTGGGGTGCTGTTCTAGTTTTAAGGAAATCTCATTGGATCTCCACAATTACCCATAGGTAAGGCTAATTAATCTTCAAATAATGCTTGTTTGTGGGAAAATCATGTTTTTATTGCCAGTAAAAGGGTTGCTGACAGTTTCCTTTGCTGTGTTGAAATTGCTAATACAATCCATTCAATCAAATCCATTCAGTCAAATTTCTTTTTCTTCCTGTACTTTTAGATTCCTATGTATGAAATCATACATCATCTATCATAATATTCAAAGGTTTCTAAAATTTTTTACAGTTTTAGACTTTAGGTTATGTCTTTATCCCATGCTAAGCTGTAATTTTGCATAAGGGTAGATAAGAGTTCAAACTTATTCTTCTGCAAGTGAATATCAGTTAATACAGTGCAGAAACACACTACCAGTTTAGAGAAAATAATGGCAAGTAATGCTAATTAATGAAAAAGTGTTAATCAAAATATACCATGACTCAAAAGTATTATAAATAATTACAAATTGACAATTAAATGATGAACAAAGCATTTGAACCTGAACATACATTTGTTATTTTAAAAAATGAAAAAGTCTACAGATGAATGAAAGACTGTTTAACATTATGATGTAGTTAGAAACTGCATCATGCATGTCAACAGGTGTTGGCAAGGATATAGGGAAAAGGAGCAGTTGTATAGTGTAGAGCAAATGAGCACTCATTCAGGAAGACTGAATGGAGGTTTCTCAAAAGGCTAAAGTAGAATTTCTCGTGTGGCCCAGCAATCCTACTTCCAAATACTCACTCACAACAATGGCAACAATGTGTTGAGGTGATATCTGTACCCACCATTGCTGTAATAAGGATTAAGCATAGTAAATTTGTGAAAAACAATGCATGTCATCAAAAGAAGATTTGACAAAATAAGATGTTTCATTGTGTACATACACAATAGGGTATTGCTCAGCCTTTACAAAACTTTCTAGCAATACAGATGAAATTGGAGAGAATTTAGCAAAGCAAAATAATCTTGGCACAAAAAGATAGTCCTACCATGTGTTGCCAATATAGGTTGAAGCTAATTCATAATTGATAATCTAAATCATAGAAAATGATAGAGTGGTGGTTAACAAGACTGGGATAGAAATAGAGAATGATGGGGAAAGGGTACAAAACCTAAAGAGAAATAATGTAGGGCTTTTTATTCCTTTCTAGTTCCATTACAGAGAATGACAGGTATCATTTCATCTTAAAGTTATTGAGAGTCAACTTTTAAATTTATTATGAAATAAGTGAAAGTACAGATGATAAAAAGACATGCCACAAAGAGTAACAAATAACAATAGAGTCAGTATTTTTTGTTTTGGTTTACTCTTCTGACTACTTTATAAATGATGAGAATAGTAATTATAGTACTTAAATGTTGAAGCCAAACAGAAGACTATCAAGAATATGAGGGCAGTTGCTAGGTGAATTGTATTTTTTGGAAAGATAAAAAGAAAAATGCCATGAAGGGTTCACCCTAGGCTGGTATATATAAAATGCTACCTCGACACGTAAAGCTCAGGAGATACCATGGAAGAGGTCAAAGGAAGAAAGTGTCTGCTATGAGATACTACCTCTCATATACAGCAAGGAAGCTTGCCTACAAGACTGCACAACAACACCAGTTGACATGCCAGCATGGATAGGGAAAAATTTCACAAAGGCCCACCCATCAATGAAAAAGCAAAGGCAATTAACAGCTACTGAGAGAGCCTTGAAGAATAGCCCCACTGATAGCCTATCCAGTCTTGAGTAGTCTGCCCTAAACACATAACGCACATTTAAGAGTCTAACTGGACCTAGGAGACTGTATTTAAGTGAGTGTGTGTGTGTGTGTGTGTGTGTGTGTGTGTGTGTGTGTGTGTTTACTGATAAGTAAAGATGAGATTATGGGTTTGAGGGGGTTGGGGAAACAAAGGACCAGTTGGATGGGGACAAGAAGAGGATACAAATGGCGTGAATACGGTATTCATGTATAAAATTCTCAAAGAAATGAAACTGTATTTTTAACACGCACATTGATAGGCCTAGTTATTCATAGCACATACCATTCAATTTAATTGATTTGAACTGAGCCATCTGCTGTCTAATTGCCTCTCAGCCACTGGGATTTATGTAAGTAAATGAACATCAGAGATGGAGAGAATGCTAATGTGAAGTTTATGTTTCATTAAGAATGCCTTCTTGTTCCTGGACAAAAATTAAATCTGTGAAAACTAAAGTAAATTAAAAGAGTCTAGTTTCAAAGTTTGCACTCCTGACTAAGGTGAAGTATTTTCTCCAAGCATTTAAAAAGCAGCCAGAGGGGCTGGAGAGATGGCTCAGAGGTTAAGAGCATTGCCTGCTCTTCCAAAGGTCCTGAGTTCAATTCCCAGCAACCACATGGTGGCTCACAACCATCTGTAATGGGGTCTGGTGCCCTCTTCTGGCCTGCAGGCATACACACAGATGGAATATTGTAAACATAATAAATAAATAAATAAATAAATAAATAAATAAATGTTTTTTAAAAAAATAAAAAAATAAAAAGCAGCCAGAATAACTGAAAAAAAAATTCCAAAACACTGGATATCAGCCAAGAAGAAGGAGCCAGTATCTAAGAGATGCAAATAAAACAGATGGGCTCTCTGGCTGTGTAGAGTAGGGGGGCTTCCCAGGCCAAACAGTAGAAGAAGCAGAGAGTACTTGGATCAAGGGGACATAAGGAGCAGGGTAGAAATGAATCCCAGAAGGGACGTGCTCAGAGAGGTCAGAAGTGTGGAGGGCTTGCAGCCACGAGCTGAGCATTGACTGCAAGGAAACAACCCCCAGCTGCCCAAAACTGCATGGTGAGACAAGAGATGCTTTGCTTCAGTTACACAGGGCTGAACCAGCAAATGTCAGGTTTGGACGTTCATACAGGAAATTTTAATAATGTATAAAACACTTAGACTTTATTTTAGTGCCATTTCGGTGCAAAATTATCCATAGGTCAAATTCTGCCCTGGTCTTTCTTGCCTAAAATTGAAAAGAAATAACTGAACTTGAACTTTAGGAAGTGATGAAGCAGTCTCTTTATAGAAAACAATATCACCAAAGGAAATAACACACAAGGAGTCCTTATGATCCTCCTAGATATCACACTTCTTTTTGTTTTGTTTTGGAATTTTATATTAGATGGCAAATAGTGAAAATTCTATTTTATTGAATGCTAGCTTCTTTATCAGCTCATTGTATTCTATTCTGAGACTTGATTACATTTTTGGAAACCAAACATTTTTAGTCTTTCGCTTTAGCATATATACAAAAGCTTAGCAGAAGAAAAAAAAAACAAGAATGCAAATTCCATGCTCAGATCATTTCTCCACAGATGCTTTGAAAGACAGTCAATAAACAGCTAGTATGAGAGAATATCTCATGAAGTATTTAACTACATGGCTGTCCAGAGTCCCTATTAGATCATGTCATCATAGGTCAGAAGCTGAAAAATCCGCTGTGTTCTTTGTAGAACTGGAAAATAAATCATGTGTAACTGATACAGAATCCTTTACGTATTTATTATTCTGTCTACTGTGTGAATCTGACTTTACTCATGAATAATGCAACCTAAGAAAGACAAGCAAAACAAAACCTTGGAATTGGATTAGTCAAATATTTATTTGAGGTATGGGTACTTTTCAAGACTACAATATTCATATTTCCTTTATTAACAAGGGTGTTATGCGATAGTCAAAGAAAAATGTTCATATGTCTGTTCATATTTGCTGTATGTGATCAGGAGAGATTGCTGAAAAGATGTTTGATTCATTTGACTCAAAGGCAAAATTCCATTGGTCAAAGAGAATAACACGAGTGACTGATGCTTAGATCCATCCCCAAAGATATAGAATAAGTGGGTGTCAGGTACATGTCATGTCCTGAGTTTAGGACACTTCTAGCTCATCACTTAGGCGTTCATATACATCGGAAGAAAAGGCTATTGATGTTAAAATGCCATGTCTGAATTTCCCTTTCCCACATTTTTATTTCACTTGCCAAAGGTATGCCCTATTGTATGTGTGTGTGTGTGGTGTATGTGTGCTGTGTGTGTAGTGTATGTATATGTATGTGTGTAGTTTGTATGTAAATAAAGGATATATCTATATGTATATGTATGTGTGTAGTTTGTATGTAAATAAAGGATATATCTATATGTGCAAAATTTTATGGTATTCTGTGAAAGAATCAACCTCAAATTATTTTGATAACAGAAATTCTAAAATACAACATAGTATAGACACTATATTGTCTAAATTGTAGATAATCTTATTATCATCAAACGACTTCTAAATATCCACATTTCATTTGGTATAGAAGCTTCATGTCCAAATAAGTCAGCACATATAAAATTTGTATGATGAATATCACAATGAAACAATTCCCTCTGATAATATTCAAAAACCAGTACTTGTACGGTGAGATAATGGAAGAAACTTGGGATTACCGTATTCTTCGTATTTTAAGGATGTTCTCTAAACCAAGGCAAATAAAGTTTGCTTCCAGTGCAACCAGGAGAGTCTACTTTCTCTGGAGAGTAGGCATCTGTCTCATTATTAGCTGCTCCGTATTCAGAGCTGTGGAAAAGCACACTCCCATGAAGGGGCTTTATAGGCCAGTTAATCCCTGACATACTTCTGGAACTTCATTGGCTTGAGAATTTTCTATGCTTTCTCACACCTCAAGCCGTATTTTAATTAAGCATGCATGGTTATTTTACCCAGACTTTCCCATTCTACTGTTTGTGATTATTTTTCCCTTCACAGGGGCAAACAATAACGTGGATTCCTAGGTATACATCTAACTAGCCAAGTTAAAAACATTTATAAATTAAAACTTGTTTAGCCAATTTAGAGTAAGATATATTATAAGAATGATGCTAAACCTCACAATTTAGTCATGATGTATTAGATTTACTTCATATTGATATAAAACAAAAATATATAAACAGCAACAATCTAAAACAATAAAGACAAAAAGAGTCTTCAGTCATCAACATGGACACCTGAGGGCTAATCTCTGGGAGAGGGAAAAATAGACTCAGACAACCTTACATTTTTCTGGCTACTTAAAACAACTTTAAGAACAACTACAGACAATGCTGCTATAAACATAGTTGAGCATATACTTTTGTTGTATGATAGGGCATTTCTTAGCAGCATTGTTTGTAATAGCCAGAACCTGGAAACAACCTAGATGCCCTTCAATGGAAGAATGGATGAAGAAAGTATGGAATATATACATATTAGAGTACTACTCAGCAGTAAAAAACAATGACTTCCTGAATTTTGCATGCAAATGGACGGAAATAGAAAACACTATCCTGAGTGAGGTGAGCCAGACCCAAAAAGAGGAACATGGGATGTAATCACTCATATTTGGTTTCTAGCCATGAATAGGGGACGTTGAGCCTATTATTATTATTAGAGAAGCTAATTAAGAAGGTGAACCCAAAGAAAAACATTTAGGCTATGAAAGGAGACAGAGACAAAGACCCACATTGGAGCACCGGACTGAAATCTAAGGGTCCAAATCAAGAGCAGGAGACAGAGCACGAGCAAGGAACTCAGGACCGCGAGGGGTGCACCCACACACTGAGACAATGGGGATGTTCTACCAGGAACTCACCAAGGCCAGCTGGCCTGGGTCTGAAAAAGCATGGGATAAAACCGGACTTGCTGAACATAATGGACAATGAGGACTACTGAGAACTCAAGAACAATGGCAATGGGTTTTTGATCCTACTGCTCCTACTGGCTTGGTGGGAGCCTAGGCAGTTTGGATGCTCACCTTACTAGACCTGGATGGAGGTGGGTGGTCCTTGGACTTCCCACAGGGCAGGGAACCCGGATTACTCTTAGGGATGATGAGGGAGGGGAACTTGATGTGGGAGGGGGAGGGAAATGGGAGGTGATGGCGGGGAGAAGGCAGAAATCTTTAATAAATAAATAAACAATAAAAAATAAAATAAAAAATAAAAAAAAAGAACAACTACAGAGAGAGACCAAATCAAAAGGAGGTAAAGAATCGAAACCAAGGACTGAAAAAGGTTCGAAAACCTGGAAATTACAGAGACCATTCCCGAGAAGAAAGAATTATCCAGAGGGGGGAAAAAGTTCACAAAATTTAGTAAGCCACTGTTTTGTTTTGTTTTGTTTGGGGGAGGGGAATCTAATAAGATATGTAAACATAGTATTAATCAGTCATTAACATAAAGTGTCCAGAGTTCTCTCAAAAAAACATGTTGAACCATAGCTAGGCAGAGAAGAGAGTTCATAATTATCCTCTACCACATTAAAGAAGTGAACCATCATCAGATGGACAGCACCTTAATAATTTCAGCAAACTGTCACAAGAATGAGGGTCAGTGTAAACCTGCCATGGTAAAGAGTTGACACCAACCAACAAGTAACCTAATAACATGCCATTGCCAAGACTAATGCTTTCTTTTGTTGTTTTGTTTTGCTATGGTTGGAGTGGGCAAGCAATTTAAATCAGGGATATATATATATATATATATATATATATATATATATCAACGTTATTTCTTTTCTTCTATGCTAAGTTTATACATGTATACCCTACATCTTGTTTGTATCCACACACACTCCAACTCCTTTGTACTCCCCTTACAGTAACCCCAAAGACATTTCCCTCAACACATCATGTCCCCTTTAAAAACAAAACAAAGAAAACAAATTTGGTCATATACTAGGACTCAGGCAGCTTATCAATGATCATCTTGCTCAAATAAAGTGGCTGTTCTTCCCTTAGCAGTCATCAACTTCCACCTGCTCCTCAGTAAGGGTTAGGCATTAAGATCTGCCCCAGGTGTACTGGAATTTTTAATTGGTTTAATCGTGTGCAGTTATCTTGCAGGTAATATTGCTGCAAGAAGCCCATGCATCTCTATTATCACCAACACTACATACAAAACTTGCCGTTGGCTATGCTGTAACTCGCACAGGTGAGCCCATGTTTCCAATAGTAAGGATATTACTTCATGGTCCTTCCTGGTAGAAGATCACACATAGATATTTTAATAAAAAAGAAGAATTATTATTGACCTAAATGATGGTAACTCAAAGAACAGCAGATATAAAATAGAAGAACGTGTGTATTAGTTCCTTTTCTGCTGCTGTGTCAAAACACTATGACAAAGCAATTTACAGACAGTTTATTTGAGCTAGCACTTCCAGAAGAACAAGAATCCATCATGCCGGGGAAGCATGACAACAGGCTTTTCGGAAACAGATATAAGAAGCTGAAATACAACATCATTTACCACAAATATGAAATTCATATTTCATATTTGAACTTAAAGAAGGTCAGGCTTTGTACTCTCAACGCCAAACCTCAGTAACAGATTTCCTTCAGCAAATCCACACTACATAAGCTTCCACAAATAGCGCCATCAACTGGAGATCAAATGTCTAAATGTTTGAGTCTATGAAGAATATTGTTCATTCAAAGCACAACAATGCACATCTCCCATCTTATTCTAGGTGAGATTTCCTATTAACATATTTTAAT
The DNA here is from genome assembly GCF_950005125.1 of Chionomys nivalis. Taxonomy (NCBI): domain Eukaryota; kingdom Metazoa; phylum Chordata; class Mammalia; order Rodentia; family Cricetidae; genus Chionomys; species Chionomys nivalis. The sequence goes on along the minus strand of NC_080104.1, from coordinate 16,048,081 downwards.
GTGTTATTTCTTATTAAAAGTGAAGCACATTAGTTTTTACATAGTATATTAAAACTGCTAGCTTAATGCTGGCAAAATTATAATAATTGTATTACTCCTAATTTTTATGATTATTTGGTTATGCTTACATATAAATCGATTACATGCATGTTAATTTAAAACTTGTTATCTGATATAAAACGAATGTATTGTATTCTAAATTATTAAACAATAGAAAATGCACTAGAGAAAATAGTTAACTATAATCATAAGGAAGATTCGCTCTCTTGGTACAATCTTCTCTTATATCAGAATGTCAACTACACTGATAATAAAATAAAACCAAAGAATAATGGAAATTCCTTAGACAGAATGGAAGAAGAAGGAAAGACACTTTGTTTTGCAAATATGTTTACTTCTAAAGATAATGCTTACCACAAAAAGAAAGGAAACAAGACCTTCACAAAGATTCTAATAGCTTTCTGACAATGTGATTACTGAGATAATGGAGTTCTGCCCCTGGGAAATTCCAAGTATGGTATGTCTTAGGAAATGTAAAAATTAGTTTGGACCTATCATTAGACACTGAGATGGAAGACAAATCCCACCGTTAATGGCAAGAATTTTGTTTTCTGAAATTTCCATGATGGCAACTGCATTGCAAGAGATGAGTCTGAGGTATATGAATGCATTCTCTCTGGTAATGAATGTTAATAAAAATCTATTACTCCTCTTCTCTCAAACATCCACTTTACCTTAAGTTGTGGAGCTATGTTTTGTTTTGGATTTTTGTCGTTTGTATTTGCTGTGGAAAACAGATGCCTTTGCTTGCCTCAGCTTGAATTAAAATTTTCTTTTCTGTTAAATATTTATTTTGTTATTTCTGTTAAAATAATTATTTGTGAAATAATTATTTTGTGGTTAAATTGGGTCAGTGATTGAAGGCTGTTCATATTTGAGTCCTTAGATAGTTTTAAAATAAAAACTGATCATAAAAAGCCCAACTGAAAAGCAGCTGCATGTCCTCCAGTTTTATAGAAATACATTTTTACCTAGCTGCAAGCACTGTGAGCCTCAGTGATGATCAGCCTGGTGAGATATGCCCATTGGTTCAGGGATGTTGTGAAAGATCTTTGGTATAACCAACCACCTTCTGATTCCATTTAATGACCGCTCCACACAACAAAACTCATGCCTGGTTCTGTAAACTAAGTCAAGGGCCTGATGATGGATGCAAAGAGATCCTTCTTTTAATATTTCACTAAACTGATATAGTATCAAATTGTTTTCTAAATTATAATCTTCATGCCAATAATAGTGCAGCTCTCAACGCTAATCATAGAATCTTTTTTATGTAATGAATGACAATTAATATAAAGACTTAGAGCTGGTTTATATGAAAAGAATAGTGGCTGTGGAAGTTGCTAACACTAAACAAAACATTTATCTGACTTCCTACCAACACTCTTATATCCGTGAGCTCCCATGAGCCCTGCTGAGTTGTTTCTGTGGGCTGTGTTCTCATGGTGACCTCAACCACTCTGGCTCCTACAGTGCCCTGATCCTCTTCTTCAGGGTTCCCCAAATTCTGCCTAATGTTTGGCTGTCTGTCATTGCATTTGCTCCCATCAATTACTGAATGAAGCCTCTCTGATGATGGTTGGGCTACGCACAGATCTATGGGTATAGCAGAATATTCTTAGGAAGAATTTCACTGACTTTTTTGATTAGTTTTGTTCGACTCTACCCTAGGTCTCTACGCTGTCTAGCCTCTGGCTTCTGGTCATAGAGCCAGTGTCAGGTGTGGGCTCCCTCTCAGGGTATGGGCCTCAAGTTGGGCCAGTCATTGCTTGACTGCTCCCACAGGTTCTAAACCACCATTACACCAGCACATCTTGCAGGCAGGACAAATTATAGGTCAAAGGTTTTGTGGCTGGGTTAATGTCCCAGGCAAAACATTGGAAGCCTTACGTCCTTACAGAAAATGGCTGGTTCAGGCTTTTTAGTCCCCAACACTAGGAGACTTTCCAAGGGTCACCCTCATAGGTCCCAGGAAATTTCCACTACATTAGGTTTCCACATTAACCCTCAAACGCCACCCAATTCCAGTTGTCTCTTCTTCTGGAACTCTCCCTCCATTCCCCAGCACACTCCTCTTCCCATCCACATCCACCCTCACTCCAACTATAAAATCTATTCTATCTCTCCTTCCCAGGGAGAAGATTCATGAGTCCCTGATTAAGACCTCCTTGTTACTTAGGCTTAGATGTTATTGACAGTTGATAACTTCTAGGAAAGTGGGAGTTGGTTTTCTTTAAAGATTGACCGCTGATAGATTGCTTAAGCTTTGGTAGACGGCTCCATACCCATGAGTATATGGGAAGTATAAAAGGACTCAGTGGGTTATATTTTTAGAAGAACAAAGGACATCAAGTTGGGAAGCTAAAAAAATGTAGGAGAGTGCATCTTGGAAGAGTATGGGGGCATTGAGTGGTGAATTTGATCAAACACATTTATGAACTTCCTAAAGAATTAATATATTTAAATTCCAGTATTAATGAACCCCACAACTCAGAGGAACTATTGGTAGTTGACATCTGCCAGGGCAGGAACAGTCTGTATTCCTCAGTGATACAACTTTTGTAGGTTGTCCATATTCCAGTGGATGATGATATACCATTGTACATACTGGAAGCACAAATTTGATGCAGTGGGAAATAAGCATAAGCTTAGGATAGAGATGTGACTATGTGTCTGGAAAGAGTTTGTAGTGAATCAGGAGTAGATATGATTGAAATTCATTTTATATATGCATAAAATTCGCAAAGAATAAATTACAGTATTAATTAAATACCCAGATGCATAACTTTAAGCTTTTATTCATATTTGCAGAAATTTGAGACATAATACCAGAATTTCCAGATTCTGACAATGCTGTTTGTATAAAGTTCTTGGTTTATTGAATTTATTAGATGGTAGTTTCTTTTTAGGTGTATCACACTAGATGAAACTTGGCAAGCAAATTTTCTTTTTATAATTGAAAAAGAAAGACCTCAAAACTATGAGAGTCTTAGTTAGGGTTTCTAGTTCTGTGGAGAGACACTATGAATATGGCAACTTTTAAAAAGCAAAACATTTAAGTGGGGTGATAGGCTTACAGTTCAGAAGTTCAATTTATTATCATCATGATATGACATGGCACCATGCAGTCAGACACAGTGCTGGAGAATTAGCTGAGAGTCCTACATCTTGCAGGCAATAGGACATGGACTGTAATATTGTGAGTAGCTTAAGCATAGGAGACTACAAAGCCTACCCCTCCACACATGACACACTTCCTCCAAGGCTACACCTGCTTTAGCAAGGCAGCACCTCCTAATAATGACACTCCTTTGGGGATCATTTTCTCTCAAACCATCCCAATGGGAAAGAAGAGATTATTTCAATCCATGAAAGCTACTATATGTCCTCTTTCCATCATTGTTCCTTGCAAAGATCCTCTCTACTACTTGTAATTTTAGATCTCTTACAAATACAGGACATTGTCTCAACCAATATTAAGAAGCATGCATTAATAAACCTGACCACTTCACAGGAAGACTTTATAAACAACTTCTGCAGATTTGACAAGAGAGAACCCAAACTGCATGTGATAAATTGACAAGAAATAAACAAAGTGAGCATGTTAACACATGATTCCCAAAAAGAGGGGAAAGAAGGTCCAGAAATTGTCATCATTATTTTTTAAGTAGAATGTTGATTACTCAGGGAATGCTTTTTAGGAGACATGAGCATTTATGGTTTTGTTTGCAAATATTTTGTTTATCAATATGTGACATATTTTAGGAGGTATAAACACACATAATCATGCTGTAATTAATTAAGGTTTAGGGGCAGAAACACTTCTAAAAATTGACAATGGAAATACTATTTGAACGGGAAAATAAGAAATGAAAAAGGGAAAGAAGAGAGACAATAAATGAATGGCTTGAGCAGTAGCCTTATTAACACCAGGAGATTGGAATTATTGATTATTTGCTGTATATTACATGCATCCTTTTATTCATTTTGTATTATCCGTATATCTGTGTAACATGCATGCAAGTGTGTGTGTGCATGTTATGTCTGTGTATGTGTTTGTGTATGTGTGTGTGTCTGTGAGAGAGTTAGTGAGTGTGTCACAACACACATGTAGAGACAAATACAACTTTTAGGATTTGTTCCTTCCTGGGTATCTAGGAAATTTACCTTAGGACATCAAGCTCGCTAACATGTACCTTTCTCTGCTAAGCTGTCTCACAGGCCCTATGCAGCATTCAATATATCAAGCTGTCATTACAACATTCACAATTATGATGGTGACGGTAATTTTCATTTAGAGGTGTAGAGTTTAAGTAACTTCTCTGCGTTAGTAACATTTGGAGTATAACCTATTACTTTTTGTTTATGGGTGTGTAAGTATTTAGGATTACCTCTGCAAATTGTCTTTACAAATAGGATGTTAAAAGAGAATACTAGTTCTTTTCCAATATTTTCACTCAATGATTGCAAACTTCTACCAGGGTTTAAAATTGAGGCAAAGGAGCAGGAGTCTCTGAAAATGATATAATCTAACATCAACACTCTTCTATTCTTGCTGTTGCTTATTACTGCACAATAATCTACATAGTAATTCAAGATCTGGAAACAAATATTTTGCACTTTTCGCATCTTTGAGGATGGTTGATTTGTGAATAGCTTAACTGAGCAACCTACCTATTTAGTCAGGAACAAACTTGATGTGTCAGCTCTCCTTGGCCCTTCTCTCTCAACATGACACTTTAATTTACCCTATCTTTCCATTAACCTCATCACCTCACACTGTAGACAGACTTCTTCTTTGTACTAGATCTTTTTACAGTAAGTTCTCAAAAAGTAAATACCTCAACTGACTGAGGTTAAGATGCAGGAATTTAAAGACCTAGATATACTCAGAAGTTGCAGAACGTCATCATTGATACAAAACACAACTCTTGCATCAAAGTGAATAAACAGCAGTGTTTTCTGTACTAAACATCAGTGACAGTGATCTAGGAACATGACATCAGGTTCCCCTGTATGACCTATTACACTGTGGATGTGTTTACATAGATCTGTGTGGTTCCAAATAAACAGAAAAACATAAATCAAGGTCTTTTCCAAATCTGTTACTGAGATATCAAGTAAATGATTAAAGTATCTGCTATAGGCTTTAGATGATATCTGATGATCTTCTTAGCTTTGGGAATTAATGGGAGACTGTGGTCTGCCTAGAACACATTCTAGAGATTTTACCTAATAATCAAAAGAATATTATGTCAGTTATAGAAGTGGACAATAAGTGGCTGTTTTTCCATACCCTATTAACCAAATAATCATAAGAACCATGCCAGAGCCAAGCATAAAAGGAATGTACTCACCTTTTCCATTGACAGATGCACATGTGGGGAGGGGAAGATGCTGATAGTAACCATCTTAAGAAAAAGATTCCAAAGTCTTGAAACCAGCATATTCTAGATAATAAGAATCACTAATAACTAGTAGTCTTTTTGATCCATACTTACACAATTTGTGTCATAAATATGTAAATTTGTTGAACTGAAAACACTTTAACCTTCCCAATGAAACAAAATGGGTTGAGGTAACCAAAGACTTCCATCAGCAGGAAGATATGTCTAAAGTACTACTGTTTAGGTCAAAACCACGTATCAGTAGCCTGAAGAAAATGCATGAAAGTACTATTAAAGAGGACTCACCAAAGTGTAGTAGTTTTACCACAAAAGATTTCAAACACCCTCACACAAAGTTTACGAGTTAAAAGATTAATTCTGTGCTACAGCAGGGACTTTAAGCTGCCTAATCGACTCAGACATATCCCTTAGGTTCCATTTCCCCTCCAGTCAAATTGAAATAGAAAGTAATTATTGTGATGGTGCCTTGCATTGCAGAAAACAGAAGTTATACCCAGCTTTACTCAAGCTTGGAAAACCCCACAGCATTAACTTTGCAATGTGAAGAGAATACTAAACTCAGCCACCCTACATGTTTTGTTAAAATTAATCTACAACTCTGAATCTTATAGAGGCCCATGCCCTTTCAGAAACATCAGCTGAACCTAAGATTTTAGAAAATAAAAGTCCCTCATAAAGGAACTTCCAGGCTCACAGACTATTGGAAGTTTACCCTAGGAAGATGCTGGGTGGTTCTCAAAATTTCAGTCTGTGCGTTTTACATTTTTTGAAACACTTATTCTATAAATCACATAAAGATGTTCTAGAATTTCATGGGAAGCAGAGATGTGCTGCTTGGACTCTGGCATAAAGCAGAAAAGCCTCAGAAAATGGAGGTAGCAGATACTTGCCACCTGACATTCACCGTGTCAAGCAGAAACCGTAGGACAGTGTGACTTGGAGATGTTCTCTGTTACCTGCGTCAATCACGTGAAAAGCATTTTAATGTATTTCAGGAACTTTCTCAACATTTCACTGCAGATCTTTTCTGACATTTAAGTTGAGCATTTCTAGATGTTTTCCCTTGAGTCTCTGATCTTAGAAAAAAATGCAAGCATAACAAAGAAAAATTAAGGCTTAGAGTCCTGATACCCTGGCCCTTGAGTGCAAGTATGAGCTCTGAGTAGAAGATAATTAAGGACAACAGTGCATTTCCAAATGGCCTACAGTAAGCAACCAAGATGGCTGACAAATGGGATGCTGAATGTTATAAGGATCTCGGATTTGGCAACTGTCTACTAAGGTGCCATTTCACAACAAACATTGATGGGTACTGGTGATCCTTGGAGAACCACTAGGAGGAAAAAAACAGAAAATAAAATTGAGAAGAGTAAGAACATAAATCCTGAATCTATTTGTGGTATATGACAAAAATGGGTATATCCATGATTAACCATACAAATGTTAGTTCTCTGAAAAATACTAATGGAGTTTATAAGACACCAGGTGAAGTTATTAAAGGTATAGAGGGTGAAAATAACAAATATAATGAATGAAATGGAGGCTTTCACACAGCTACCATCCATTTTAAAATAGTATGAAAGGCAGATACAAATGCATTGCAGTTTTGTGGCAACATACAAATATGAAATGCTGGGAAAAGTTTCCTCAATAAGAGATGCTAGGTCACTTGGATACTGAGACTGGGGAGATGGGGAACTTTAAAAAGTCTTTTCATCCACCAAGACACCAAGAAGTGGACTTTCCCTCCCCTTAAATTCTAGTCATGCTGTTTTTCCTCAGAAAAACAATAGAAAATATAACAGCACAGACTGCAATGTGTTTATTAGTGGAAGTGGTACTTTTTTAGCTTCCCTGATAAATCTGGGCTCATCACCACACAAACAACCTAAGTTAGTGCCCTGGTAATATAAAACAAATGACCCAGCCTTCTAGTAGCAGACACATGGATAGGTTTCCCATAAATATGCATAGTGAAGCTCTACAGATATTAGATAGCCCAGATACATGAAGAGTAAATTTCCAAGTCAATAACCATACACTAAAGTCAAATGTCCAGCCTTGAATTTGAGTTAAATTAATGAACAGAAACTTTCATATTTTTAAATAACCTTGACACATGGACCCTCTTCATTTTACATTATTAGGGCCCAGAATTATTAAACAGCACAAACAGTAAGCTGGGCTGCAATACCATTGAGATGACTTTGCTTTCACAAAAAGACATGGTTGAGCTGAAATTACAACCACGTAGAAAAAAATACAAAAACATCCATGCTCAACAAATATACAGAGATTATATAAACAACTACACATAGGCAAGAAAATCTATCTGCCAAATGTTTGACTCTTCCACATGAGATAGTACCAAGAGGTGGACACCCATGGAAATTCTCTCGCTGTAAATTGCCACCTGGGAAACTGACTTTGAAATTTGGTAAGAGATGGAAAGACAAGTTTTTGTGGTAGATAGAAAGGGCTGCAAGACCAACTAGCTTAAAAACTTCCTTAGATCTAAGACAAAGGAAGGAAAAGAAGAGTGGCAGAGAATAGTTACAGGCATCAGAAGCTAGTGAAGACCTGTAAGTGTTGGTGGAAATGATTTCATGTATCCGGGATGCAAGCTATTCAGATGTTACATGGTAGAAAGTGCATTCACTAACTTTAAAAGTTTCTAGGTTAATTGTGCAATAATACAGCATTTTATTAGAACAAAGATCTGAAAGAGACATTGGCTTATCTCAAAAACCAAGACACTGTGACTTTAATTCTTTTTTCCTTTTGTTTAAAATAGATTCTTCTCTCTTATGATATATCCCAACTTGTTTCCCCTCCCTCCAGACATCTTAGTCTGTACCATATTCCCTCTCCCCAAGGTCCACTATCCCTCTGTTTCTCTTCAGAAAAGAGCAAGTCTCCAAGAGACACCAACAAAACGGGAAAAAACAAGATGCAATGAAACAAGCTGCATGTCCTCATATTGAGGCTGGACAATACAACCCAACATGATTCACCATGAGAATATTTAGATCTCATGGTTCTGAGAAACACTCAGTCAATATTGGTATATCACCGTAGACAGGACTATGTTTTTATGCAAGGCTGAATGAAACCCTTTCCTCTCAATTTTAATCAAAGCATTTGTGTAAAGTTATTTATAGTGCCTTCAACTATGAATATCTTTGACCCATTTTACAACAGAAAAGGAACTTGTATTTGTGCCTACTTGGAAAGCACATCTGTCTAGATGATACAGATGTAAAGTAGACTAAACAGAAAACTGATTGTCACCTTATGGTTTGAGATGTAGTCATTACCAATGGAGTATTGTTGAAGAATTTGTAGGCTATTATAAATGCAGATAGATAATATGCAAGGTCATTCTTACATTCTCATCTTTTTAAGTTTAATATATTTTTAATTTATTCTACAAAAATTTCATACATTTCTACAATATATTATGGTCATAAATATTTCCTACTTTCAACTCCTTCAAGATATTCCTACCACAGCTACCTTTCAAATTCATAGCCTCTTTTTCTTAACCCACAGAATCTAATGAGGGTTTCTCATATTTACATAGGTGTCAAGCCATTCACAGGAACATGAGCAACCTAAAAGGAGCCTCTTCCTTGAAAAAAACTGACACTGCCTCCCCTAGCCATCAAGTTCCAAAAGATCCTTATATTTCTACACCTCACATTTATAAACTAGTCATGTACCATCTTCTTTAGCCTTATTTATTATAATCTGCTCAAGCCATTTTAGCCTAACTTAACACTTTGGGGATATTTCTGATATAAGAGGCAATTACAGGTCTTTTGAAAAGGGAAATTAACCTTCATGACTGCTATTCTTCAATTTGGGAGTTATGTCTTAATCTTTTTTGTGAAGACTCCTATTCTTATCTTATATGATTTACTTAGTTTTGGTTTAACAATGAAATTACTTAATTTTTTTAGCTAATAGAGATTTCAAATAAACATTTCTAGTGCTCACAGCATTATAATAAAAATTAGATACTTCTTCTCTATTTCCCCACAATTACTAACATTTTCCCTTTATTCATTTGATGACTAAGAATCTAGTAATCCACTCCTCTATAAATTTTATTTTCTAAGAGTTTCCTTATTTACATTTGTTCAACTATGTTCATATAAGCATTATTTGCAATAGCCAGAACCTGGAAACAACCTAGATGACCCTCAATCAAAAAAAATGGATAAAGAAAATGTGGTACATTTTCACAGTGGAGTATTACTCAGCAGAAAAAAAAATGACACTTTGAAATTTGCATGAAAATGGATGGAACTGGAGAAAAACATCCTGAGTGAGGTAACCCAGACCCAGAAAGATGAACATGGTATGCACTCACTCATAAGTGGATACTAGCTGTAAAGTAAATAATATTGATCTTACAGTCCATGACCCTAGAGAAGCTAAGTAACAAGGTGAACCCTAAGAAAAACATATATAGATCTACCTTGAAAGAGGAAATAGAAAAGATTGCCTGATAAAAATGGGAGCATGGCGGTGGGGGAGAATGGAGGGTGGAAGGTGAAAAGGAGAGAAGGGGAGGGGCGAGGAGAACTTGAGGGAATAGGATTATCGAAATGGAGGAAGGACAGAGACGAGAGCAAGGAAAGAGATCTCTTGATTGAGGGAGCCATTATGGGACCAGCAAGAAACTGGCACTAGAGAAATTCCCAGGAATCCATAAGGATGACCCCAGCTAAGAACTTAAGCAACAGAGGAGAGAGTGCCCGAACTGGCCTTGCCCTATTGTCAGATTGATGACTATCTTAAATGTCACCATAGAACCTTCATCCAGCAATTGATGGAAAAAGAGGCAGAGACCTGCAGCAGAGCACTGGGATGAGCTCCAAAAATCCAGTAGAAGAGTGGGAGGAGTGAGAATGAATGCGAGTAAAAAGGTCAAGATCATGATGGGGACACCCACTGAAGCAGTCTACCTGAGCTAACAGGAGCTCACAAACTCTAGCCAGACAGGGAAGGAACCAGCATAGGACCAAACTAGACCATCTGAATGTGGGTAACAGATGTATGTCTGGGGCAGACTGAGGGGCCACTAAAAGTGGGACCAGGATTTATTCCTACTGCTTGCACTGGTTTTTGGGTAACCCATTCTCTTTGGATGGATACCTTGTTCAGCCTAGATATAATAGGGAGGGCCTTGGACCTTCCCCCAAAGCAATGTTCCTTACCCTCTCTGAGGAGTGGATGGTGGGGGGTGGACGGAATGGGAGGAGAGGAAAGAGTGGGAACTGGGATTGGTATGTAAAATGAAAAGAGATATCTTGCTTCCTTTTTAAAAAATAAAATAAAATAAAAAATATTTCCTTATTTATATCCTGTAGATCATATACCTAAAGGATGTCTCTTTCCCAGACAGCTATGGATGTAGCATGCTGACTAACTTAAATTCAGCGAGAGAAATCTGAGCAAACATGTGCTCTCTGCATGGTTAGAGGAAAGGAGGGTGACAAATTGCCTGGTGATTAAAATTACTTGAAACTGAAGTTGAATTTGGCAAGAATGGATTAATTTACCAAGTTGGGATAAGTGCGCTGGAAATCTAACTTTGGGCTAAATATGAGTTTTTGGAAGCAAGTTGTATAATCAAATGATGAAGTTTAGAGTGTTATTAAATTATTTTAGTAGAGGCTAGCAGTGGTTTGACATTTAAGAGTGCTCGTCATGTTTCCAAAAGGCCCTAGTTCAGTCCTAAACACCAATACCAGGCAGGCCACTACTGCCTGTAATTTTAGCTCCAGGGTATGTGACACCTTATTTTGGCCTCTAGAAGCACCTGCACACATATATCTTACACACACACATGCACACACGCACGAAAATAAATCTTTAAAATATGTATAAATTATTTTTATTAATTTTAACAATTAAGATGCATTTTAGTTTACATATTTTATAGTAAATTGAAATAGTGAAAAAACTAAGCAACACGGATTAAAATCATATAGAATGCAGAGAATCAGTTTTAAAACAGAGAGGAACAGGGGTTCCTAACTGCCAAATTGAAGGCGTAAGTCACAAACAATCCCACACCAGTTTGGAATTATGATTAATAGAATGGTTATTTATTTAAAGGGGAAAACTTACAGATCACCGTCCCAGACAACAGCCCTCTGCACAGTCAGGAAAGGAGCCAATTCGCTGGAAGTGGAGCCGGAAACCAGAGAGAGAGCAGAGGGAAGTGGCCACTTTTTTAAAGGGAGAGAGACCACACCCCAATGGGCTGGTATCTCAGAGGCTATTGGCTGAAGGAGCGGAAGGAGCTCCCGCAACACCAAATGATTTTAATTCCAATCTATATAAATACATACATTTAAAAAGTTACTCTGTGTGACTTATCCTAAAATGTGGTTTATAGACAATTTAACACAAAGTCAAATTACTAAGTATCTAATTACTTCAAACTGGGAAAATCCCGTAACAAATAAAAAGAAAAACAAATCTAAACAACAACAACAACAAAAACACCTCTAGAACAATTCTGGATTTTAAGATCTAGAAGATAATAGACACAAATTCAAAGAAATTCCCATTGGAGTGTTTATGGCTATGTGTTTAGAAAGTTGATTTGGGAAGTGAACACAGACCCAGAGAATAAAGATTTCAGCATCAACCGGCTATGTTAACTTTCTGTGTTTATTTCAAAGATTTCCTGGAGACAACACTCTGTGTTATTCAGAGTGTCTTAGAGGGACATATCTTCCATGACTTAATACGTGGTAACTTTGTTCCAATTCTGAAATTAACCCCAAACCTACTATAGGCTGAATAGATGCTCTGCCGCTGAGCCACCTCTCAGTCTTCTTGGTAGAATTTTTTATCCCCATGTTGGGGACAGCTTTATTAAAGAGTTTTGTAAATGCTAAATGAACTGCCTCAGCAAATAATGAATTTCCTATTAGTCAATTATTTATGTATCTGTTTGACAGGCATTTGGCAGGACTGGCCTTTCAGATTTCTTACAAGAAAGTGTCTTGTAAGTAAATCAACTTTAGTAGGGGTATTTTATTCCTGAAGCCAATAACTCACTTGAGTAAAAGTAAATTTTTTTAAAGATAAGTCTTTTATGTAGTCTAATCTAGCCTCAAACTCACAATTACCCTGCCTTAACTCTGAAGTGATGGGAAAATTTACTCCTAAACTAAGGGACCACAGACCAGAAGAAGGGTGGAACAGCAAACTCACCTGGGCCAGGTAGAGATCCAGCCATGGCACTCTCCTCTGAGAATCTCCGCAAAGCAGCCAAAGGAGGCAGGTCTGCTCGAAGCCAGCTGTGAAGGGCACAGCAATGTGTTTGCAGCTGCTGAATGCAGTAGGCGGAGATGGCAAGAACGGCAAAGCATGTTATGAATCATTGCCGCGTATGTGACAGTTATGTAGCTTGGTCCTCTCGTGGAGCTCCTAACAGTGCTAACAGGGGCTGTCTCTGACTATTTCACTGGTTTTTAGGACTCTATTCCTCATAAGGCTACCTTGCCCAGCTTTAATACAAGAGAAGGTGTTTGGTCTTATTGCAACTTGATATGCCATGTTTTATTGATATCCACAGGAGGACTGACCTTTTCTGAATAGAAACGGGATTGGGAGGAGTTTAGAGAGGGCCAACTTTAGTCAGCATTTAAATAAATAAATATTTTTAAAAGAAATAAAATAAAATATGAAACACAGGAGATACAGAATCATTTTGTGAGTCAGAACAAAAAAATCCTAAAGAATGACCTCAAATAGTTCAAAGGAGAAAGAAAGGAATCCGATGTAGAAACTCAATTTGAAGTAAACTCTCCTTACAGTCACTTGTTCAGTTTAGATTATTGCTGAAACCAGGGTTTAAAACTTGATCATCAGATATTGCTGTGTTGGCATGTATCCAGAACCGTGACAGTTGATGAAATATACTGAACCTGGGCCAGAAGCCAGACCCCCACAGTCCAGTGACACTGTATTAGGAAAAAACCCTTTCCGAGCAGAAGCAGAGAAACGACACAGGCTCAGTAAGTGGCTTAGACATACACAAACCACTGATGAATCCTGCAGGGATTGCCCACTCTGGGTTCCCATGGTGTAGTCCTGTTTTCTTTCTTCGGAGCTCTGAGAACATGACAAAGCAGAGTGATCAGAAACGTTAAGAAGAAAATCAGGCTACTGAGTGCAAACCCATTCTGACGTCAGTAATGTTTGGCAACAAAATCAAGAAATGAAAGGATGAGGCTTAAGCAAAGCTCAAGTGTCAGCCGCCCTACCTTGTGCCTATGGATATTGCTGAAGGACGCTAAGGTACAGACCCAACTGAAGTTCAGTCACAATCAGTCTGCTAGCATCGTGCAGGTCATTCTGGCACCTGTGCCCAAAGCATCCATTTGTTCCTGTGACATACTAGGAAACAATGAGGGGAGAAGATGGATTTTGTGCTTGCTTATGCGAGTTTTTATCCATGATAAAAAAAATTCAGTGTCATGAAAAAATGCTGTACCTGATTCAACTGAACAACAAAGGCATATGCCAAAGGAGCTTGGTTCCCAGGTTCCCATGCCCTTCCTTTACCTCAGCACACCACGTATTATGTGATGAGCTGTATCCATTCATATCAAATGGCATTACCTCACTCTGCTTCAAAAGACCCATCTTCCATCACTTCACAGTGGGATACCCTTACCACCTTTAAACCTGTCTTGAAGGAAAGCGCCACATTTTTGGTCATTCTCTATTGCTCCTTATTTGACATATAGAAAACTGTGAAATTGTTATACTTAACTGCCAGGTTTTTGCCTCATGCATCACTGAGATAAGTTTTCAGTGCTGAGCCTGGCTTCACTCTGTCTGTGAGCCCTGTGACAGTTTTCTGTGCACTGAGTAACATGATCATATTTAGCAATGTGTGCATTGCCTGGGCAGAACTGACTCTGATATGAAAAGTCTTTGTCCAGCCATGCTTAGAAAGGGTCACTGAGGATCTCAGAAGGCTCCCATCCAAACTTATACCAAACATCTGATCGTTACCATGCAGGGAACAAAAAAGAATGGGCTGTTGTAATATGAGCGGCTGGGCTGCGTCCCCGGCACCCGGCCGCCCACATGGCTAGCTTATGCCCCGAAATAATTACACGGAAACTGTATTCTTTTAAACACTGCCTGGCCCATTAGTTCCAACCTCTTATTGGCTAGCTCTTACATATTGATCTAACCCATTTCTAATATTCTGTGTAGTACCACGAGCTGGCTTACCAGGGAAGATCTTAACCTGCGTCTGTCTGGAGTGGGAGAATCATGGCGACTCCTCACTCGGCTTCTTTCTCCCAGTATTCTGTCTGTTTACTCCACCCACCTAAGGGTTGGCCTATAAATGGGTCAAGGCAGTTTCTTTATTAAATGAAAGTAATTCCTCCATCAATGGGCACAAAACAAAAATGCAATGTCCTATTTACCATTAATTCTCAACCTGTAGTCAGTTGAGAAGAAAGCATCCACTGAGGAATTGAATAAATCAGATAGGGCTGTGTATGTCTGTGCTGGCATTGTCTTCATTTTTTCATTGATGAACAAGGACATAACTCCCCATGGTTGAAACTATCCCTATACAAATGTGGTCTAGATTATATAAGAAAGCTGGCTAAGCATGAATTACTAAGAAATAGCCTGCATGATGCAAATACAAGAGAGGCTTTATGAATAGGTTCCATTCACTCAGGAATTAAGGCCCAATAAACATCTAAGACTTTATAAATCATTTATATCAAAGGGGAAAGAAATCAACTGGGTGAAGAGGAAGTCCACAGGGAAGGAGAGAATCTTTGCCAACTATACATGTGATAAAGGATTAATATCCAGAATATTCAATGAACTCAAAAAAGAAACTCAAGAAAAATAATAGTTGAATTTTAAAAATAGGTTACAGATGAGAACTAGAAATTCTCTAAAGAAGAAGTGAAATGATTACAAAATAAAGGGTTTAACTTTCCTAACAATTAGGGAAATGCAAAGATGGTAAGACCACACCAACTGCTTTATCTGATACCAAGTGGTCAACACTGCAAAAATGCACACAAATAGCATTAGGCAGACTGAGCAGGTTGTTGATGTGTTTAGGAATACGTGGACATATACATGTAAACATGTAACGACAATTAAGAAAAACAAGAGTATAAATTTGAAAGATAACAAGAAAAGGTATATGGGAGGATTTGGAGGGAGGAAATGAAATGGGGGGATTACATTATAATCTCAAAAAAATTTAATAGAAATTACAAATAATTAAATTTTAAAAAGGAAAATTGCCACAACAAATGCTGGTAAACTCTAGGCCACTGTGGTATTACAAACTGGTACAGTCAGTATGGAAATGAATGTGGAGAATTCTCAAAACGCTGAAAGAAATTGTAAGATTAAAGCGTATGTGTGACTCTGACTCACGCTGGCTGCATTAAGTGAAGCCCTCAGCACAGCAGTTAGATGCAGTCAGCCCTCATCAGCCATGGATTCCATCTGTACATCTGAACACCTTAACATTCATGTCTAGCCCCAAAATCAGCACTTACAGTGATTTCAGAAATATTTCACTGGCATTCGTAAAGCAATAGAAAATTTGAGCCACCCAGTACATTATGTTCTTACCTGAAGGGGAACAAGGTGACATTCTGCCTTTCACTCTTAATTGCTTTAGTCTATTTAATTCTGTGCTGTTTAATTTTTTTCATTTTGTCCTTTGCTTCTTTACTTCTTTCCTTCTTTGGCTCTTTTCTGTCTGTATGTTTTTCTTTTCTCTGTAATTTTGCTGTTTAAATTGGACCCAGGTATCATGCTGTCTGCTGTCTAATATGTCTAAGCGCAAGGCAACTATTACACGCCTCACAGTTAAGCTTTATCCGAGTATGACTGGCAATGTCATTATTTGAGACCTCAATGTTAAGAAATCAAAACTATATGCTAAATAAAGAGTACTAAAATGAGAATACTCATAATCAGGCTATTGTTTATGGAAAAATGGAAACAGAGACTTAAAGGTAACTACTACACATTTCTCCCAGTAGCATTGCAGCACTGAGCCCTGGCTGGGCATTTGCAGCAAGTTCATACAAAATAGGTGCTGATGATATCAATAGTTGACTGTATTTTAAATGTGATGTCATTGTCTTTATTTCTCACCAAGTAGGAGATATCAAGATATTCAAAAGTTCTTGCCGAAAGGTACAGTGTTTTTCAGAAAAAAAAAAAGAAATGTTCTTATCTTAAAATTAAGGACACTGAATTTGTAATATATACTGAAACATTACATTTTTTTTTCTCTTTTTTTTTTTATTCTTTTTTAATTAAAATTTCCACCTGCTCCCCGTTTCCCATTTCCCTCCCCTCCTCCCAAATATTGCCCCCTCCCCCCACTTCCCTCCCCCTATCCCCACTCCTCTTCTCCTCCCCCCACACCATCCCCCCTCCCTCTTGATACTGAAGAGCAGTCCAAATTCTCTGCCCTGCGGGAAGACGAAGGTCTTCTATCTACTTCCAGGAAGGTGAGCGTCTAAACAGGCTAAGCTCCCACAAAGCCGGTTCATGTATTAGGATCGAAACCTAGTGCCATTGTCCTTGGCTTCTCATCTGCCTTCATTGTCCGCCATGCTCAGAGAGTCCGGAATCAACCCATGCTTATTCAGTCCCAGACCAGCTGGCCTTGGTGGGCTCCCAATAAATCAGTTCCACTGTCACAGTGGGTGGGTGCATCCCTCGTGGTCCTGATTTTTTGCTCATGTTCTCCCTCCTTCTGCTCCTCATTTGGACCTTAAGAGCTCAGACCGTTGCTCCAAATTGAGTCTCTGTCTCTACCTCGATCCATCGCCAGATGAAGGTTCTAAGGTGATAGGTAAGACATTCATCAGTTAATATGTGCTTGTGGAAATGTTCACAGGGTTTCTTCAGTAACAGTTTGTGCAATGTATTATAAAATGTAATGTTTCATTTTATAATACATTTTATAATACATTGCACAAACTGTTACTGAAGAAACCCTGTGAACATTTCCACAAGCACATATTAAAAATCTTTGGATAATGTTTTCTAAGAAAAAAAAAACAGCTGCAAATAACATATATACAACTGATTCTTTCACAAGTACCCATATTCACATTGTCTCAAGTAATCTAATTTATCCCCATTTATTTATCTTGAAACCACATCATTATAGCTATACACACATTATATGTTTTGATTTTAAATGTAATAAACTTGAAAAATGGCTACCATTGGGTTCAATTGTAAAAGAAAGTCTGAAGCTTGAACTCAGTCCCCATATTGCATGCTGAAAATTTGTATCCGAAAGTTTTTTTCTGATTTCCATAAGTGTACCATGGCATGCTTCCACCTGTACACATAGAGAGAGAGAGAGACAGAGACAGAGACAGAGACAGAGACAGAGAGAAAATAAAAATAAATTTTAAAAATAGTTTTAAATCCCTCTTAAAAACGTTAGGAATTACCATCCCTATTTCAATAGATTAAAAATTATGTGAAATTTATCAACTGCCATAAAATGATATTGAAAGTCTAAGTGAAACTATGAGAAAGATTTCCCAATTATATGATATGAAAAGTATTGTGATATTAATTTTATCAAGTAATGCTGATTATCTTTAAATAATAGTAATATTTGTATCATGATGCTTTTCATATCATATAACTGGGAAATCTTTTTCATTGATAAATGAGAATTTGAATTTTTGAAGAAATTTGTTTTATATGTTGAGATGTAGTTTTTTATTTTGCAGCCTTCTGGGTGTTTGAGAAATTGTATCACTAAATATGACTTTCAGGAATTTAATTTATCTCATGGAATTATAATAAATGCATTTGATGAATGTATATTTTAGAATGCCAGAAATACTAGACGTTTGGTAGAATATTTTCACCTTTGTTGACAAAAATATTATGAATTGCTTTGGACATAGGACAATGTTTTACACAGACAGTGTTTTAAAGGTGAATTCCACAAGCAAAAGAATGAATCTAGACCAATATCTCTAAAAAAAAACTTGAAATGGATTCAAGTCTTAACATAAGGCTAGAAACAGTGTAGCTGCTACACCACTTGACAAGACAGATGCTGTAGATGTCATGGGTGGGAAGAGTAGCTTGAAACGCAGCAAAGAAAAGCAAAACAGGACAGATGAGTTCCAATAAAAGAGGATGAGTTTGACCTTGTTATGTTGATAAATGCAGGCCTTTGCATCATATTCTTTTATTTGCTGTTATAAATAGAAAGTTTATTTATTAGATCTTCTACTTGGTCAAAATTTATAACTAAATTAATGATTGTGTTAAAAATAAAATACATTGTATACATATATGAAATTCTCTAACAGCAGAAACAAGTTCCTTCACACAAGAGATGCAATTAACAGTGAAAAGATGACACCACAGTAAAGGGATATCTATAGCAAATCAGGAGCCCAGCTCAAAAGGTGTATGTATAGCAGATCAGGAATCCAACTGACAGACATCTAAAGCAGATCAGGAACCCAGCTCACAGGCATCTATAGCAGATCAGGAATCCAGCTCAGAGACATCTATAGCAGATCAGGAACTCAGCTCTAAGACATCTATAGAAAATCAGGAACCCAAATCTAAGACATATAGAGCAGATCAAGAACCCAGATCTAAGACATATAGAGCAGATCAGGAACCCAGCTCAGAGACATCTATAGCAGATTAGGAACCCAGCTCAGAGACATCTAGAGCAGATCAGGAACCCAGATCTAAGACATCTAGAGCAGATCAGGACAAAGCTCAAAGAAAAATCAATCTGATGAAAAAGTGAGCAGTAAACCTTGCTAGAAATTTCCTAAAACTACTAAAAGAGACTCAGTTCCACAAATCTACAGGAAAGTGAAATTTAGTAACAAAATGGAAGATGAAATGCCACATTTCTAGAGTAACAATAGCTATTACCAAAAAGACAGAAATAAACAAGTCTTGAGGAAAATGTGGAGGACAGGGAACTTTTAAACACTGTTAACTAGAATAGAAATTATTGGAGCCATATGGAAAACAAGGCAGGGAATATATAATTATTTCTAATAAGTATTTATGAGCCACCTACCCAGTGCTAGGAAGTCACATGGGCACTCCCACTGCAATAGTCTTCACAAAAGCTAAAAAACAGAAACAGCATAGGTGTCCATCAGCTGCAGAATCATTCAAGGAAAATGTGGAACAGATAGAGAAATCCTTCACCAAAAAGGGTAGAATCTTATCATTTTCATAAAGCATGGGTAATTCTGGAACTTACTGTCATCAGTGAAGGGCACAGAAGGAAAATTACTATGCTTGGTATTTCTGGACTTTTTGTTTTGTTCTGTTTTGTTTTTCCCAAATGTGTAGCAGAAATCTGGAAATTTTCAGTGATGATGTCACAGGCTTGGAAGAATAGAGGTATGGAGTGACTATGTTAGTTACTTTTCTATTGCTGTGAAAAAACATCATGATAAAGAAAATTTACAGAAGGATGGAATGTATTTGAGTTTATAGTTCCAGAGGATTAAGAGTCCATGATGCCTATCAAAAAAATAGGCATGATAGCAGGACCAGTCATATATATACACCTTGGAAAAATATTTTAAGGAAAACATTATCATTTAATCATTTCTCTGTTTTCTGTCACCTGTCTTCTATTGAATGAAGATCATGGCATAGCCTGTTTGTTGTACAATGGGTAGGCAGCTGGGCTTCAGGTTTCATGACACCACCACTTCTACTTCATATAGAGAAAGCAGTACAGCATTCCCTGATTGCCATCTGTCCCTGTTGCTTCCATTCCTTCGTGATGGATTCCAACCCTCTGAAAGCATAAATTCTGCTTTCTATAAATTTCTTCGGTCATGGTGTTTTATCATATCAAAGAAAAGTTACTAATATAATGGTCTCAATAAGTCAGGCCTTTGTGTATTTGTCGGTTTCAGAGATTTTTCTGAGACTTCTGAGTTGTTTGCTTCCTGATTATTATTGAACTTCCCCCTAGAATTTACTGAATCTCTAGGGGCTTCATCTACAGTTCTCTGTGTACTAATGAGTTTCGGGGTAAATTTCTACATAAAATGTGATTCAGAATATTCTAATGCGAATAAGCTACATTTCTATGCTTTACTTATTTATGGAGTCATTTGTTTACATGACTCATAGTTTTGTTTGCATTTACTTTGTTGTCTGACTTATATCCTAGCTCCATATATACTTGTTTTGTTGATAAATTCTTCCAACTTCATTGAAAATTTTTTACCATGTTCTTCTCATTTCTCTCTGCAATACACATTTCAATTTTAATCACATTCTTCTCCTCTCGATTTTTAGAACATTCCTATGTTGCTCTAGGCTCACTTGGTAATTTTCTCTGCTTTAGTTCTGGGATCAACAATTTGTATTTTTTTCCTTTTTTGATTTATTTGTTTGTTTTTGTTTTTCGAGACGAGTTTCTCTGTTTAACAGCCCTAGCTGTCCTGGAACTGGCTTTGTAGACCAGGCAGGCTGGCCTTCCAAGTGCTGGAATTAAGGTGTGCATCACCACTATCCAGCAACCTTATTTTAAAAGCCTATACATGTCTATTGTTATTGTTACTTATTTGTTTTTCAGGAATACTGTTTAGAAGTCAAGACTTGGAGCCAAATGTGGTAGTCCATACTTGTAATTTCAACATTGGGTAGTGGAAGGTGGAGCAATGCTCTAAGTTTAAGATCCGCCTAGTCTATACAAAGAGTTCCAAAGTAGCCAGGGGTACATAATGCGATTTTGTCCTAAAGCTAAGGAAGAAGGAAAGACAGAGGAGAAGGAAACAAAAGGAAGGAGGAATAGGAACAAGAAAAACAGGGGCCTGCAGAACTGGCTCAGAGGTTATGAGCACTTCCTGCAGAGGGCTTAGGTTCAGCTCCTGGCATCCACATGGTTGCACACAAGTCTCTGTAACTCCAATTCCAGGGTTTTGATACCATCTTCTGGACTTTGCAGTTACTAGGTAAGGATATGATGCACAAATATACGTGCAGGCAAAACACCCACAGGAATAATTAAAAATTAAATTACTTTTATAAGGAATTGGAAATGTAGCACTACTGAGCCACATGAGAACACAGATTAAAAGAGCATACACATGCATGCATGCATCTTGTTCTTTTTTGCATACTTTCCCACAGCTATATTTATGTCTATATTAGACAGATAGAAGATAAAAATTAAAAGGGAAAGAAAGAGGAAGAAAGAAACATATATTAACCTCTTTATTTCAGAACCACAGGGTTCATTCTAACCAACTCTCTTATGTGTACTCTCCCATTGCAAAAAACCAGAGAAAAACAACAAACCCCCTGCATTTAACAGCCATACCATTGTTTAATATTTTATATTTTCAGTGTACATGTTCAGAATCATTAAATTGTATTCCTCGTCCCATCCTTATAAATAACTTATTTGTCCCCAGAAGAGTTGACAGTTTATGTCCTTTCTGTGACAGTTTCCCTTTAGAAAACACTTGCCAAGTTCACTTGACCCTCATCATTTTATTGTGTCACACTCCAGGACATTATGGGTTTACTGTTGCCACAGCTGTGGTGTAAATTGCTCTAATGCAAATAAAAAAACAAGTGCTTTTAGGAAGATTTATCACGCTACAGTACATTCCATAGTCTATTTTTGAAGGGATTAAAATTTAATGATATTTTGTCTTGTGAATTTACATATATGGGCACTTTTATCTAGCAAAGACTGTAACTGAATATTTTTTCATTCTTTCAAGCATGGAGTGTCAAAAACAATATCATTTAAAAGTAGACCATTTAGAGTAACTGACAAGAAAATTACTTCACAGAGAATTGGAGTATAAGTAAGAAGGCATCCATCGTCTCCCAAATTAGATTTTTACAACATTTTGTTATAGTGCTCTAAATGCTGAAATGTTAATGTGAAACCAATCTCATGTGCCTTGGGGTAAGGTTTAACACAAAAGGACTCTGCAAGCACAGTCTCTTTCTTACTAGTGTACATGAATCCATCAGGTAAGTTAGAGAATAACCTGGAAAGGACATGGATGTCATGGGCCATATGCCTGTTATAGGTTTCTCCAGTCCCAGGAAGGGGACAGAAGAGATCTAGAAAATGTTTGAGGTAACTAAAGAATTTTAAAGTGAATTAAAATTAACTAAAGTAAAAAATTCCATTTTGTTTAAACGGTTGTCTTAATGTCATTCTTTAGATAGATGTTAATTGAAGTCAAACAGCCATTTAACACCAAGTAAAGAAATATATTATAGAATTCAGCTGCTGAACCACTGCCAACTGCTTAGAGATAGACTAGTGACTTCAAGAGGGGAAATGAAGACAAGAAGGCAGAATTTTCCAAAACGAAATATGTCTAATCCAAAATTTGCCCAAGACCATGCCTGAGAATTGACATATTAAAGATCTTTAAATAAATTATGAAATAATGTTTGTCTTCGTTGGATTTTAAAAAATCTCGAAACAACTTTAAAAGATAATTTATGCTTTCATTGTTGCTCTCATACAATATAAAATTAATACATTATAAAATTTTAAGTAGTTTGTTTAATCCTGCATGAACTTGCAAAATACAACATCAATTTCAAGGGCAGAGTAATGTGTCTTCTCTCCCACATTTCTACTTTAGCAGGCAAGAAATATTCCCTTTGTCCTCCCTTTTATGTAATCAACAAATTTATACAACAATTCTGTATTAATGAATGCAGAGAAAAACAGGAGCAGCATAAATAAACACCCAGTAATTTTTTCAAGAGATTTTATTTTATTTAACATTGGAAATAACAAAATTAACCAGGAGAACTAGCCTTAAAACACACCAGTTGGTTATTCAATAGTACGTAATGGTCAGTCCTGAAAACGTCCATATAGGTAACATTACACGAACTGAACAGGTCATATTTAGGAATATATATATGAATGAAGTAACTTTACTAAAAAGATGTCAAGAATTTAAAAGAGAGCAAGGAAGAATATATGGGAGGGTTCAAAGGGGGAAAATAGAAGGGGGGAAATTTCAATGACTTTTATCTTTTTTTTTTTTTTTTTTTTGGTTTTTTTCGAGACACGGTTTCTCTGTGGTTTTGGAGCCTGTCCTGGAACTAGCTCTTGTAGACCAGGCTGGTCTCGAACTCACAGAGATCCGCCTGCCTCTGCCTCCCAAGTGCTGGGATTAAAGGCGTGCGCCACCACCGCCCGGCTCAATAACTTTTATAACGTCATTTTTTTTTTAAGTGTAACAGCATATATAACCATAGAAACTTGTATAACCATCGGAGCAGAGTCTACCATTCTCTAATTCTCTCTGTGTGTTCTGTCATTTTTTTGTCTCTCCATGTAGAAATAAAGATAGAGGTACATTAGATAAAATTAGTCTAAGTTAATTATATTAAACCAAGAGCCAAAGCAGAAGTTGAATAGAGTTTTTACTGGCAACTAGATTTAGACATAAGTATGAGGTGAATACTCTTTTCTCCACTTTTCTTTTCTATATGCAATATTTTGTCCACAAATTGACCTAATCTTTGGATTATTTAGTTCTCCATAATAATCAGAGTCATGAATTTAATATTTCAGGCATCATATATAAACCTTTTGCAGATCTTCTGGTGACTGGCATAGTGTTTTTCTGGATGCAGAACTCTTGGCTCAATATGGAGTGCATATTTTACATTTGGAAAGTCATTTCCATGGTGATCTTTCCCATTGCTTTGGTTATCGTTTCATGAGGATGCCCACTCGGATTACTATCATACATTAGTTTTCAAGAATTTTGTCTCCAATTGGATAGGCATGAATGGCATCCTCTTGCATTTAATCATAAATATATTTCAACCAGCACACAGGCAGAGCTGGGTTTCACTCTAACCTAGCTTTTGGAGAAGGCCCAGAAAAGACTTCTCCTTCACTGCCTTCCTCAGGAGAACATGGCCCCATTCTCAGCCTCACCAAGAGACTGCTGTGCCTTTGTAGAGTGGGCGAACACTGGTAAATACAGAGTCTAACAACTGGTCAAGAGCAGAGAATTCAGCCATAAATGCTACATCCATATCATAATCCTTCCTGCAAAGCTCAGGGAATAAGGAAATATGGTGGAAAGCTTGTAAGAACCAGTTATCAGGAGAATGGTGAGAAAAGTGTCCTCGGAATGTAATAGGATTGCTTCACTCAGGAATTCATACCAGCCTGGGTGGCCCTTACACGATCAAGACAGTCTCCATCCAGCATGGGTTGGGAAGCACACAGAAACACCCATCCCTGGTCAGGAACTAATGGCAGTTGGTGGCTGCTGGGGAGGGAGAGTCATTTTTCTTTAAGAGAGCAATCTCTGGTAGGCTGAATATACTCCAGTCAATGACCCACACGCATGAGTTTAGAGTCAGTGGGTGATAAAAGTAAAACATATTAAAATTAATGACATCATCTTCTGCCTTCTATAGACTCCTACAGATATGCAGAGCACATAAAATCATACATGCGCACATTAATTACTTACTCAATTAATTTGCAATATCTTTAAAATATAAAAAAGATAAAGAGGTCAAAAGGTTGGGAGGGGACATGAGCAATTACAAGAAGAATTAGAAACTTGGGGGTGGACATTATTGAATTGCACAGTATGTATAAATGAATTTCTCAAAGGATAAATAAAAATAGTAATATAAAATAAAAATCAAAACAGAAATAAAAATAAATAGAACTTCTAAGAGTGTCTTCCTTTTTTCCCTCTGAAAATTGAGGTAATTAAAGACACATTCAAATTAATTTCCAGTGTCATGTTTAGTTATTATTCATGTTTGTTAAAAGAATTCCTTCCAAGATTGTCTTTATATCATTCCTTACTTAGTTTTCTCATGTATTTATTACTTTCATCTGTCCCCCAGCCCTTTGCACTTTATGACCTAATTACTCAAGCTCAATACTCATTACATCTGTAAGACCTTCTGCAAAGAATCCAGAAATGCTCAATTCCTGGTGCTTCCTCAAAGAGCTGACATACTTCACTTCCTGCCTTTGACAAAACTGTGTAAATAAATTTTCTCAGTTGGTACACAAAAGAGAAGAAAGTGTGACTCTGCATCTATTTATCTTCTTTTTAACCATGTACTTTTTTGGTTTACACGACTCTAAAAATAAGTTCACTGCCTGGTGGATCATTCCTTCTGGTGAGTTGTACATTGAACATAGGTCCAAAGTTAAGCCATTATTATCCCCTATTAGATGTACCTGTGTAAAGGAATAAGCTGGGCATTTCTAAAGAATAGCTTTCTTATATGAAGTTTTAAAAATTTTAATGTTACACAAGATTACAGGTTTCATTTTGATAGTTATTATAAATATACACTTGTGTTTTACTCATATCAACCTTTCTGCTGCCTTCTCTCTTAAATCAACTCTCCTGTTTCTTATCAAAAATATTACTGATTCTGCCTACATGTAATATTCTTGGGCGATAGGTTTGTTGTTGTTTGTTTTGAATTCACAGCTTGGAATAAATCATTCCCTACTCTTGGCAAGTGAGGCTTTTACCAAGAAATCTGATAGTCTATTGAGAGATCCCTGAATGCAGCCTGGCATGCTTCTTTTGAAAATTTCAGACTCTTTATCAAGTGATTTTTGCCACTTTGACAACTAATAAGTTTGAGTGAAGACTTTTTCTGGTCATGTTTACCTTAAGTTCCACATCTCTCCTAATGCCCCCACCTCTCCCAATACTAGAAAAATGACAGCATTTTATTAAATGGTTTCCTGTATTTGTACCTTTTCCTTTGTAAATACAAAGATGCAAATACTCATTTACTTAATTATGTCATGAAAGTTCTGGATGCGTACTCCATTTTCTGTCTGCCTGGGATGTTTCAATAATATATTCTGCCTTCCATTTCCATTGGAACTTTCAACTATGTTTGTTAATTGACTTAATGAATTTATTCACAAGTTTTATGTTTTGTTCAATTTGAACATCTTAATCTTTGTACTGAAATGTTTGCTCGCCTCACGTGTTTTCCTATTCCCTCCAATGGCATCTGCCCTCTTTTCAGTTGGACTGAGTATTTTTTTTTATAATCACTCAACTTTCTGTTGGGTGTTTTATAAGAATTTTTTTGTAATATGTTGATATCATACTCTTTATGAGACATTGCATACCTTATATGTTCATATTTCTCCTAATACATATTTTTAAACCTTGTGAATTTATTTAGTTTGCATGTGTGTGTAGGTATGTGTTTGTGTGTGTAGGTATGTGTGTCATGGTAAATGAGAGGAAGTCAGCCCTGCCATGGGTATAGAAGTCAGAGTCATACCATTGACTCCCAGGCCAACTATCTCACATAATGTAGGGCATCAAGGAAATTTGGGTGTGTTGGAGAATATTATTTTAAGGTGTGTTGTTTTTGTTTATGCTGTATTTGTTTAACTCTGTGAAGCTATGATTCTTTGCTGTCTAAAACATCTGATGGTCTAATAAAGAGCTAAACAGTCAATGGCAAGGCAGAAAAAAAAAGATAGGTATGTCTAGCAGGCAGAGAGTATAAATAGGGGGAGAAATGAGGAAGAAGAAGAGCAAGAAAACACAGAGAAGAGGACATCAGGAGCCAGCCACCCAGCCACACAACAAGCCATGGATAATAAAGTAAAGAAATAAGAGAAAGATAAAAGTCCAGAGGCAAAAGAGAGTTGAGATAATATAAGTTTTAAAAAGTTGGCAAGAAACAAGCCAAACTAAGGCAGGCATTTATAGCTAAGAATAAGCCCTTTTGTGTGATTTATTTGGGAGCTGGTTGATGGGCCCCTCAAAAACAAAAAGAATAAAATATCACAAAACATGAGTGCTTGGGTCACAGCTGATTTTCTGAGTTAATGAGGGTTTGTGAATGTGCAATGCCCTGGGATAGCTTGATAGAGGCACGCAGGAGTTTCACACCTAGAGCATCGAGTCTGAACTGTAGCTTCTTTCTTGAGGTGGTGCCCATTGGGGGGTCTTGTGTTTAGAATGGAGATGATGTGAGGTCCCATTTGAAAACAAAGATCCTGTGTGAACTGTGGGTTACTACTGCAGGATCTAGGTTGTCATAACTCTGATATGTTCTAAGGTTATTAACAGCTGCTCTAGAGAGTTTGATGTTCCCATGTGGCCCCACATTGAAGAATGAGGTAGTGGAAGCCAAAGTTCTCTGCCTCTCTTTCAAAAGTGTCTTCCCTCAACTCCTAAGTCTCAGCGGCTCCAGCTTCTCCTTTACTGAGGTCTAGAGTTCCTCCAGGACCACTTAACTAAAAAGCACACTCTGCCTGTGACTCTGTTGTGGGACAATGGTCTTTTTTCCTGTCACTTAAATTATCTTTAATAAAATGCTGATTGGCCAATAGCCAGGCAGGAAGTATAGGTGAGGTAACCAGGAAGGAATGTAGAGTGAGGAGTTTCTTTTCTGCCTAGTTCTCACAGTCATTAAGTCCCAAAGAAAAACACACAAGAGAGTCTGCATTAGTTATAAACTGATTGGCCCATTATCTCAGGCTTTGTATTAACTCTTATAACTCATATTAGCCCATTATTCTAGTGTATGTTAGCCACATGGCTTGGTACCTTTTTCAGCCAGGCAGGTCACATCTTGCTTCTTCAGTGTCTGGACAAAACTAGAGAGAGGGCTTCCCTCTTCCCAAAATTCTCCTGTTCTCATTGACCTGCCTCTACTTCCTGTCCGGTCGTCCCACCTATACTTCCTGCCTGGCTACTGGCCAATCAGCATTTATTTAAAACATAATTTACAGAATATAGACAATTGTCCCACACCAAAGAAAGTAAAGGCAGGGTAATGAGAATTCTGGGAAGAGGATTCTGCAGTCTGCAGTCATGACCCAGCAACAGAGGAAGCAAGATGTAACTGCCTTGCTGTTGGAAAGGTTCCAAGTCATGTAGTTAACTCAGTCAAGAATTATGGGCTAATGTAAGGTATAATAATTAGTTAATAAGGAATCTGAGCTAATGGGCCAATCAGTTTATAACCAATATAGACCTCTGTGTGATTCTACCAGGTGGAATAGAAACCTCAGTCAACAAATAGTGTCCAATATGTGGACAACTGCATCCACATAAAGCCTGAGAGAGCTTGGGAAGTAATTCTAGACATAAAATAATAGAGTTAAGCATAGCTCATTGATAGCAGCACTTTCTTGGGTGGCCTTTGCTTGCTAAAGGCAAGTGCTCTCATTTAAGAGAGGCTTCCTGACTCAGCTTGAGCTGCAAAACCTTGCAATTCTTTTAAGAGGTCCTGCCACAAAACACTTAAATGGTGTTGATAAAAAGCTGAGCACATGCTTTTTGATTTTGGCAGGGACTTTGAAATGCCATAGAGTTGTGGCAATAAACATGGCTCTGGCCAGTACCTCTGCCATGAGGCTACAATCTCAGAAAAGCTAAGAAATGGTCAGATCCAGCCATCAAAGTTGTGGCTTTAATCCTAGCCACATTGCTTAGCAAATTAAAAACTCATGTGGTAAGAAAAAGAGAGATATACAATAAGGACAGATTCAAAGATGAAGAAAACCTCTAAATGGTATACAGTGTGTTAAAAATATATGTAGGCTTGGGAGAGAAAAGAAAAAAAGGATAAAGTCCTTAAAATAAAAAAGAAAGAAAGAGAGTAGTTGGATGTGATGGCACACACCTTTAATCCCAACACTTGGGAGGCAGAGGCAGACAGATCTCTGTGAGTTCAAAGACAGCCTTGTCTACAGAGGGAGGTTCAGGAAAGCCAAAAATACACAGAAAAACCCTATCTCAAAAATCCAAAAATTAAAAATAAAAATAAAAGAATTAGAGGATAAAATAAAGTCACGTAAAGTTGAAAAATACACAGAGTCTGTATACTGCATGTTATTATGTTCTCTTTGAATTGTTTGATGACTGAGGAAGTAGCAAAAGCTGCTAAAGGACATTTGATTATAAATGCTGCTGGATTAATTCAACATATATATATATATATATATAAAATATTTTGACTTTAAAATTTAAGTAAAAATGTATGTTGCTTTTGTTTCCACAGGAATAAAAGGCTGTGGATTCATTATGGGTTGAGAAAAATCAGGTTTGACAAAGGAAGACCCCCTGAGAAATCCCTAATCCGAGTGGATAGCTTGGATGTCTGAGTTCTACATCCAGAACAGATTCAAGACTGCTGCTTGAGATACTTTGGATATCTGAGTTCTATATCCAGAACAGATTCAAGACTGCTGCCTGAGATACTTTGGATATCTGAGATCTATATCCAGAACAGATTCAAGACTGCTGCCTGAGATGATCAAGCTTCACAGGATACTCCAGTCAGAACTTGATCATAATTCTAAATTTTCTTTAGGTTCCTGTAAGATTATCAGCACAACCAATCAGCAGTAAGTGGCCAGGAAAACTATGTCCATGTCCCCCCCCCCCCACCTGCCAAAAAAAAAAAAATGGACTATGGATATTTTCCTTTTTCTTTGTTTAGAATGTTGGCTAAAAATTGTTATAGATAATGGTCAGGAAAAAAGCTAAACAAAGGATATTAGATTCAGATTTCTTGTTTTCTTTTAAAGGGGGGCGAGGTGCTGTGGGGCAATGGCTTTTTACCCTGTCACTTGTATTATTTTTTAATAAAATGCTAATTGTCCGGTAGCCAGGTAGGAAATATAGGCAGGGAAACGAGAAAACTGGCAAGAGGGAAGTTTCAGTCTGCAGTCATAACCCAGATGCAGAGGACACAAGATGTGACTTCCTCGTTGAAAAAGGTAACAAGCCACATGGCTAACACAGACAAGAATTATGGACTAATATAAGTTATAAAAGTTAATAAGAATCCTGACATACTGGGCCAATCAGTTTATAATTAATGTAGACTTTTGTGTGATTTATTTGGGACTTAATGACTGTGGGAACCTGGCAGGACAGAAAGCTCAGTCAACACTACTCCTTTACCTTTGTAGAACAGAAATAAGTAAGGGTTTGGTACCTCTTCTATTAGTTCATCTTGGAATCCCATTTTTCCACACTTCATTTCTGCTATTATGCTGATTTTTAAAATTTATTTTTAAAAAACAATCTTTTCTCATTTTACATCCCAAATCCATTTCCCACTCCCTCTCCTCCTCCTTCTCCCTTCACCTTTCCTCTCAATCCCATGCACTCTGGGAGGGAAGACTTCCCATGGGGAGTCAACAAAGTCTAGCACACTGCTTTGAGGCGGGAACAAGCCCCCCCCCCCCATATCTAGGCAGAGCAAGGTCTCCCTCCTGAAAGAATGGGTTCAAAAAGCCAGAACAAGCAGTAAGGATAAATCCTGGCCTCACCTCTAGTGGCCCCACACATAGTCTGCCCCAGCCATATAACTGTAATCCACATTCAGAGGGCCAGTGGTCCCTCACTGTCAGGCTGGAGTTGGAACGCTGCCGTTAGCTCAGGTATGATGCTGATATTTTACTGATTCGTTCCAAAACATTTTTAATTAATTGTGTTAACTGACATGTGAACACTATATACTGGAGTACCATGGGTTAAGTGGATCACACAGAGAACTTGCAGCCAGGAGCTGGACTGCTTGGATTCTAATTTGTTTCTCCAAATAATATCAAATATTCCTATATTTTCAAAATGATGGTGTGATTTAATGCATATATTTAGGTTACACATTCATTTGCTTCTGGACTTTACATTTTACCAATAGGCTGCTTTCTTTTTTTTCCAATAATGCCACAGAATTTTATTAATGAAGTGTCACTGGGGCCTTAGATATCACAGAATTTCTTACCAGTGTTCCTTTAAAAATATTCAGTTAGTTTTCCTTCCTTCTTTGGTTCACTTCTCCTTCTTATATGTGTCTCTCTTTGTCTCTATCTTTCTATTTGTGTCTGTCTCCCACCCTCCATCTTTCCTTCCTCATTTGTCTTTCTTATTTCCTTCTCAGTGCTGTGGAATAAAAGGGCCTTGTTTGTGCTAGGTAAGTAAGTGCTGGAAAACAAAGCTGTATTCCTTGCTCTATCCATTTAATTAAACTTCAGTTATCCTGAATAAGAATATACATGTTTGTCATCAATCATAACCAAGTCAAATGTAGTGATTTGAATAGGCCCCATAGGCTCCATATTTGGCTGCTTACTTACTCACTAGCAAATGGCTCTATCTGAAAATATTATAAAGACTAGGAAGTGTTAAGCTTATTGGAAGAAGTGTGACCCTGGGACTTTGAGGTTTCAAAAGCCCATGTCAGGTCCAGTCTCTCTTTCTCTGCCTAAAGATCAGGATATAGCTCTCAGCTTCTGCTCCTGCACCTTCCTGCATGCCATTATGTTCTTTGCTTTGATGATAGTGGACTAAGAGTCTAAAGCTAGAAGCAAGTCCCCAGTTAAGGGCTCTTGTTATAAGAGTTGCCTTGGTCATGGTGTCTGTTCACAGCAATAGAATAATAACTGCTACAACTCAACTATCAAAATTAGCTTTAGTAAACAGTGACTTCATTATATTTTTCATTTCTAGCAACATGGAACAGTGGAGCTTCACTAGTTCCTGCCTTTTTTTATTCCACCTGGAAGATTCTTTTTTTTTTTTTTTTTTTTTTGATTTTCGAGACAGGGTTTCTCCGTAGCTTTTGGTTCCTGTCCTGGAACTAGCTCTTGTAGACCAGGCTGGCCTCGAACTCACAGAGATCCTCCTGCCTCTGCCCCCTGAGTTCTGGGATTAAAGGCGTGCACCACCACCGCCCGGCTTTACCAGGAAGATTCTTAAATCAGCTTCATGTGTAATCTGTATAGCTATTCCCATCAACCCTCAGTATTTCAAAATACGATAATATTGAGAAACATATCTTTTTATAATTTGCTTTTCTTGGTACTTTTAAATTTTATTTTATTACTTTTAAATGTAGGTGTGCATGTCTGTGCATGAATTCTTGTTCCCAGTCCCTAAGCAAGCCAGAAGAAAGCATCAGATCTTTGACTCGGGGGTTATAGACAGAGATGAGTCTTTCAATGTGGGTACTGGGAAGCAATCTCAGCTGGGAAGCCAACTAGGTCTTCTACAAAGGTACTGAATGTTCTTAACAACTGAGGCAGCTCTGATTTCCTATCTTTTATTTTTAAAATTTATCCCGTGTTTGTAATTCTTTGAAATGATTATGACATGCCTTGTCTCATGTTACCTCAACTTGTCTTTGCTCCATTCCACAGCTTTGTATTCCAGAAAAAACTGATGAGGATGCAAGCACACGTAAATATATCTTTACATATTTACATGCGCAAATGAATCCCATCTGAATGAATGTAGGTATTGTTGCCTTGTAGACAGCCTATTTTGCCTTAATTTACAGATTCAATTAAATATTCCCTATCGGTGATTGAATGGGGAATCTCTGTCAGTCAATAATCTTTAAGAGGGTGGACCAGGTTAGGGTGTGTTCTTTTGGGTACCAGGAGAAAACTGCCAGCCTACACAGGATTCCCTCTGTGTCTGTGTCTCGTGCTACACAGCTGAGACTGGACTTCTCGTTCCTGTTTCTTGAGTTTGCCCCTTATAATAAAGAAATATAATTGGTACATCTTGGAATTAATGGGATTCTTTGACTGAATCCTTCAACAATTGGCGCCGAAATCGTAGGGCTTGGGGACCTGTACATTCCCTTTTTGGGACTCCCATGGTTCCAGTCAACCACCACCAGGCCCCACATGGCTCCTGCTCAGGGGCTCTGCAGCAGCCTCTGGCCTCGGAGGTATCTCAGAGCAGCTCTGGGTCTGGATTCCCTGGTGCACCCAGAGAAGTAGGCAGGGAATGGGCTTCTCTGGTTGTCTCTATCTGCATTGTTGCCTTGCTGACACTGCAATACCTGCAAGGCTGCTGCCCAGTCAGAGATCTCTGTGGAACACACAGTCTGTGACTTGTACTGACAGAAGGCTCTAGGTTTTCTCTTTATCCTGGTTACCATCTCTCAAAATTGTTTTGCTTGCATTAATAACTGATCTTAATTTAAGCATTTTTTTTCAGCATCTAATGCACGAAAACCAATACAAACTGTTCAAGGCTTGTATATCCCGGTCACGTGGCTACACCTGTGATGCCTACTGGCTGCTAACTGTTATTGCACCTTCTCAAACTCATTATAGGTGAGGTTTATAAGGTCAGATTTATAATTTATAAGGTGAAGATGGCAGGTAATTTAACGATGCAAGAGTTCCACAGCTTTTTTACTTATACCATGGATGATATTAAGCAAAGCTTATGAGATTTGTCACCTGCATCCCTATACATAATTCTAGGGATTAGCTTTGCCTTTCATATTTTCTCCTTTAAAAAATGGTTTGATAAAAGACCCAATAATGGGCACTTTTAGAAGTGATACAGTCTTTACAGACTGATAATGACCAGCTAAAAGGGAAAATCAGCAGTCTGGAGAAGGATATGAGCAATTTGACAGACAAAATCCAGTCAATGACAGAGGATGCTGAGACATTGTCTGAGAGAAATCATGCTGTTGAATGTATTAATTGGAATCCTTTGAAAAGTTATGATAGATTAACAGATAGGGTGTCTGTCCAGGAAGGTAATATGTATGCCATAAAAATTATGTCCAAGGATGAAATGTTATCTTTACTGCAGTACCAAAAACTTATGCATCTGGGGAACATATTATAAGGTATTATAGACAAAGGTCACCAACCATTCAGGCTATATAAGATCACAAAGCAACTGACAAATCTTCAGAGGCTCTAACAGCCCTGCCTTTAAAATGGTTAACTGAGAAACCACAATATGTTAAACAGCGGCCTTTAACAGAAGAAAAGCTGCACAGGCTTTACAGCAGCTGGTACAGGAGAAACTAAATGCTTGCCATATTAAAGAATGTATCAGCCCTTGGAATCTGTATTTGTTGTTAAAAAGAAATCTGGAAACATGGCAAATGGTGACAGATCTTAGAGCTGTCAACAAGGTTATTCAACCTATGGATCCTCTACTATCTGAAATTTCTCTGCCTTCTGTGT
Source organism: Chionomys nivalis (assembly GCF_950005125.1). Classification (NCBI taxonomy): domain Eukaryota; kingdom Metazoa; phylum Chordata; class Mammalia; order Rodentia; family Cricetidae; genus Chionomys; species Chionomys nivalis. Next base: position 16,013,536 of record NC_080104.1, on the reverse strand, counting down.
TATTAAAATGGTGATTTTTCATAGTTGTTTATTTAAAGGATTGTTTCTTCACTATACCTTTACAAAAAAAAGGATAGAGGAAAAAATTGCCTACACAGTGCCTACTAGGAAGATACCAATGGACCATCCTCCCACAGGGAATGCTCAATACCCCCACTCTATGCCGACACTTTGTCAATCAGCCATTGGAAATAATATGTAAGCAATTTTCTAAGTCTATAATCTACCATTACATGGATGACATTTTGTTATCTGATTCAAATGCAGATACTTAAGAAAGATGTTTAAAGAAGTAAAGAAAGTTTTACCTAAATGGTGATTACAGACTGCTCTTGAAAAAATATAAAGAGGAGATTCTTTCAATTACCTAGATTACAAAATGGGTTTACAGAAAATTAGAACACAAAAGGCACAAATTAAGAGAGATCTACTGGGGACTATTAATGACTTTCAAAGATTGCTAAGAGATATTTCCAGTTTATGACCAGCTATTGGGATAACACCTGATCTAATAATTCATTTAAAGAAAACATTAGATGGTGACAATGATTTAAATAGTCCCATAGAATTAACAGCTGAAGCAGAAAAAGAATTGAAAATAGTTGAGGAGAAATTACAGAAGACACATCTGGATAGAGTGAATCCAAATCTTAATTTAATTTTCCCTACTGGAATTTTAATGCATCAATAACTAAAGCCTGTACACTTTATACTGATGCAATAAATCAGGAAAAAAAAGCTTACAAATGAGAAGAATTAAGTAAGATGGGAGAAAACCCTTATAATTCTGCCCAGAAGGCAGAATTATGTGCTAGTCTCATGGTACTAAGGGATTTTACCAAACCTCTTAATATAGTTATTGATTCACAATATGCAGAAAGAGTTCTCTTGCACATTGAAACTGCTGAAATAATGCCAGATGATACATAATAGACTTCTGTCTTCATTCAGTTCCAAGACATAATCAGGAATAGACTTTGTCTCATATACATAACATACATCCGATCCCATATGGGTCTGCCAGGTCCTCTAACACAGGTTGGTGTAGGAGGTTCTTCTTTCTATGTGTTGCTTTCATTGGTCAAATAAAGAAACTGCCTTGGCCTCTTGATATGGTAGAAACTTAGATAGGTGGGGAAAAGAGAACTGAATGCTGGGAGAAAAAAGGCAGGCAGAGAGAGCAACCATGAACATACCAGGTCAGACATGCTGAATCTTTCCCGGTAAACCACAACCTCATGAGTCTACAGAGATTATTAGAAATGGGTTAAATCAAGATGTGAGAGTTAGCCAATAAGGGGCTAGAAATAATGGACCAGACAGTGATTTAATTAATACAATTACCGTGTGGTTATTTCAGGGGTTAAGATAACTGGGTCTGAAGACACTGGGAGGTGCTTGGTCTTATGGAAACTTGATTTGCCTTGCTTTGCTGTTGCCCATGGGAGACCTGCACCTGTCTGAGAGAATATAGAGGAAAGGTAGATTTGAGGGAGGAGTAAGTGGTAGGAGAGGGGGAAGTGGAGGATGTGGCCAGGGTGTAAAATAAATTAACTAATTAAATAAAAGAGTCCCTAGTGATAAATAAAATATCATGTTAAGAAAACATTTTTACTGTTTGTGCTGAAAACATTAAAGCAATTATGTCAATACAAGATAGCCTTTACTAAGGATTAAATAAAAAAGGCACATAATAAATGATTTGCATGCTCCTGTGCATGGCAAATCATTTGCAATATCCCATAGAGATATTGAACAACAGCCTCAGATGTCTTCCCTTGAGGTCCACAGAGTCTCTGGTTTGTTGTTCCAAAAACTTTGCAGGCTGGTCTACTAGTCCTTGGTTATCCTTTTCCTCTTTCCATCATCAGATAGGAGCTAGATGGGCTCACAGATATGTAGTGCCTAGATTCATGTGTGTCCTGAGTTTATGCACCAGGCATGACCCACTGAGTCCACCCATTTAAATGCATTTTGAGAAATATCACTTGAACACAAACAGATCACATTTCAAGAAATGAACTGCGTTTGATTTAGAAATTCTAGAGTTTAGCTCAGCTAAAGAAGAGGAGGAGCATTGTAATAGGTGCATGGTATGTGTAGTCAAAAATCAGTGGATTGTTTGTCTGTGGTAAATGCAAACACATATTTGAAGAGCATCTTCCTGGTGGCTTTCTTCAGCCTTAGGAAGCTCTCTTCAGCTTTAGTGACTCTCAGGGGTTTCTGTTTACCTATGTGACTCTCCTGCCAAGTCCTCTGCCTCACCAACTCTGTGACGATCATAAAACTGTTACTCTCCTTAGGTTATAACATATAATGTGTATAAAAAATGGATGCTAGTTAATAGGAGCATTCCCAGAGAGGCCATTTCTATATCAAATTATATTTGCTACAAGGAAATCACAGGATGAATCACAATGAAGAAGGTAAATGCATTGACGGATTAAAAAAAGCCCTGATCATTTTCCAAGTCTGCATAATTAAGGAGTGTTCCTGAGTAATGGATGATGGTTTTATGCAACACGCGGGAACAGTTTGGGACAGCTTTATCGTCTCTAGTTTGCAAATCAGCACTTCCAAACAGGGCCTCTAAGTCATTTCTCTTATTGCTGTGTATTAATGTGACTAGGCCAGAGTCCCTTCACAGACCTCTGGATTTTATAACCCTGAGGACACAGGAAACATCAAGAGCAGTGGTTCTCAACCTGTGGGTCACAACCCCCTTGACAAATCTCTATTAAAATATTTATATCACAATTGACAGCACTGACAAAATTACAGTTGTGAATAAAAAACAAAAATAATACTATGGTTGGGGGTCACCACAGCATAAGGAGTATATTAGAGTGTCACTGTAGTGTATTAGAGTGTCACTGTCTTAGGAAGGTTGAGAACCACTGATCTAGAGGCAAAAAGAGAACGTTGGTTTTCCTTTTGCCTAAGGGGCCAAGAAATAAATTCAATTCAATTAAAAATTGTTCTTATCTATAACATGGTACAAGTTTCTGACTTTGAAAAACAAACAAAAAATGTCAATCAAGTTAATTTAAAACTTTTCTAGTTGTTTCCAATATTCTGAGGCAGAAGCCTATTCTTCCACAGCAGCCTCTATTCCTTACCTACTTGCTCAAAAAGACACTCTGCATTATTGCCTTTTGCCTTGTTCCAAGTTTTCCAATGTGTGTTGAAGGGAGAGAGCCACTTGTTGGTTCCCGGCTGCCCAGCTGGCTTAGACCAGAAATAATCACACCGAAACTATACAATTTAAAACACTGCTTGCCCTACTAGCTCTAACTTCTTATCATCTAGCTCTTACATTTTAATTTAACCCATCTCCATTAATCTGTGTATCGGCACGTGGCAGTGGCTTACTGGCAAGATTTCGGCACGTCTTATTCTGGTTGCAGTTCCATGGCATCTCCCTGATTCTGCCCTTCTTTCTCCCAGCATTCAGCCTAGCTTTCCCTGCCTACCTACGTTCTGCCTTGCTATAAGTCCAAAGCAGTTCCTTTATTCATTAACCAAGAAAAGCAACATATAGACAAAAGGACCTCCCAACACCAGGGGGACATGAAAAGGGGAAAGCTTGGATATAATTCTGTTTCAGATAAACACATTAAAATACATTCTGGAGCTCATTTCAGCAACTCAATAAAGGATGGGGATGTCAGTTGAGTGACTGCAGAGAGGAGAGCTGCCAGAAGGGCTGAGAAGGTACAAAATGCAAGGTGATCTAACCATTGCCATTTGGTCCCCCTACTCACCCCGAGTGCTTAGCTTCTTTATCTGTGATTCTCCCCTCCCTCTCCGTTTCACTATAAGCAGCAGGAGTTATTCTTACTAACACTTTTAAATGATTCAAACGTTTATGCTATCTTTGTGAGCCAATTTAAAGTGTGTTGTTTAAAACCAGGATTATTTATCACAAGGTCATCAAAACTTCTGGTCTTTATTTTTAATTTTTTTTATATTTTATTTATTTATTATACAATATTCTGTCTGCTTGTATGCCTGAAGGCCAGAAGAGGGCGCCAGACCTCATTACAGATGGTTGTGAGCCACCATGTGGTTGCTGGGAATTGAACTCAGGACTTTTGGAAGAGCAGGCAATGCTCTTAACCACTGAGCCATCTCTCCAGCCCCAACTTCTGGTCTTTTAAATCTCATTATAAGTAAATGTGCTAGGCACTTTTGTGTAGCTGTGAAACAAAATACCTGAGGAAGAAATATTTACTGCAGGTCATTGTTTTAGGGGGTTTCAGTTGCCCATCACTTGATCTTATGTGTTTGGGTAGAATTTCATGGTGGTGGAAGCCTATTAGTGATCTACAGAGATCTACAGTGACCATTCTTCTCATGCTGTACAGGAAAAAAGATGATGTAGGATAGGTCAGAAGACAAATACACCCCCATGATGTGCCTTCAGTGACTTTTTTTTTTTTGTAAGGGCCTACCTCCTAAATTTTCAAGAACTTCTCAAAATATAACCACGAGATTGGAGCAAGCATGGAACACATGAGTTTCTGACAAAGATGTCATCCTTAAGTCAGAAAACAGCTAAATAAAAAGAACCAGAACACCCAGTCATGATAGCTATAACATAAACTCTTTCTCAGTTTTTAGTTTATAATTCTACTAATGATAATCACATCATGTCTGGTCTATTGAGAAGCTTCAGTGAGAAAAGGGATTTGCTGCCAAGCCTAATCATGTAAGTTCCATCCTCAGGGATCACATGGTGGACAGAGAGAACTGACTTCTACATAGCATCCTCTTGTCATCATCCTCCACCTATACACCATGGCTTGGATGTAATACACACACACACACACACACACACACAAGTTAAAAATAATCGAACAGTATCTGTGATCTAAGCAGTAGCAAAGATTAAATTCTTAAACTGCAATTTCAAATGAAATGATCCAGAAAATTATACTTTAAAATTTTCTTTAAATGTGTAATATACTTTAAAAACCAAATTAGAAACTTTATATATAAATATACTTTAAAAACCAAATTAGAAACTTTATATATAAATATACTTTAAAAACCAAATTAGAAACTTTATATATAAATATACTTTAAAAACCAAATTAGAAACACAACAAAAATAAAATACCCTTGAATTTCTTGGGACTTTTGTAGCATTTTTGAAATAAAAATGTATTTGAATACTATCAAGTAGTAGCATAGGTGTAAATGAGTTGCACAAGTGCCAGAGGTCAGTCTGCCTCTGCTGCTAATTTCAAGACTTATCTGTCACTCATGGATAATCTAATCACTCTTGTGTCAAATAGTATTGCTTAATAGTAACTAAAATAACATATCTGAGATCTAGAAATAACAATATTTTGATTTTATTTTTAAAATAAACATATTTTTATTTTATATGTTTTAGCATTTAACTGTCTGTGCATCATGTGCACGCAGTGCCAGGAGAGGACAGAGAAACATAGGTCCTATGGGATTGGAGTTGTAGAAGATTGCTAGTCTCCAAGGTGCAGGAAATGGAACCTGAGTCTTCTGGAAGAGCAGCAAGTGCTCTTAACCAACAAGCCATGCCTCCAGCTTTATAAGCATAGACATAAATAAATCTTAAAAGTACAAGACAGCACTTCTTGACTGCTGAGACATCACTTTAACTTATCCTGTCACATGATGATTAAAAAAAAATGCACGTGAAGATAGAAAAATATTTGTAATTTGGACAAGCATCTCCCTCAAAACCAGGTGGACTCCAATCTTTGGAAAGAGACTTTCCCAGAGAAATGTGGAGACTCAAAGGGAAGACTTGGCCTAATTTTACTCAGTGATTATTAGACCAAGCAAACAGAGAGGATGGCAGATGTTTCTAACACCAAATATCATCAATACTTATGAGCAATAGTGTAGTAATTTCAAGATCTGTTGTTCCCAAAACTGATTATAAAGTTAGTTTATAATCTCAGAATAAGCAGCAGAGGGGTTCTAGCAAACATGAAGTCTCAACCTAAATAAGACATGAACAAGGACAACACCAACAGAAGACAAAAATAGAAGGGAGAATATCATGAAACCCTACACGTAGACAGAGAACTAGAAGCAACTAATGACTGCTAAGAGAAATATAATTAGTATTCCCTAGAAATAAGTTCCTTAAATCCAATAGTAAGTGGTCAGTTCTGAAATTAAAAAGCATACACAAATAACGTTATATGGACTGAATAGACTTTATTATTTGGGAAATATATAATTAGAAAAAAGGCTAGAAGCTATGAATTGGAGAGTTATGTGCAATACATAGGCAGGGTTGGAGAAAGGGGAGGAAAATGAGAAAATATGTAATCACATATTAATTTCAAAAATAAAAACAAATTTTAAAAAGCAAGAGAAAGACTCAGTGTCATATTCCTCAGTTTAGATGGGTTTCTAACATATCCATTGTGTTATCAGTACCTTGAAATATCTCTGAAATTTATATTAATGCTAAATATTTTTCAGCACCAAGGACCTTGTCATCTTTTTCACTCCAACTACCCTGTTCTCCACATTGGAAGGTTTGCTATAACTATGCTCCTCTTGAGGCAGAGATGAGCTGGCCTCCAAATCAACATTGCTGTCCTAGAAGATGTCCACACGCCATGGGTGCTTGAACTGGACTGTACGTCCAGCATCGTCACCCTTTCTTTGATGTGGTTTTAATGTGCAACTGCACAGAGTTTATTGTGAAAAGCACTTACTACTGAAAGACAAGGAAGCCCCAAAACTATACCTGTACAGTTTGTGAGGCTGAGTAATGGGCTACGCATGACTAGGCCCAGAATTGATGGGCTTAAGAACCGTACACAGTTAGCTCTGTTACTTGGAGATTGATGGTTTGAACAACTAGCAGCAGATTTAGTAGTTCACACGAGCATTCCTACTCTATATCCCACTGTAACAAAGTTCACATTCATCCTTTTGTTAAAAATCGGTGTCAACTTATTTGCTATAATATGATTTCTGTGTAACAGAACTGTAAAAATAAGAACTCAATATTTCTACATTGTGCATTGTTGGTTAATTAATTGAAAATACATGGATAGTTTTCATTGTAATTCATATATCAAATAGAATTTCTGATTATCACCAAATTTCAGGTGTAAGTGTTTAAGCTGATATCTGTGGTATTTTCTTTACTGTTCCATATAGAAATACCTATAACCAGGTGGTGATAGACCACACCTTTAATCCCAGCACTTGGGAGGCAGAGGTGGGCGAATCTTTGTGAGTTCAAGCCCATCCTGGTCTACAGAGCGAATACCAGGACAGACTCCAAAGCTACACAGAGACACCCTGTCTCAAAAAACAAAACAAAACAAAAAAAATCTAAAGTACACACAACTGGACACACACATGGACAAACACACACAGAGAGAGAATGCAGAAGAAAATTATTGAAGATAAAATTTAAATGAATAGTGTGTGTTGATTAACTGAGAAAACTCTAACCTAGCTTGATTCAGAAAATACGAAAATTGCTCTACCCTTTAGCAATAATATATACTTATTATATGTACATTTGTATCACGACAAATGCACATAAATTTTAAGCATGTTTTGCAATGTTTTAATTTCTCGACTGGAGAATGTGTCAGGATTCCCTGGGGGATAACACTGACTCCCAGTGTGAGGGCAGCAGGCTCGTTAGCTTCTTTTTAAGGAGCTTTGACTTAAAAAAATGCAAGAACTCTCCAAAGTGCTTTGTAGTTCAGGCATGCTCTGGGAGATGTTCCATTTCGGAAGGATAATCATTTTCAGTGAGGCCATAAATAAAATCCCTTTATAAAGATGAAAGCGAACAAGATTCACTGCTCCCTGTACTTTGATCTGCTCCAGCTGGCCAATCACAATGAGCTTACCATTTCACTTGGCAATCCCAGTCTCTCCAATTGCCAGACACTTAAGGATTGCATCGCAGTGCCAACATACCGATCTCTATCTACCCTGAAGTGTCTTCACAGTGTTTTATTCATCAGACTTTTAATTTTACATTCTCTCCAAATCTTTACTTTTTGCCCTTTTGAGGTCAGATTTATCATTGCAGCACCCAGGCCCACTGATAGGTGAACCATTAATCCTAATTCAGTAGGGATAGAATGTCTTTGGAGAAGTTTCATCAGCCTAATGGAAACCACCCTCTCGGCACCTATAATCTATCTTCCTTGGAAACTCCTGAATAGAGGCACCATGCTTATAAATCCCAATTGTGGTAAAGATGTCACAGTAGTCGCCCATGCTCCTCAGTAACAAAATACATTCTACGATGGTCTATCAGAGAAAAATTAAGTGAATGAAATATCTTCTTTTTAGCTGGGTGGAAGTGTTTTGGTTGCTCAGAAAGAATAATGTATTCACCAGTTAACATATTAACAACAAGCATTATATTAAGAAGTTTAGTAAGGAGTTTTGGAGGAATATTAATTCACTCAAGAAATCTTTTATAAGTCTGTTATGTGAATCCTTAAGAAGCTGCAAAAGAAAAGGAGAAGCTGAGGCAATTAACCATTCAAAGAGTATAAGATTTAGGTATCAATTATTTTGATAGATTTCAGCAAAATGTTTTATAAATTTAAAGGCAGAACAAGCATTACATTTATTGCATTTAAATGAGTAGCATTTACATACATCTGTGTATTTGATAGTAAAAGAATACAAAGTGCTTTAGAATTACAAAGTGTGAATCTCAGTACCTTAATATCATAAAATGTCTGAGTCATTGAACATCAAGAATGTAGTTACTGTGATGGGAGAAGATTTTAATTTATATTGGAAAATAAGATTTCCTCGTAGTTATGTGTATGTGCAGGTAAATTCAGGTGCTCACGGAGGTCAGAAAGATAGCATCCTCTGAAACTGGAGTTGCTTTGTGAGTTGCCCTTTTTTTGGAGCCTAGAACAAATCCCATGTCCTCTACAAGAGTATTATACCCTCTCAACTATATTAGCAGCCCCTATTTGGTCATTTTAAAATACATATATTTTAAAATAGTAAGAAACAGCACACTATGCTTAGGAATAGAAGGTTTGATGAGGACGGCGACAGACTCTTGATTCTGACCAATGCTTGAGGAATATTGACCTAAATAACAATATTGTTTCAGAAACAAGCAAGCAAACAACAAAAATAAATTGAAGCCATCACATTTCCTGATTTCAAATTATGCTACAAAATTACAATAATAAAAGCAATACTAAAATTAAAATAGATTCATAAACCTATAAGGCAGAAATAAATGTATGCATTTATGGCAAATTCACATAAAACAGAGATGGCAGGAACACACAAGAGGAAAGAGTAATTTCTATAAAAACTGCATTATCCGTACACAAATGGATAAAACTGTGTCCTGATATCATACCAAATAAGAAAATAGACTCAAAATAGATTAGACTTGAATATAAGACCTGAAACTTTGAAGTATCTGGAAGAAATCAAATGGGAAAAAAGTTACTTTGCTTTGAGAAATATTTTCCATTATTTTGGTTTTTATTTTTTATAATGCTGAAAATCCAACAAAAACAGACTAGGAGAATTACATCAAAAGAAAATCTTCTACAAAGCCACAAAAGCAATCCACAGAGCAAAAGACAAGCCATCAATTAAGAAAAATAACTGCAAATAAGCTGTAATCAAGCATTGATATACAAACTATATAAAGAACTTTGAAGACAAAGTAGCAATAAAATAAATAAAGAGTAAAAATAACAGGTAAAAACTTTGTCTTTGTTCATTTATGGTGCTATAAAAATGCTTAAGACTGGTTAATTTACAGAGAATAAAATGCATTTCTTATAGCTATAAAAGCCAAGAAGATCAAGATAAAACCCTGAGCAGTTTCAGAGTCTTGTAATATTGTTTCCTTCTTCCAACATGTTATTTTGTTGTTGTATCCTTCAGAGGGGACAAATACTGTAACCTCTATATTACAGAAAAAAGAAAGGCATTATTAATGAATGTATTAATAATATAATGTATGTATTAATTGTTTGTAGAACAAAATGCCCTAAACAGTCTAAACAAGGAATAAGAAGAGTTTTTATTCTATCTCAAGATTCTGTAGGATCAAGTACAAGATTAGTCAGTCCGATTGCTGATTCTATTACCAGAGCAGTAGATGGCAAAGTAAGGGGCAAATGTCAGAGCCAGTGATCAACTCAAGTAATAGAAAAGAAATGATTGATAGTTTCCCCAACTGATAGGGGGCTGAAAATAATTTAATGATTTTAATAAGTCTCCAACATTAAAGGCAAACACACATACAACTCACATACATAGCCAACCACATACAATAAGGACCACAGAAACTGCTGTGTAATATCTGTCCATACTATAACAAGAATTATGGCACAACAGTCCCATGTCGTGTACATACAATGGGTACAGAGTTAGTATAGTATGTCAGAGATAGATATATTATTATTTTCATTGTGGTGTTATTCATGATGGCCAGGACATAGAATTAAACTATTCATCAATTCTACTGATAAATAAATAGAAAAAAGCAATGTAATGCTATTCAGCCTTAAGACAGGGAAATTGGACTGTGTTGGTTCAGTAGATAAAGTGATCAAAACATTTGAGACTAAAGCAAGAGAATTAGCCCAGAACTAACTTAAATGCTCGGAGGGCATTGTGACTCACCTGCAATTTCACTCTCGGAAGTTGGAAATTTGGGATATCCCCAGATTACACTGGCTAGGGAGAGTTGGTAAATCAATAAACTGTACGTTTAATTGAAAGACTGTGCCCCAAAGAATAAGACAGAAGAGATCCTGACAAAAATTCCTAACATCAAGCTCTGACCTTCGTGAGATCACAGACTTACATGACAAAACATGCTCTAATATGCCTGGCCTCCAAGAATATGTAGACTTCTCCTGCAAGACCCTACATAGCCCTAATTAGTTTTTTGGTTTTTTTTTTTTTTTTTTTTTTTTTTTTTTTTTTTTTTTTTTGGTTTTTCGAGACAGGGTTTCTCTGTGGTTTTGGAGCCTGTCCTGGAACTAGCTCTTGTAGACCAGGCTGGTCTCGAACTCACAGAGATCTGCCTGTCTCTGCCTCCCGAGTGCTGGGATTAAAGGCGTGCGCCACCACCGCCCGGCCATAGCCCTAATTAGATATAAGCCTGTGGCAACTTTGAAACTGTAGAGTAGCTGGGACTACTGTCTTCCATACTCAGAGTTTGCTGGGACATTCCCATTCCCTCTTGTCCTTGCAAGAGAGAAGGTGGGGAGCACAGGTGGTGGTTTCCAGGGAACAATATTCTTCATGTGCTTCTGGCTAAGGTTTAAATCTGGTCTGTTCTCACATTCTCCCTATTCACTTATCTCAAAAGCACAACTCTTCAGCTGCTTTAGTTCTTATTTTAGAAGAGAAGACATTCTTCTACTGCTTCTGGATCATTTTAGATCTCTTCTGATTCTATTTTACTACCACATAGCTGCTTACCAATCCTGTTAAACTCTTAATTGCTTAATATTCAAGTATTCAGCCACAGAGATACAAGTCTTGTATCATCTCCCTCATATGAATACTTGAATATTTTCAAATTTGGGCTGGGAATGTTTTTCAGTGACATATAGAACCTTCTCAGCACACATAAGGCCGTGAGTTCAATACCCAGCAGACACACACACACACAAGCACACACACATGCACTCACACAGGTATGTACATGCATAAGCATGCACACACGACTCACATGCACCACATCTCAAACCTGTAGATACAAACAGTATAGTGGTAGTTCTAGGGCCTGGGAACTTAGATAAAATAAGTATTATAAAAGAGACAATGTGTTAGTTAGACAGAATAAACAGGTTGTATTATATCTGACACACAGCATGATGCTTGTGTTTATTAATGTGGTGTTATGTGCTTAAAATTTGTTGTAAGCAAATCTTCAACATTCTCATCACTCAATAGAATAACCCTACAAGATGATGAGTATGTTAATTTGCTTGATTGTGGTTATCATCTTACAAGAAATGCATATGTCAAAACATGATGCTGCATATAAGGAATTACATTTTCATTTTTCAGTTATACCTCGAGAAAGTTAAATAAAGACGGGATTGTATTTAAGAAGTAGTTGCAAGCAAGTATGAAGAGAAGAATGCAAGATAGTTAAAGTGCAGTAGCATAGGAGGTTTTGACTCAATTCAACATTCTTGAGAAATCAATAATTTTTTTACAACATAGCATGTCTGCTGCTGAGGCATGAGGGTTGTCTGAGCCTATGAGTTGAAATCAACACGGGTCACATAGTAAAACCACATCTGAAAATAAAGAATATGCATTGTTTGATAACAGATACAATAAATAGCATATACCCACATTTAATTCAAGCATATATTTACCTTCACTGTTCCCAAGACTCTTGTTAGCGGCAACAGTTGACTGTGTGTAAGTTTAATTCTGGGCATATGTCACTTGAATGAAAGAAGTCTTCTTGCCAGTAATACAAATGATGTACTAACTTTGCAAACAGTATCTTTTCTTGTCCCATCTTCTTCATTTTTCACAATTAACTTTCATTTGACTCTTAAATCACTAAAACATCATAATTTTGTGATCTCCTTAAGTTGTAATATTGTATTTCACTTTGAAATGTCAATATTACTCTCTGTAGCAGCCACTGGCACTTTTTATAGTCATTTATTTTCTAGTGCAATTTGTGTTTAGATTTATGATGCTTATACTTTTTCTTCTGTGAAAAATAAGTGAAGCCCAGATTACCAATGTTCTCCTGAAGATGGTTTTGAATTCTTTTCTTAGGAATAAGGATTTCTTTTTACATAAGCTATATCTGGTTGTCTGATTTAGTCTCAGCTTAAAATTGGCACTCTAAGAAATATAAATTTAGACGGAGTATGTAAGAGTGCTACAAATCTTTGCATATCATTCTTTAAAAAATGTTTTTCTATCCAATGCCTGAGAAAACAAGCAATCCCTAATGTCTGGTAAAGTTCTTTGTGGCTGTAAACAGAGCTTCTCTAACAGCACTATCTCAGAATGAACAGGTCTCTAGGGTCTCTGCTTGAGGGAAGTAAGAGTCTGTTTGTCTTAATCTAAGTTGAGATGTTGAAAACTAAAATTTCAGCTCCATGAACTAGACAATTCTATTGCACAATAAAATTAATTGAGACCAAGCATCTAGCCTGAGAGACCTCTTCATACACACCAACACGCATTTCCCTCCCGTAAAAATAGCCAGACCACTTGGTTTCCCAACATTAACTTTTCATGCTTCAAGTAGCTTAGGAAGAAATGAGGGTCATATTGGTAGCAATGTATCTCTCCTAAGGCTATGACTGTTTAAATATGAGTAAGACAACAATCCCCAAAAGTTGATCGATAACTTATTGATAAACCCAGAAAAGTTGATGGCAAATTAAAATAAAACAACAAATAGGATTCAGAATTTCCTAACTCAGTGGAAATAGAATTTCCTTTCATAATAGAGTGAATGCTTTGCGTTATAGCAAAATATCATCCATCATACCAAGGAACAAGATGTTCACCTTTCAAATATGAGAACACATTTACAGTTGCCAACAGTTTGAGGAGTTATCACATTCTGAAATTGTCTAGAAATTATTTTATAGCAGTCATAATAAAAACATTTTATAAAAATTGAAAGTCATCATGGTACAAATAAAAACTATGAAATTTCAGTAAAGTAATAGGAGTTACTTAAAATAACCAGTTGTAAATTTTAGCAATAAAATATATTAAAGGAAAAAAATCTTACTGAATAAATGAAATAAGAGAGTGAAGATGACAAAGTGTAGAATCAGTGGATTCGAAGATAGATGAATGTAATTTTTAAATTTTGTTTTATTTTATTATGTTTATGGGAGTATGTGTAAAAAGTGTGGGTGACATTAGGGACAAGATGATCTCAGATGCCCTGAAGTTGTAAGAAGCTGTGAGTCATCTGCCATGAGAGCTGGTATATGATCTCACATCCTCTTGAAGAGCAGTGTGCACCTCTAACCACTGAGTAATCTCTCCAGACCCACTTCAATATCTAAAACAAAGCAGAAAATGTAGACTTCATAAACCTTACTAGAGCTTCAAGGCCTCAGGGGACAATGGATCTGCAGAGTTATAACCAAGAAAAACCTACAGAAGACAGAGAAAGAAGGAGATAAGTGAGGACAAGAGGAAATAAAACGAAAACTGTGTTCTAGCACACCTAATTAACTTTTAAAAGCAAATGGGATAAACAATCCATTCAAAATACTGAGACTAATATGATGGACTTTGAAAAATAACCAAATCCATTCTACCTCCACATCTGAAATGTGAAGTTAAAGCACCTTTATTTCAGTTCAAAATTTCCCTAACCTTTTGAAGACTCAATTTATTTTTATTGGTTTTATTTTGCTTTTATTTCTGCTGTATGGAATTTTGACTTTCTTTTGAGCCCAGTTTATGTGTTTTCCACAAGGTGGTTATTTCTCTGGGTTTTATGATATCTTATTCCATTTCCTTGCCAGATCTTGAACTACTTTATAGTAAGACCTGTTAAAAAGTTTTATGCTTTAAAACTCTGGGAATAAATCAAATATCAACTTATAATGGGTCTCAAATATATTTTTTTTATTTTATGGCTATATGTAACATCCTGGAGAAAAATCTCTTTCCTGTTCTCTAAAAGAGGAATGTCCAGGCCAGGTGTGGGGTGCACATCTGCAATCCCAACATCTGTGAGGCAGAAACAGGGGGACTAGGCGTTGTATATTGAGATGACGTATGTAACTGTGTGTGTCTGTGTATCTCTCTCTGTGTGTATGTGTATCTATGTGTGTGTAAGAGAAAGAGAGAGAGAGAGATCATCTTATGTTGAAACATGGATACCTAACTGGTACTGACTCTGCCTCATAGATACTGAATAGAGCCTATGATGAAGTTCTGACCAAAGTCAGGTACCATGCTGAGTTCACACTGTGACTGTAAACAAATGTGTGAGCACTGCCCTGTCTACTCTTACACTTCCATTGACTAAGAGACAGGGAGCCTGGATTCTATAATACATTCTGACCTAGATAGAAGTATGCATTTTGACAAATTCAGAATCTACTTTCTACTCTGGGATTTTTCAATGTGGGAGTAAAATAAATAACTTCTTTAAGACTTCAAATATGAGTTTCTCTGATTTAGAATCTTAGATTTTTTTTTTTACACGAACTAGAATAACCTAAAACCCAATGACAGCAAAAAGAAAACCACAAATCAAGATCTAATGGGATCCTGTGAAAACAAAGTTGTGTTGCGATACAGCACTCTAAAACTTGACATCCCATTCCAGGTTCAAAAAAGCATCCATGCTCGCATAGGCCAGTTTTGCAGTGAACCATCACAAAGAAGGTAGTCAGTGGGCTGTGCTTACAGAAGAACCCTACATAGCAGTATAGAGCAAGAAATTATTCACCATAAACAACTTGACAATTCAGGCTTACCATCCCTGTAGAGGAGACAGTGCAGGTCATTCTGTGTTTTTGAAACATACATACTGTTGTATAATTATCATCAAAATAAAGATACAAAGTTCCATAAATACCCTTCCCTCAAAATCTACCCTGTCCTTCTAACCACAGATGGTTTTTTGTTCATCTTCTTTCTTATGATTAATTTTTCCCTTTACAAATCATATTTCTATGAGGTTCAGAGTTGGCTCACAAGGTAAAATACTTGTTTTGCATATATAAGTACTTGAATTTTAATCCCCCAACTCTATCTTGTGATCCTTTTCCTTCTACTGAGTTGCCTAGTGCAGCCCTGATAGGAGGGTTCATGCCTAGTCCTATTGCATCTTGCTATGTTGTCTTCAGTTGATATCCCTGGGAGGCCTGCTCTTTTATGAAGGAAAGCAGTAGAGCAGTGGAATAGGGAGAGAAGGGTGGGAGTTGGGAGACGTGGAGACAGGAAAGGTTGAGGTCGGGATGTATTGTATGAAAGAGTAACTAATATTTAAAAGGTAGGGAGGTGGAGAAAGAAAGATTTGGGGTATTCTGGCCAACCAATCTAGCCAATCACTAGCCTCAAGGTCACCAAGAGACTCCCATCTTAAGAAAACAAGCTGAAAAAAGAAGACAGAAGAAAGTAGGTGTTGCTCTCTCTTCTATAAGTGCATACATATTGTATTAGTTGGTTTTGGTTGCTAATAAAAATGCCATGATCAAAATCTGTGTTGAAGAAAGAGTTTATAGTTTAGCTTATAGTTCCAGATGCTGAGAGTTCATGATGGAACAGACAGCAGCAGGGGCAAGAGGAGGAAATGAAACTGATTGATGACTTCTCAACTGCACCAAAGAGAATTGAGGCCATGAACTCTCACAATCAAGTAAGTCTTCAAATAGAGAAGACAATAAGTAACATGTCTCAGTCAAACCACCAACACATTGGTAAATACCTGTGTACACACACACACTCAACTCATAACTCAAAGAATCACACAAGTGTGTCTTTACAAACAATAATCTTTGACTTGTACCTAAGTGTTTTGTGCAGATCTCACATTTCATCAAATGTAATATTCTAAACATCTAAAAAGTTTAAATTTAATCAAATTAATGTCTATTGCTACACCAAAAGTACTTTTAAGTACAACTAACACTGTTATTATTATGAGCACCTGGCACTAAAGAATATAATAGTGCTAATACATTTTAATGTCACTATCATGACTCTTAAAAAATGCCCATTACCATGTACTACCAGTGCTAAAAGTCAGACCATTAAAAAGACAAATATTCACTATTGCTTTTGATGCTCTGGCACATATGATATAACAAGTAGCAATTTTAATATAGATAACCCACAAATAAGTAGACAGGACTCAAATAACTGTGCTGGTGTTATACTTCATTATGCCTGGCTCAGACCAGGAAGTTCTAACCCAGTTCTCAAGAGAAAATATTATCACCAATGTCAGGTTACATATTTGTATAATTTTGATTTCCTCAAAACAAAATGTAGAAAACAACTAGTTTGTCTTTATAGACATTTGGAAACCACTGTAAACATTTTCATAAGCATAAAATTTGTTTGTGGACAATTGTAGCTTAACATATGGTTGTGAGAATTAACAGAGAGGGGTCTCATATACTCTTGACCAAGTTCCCTGAAATAGTAAGAGCTTTCAAAGCCATGGTACAGCATCATAGGATGCTGAGGTCAATAGTGAAGATGAAGGACTGTTTCCACAGCAATCACCATCCCTCTTGTATCCTTTTATTATTGTACTCACTCGCTTCTCCTTCCTAACTCCTGGAAAGTACCTATCTGTTCTTTGTTCGGTAATTTTGTGACTCTTCTTCATTTCCAAATTTACTTTTTTCTTTTTATATGATTTTATTAAAAATGGATTGTCTTCACGTTGTCTAGCCCTTTAGTCCCTCCAGTTCCTCCCAGCTACCCTTCTTCCATCTCCTACCATGTCCTCCCAACTCTCAAGTTGGTACCTGAGTTTTCTATGATTATTGTTGTTATACACACACACACGTATGTATTTTATACAAACATCTGAAATTAAGATTTTTTAATATCTCTTTGACATTTTCTGGGGTCTCACAGAGGTGACCACAAGTGTCTGTAATTTCACCCTTCTTGTTCCTGAGTAACAAACAATGTGTGCACATGATTTGTCAGTTTAAAGAGATTTGGTTTTGTTTTTCAGGCTGAGAAAATTTTAATAACTGTGAACATCCACACACAGAGTTTTGTATGATCACATCTTTCGATATCTGAGGTAACCGTTCAGCCACGGTTTGTTAAAAGGTAACATGCATGATTTGTGTACAAGAAACAGCTGGTGTTTTGGTAAAAGCCTGGTCTGTTTTTCATTCCTTATAATACTCAGCTTCCTTCATGTCTTAGTGGGAGACTGGGAGTGAAGAAAGTCTAAAATGCATAGAAGTAAAAAATCCAAACCAAATTTTATAACCCAGGTATCACATGTGTGCAAAGAAAATCATTTATATTATAATCTCATATATTCATACCTACATTTCACATCTTTGTGGTCTGTTTATTTAATAAATACCCACTAGGAACTATTTGTTTAAATAAAAGCTTTGTATTGCCTTTAGTGACTTATTTATCCTGAATACAAATGCATTTTTATATTAACATGGACTTTAGATGGGGCAGAACTTTTCTCAACAGGCACTGCTTCCTCTCTATGAATATAAAGGCTCTTTCCTTCTATGAATAGAACAGTTTCTTTCCCATTTACTTAAAGAATGTTTAATCTTCCACTTCACTGACTCAAACTTTAAGTTATCGTGTTATTTTGCAAAGTAGTAAGAAATAAACTATAACTAAAAATATATGTTCTGAATATCCTTTTGTTGCTCTGTGTAAGGCATCCTAAATTTTTTGGCATTTTCATTACTTTTCCTGAATTTGACAATTCCTGCCTGGTAAGCAAATGGAAGATATTTATAACTAAGATTCTGAATGCTTAATATTAAAAATTAAGAGACTCGGATTATTTTTTTCTTTGTAGTTTTGACTTGATAAACTCAATTGTGTGTATGTGTGGTACTGGCGGGAAAGGTTGAGGTGCTCTCTGAGGGATTGATATCTTGCATCATTAAGGATATATTTAGGCCACTAGTTCTTGGAATTTTAGTTCATCACCAGTTTTAATTTCTTATTATGGAATAGTTTGATATAGAAGTAGACCAGAAAACAAGAAAATCTAGTGTGACACTCCATGAGCGTTCTTTTTTGGTTGAACAGCAGGTGTAAAGGAAAAAGCCTAGTGGGGAAGGTAATGATACAAGAAACTCTTTGTTGGGGATGGTAGATGCTACATGGCTCAGTAGAAACACACATGGGTGTGATGGTGATCAGAACCCTTTCCTCGGCACCACGCCTCTCATATGACCGAGCAGGCATCTCAGATGCTGACAGTATGATGTGTCTGGCATCGTAGACCATGTCTAAGAATAATCTGGGATGCTTCAGTAGCAAATGAGCAATTATTATTTATGACAGGGAAAGGGGCAGGAAATTGCATTAAATTTGATCCCAGTTGAACCTGATTTTCACATCCAAGCCTTGATCAAAGGAAACTCTGCTCTAAATTGTCTCCCTGTAAAATGTAAAATTAAATCTTCTTTAAAAGGCAAATGTAATGAGAAGTCAGGGAAAGCCATCACTTTGATTAAACGTATACATTGAGGATGATGCATGAACCTGCCTAATCTTTCCTGGGCCTACACTGAAGTAATTAATGCACCTGCAGAAAAGAAATCTCTAGGGGTTTTAAAAAAAGCACTTTGATTCGCAAAATTCTTGCCTTGGCTTGGGAACCTACAGAACCCACAGCTTCAGAAACCTTCATCTGGAGAAAGGCTTCTTGAATTCTCAGCAACTTCCATCCTATTGTAGGTCACAAGAACTTTGGTTTCCTTTTTCCCCCCCTCAGGAAAGAAAAAAATCTTAAACATAAACTTTTTAATATTTTATTTATTCTTTAGTAATTTCATACATGAAAACAATGGGCTTGGATCACATCTGCTCTCCATATCTCCCCATACCACACTGAAACTTTTGTCCATTCCTCCCACACCCTCCTCCCCGCATCATGTTTTCATGTTTTAATTACCGAATCCAATCAATGCTGCTTTTACCTGCATGGATAGAGGACACCATCCTGGATCCTAGACACATGGACAACATAGACATGAATGACACAGTTGATGAGCATAAACTGTGCTCAGTTCCGTCTGTCGTTCACTGCCACTAACTCTTCTGCATTCCTCCACTTTATGTAGGTGTGTTGACTGGCTTGGTCTTGTACAGGTCTTATATAAGTATGTATATTTAAAAGGTGGTTTAATACTACACCCTTTAGCAAAAATAATAGCATTAGGGCCCATTCTTTCCAAGGCATGGGTTCTTGATCAGGTTTGCAGCACCAGGCATGAGCCCTTTCATGTGGAGTGGGCCTTGTATTCAAATAGAAAATGGTTGATTACTCCTATAACATATTTTGCCACTATTGTACCAATAGGTCATTGTTGTAGCTCACAACAGTCACATCTGGGTAAGACTATTGATAGCTTTTCTTCCACAGCAGTTTGAGGAGCAGAATTCAGAACTATGAAAGTAAAACAGCAGAAAGGATGCTTCCAGGTCAGTACTAGACTTTTGAATGATTCAAAATATTAACATAAAGCTGGGTGGTGGTGGCACACGCCTTTAATCCCAGCACTCAGGAAGCAGAGGCAGGCCGATCTCTGTGAGTTTGAGGCCAGCCTGGTCTACAAGAGCTAGTTCCAGGACATGCTCCAAAGCTACAAAGAAATACTGTCTCGAAAAAAAATTAACATAAAGGGGCAAAAAAAAGTACACAACAAATTTTTACAGCAACCTATTCATAAACACGGTATTGCTTCCAATTGTAAGAAAAGAATCATGCACCTGTACACCTAGCCTCCTAGACATGACAGTATGGTTAAGTACAGCACCTGCTTGGAATTCTGGTGTCATTAATTAATATAATGGGAGCTGAGGCTCACTGAGCCTATCCAACATTAGAGAGATAATATCACCTAACAGTAGACTGGCAAAGATCCAAATTCAAAATCTGAAATCCACCTGATACTAAATACATATGAATTTCACCATACCAAAACATCAAAAAAAATCATAAGTTGTAATACCATGAGTGTGAAATCAGCTGTATTTGAACTCCATTTCCATTCAATTACAGTTACTTTCCTTTTTGAATTTTAACCTTTGAATCTGTGAATGTATTATCTTTGAGAAGTCTGACAGTTGTGGTTTCATAAGATCTTACTTCAAGCTGGCATAGAGAGGTAAAGTGCAAACAGGGTTTAGTGAAGAATAAAGACAAAATGAAACTATTGAGAAAGCAGGGTGGGAGGCAGCAAAGGAGCATGAACTCAGATAGCACAATAGAAAACAAGATGCCATAAATGCTAAGTATGACCTGCATCAAAACACATCCACAATGTTTAAGCTTCCTTCTGTTTTTCAACATTTAAAAAGAAAAATATGAGCAGAAACAAAGGAAGATAGGGGAACTTAAAGTTTGCATTATTATTTAACCTTTTAAGTGAAGAGTTTCCAAAAACAAAAGCACCATGTTACCATGAGTTTCTATTTTTAAGTTTTTAGAGATGAAAGGGTTTATTGTATCTTCCAGGTTTTAATCAATCGCTAATGTTTCATAGGACAGCAAAGATTTTACTAGGGACACTCACATGATATTTTGGATTAAGACTCTGTGGTTCCAGGTAAGCTAGGACTGAAAATAGTCAGCAATGCTTAATAAAAACTCATCCCTGTTAGGGTGAAATACTCTGGGAAGTTTTTCCTTGGGATCAACACTCAGAAGTTGTAGTCCAAGATGGCCAAGACTATACATCAATTAGGCAACAAAACTTGCCAAATAATGTGTAAGAGTCTCCCACATGGTACTATTTGAAAGCCTGAAGTTAGACATGGAGAGCTTATGGTACTTGGCAGTTTGTGGCAGGGCTGGAATTCTTGCAGAGAAGCCCTGGAAGGTCATTGATGAAGGAAGGTGACGGTTCATTGCAGTGGAGACTCCAGAGACTTCATGACGTAAATAAGCCAGGATTGGTTCAACTGTGGTATATGTGGAATAAAATAGGCCTGAGATGATGAAACAAGCTGTGTCTGCTGTGGATAGCAAGATGCTGAAGTGTTGCTGCACAAACCATTTTAGAAGCCAGAAGATGGTGGATAAGCTCAAGATGTAGAACACTAAGCTACAGAATTTAGATTTATACTGCTGAACTTTAATTTTGCCTAAGTATAATTGGTTATATGTTCCAGTTTTTCTCTTTTAGAATAAAAAGTATATAACTTCTTCAAAAAACAGTAACTCACAGTTGAAAAACTTTGTATTTTTAAAGACATGTTCAATGTTTGAAGCATTGGAATTTTTAACCACTTCTGGAGCCTTACAGTTGTGCTGTGTTTTAGATTATGGTAACAACATGAGGTCTTGGGGACAAACAAGAAAGCAAATGTTATGGTTTACTAATGATATGTTTATGTGTCAAGTTGACATGGTGTGAAGTGTCTGGGGTAGTTTCTATTGTCTTGGTGAAATGTAGAGTCATCAAGGAAGAGAGCAACTCAACTGAAGATTTGCTTCAGTCAGACTGGCCCTTTGCCATATTACATGAGAGATTTCCTTGATTGATGATTGATGTGGGAAGGCTAACTGTGGGTGAGGAGGGTCATTGTTAGGGAGGTAAATATGAATGATAAGAAAAAAATCTGACGGAGCATTATCAATGGAGCCAGCCAGTGAGCTCAATTCTTCTGTGGTTCTTGCTCTCAATTTCCCACCTTGAGTTTCTGCCCTGTTTCCCATAAACACAGACCTAGAAAAGTGAGCTGAAGTATATCTTCTCATCCACAAGTTGTTTTAGGTCATACTGATTTATGACAGCAACGTAATGAAAGCAAATAAATGTCAACATCATCACATTAATTTTTTTAAAGAGCACAAATGTAGAAACAATAACATATTAGAATCAGTATTTGAAGCCAGAGCCAAACCTTCACTATTAATTTCTGCATTCAATTATTCCTCTGAAAACACAATAGGAGAATAATAACAAAATTTTATACAAGTTAAGTTAGGGGTAATACATATCAAGTACAGTGATAAACAGTGGGCACGTAATTCATTAAGTCCTTTTTCAATATTATCATTTAAATCATTATGGTTACAGACAAAATCAGAGCAAAGAAATTGAATAAACTGTTCAGATGATAAGATGAAATAGCTAATCAAAGGTACCTTCATTCTCAAAGTTGGAGTTATCATACACATAAGAGTAGCCTATAGCTTGGTGAAAGAACAACAAAAAGTTATTAAATAAAAAATTTAAGAGAAAGACTAATCAAGATTTGTCTTAGTCATTTTCCTGTTGCTGTAAAGAGAATCCATGGCCATGGAGATTCTTATAAAGGAAAGTACTTAATTGGGGCTGGCTTGCAATTTCAAAGGTTTAGTCATTTATCATCATGGCAATAAGCACAACAGACACGGTTCTGGAGAAGGAGCTGAGAGTTCTGGACCTGAATCTTCAGTTAGTGGAAGGAGACAGATTCTGAGCTTGTGGTGGGCTTTTTGAAACCTCAAAGCCTACTCCAAATGACACACTTTCTCCAAGGCCACACCACCAACCCTACGAAATAGTGACACTCCCTGATGACCAAGCATTCAAATACAAACCTATAAGGTCATTTTCTTTCAAACCACCACAAGTCTCAAAATGAAAGACAGATCAACTGGAATATCTAAAAAGGGTGTTAGCACAGAGGTATTTTTGAAGCAAACCCTTATGTGGTTATAATCAACTTTATCTATCAAATTTTCCAAACACTTCCCATCTACCCAATCCTTCAGTGACAGATCTCCTACTTCACCACTTTATCATAATCAAATCTCCGGTGATACTGTCCCCTAACCAAATGCACTAACTTAATATGCCAGATAAATATTCATTAAACCACGATTCTACCTATTAGAAAGGAAGTTCAAAACGTTTTTTTTTTCCTTTGCCCCATGTAGAAGACATTTATTGGTTATTTGGCAATCTATATTTAAAAGTAATCATTTTATTCTCTGGTAATTTCATACATGGATATAATATATTTAGACCATATCCCCCAATTTCTTCTTGACATCCTTACATACCCTATCAAAGTCATGTCTTCTCTGATCTTTCTTTTTGTCTCTCTGGGTGTGTGTGTCTGTGTATCTGTCCATCTCTCCATGTCTTTGTCTGTCTCTCTGTCTCTGTCTTTCTCTCTCTCTCATTCTCTCTCTCTCTCTCTCTCTCTCTCTCTCTCTCTCTCTGTGTGTGTGTGTGTGTGTGTGTGTGTGTGTGTGTGTGTGTGCGTTTGTCTCACTAAATCCAGTTAGTGCTTTCCATATGGACACTAGTGTAGGGCACCAACCACTAACACACTGATAACCTTTGGCCACACTACCAAAGAAAACTAATTCTCTTTCCGCGAGTGACTGTCAGCTGCCAATTGTTCAACAGCTAGGGGTAGGTACTTGTGAGAATCTCCCCATCCATGCTGATGTGTTGAAAGGCTTAATATTCGGCCATTCCTGTTTCAGCAACAAAATACTCTGTTATTCGATGAGGGTCATCTACATTACTCCTATTTCTTACAAGGGCTCAGGGAGCTTAGTAGGAATGGGCCAGAAGGACTGTAAGAGCCTGAGGTTGAGGTAAATTTCTAGAGGCAAATTTTTAATCATCTTTTGAATTAGGTTCCAAATTTATAAGTTAGGAATCACTAAATATGCTTTGACCAATGATGTAAGACTAAGTTGCAATGCATGTCACAGATGCCAGACCTTAGTACAACTGACGCCATGAAAAATTACCATTCAGGTCATGGAGCCCAAGATAGAGGCAGCAACACCTGCCAACGTGAGAGCAAAACCTACTCCATCAAAGTTCATAGTTCTGGGAAAGTCCCTAAATATAATAGCATTGGGTTTTTTACTTCTGTAGTTCCATTTCTGATAACTGTTCTAAATGAGGTATGTCAAGCCAAAAAGTTGTTTATGTGTTTAAAATCTCACCCTGAGAAAGGTTCAGAGCTTCACTGTAGTCCCAAATACTTAGCATCGTCACCATCTGGCTAAGAAAGACTTTCTTTCTATTAGCTTGAGTCTGTGTCTGAGTAATCTTCTCTGGTGGATGTCTGACTGTGGTGAGACAACAAACGACGGCAGAAGGTCTTAATAAGTGTTCTGTTCTCCTTGCTCCTCTACTAGGCTCAAGCACATCCTGAAACCTAGTAGTGCTTATCCACAGAAGAAGCAGGAAGGATCACTGCATAGCCAACTGAAGCTGTTTGTTTAGAAATGATCCTAAGGAGACCACTCAACACAGTCTCACTTCTGAGTATTACCCATTGAGAGGCCATGGTCTACTGAAAATCAAATACAGCCAAGAGCTTTTGTGTCTTGTTATTTTGGGAAACAAGCCTTTCTCCTGAGGGTCCTGAAGTTTTATATGCCCAGTCATTAAACATCTAATTGAAAGTCATTTGAAGAACTTCAATTTGATATTTAAAGAGGTCATTAAATACGAATATTGATGAGCCTGCTGAAGCCACTGCTTTCACTTCCAGTGAACTCAATGAAGCCCAGTAAAGAGGAGAGGAGACTATCACATCTTCCAAGGTGCCATCCGTATTAGTAATCCTGTCAACTGAAATCTAATGTCAAAATAGAAATTTATTTTACCAAGCAACCATGAGATAGACTTCTTAAAACATTTTTTTTAGTTCAATAAGTCTCCCGAAGGTATATTTCTGAAGATGGAGAATCTTCCCTAATTTTTAGTGCTTTTTAAGTATAGTTCATAAGCAAACACCTGGAAATCTAAGTTGGTTTTTATGCTAGCTAATTTGGAAAGAGGAGTTTATCTATTTTTTTAACTTTTTTACCTTAAAATTGAGAACATCTGTGTAGCTAAGTGTTTTAATCTTTAAAATGCAAATAAACAAAGTACAGTTTCCATGGCAACAGTAGAAGGACCGAAGAGTTAGAATTTCATGTCTAGGTTATTTAGACTTCCTGCTTCAAACCCTTGGCATCTTCTGCAGTTGATTTGTCAATGTAACAGTGACGTTGCTCATCACTGTGGCTTGAAGTAGCAGTTCATTTCAGTCTCTAACATACCTTTTTTTATATATAATCCTGCAAATTTTGTCTCTCTTGTCTCCCACTTTTGATGCTATCACCAGGACAAGTGTGTGTCTTGTCAGTACAAACACTCTTTTATTTGCAGGTATGGTTTATACCTAAGCAAGAATGAAAATAGCTGTGATCTCCAACCCCCTGTTGTTTTCCTTTCTGGTTTCAGAGCCTCTCCCTTCTGTCATATCTTTGTTTGCCAGGTACCTCATGTGTTCTTGTCACCACTGTTAGCCTGAAGAATGAATTCATTCATGGCTCTGCTGCCTTTATGAAGGGGCTCTGAGAAAAGGCAACGTTCAGGGTTGTTGTTAACTGTTCAGCATCTGATTCTAGACACTGACAGATATTCTTAGTATAACAAAGGATTTTTGCCTTCAGTATGATCTTTAGTATAAAGTACCTTAAATAGCACTGATCCAGTAGGTAAATTTCTCGTGCTTCATAAGAGAGAGAGGAAAGAAGTGAGCACACAATTGCATTCTAAAAAAATATTTTTGCTTTATTAATTTTGCTTTCAGAGGGCATACTGCTGTACATAGTACCTCTTTTGATAGAAACTAGAACCTTGGAAGAATGACAGGCCTACTCTGTTCTGCGGATGACCTTGAGTTTCATCTGAAATATCTAGTCATGGATCTCAGCTCCTCATGCATAGACTCTTAGCTGAGAAATAGTTCTCTTCTGTTGGAAAAGTTTACTCTCTTTGGTCTAAAACAGTTTTGAGAAATATATACATGGAATGGTGACAGAAAACAGGGACACACGCACAAGCAGCCAGATCAACCAAATCAGTCCTGATGATGAATGAGGTGACAGACGTCTTAGCTGGAGCACACTCACAACCCTAAAAATAATTTTGAAAGCTTTTTTTCTAGTTCAGAAAGCAGATTTGGAAGATAAAAGAGGAAAAATGTGAAATAGAGGGATGAACACACACATTCTTATCCTAATAGCTAACAGGGTCATTCACGACGAATCCAATAGGAACAGGGTCCCTTGATCTACGTGTTTGTGCATAATGTCACTCTGCAAACAAGGGAAACAGGAATTCTTAGAGAAAACACTTATGTCTGGGACAAGGAAAATACAAAAGAGCACATTTTGCTTCCTTGAAGCAACTAATAATTTTAAATAGAGCTATAAGATAACTCAAATGTCTGCACAGACACAGGACAAAAAAAAAATAATGAGGACTATTATATGTATCCCCTTAACACACACTCTACTGTTTTTTTTTTTAAAGTGTACCTACTGCTATGACTACATGAAGACACAAGAGTCATATCCCATCAACTCTGCATTCCACTAAGGTGGTAATAATTCTTATTTGACTAAAGCAAGATACCCTTTCAAACTGCTGTCAGCAGAAATTGGAACATTTAGGCTCAGATAAATTAATGTAATATCTCACTTTTATCGACTCCACAGCTAAAGAATCAGAAGGAGCCCAGGAACTGTTCGTGTAATAAGATTGATCTCATTTTAAGTCCTTCTGCCTAGTACAGCAAAGGTCATTTCTCTGGGCTTAGTTGGTACTCTATAATATGCCATCATAGACTAGGTAGTTGATGAAGAACAAAAAAAAAGTACGTCTCATTGACCTGGAGGCTGAGAAATTAAGAATCAAGGGCCTCATATCTGGTTTGCACCTCCCAATGATGTCTCTATAGAAAAAGGTAGGGAAATAAGAGAAAGTGAGCCTACTCTTCTGAAAAGATTTAATATCAGCATTAATCTGTTTATAAAAGTTAAGTCCTCATAACCTAAACACATCACTGTCCTCCCATACATTGGGGATCAAGTTGCTAGCACATAAATTTTGAAGATCATATTTAAATCACAATTCTAATACTATTTTTACTATGTAATTTAAATTCTAAAAATTAAGAAAAATATTAAAAGAATCACACTGAAACCTTTAGAGACAACAGACCCAGCCCTGCAAGTTGCCTGCTGACCTACACATGCATTCCACGTGATGTGTGCCCCGACTCCTGTCTATTCAGTGTGTTCCCCAATCCCACCCACACCTGCAAGTGAATAAAATTTCAGTGAATAAACTGGTGAAATCAGTATGTTTACTTTCACAATGTGAGTTCCTGAGTTCAATCCCGGTACCCATTTTAAAAGCTGGAAAAAGTTGTGCACACAGGCATTGCTAGTACTGGGAAAGCAAACAGAAGATCCTTGGGACTACCTAGCCAGTCAGCCTAGGTTACTTAGGGAGGTCAAGAGCAGTAGGAGGAAGTATCTGAGAAATGCCTCCTTGTTTACATACAGAGGCCTATATCTATCCACACCACAACACAGTATGAATTAGAGCCTGTAGTATTTGAGCCAAGCTTCACTTCTCCTCCTACTCTTCTTGGTTTATCGGGATATAAACTCCACTACTCATGGCTGTAGGAAGAATTAAGAGTTTTCTCTTTCCTTAGATGCCTGAGTGGGGTATAGCACTTTACTGATAAATATAGTCCAAATCCAGGTTCATAGGCGATGCTAAATTCCTCACAAATACAGTTGAGAGATTTGGTGTTCTCTTTCATCACTCTCCCAGTGATCAGGTAGAGACTATTACTTAGCAGGGAAACAGTACTTCAACTCTTGTAGTCATAAGCTGAGATCATCCACAAGGATCAAGTCCATTGCGAAGGGAGGCAACTTTAGGACCCAGAGGTTATTGTCATTATCTTACTACATTGATAGTCTGCAATATTGTCTCCAGCTCTAAAAAAAAGTGCTTGGAAATCTTGTTTGGTAGGAATGGATTTACTTAGAACAAGGAGATCTAAAGTTCTCTCCAAATGCCTTAACTTACTTTGAAACAGCATGAAGAAGATGAAATCTGAGAGTATGTTTTAGGAATAAGAAATAAAAGAAGGAGGAGAAGGGGAAAGAAGAAAAATGTGCAAGAAGGGAAAAAGAAAGCAGATTATGATGGTGGTGGTGGTGGTGGTGGTGGTGGTGGTGGTGGTGGTGGTGGTGGTGGTGGTGGTGGTGGTGGTGGTGGTGAGGGGAAGAAGAAAAAAATAAGAACCCGATAAAAAACTTGAGGCAAATAAATTAAACAATAGGCGATTTATTTGACCAGAGAAAATCAGAAAAAGGCATGATCCTTCCTATAATCAGGACAAAAAAATGATCTCAAACCTACCTCTCTAAATAAAGGGACATGAATATGTTTTAGACTATGGAACAGTGTTTGACCCTCAGATACCTATAAAGAATGAGTGAAATTTAACACTTGTGATAATAACAGTGAAATGTATATTAACTAGACAATCAGAACAGTAATACAAAAACTGATTCCTGGTTGTAACCAAGGCTATTTCCTATGCCAGAAAGAGTTATATAGCCCTGTCGGTTTCTTGTGTAGCACATTGTCTTTCAAGAAGTAACTATATCGGTGCCAAATGTTGTATCAGATATATGAAGCTATTAAATAAATATTTATAAACAAGTTTGTTCAAAACCATATAGAGTAATAAAGACACAGTAACAGGTCTCATTAATACCCAATCTCAAAAAAACATACTTAATGATTAAAAGGAAATTTAGGAATTGAAAAGTACAATAACTATCCAAAACTACTTGGGTGACCAAAAACCCGAGACTAGATAGCTCAAAGACCTAGATAAAAACCAAATAATACTGGTTTAAAAAAAGAAAAAATATAGTGACAAAATGACTCATAATGACATCTTGCTACAGTCATAGATTAGTGAGTTGATCAGCCATGATTAAAGAAGCTTCCTCCTGCAGCAGATGGGAACAAATACTAAGACCCACAGCCAAACATTACACAGAGAACAAGAAACCTTGAAACACTCAGCCCTACCTAATTGAAATGTCTCCATCATCCTCTCCTCCCTCGGAGCTCAGTAAACCCTATGGAAGAAAAGGTAGAAAGAGTGCAACAGCCAGAAGGGATGGAGGACACCAAGAAAACAAGTTCCTAAATCAACATGAACAAACCTCACATAAACACATAGAGACTGAAAAAACAGTCACAGGACCAGGTCCTCTCCGTGTGTGTGTGTGTGTGTGTGTGTGTGTGTGTGTGTGTGTGTGTGAGTGTGTATGTGTGTGTGAGTGTGTGTGATGTACCTATCATATACAACACATATATATTACACATATATGATATATATAAAATGCATATATGCAATGACTTCTAGTTTAGTGTTTTGTACGATTCTTGAGTATGCGAACAGTGAGTCTCTGATTGTTGTGTCTTCTTTTGGGCTCTTTTCCTTTCTGTTTATTTGTCTTGTTTAACTTTCGATATCATAGTGTTTGCTTAGCCTTATTTTTTAATGAATAAATAAGTGAGTGAACACCTAGACAATAGGCTAAAGGTTAAAACTGAACTGTTAATTATGCCATTGGAGAAAAAAATCAGTTTTCTCCAGCGTAGTGACACTAGGTGTATCAACCACTCTAGAGCAGGCCTCATGTCCAGGAGGAGTTGAACAACATGTAAAGGACTGCACAGGGTGTGTGTGTGGGGGGGGTGCTTTTATTTATTTATAGCTTGGTGGGGCCTGAGGGGTACTTAATTTTTTTGCTTGGGGATTGTTGTTATATTGGGTTTTTGTTTGTGTTTTGAGAAAGAATTTAAATTTTAGTGGATAAGAAGAGGGAAAGGATCTAGAAAGATGGGGGAGGGGAAGAATGTGATCAAAATGTCTATAAAATTTAAATGTGCTTTGACTAATAAAAACATAATTAATAAGGAAGAAAAGCATAATGCCGAACGTGGAAACTTTACTAGTGAGATTTAGAATAGAAGAGTAGAAAAGATAAAGATGAACTAAGAGATGTTTGACGATGTACACAGAGAATGAAAAAGGAAGACTGATGAGTGAATCCCAGAGGAATGTGAGAATCCAACAGTCAAAAACACAGGCAAAACGGTGAGTCAGAAGGATAGAAGAAAGGAAAAGCAAGAAAGGAACACTCTGAAATAATGGCTGAATTGTGTGGAATTTGATTATGAGCATAAGCTAACACATCCAAGCTTCTCAGCAAACTCTGAATGGGACAAACACAAATCAGAGACCTATCCAGACACATCACATTAGCAGTGATGACAGACACATAGAAAAACATATGAGGGTAACAAGAGAAGCACAAAGAGACATAAAAATGATTGATGGGGATTTATCCCTAAAGAATATGATGACTAGAAGGCAGCAGAACAACATGTCAAGATGCTTAGAAAATTTCAACTATGAAAGTCATTCCATGGCTTGAAGAAATGGACGAGTGCTTAAGAGTACCTGATGTTACTGGGGTTATATTTAGGAAGTGGTCACCTGTGCCAATGCATTCAACTGTGCTTCCCACTTTCTCTTCAGTGTGGCTGGCTTTATGTTGAGATCTTTGTTCCATTGGACTTGAGTTTTGTGCATGGTGATAGATATGGATTTATTTTCATTCATCTACATGTTAATATCTATTTATGCCAGCATCACTAGATAAATATGCGTTCGTTTTTCCATTTCATGTTTTTTGCTTCTTTGTCAAAATTCAGGTGTTCAAAGGTGTGTAGATTAATATCTGGGTCTTTGATTTGGTTCCATTGGTCCTCCTGTTTATTTTTATGCCAATACCGGGCTGTTTTCAGTACTGTAGCTCTGAAATAGAGTTTGAAGTCAGAGATTGTGATGCCTCCAAAAGTTCTTTTATTGTACAGTATTGTTTTGGCTATCCTGGGTTTTTGCTTTTCCATATGTAGCTAAGTACCATTTTTTTCAAGCTCTGTGAAGAATTTTGCTGGGTATTGCTTTGAATCTGTAAATTGCTTTTGGTAAGATCGCCATTTTTACTATGTTAATTCTGTCTACCCAAGAGCATTGGAGATCTTTCTACTTTCTGAAACACCAGCATTGCTGGTAGGAGTGCAAGCTGGTACAGCCCCTTTGGATATCACTACAGTGGTTTCTCAGACAATTAGAAAAGAACCTTCCTCAAGACCCAGCAATACCACTTTTGGGTACATGTTCAAAGGATGCCCAATTGTGCCACAAGAACATATGCTCAACTATGTTCAGAGAAAAACTGTTTTCTAGTTTTTTGTTGTTGTTGTTGTTGTTGTTGTTTGGTTTTTCGAGACAGGGTTTCTCTGTGGTTTTGGAGCCTGTCCTGGAACTAGCTCTTGTAGACCAGGCTGGTCTCGAACTCACAGAGATCCGCCTGCCTCTGCCTCCCGAGTGCTGGGATTAAAGGCGTGCACCACCACCGCCCGGCAGAAAAACTGTTTGCCATAGCCAGAACCTGGAAACAACCTAAATGCCCTTCGACCATAGAATGGATAAGAAAAATGCGATACATTTTTACAATGGAGTACTACACAGCAGAAAAAAATAATGAAATCTTGAAATTTGCAGGGAAATGGATGAATCTAGAAAGCATCATATTGCATGAGGTAATCCAGACCCAGAAAGACAATTATCTTATGTACTCACTCATAAGTTGCTTTTAGACATAAACCAGCATACAATTCACAATCCCAGAAAACCTAAACAACAATGAGGATGCTAAGAGAGACATACATGAATCTAATATACATGGGAAGTAGCAAAAGACAATATCTCCTGAGTAAATTGGGACCATGGGGACCATGGGAGAGGGTTGAAAAGGAGGAGAGAGGCAGGGAAGGGAGCACAGAAAAATGTATAGCTCAATAATATCAATTTAAAAAATGGAGTGCCAGATGCTCTTGCAGAAGACCTGGGCTCGATTTCTGGCACCTATGTGGAAGATCACAGTCACCTCTACAGTTGTGAGGCAATTTGGTGACCCAATATTACTTTTATGTGAAATATTGTATGCATGTGATACATACAAAACAAACTAATATAAAGCCTAACAAAGCTGCATTTTAAACCAGGAGTGACCCTTTTTAGATTAGCTAGGAGAATCATTTCTTTTTACAGTTTTCTATATATATACAGTATCT
Source organism: Chionomys nivalis (assembly GCF_950005125.1). NCBI lineage: Eukaryota > Metazoa > Chordata > Mammalia > Rodentia > Cricetidae > Chionomys > Chionomys nivalis. Next base: position 15,980,789 of record NC_080104.1, on the reverse strand, counting down.
TGCTATTATATTTACTTACCATTGTTCTCTGCTATCCCCTCCCCTACCACCCCTTCTTCCCACCTAGTCCGCCTGTGACCATACCATTAAAAAATGACACCCTTCTTCCAGCAACAGTGAGCCTCAGGCTAAAGGAGTCTGCTGCCAAAAATTAAACTTATCAAAACCTACAAAACAATACTAATATAGTAATAATAAATAATAAATGATTCCATGCAAATCTACATGCAAAAATATTCACAAAAATTACAAATAGGTAATTATTAGCCCCAAACAAAAAGAAATTTTTTAAAAACACAATCAGTGTAATACCTGAGTTTAAGAAATTGAACGAGACAAAAAAAAAGCCAGCAGTGGTGGCACACACCTTTATTCCCAGCACTTAGGAGGCAGAGGCAGGCAGATCTCGTTGAGTTCAAGGACAGCCTGATCTACAAGAGTTAGTTCGAAGACAGGCACCAAAGCTACGCAAAGAGACCCTGTCTCAAAAAACAACAACAAAAAAAATAACAAAAAAAAACAAAACAAAACAACAACAAAAAGCCAGAAGCTATCTTATCCATTTAAAACCAGATAGCCTTTTATAAAGTCGTCTAGATTCTCCAATAAAAGTGCTTGGGAAACTTCATCTATGCATACAGAAGGAAGCATTTTTATATAATAAATATATAAAATCAACTCCAAGTCTCTCAGAGGTCTACATATGTGATCTGAAACTATAAAACTACTAGGAAAAAAACATTAAAGAAACACTTAGGAAATTATGCAAAGACTTTTTTTTAGTTTTTTATGTTTGTTTGTTTGTTTGTTTGAGTCAGGGTTTTTCAGGGTAGCTTTGGAGCCTGTTCTGAAACTTACTTTGTAGACTAGACTGGTTTTGAACTCACAGATCCGTCTGCCTCTGCTTCGTAAGTGCTGGGATTAAAGGCGTTCATCACCACTGCCTGACTGCAAAGACTTTTTAAATAAAACACAAATAGCAGACTCTAAAAATAAAAATAAACTCTAAACAGATCTGAAGCTTCTACACAGTAAATGATCAACAGAGCGAAGAAACAATCTTCACAGTGGGAAAAAATACTTTGAAATTACCCATTTGGCAAAAGATTACAATCAGCATATGTAAATAGCTCAAGCAATTTAACGCAACCAAATAATAATAATCACCTCATGGAGGAGATGAGCAAGTTCTCTAAATAGACATTTCTTTTCTTTTTCTTCTTCTTCTTTTTTTTTTCTTTCAGTTTTTCAAGACAGGGTTTCTCTGTAGCTTTGTAGCCTGTCCTGGAGCTAGCTCTTGTAGACCAGGCTGGCTGGCCTCGAACTCAAAGAGATCAGCCTGCCTGATGATATTGCAGCCACTCAGTAAGATCTTCTGGCTCCATTTGCATTCCATGTTCTCCTGCCTCCACCACATCTTTAGTTGGTTCTTAATCAGAGATCTAATCTTTGTTAGTCCACCATGAGGACAGAAAACAGCTTCTTCTAAACTTTTATTAATATTGCAATTTTCCTCCATGAATCTTGGGGTTTTTACTGTTATGAAGAATGATGATTTCTTTTTCCCAAGAGAGTTTTATTTTACTTTACCTATCAGAAGAATTACTGCCTGTCTATGGCAGTTTTAACCTTACTAAATGTGTTTGTTAAAAAAAAAAAAAAATGAAGCTCTAAAATCAAGGTATTCCATGATCTATGGACTGTTTAATAGATATTGTGTGTGAAGACATGCAAACAACATAAAACACATTATATCTCCCCACTGGTGTTCTGAGATGACTGAGAGAATTGTCAACAAAAGCAGTATTTCAAAAGGAACTGTTTTTCTAAGCAGTAGATCTGAGTAGTAAGAAAATATTTAGCAAATTATAATGTAGACAGATTCACTGTCATTATGGCTGTATTTTTCCACTGACCACACACACACGAAGAGTAGATTGTCTATCTTTCTTAAGGGTGGCAAGATTTTGGATTGGATAATGATCATTATCTCCAACTTAAACCCACCAGCTGCTTCAGCCCCTAGCAAGAGAGCTCGTTCTTCCTTTCAAGCATTGGAGTCAGGCGTTGATTTTTCTATAGCTATGGAATCCTAGGTGGTATCTTCCAGCACAAAGTTGTTTTGTTTGAGAAATGTGTTGTCTGTTGTGACATCTTCCAGCAATGATCTTAACTCAGTCTTCTGGGAAACTTGATGGAGGTCTTACCACTTCCAATTTCACGGGGAACTTTTGTCGTAACTGCATTAGCCAGCTTCCTATAGATTCCAGCTTTCATTTCACAGCTACTCACCTTGCTAAGCCTCCACAAAATTATCATAGGCCTTGCTTCTGATTAGGTATGGATTAAGGAAATGTTGTGCCTGGTTGAAATTTCATGACAAGAAGTGGCATTTCCTGTTGTGCCTATGTCCCCTGTAGTAGTACTTTTAATTTTTTCTAGAAATTTTTCTTTGCATTCACATCTTGAGTCTGGGTGGAAAATGGTTCTAATAACCTTGGTCAACCCAAGACTGTCAAAAACTTCTATTGAAATTTGCATACAAATGCAACATCTGTACATTTTCAATAACAAGTTGTACCTGTGTGCATGCTCATTTTGATCACTGTGGAAAGTTAAATATAATTTCTGTCTTATAAGTGAGGAGTGAGCCATCAGAAGAATAAGGCACTTTTTCAGTTTGCGTCCTCTACAAGTAGTGGAGGGGAGAAGTTGCCAAAGGTGAGCTCAGATACAGGGAGCCTGAGCAAGTCTTTGATCACACCGCTGCTTCTGACAGGAGGAAGCAGAAGTGACAAAGATACCCAGTCCCAAGGGCTTCCGTCACTATTCCCCCCATCACAGCACTTGAACTACTGGAAGAATTATAGTACTTTGATCTGTTTCAAGAAGTCTTTCTAATGGTAATATAATATTCTGTTTCAATTATTATTTTACTAATGAGGTCAATGAGTAGATATTTATTCTCTTCTTACCAACTTAAGTTTGAAGTTCACATCTTAATGCAAATCAGTCTTTCATCCTAAATTTATCTACTTTTAAAACTCTTTAATTTCATGATACCCACTAGATTTGAAATTCATAGTGAATTTCATAATATTTTATGGTAATTACATAAATGTAAGATTAAACTCATTGTAGGCGATGAGATTTGGAGTAATGAAAACAAAACAAAAAATCTGAAATTCTATTTATGTAAATATTGTCAGTAATGAGCACCAAAGCATGCAGAAGCAGTCAGTATAAGTGGAGAAATGTAAACAAAAATAAATGCATCATTTAAATCTTTCAGGGGGCATGAATAGGCATCTTAGCAAAATAGGAAGCTATAAAAGCACTAAGGGACTTTATCCTTACATAATTTACTTGATCGTATGAAGAAATATTTAGAGATACTAATACCACAGATACTGTCCACAATATAGTAATAGCAACTACATCTTCAGTTCCTGAAGAAGTCAGTAAAATACACACATAGAAGAGTGAAATACACACTTCTCAAAATGGCATTATTTGTGTTTTTATATCTTCCAATAGATTCTTAGAATTCCACCAAGGCTGTACTCAGACAGCTAAAGTAAACAGCATTGAGAGTTTGTCGTGTATAAGGCCAAATAGGAAATAAGTTACAGGATAGAATGTGAGATAGTGACAGGCAAAAGAGCTCAAATCCTGACGGAGCAGGGAATGATAAAATGGTGATTGGATTAGAAACAAGATTTCTTTCAGCTCTTCAATATCTTTGACTCTAAAAGAGCAAGTTGGATTTAGGACAACATTGTGCAGTTTCTTCATCGAGTATTGAATGCCCTTAGCATTTTGAATGCTTTCCTAGGCCACTTATTTCATTCTCCTTAGTGTTATTGTACCCCGCTTGTTGTGCATCCATCTAGTAAGATAAGGGCATTATTAAAGAGTTACTCTGCCTGACATTAGTAAAAGATTTCTGCTGTATGTAATTTCTCATTCATAAACTGTCTATGAAAACAATATAGACAGCTTTGTTTATAATAGGAAGACAAGGAAATTAAGGCCAACAATGATTTAAGGTCTAATACATTTTAGAATTGGAATTTAAACATGTAATTAGATAGATGATAGATAGATAGATAGATAGATAGATAGATAGATAGATAGATAGATAGCCTTGCCTGTGTATGCATGTGTATACATTTTAGGAAACTTCTACAGTGTATGTTTTCATACTGCCCCTCAAATGGTCCTTTATTGTAAATGTCCCTCCAAGTATTTCCTTTGTCCCCTCTCTCACCTCCTCTTCCCCTCCTTGCCAGATCTTTCTGTTCCAGGCCCTTTGTACCCCCTCATCTGTCAATAACCTATTCTATTTCCTTACCTGGGGAGATCTAACCCTCCAGGCCCTTGCTCTCTTCATCACCATTGTGGTTGTACAGCTGTAGCTTGTTTATTCTTAACTTAATAGCTAATATTCACCAAAAAGTCAATATATACTATATTTGTCTCACCAGGTTAGGGCTACTTCACTCAGGATAACTTTCTTCTAGTTACATCCATTTCCTTGCAAATTTCATGATTTCATTTTTTTAATATCTGAGTAATGCCACATTCTGTAAATATTCTACAATTTTTATCTATTCTTCCTTTGAAAGACATCTATTTTGTTTTCAATATCTGACTTTTACAAATAGAACAGCAATGAGCTGTATTAACTCCTAAAGGAATGACCAACAGTATATAGTGTTCTAATTTTTGAACATGATCAGAATACCTTTTCTCTACCTGGGGAAATTCTTATAATCTTGAATCAATTCTTTTGATAAAAAGGAAATGGCTCTATTTTATTGGAACTTAGCCAAGTTCTACTACCTCCAACGTATCATCTGGTACTTTAAATTCTAAGGAGAAGCAATTGTGCTATTTCCCTTAGTAGTTCCACCAGCAAAATGAGAAATGAGGGTCTAAGTTGATTATGAGGAAAGTTAGGCCCATGTTCAGTGACTATATTCTCATTAAAAATAGTCATCCAAACCAAAGTCCAACAGGTAAACCTCAAAGTTAAACTACACCATATAAAAAATGAACTTGATATATATAATATTCCATGCCACAAATTCAGAATACACATTCTTCTTAAAAGTACATAGAATCTTCTTGAAAATAAAATATAAACTAAAATAAAATCCCAATAAATAGAAGAATCAAACTTTCTTTGTTTTTTACCATACAATAAAATAAAATTAGCACAGAAAGAAACTACAGAAAAACTTGGAAATTCAACAATACACTGTTTGATACAATAAGTGGATCAATGAGAAAAATCAGGGATTAACTTAAAGCCTGCTACAATCAATGAAAAAAATCAAAGATGACAAGAACTTTTTGATGTAGCTTTGGCAATTCTAAGAGGATATTTTGCAGTTGTAAATTCTTCCATTAAAAAGTATTAATGACCTCAAATAAGTAACCTAATCATGTACCTTTAAAAAAACAGAGCAATCTAAACCCCAAAGAGATAGATAACAAGTAATAATAAAGGTCAGGTCCAAAATTAATGAAATAGAGATCCAAAGAGCAATAAATAATACCAGACAAAAAGTTGGTTCTTTAAGATAAAAATAACATAGATGTGTTTCTAGCAAAATAACCAAAAGAAAGAAAAGTTCTAATTACATAAATTTAAATATGAGTAAATACCCTTACTAAAATTTTCAATAAATTGCAGAAGATCATTAAGGAATACTTTGGAAACTTATATTCTAAAATCAGGGAATTCTATAAGGATTGGATAAATTCCTTAGATGACCACAACACACCAAAATCAAGTAAAGAAGAGAGAAATAAGTTAAACAGATCCATAAAAATCACAACTAGAAGTAGCAAATTCTCCCCACAAAGAAAAGCATAGAACTAGATAAGTTTGCTACTAAATTCTCATAAATGCTTATGAAAAAACTAACACAAACACTCTTCAAACCATTTCATAAAATAGAAAGGGAAAAAAAAGTTAACAAACTTATTCCACATTGATCCTAACCCAAAATTAGATAAGGATACAACAAGAAGACCATAGATTATTTTTCCTGTAGAGCATAGACACAAAAATCCTCAATAAAACTCTTGCAAACAAATGGACGAACACACTATGACCAAGTTAGACCTATAAGGTTGGCACATTAGTAGACTTCAGGACAGAAATAACATGATCATCTCAAACAATGCAGGAAAACCTTTGGACAAAGCTTAGAAATTTTTTTGAAAAGACCTTGAAGAAACTAAAAATATGAGGAACATACTTTACTGTTGTACGAAGCCTCTTGTTGATTTCCTGGCCGCCCAGACTCCTGAAATAACCACACAGAAATGTATTAATTAAATCACTGCTTGGCCTATTAGCTCTAACTTCTTATTGGCTAGAATTTACATCTTAATTTAACCCATTTCCATTATTTTATATTTTTCCCTGAGGTTTATGACCTACCAGCAAGGTCCCACCATCTTTGTTGGTGGGTCCATGGCTTCTCCTTGACTCTGCCTTTGTTCTTCCAGCATTCAGTTTAGTTTTCCCCACCTAGCTCTACTCTGCCCTATCAGGCCAAGCCAGTTTCTTTATTCATTAATCAACAAAAGCAACACATAAATAGAAGGACCTCCCACACCATTTTTCCTTTTCTCTTTAAATTAGAAAGGAAGGTTTTAACTTTAACATAGTAAAACTACATATAGCAAAACAGTTATCAAGCAAGAATTACAATTACAATATTTACATCTACTTTATCTTTCATCAAAACTAAAAAAAAATCTGTAACTGTAACTATATTCTTCAACTTCATCAAGGACTCCAGAAGTATATAACATTACCTAAGTAAACAACAAATGTTTTGTAAGCAACTTCCATAACTCTAGAATTGACAGTGACATCTTGTTTCCTGGACAGTCACCCTAAAGTTCTTCTGTACTGTTGGGGCATCCATCTTCAGTCTACAAGACCGTAGTATCCAGCAGACTTTTCCATGAAGCAGGAAATTTCAAAGACAGTTCAGCCTATATCGGCAGTTTGTTAGTCACTTTCTTCTGCATCCTGTAGAATGTCTGGCAGACTCTTTCATGGAGCAGGAACCCTGAAGGATTGTCTCAACTTCTTTAGGCAACTTCAGCAGTCATTTCTCTGCATGTCCTGCATATCCAGTTCACACAACTTACTATCAAGCAGTCAGGGAAAGAACAATTTTTTTTTGCCAAAATGGCTAACAAACTCCATACAGAGCCTCGTCAATGCCCATCTTCCTCCTGAAATAATTGGTGCTGCCAGTAGCAGATATGTCTCATTGTCATGAAAAGTCCTAAGTTCTTAAAACATTTTAAATGTTTTAAATTCTGTAGCCTTTGAAAGGTTTGAAGAATGCCTATCCATCTGAAATACATCACTGTACATCTAGAAAACATAACTAACATGACTACAAGCTTGATTATTATAGATGACTTTCTATTAATCAATATTTCTTAATTATACATTACATTTTAAAATTAGCTGCACAAACACATTATCTTAATCAAGAGCATATATATATATATAAAATATATCAAAACTGACTTTAAATTTGTATCAATAAACCAAGATCCATGCCAATGCAAATCTCTATAGCACTTTAGTGTAATAAAAACTACGTAATGCAAACATATATAGCCAATGTTATACCAAATGGGAAAAGTTGAAAGCATTTCCTTTTAAACATGGAAAAGGAGATCCTTAATCACTGATTCCATATACTGTTCAGTCTTTAAAGTTATAGATAGAGCAATACAATATGAAAATTAAAAGGGATGCAAATTGGAAGCAGGGAAGTCAAATTGTCCCTATATGAATATGAAAAATCCTGTATTTAAGAGACCCTGAGAATTCTACCAGAAAATTTTCAAAGTTGATAAACACTTTCAGAAAAATAGAGGGCAAAATCAAAGTACAAAACCCAGTAGATTTTCTGCACATCAGCAATGAAATTCCTGGTGAAGAAATAGGGGACAGAATCTCACTAGCAATAACTTCAAAAAAAAAATAACTAAGACTCAGCCGCACTCATGATCTAAAGACTTCTGCAGTGGAAACTTTAAGATGGTAAGTAAAGAAATTGAAGAAGACACTAGAAGACAGATCTCCCACTCTCATGTGCTGCCAGTATTAATACCATGAAAGTGACCATATTACCAGAGGTGATCTCTAAGTCCCAACAGCACTCAGAGACCTAGGAAAACTAATCATAAAGTTTACATGGAAGGAAAAGGGATCTTGAATAGCAAAGCAGTCCATAACAGAAACAGCAATATTCAAAGTATCAATATATCTAGTCTCAAATTACATTATAAAGTCACAATGAAAATCACAGCATAATTCCACACAAAAATATATACACAGAAGGATTGAATACACTAGAGGGCCGGAAGCAATTGCACAGAGCTGCAGTTGTCTAATTTTCAGCAAAGGTTGAAAAATATACATTGGATAAAAGACATCCTCTAACAAATGGCGCTGAAAAGCTGCTGCGGTAATATGTGTTTTAAGTAGAAAGCCCATTATTATTCTTAAAAGATCCTTTTGTTTCTCAGCTTTTTGCATATCATGTTTGTTCATTGAGTTATATTTTGGTCTTATCAGTGATAATAAATTGGCTACTGTCTTATGCAATTTCTAAAAACTTTATTTTCTCTATTATTAATACCCTGAACATGGCAAGTTGCTTGAAAACCTTCTCTTTTTGGTTTCTGAGATTGGGTTTTGCTACCTCATGGTTTAGTCTAGACTAGAATGTTTCCTTTTTAAAATAATGTTTTCATATATAATTTGGAAAATCCACATAATGTATTTAATCATATTCCTCACCCAACTCTACTCTCAACTTCTCCAAAATCCTTCTGCTCCTACCACCCAACCTCATATTTTCTCTCCGTTTTTAAAAACACTACCAAAAGTCCAGGTTGTAATGGTAAACTGTTTGAGGGCATGAGGCTGGCCCTGTAGTGTGGTTGATATACAAAGGGCCACACCATTAAAGACAATTGACTCTTCTGCTCCCAGAAACAACCAAATGCCAATATCTCCTCAGCTGAAGTGGAGACTTTATGCCTACTTCCCTTCCTCCATGTTGGGAATTGGTCTGCTCAGGGTTTGTTCGTGACTCACGCATGCTGTCCCCATCTCTGCATATGTCCCTGTACCAGTGTCTCGTGCATGCTGTCCCCCTCTCTGCATATGTCTCTCTACCATGTGGTGTCTGGAAAACACTTTCCTTCAAGTCATTCCTCACATCTGGCTCTTAGAATATGTCTTCCCCCTCTTCTTCATAGACTGCTGAAGTGACAAGATATTTATAGACAACCCATTTACCTAGGACTGAGCATCCCAATGTTCATTACTCTCTATATGCTGATCACTTTGATACCACAGAAAGGAAGAGATAAAAGACCACCGTAAGATGTAAAATCTCTGCCTATGACATGGCTTTTGCAAGTGTCCCATACACTGACACTGTGGTTCTTAGATCAGCTGAACTGTACTCACAGATAGAGAATGCCCATCTGTGTGTTTCTCACACTGCTCTGAACTGCCATTCACTTGGTATTACAAAGTGACTTTAGAACCCATCTAAGAGATACAGCTAGAACAAATTGGGATGCTTATTAAAATACACTTTTCTCCCTGTGGCTTCCCAATCCCAAACTTCTGCACCTTAAAATGAACACAAAAGCTTGAAATAATTGAATTCAAAGAAAATTCTTAACATTTAGAGACAGTGAGATCAAGGAGATATTTCCCCGTACTAAACATAAAAGGTATGTGGGACCAACTGGACATTTTCTGGCCACCCTATCTCAATTGTCTTTCAGTTAAACAGTTTTATATTTTAGGATTTGAAACAATATCTCAGTGCTATTTCAAGAGCAGAAGGAGGTTATGGTTCCCTTGCACTGGAAGTTTTACCTCTGACTAGAGGCCTCTTTTCTTTGGTTCAATATAAGTTGATATTTGGTTATATAGAATTTCAGAAGAACCTTATGCCCTAAATATCCATTTCTCTTTAAAAACATTATAGTTTAGTTCTCTGTTTACAGAACTATGCATTTGAATCCATGGTGAACATACAATGCTGCTATGATTGGTTAAGTCTTATTCCAAAAGAGTCAATGTGATAATATAATGAAGGAAATTGCTGCCAAAGACTAGAATTCAAATTTAGAAACCCATTAACGCTGAACTTTTTTGAGATTTCTTAACCTCTGACCCTCAAATGCCATGTTATTGCATTAAAATAAAGAAAGCAAACTGTATTGTGAGTTCTCTCAGAATCCTGGATAAGAGCAATCCTATTTGCTTCAATTCAAAGTAAATAAACTTAAGACCATGCGCCTTTTCAATAAAACTTAGTGGTAGAGAAATTGTGGCATCCTGGGAAGATCAAAGTAAGTGTTCTTTGCTGTGGCTTCCCCACTCTTCTAGAGGCAGGAAATGCTGGTATAAGAACTAACAGTCTTGTCAAGTTCCATCCACACTTTCCTTCACAGTTTTAGGCGATGTGGATGCACAAAACCCACAATTACCCAGACTCTGAAAGTTCCAAAAGGTAATAAGCAACTGAAGGCCATAATCAAGATTAATTTGCTCTGACTTCAAAATTCCTTCTCTGCAAATCAGAAGCTAGCTTTCTCTGCATAATTAACAGACTATAATATTCAATCGATACCATTCAAGTGCTTAGCGCCTTTCTAACAGGCTCTAATCATTGTCTACATACTTGATTAGAAATTAAGAATGGAGAAGTATTAGGACTGCTCATTTCTAGTGTTAATAGTTTAAAATTAGTCTTTATAAAATAATGACCCCTTAGAGCTATAAGAATATTGAGGAGTACCTCTTATTTATATGGTAAAGTGCTGTAAGTGCAACTGCCTGGGAGAATTTCTCAAAGACAGATGCTAAGAAAAGAGTACTAAATGTATACACTAACATTTCCTCAATTCTCATGTCATATACATTGCAATATTGCATGTTCTACTCTGCATTGCTTTTCTGTCAATTACCTTTCATATTCCATGCACTAGTCTACTGCCTACAGCATGAACTATGAACACTAAATTCCATAAAAAATATGTAGCTTGGAGTTAAAGTTAACTTAGAGTTAAAGCAATGACTTACTCCACTAGATAAATGTAAATTATCTGCTGTGACAATGGCAGCATGAACTGGGAGGAACCCATCTAAAGCAAGACTTGCCTTGAAGAAGCCAACTACTCTTCTGATACAAAAGTCAGCACAAAGATTGTAGTACAGGCTGTTATTAGCTATTCAACTCAAGGTCAGAGGTCAGCAAAATGCAGTGCATGATGGTGTCACAGATGAGTCACACATATACTATGCCTGAAAAGAAATGAACTCCTTTGGTTAATATGAATATCCCCAAAGTTCTCATGGGGTCTTCATATCACGGTGCAGTTGAAACATTAGAAACATCAGAATAGGTCACTAGGTTGCTGGGTACTTGCCTCAAAGCATGTTTTGGGATGCCAGTCTTTTCCTTTCATTCTTCTACTTTCTAGTACCCTGTGCCTCCTTACTGTCATTAAGTGTCTCCTAATTACAGACCCAATAGAAACAGGACCAACCAAACACAAAATAAAACCTCCAGAATCATGCACCAAAGTAAACTCACTTATGTTTAAATTATGTCAGGCATTTTGTTACATTCATTGAAAACCTACTCACATAAAAATGACATAAAACTTACTGATTTTAACCTATGAGATACTTCTCTGGTGATCCTGCTACCGTGTAGTTACTTTCATCAAGATCACTTCCTCTGCCACTTAAAGATTTAAAAAGACAGGGAAATCTCAAGCACCACAGGTAGCAACTGGGAAAATCAGCAGGCAGAAACAAACAGTTAAAAAAAAGGTTTTAGTAGAGATTAAAAAACACACACAGCAAGCACACAGAGAAAAAAGATCCTCCCCAAAGCAAAAGGGGTACTCAGAAAGCCAAATCCTGATAGCTCTATGAGGGTTGACATTTTTTAAAAAGATTTTAAAGAGGTACCCCTCTAAACCAATATGAGATTGACCAGAAAAACAGGATGCCTGATTGGCCAGATGGCTGATAGACATCCAAATATTGTGTGTTATGGTCTGATCTGTCATTTAACTTGTTGAGTCAGTCCATCAGCAAGAGACCACAGGAAGCAAAGCTGCAAAAGGCCCATGTTTTAAGATGCCAGGCTTTTATCTCAAGTCAGGGGGGTGAGGAAGAATCCAGCCATCTTGAAAGTGTGCTGCCTTTGTTACCTAGTCATGGCCCCTCATTCTGTCTGCCCACCAGCTAATCTGTCTAACTCCTAGTCTCTCAACTAGATCTTGAATTCCTGTCCATAACGCTCTCAAGACTCACAAACTGAAAGATTTTTGTGATACCCCATCTCTGTTCATCTGTTAGTTTAATTACTCAAGTACAATCAGCTTCTTTTTTATGGTATGAACACTCTGTGTCAAGAGCATCCATCACCCCAGGGGAGGATAGTCTCAATAAAAGCTGTATGTCAATAAAAATCTGCAGAGAAGGCACAGAATTGAAAAAAAAATAAATTACAAGAAAAAGTCAAGTTTCAAGTGGTAGAGGAAGCTGTCACTATGGGAGTTTCAAGAAAGGCTGAAACCCCCATTTTGTAGGAATTGGTTTGAGATAAAGTTTCTTTGAATAAGTAATTTCAAGCTAGTGAAAATAACACTATTAGCAATGTCATTGCATCAGTTTCTGGTCCATTTGAAAACTTGTAAGTAGCATGGTTTTGCTTCTAAGTTCTTTTTATTAAAAAGAGAATCAAAGGGAAGATTTGTGGACTAGACAGGTACAAATGGAGCCATCTAAGAGATGGCACATTTGGAAGATAGCAGGAATAAGGAATGAAAGTGATTTTTGTCACAGAATGTCATGTTTCAGAGTTATAAATCCTGACATATATTTTTTCAAAATACTGGTAAGAAAGTAGGTACAAAGAATTTGCCAACTTTATCACAAATCGATGGAAAGGTAAACAGAATCAAAACAAACAAAAAATACACACACACATACTTTTTTATTAATTTGGTAGTAAAACGTTGACTCACCTTTCACTACTTATTCAATAATGTTATCATTAAGTTAAAACTATTTTTCTCATGTGGCAAACAATTGCTTAAGTATATTTCATATTGTACTTCTTAAAGTGAAAAAGTTAAGAGCACTAGCTGCTCTTTCAGATGATTCAGGCTTAATTCCTAGCACCGATGTCGTGGATTGTAACCACCACTTCAGTTTCAGGGGATCTAATGACCTCTTTTGACCCCTATGGACACCTTCAGATCCAAAGACCCTCTTCTCCACAAATGGCAGCATTACTGACAATTGCTTAAACAGAAGGACTCTGGCCTGGTAAACAGAAGGATTATTATTGGATGAAGAAGTCTAAATGTTTCTGTTTACTAGAAAACAGATAACTTTAGACAATTTGTGTCATGGGAACCACCCTTAATTCTCCAAGAGCCTGCCTTAATCTTCTCCCATAGGTCAACTATCTTTGGCAAGAGTACCTAGTTTAGGATCATTCTAGAAAACCTATATTGATGTGGGAAGGTCATTTGTCAATCTGTTGTTTCATTGGTTAATCAATAAAGAAAACTGCTTGGTCTGATAGGTCAGAAAATTAGGTAGGTGGAACAGACAGAACAGAATGCTGGGAAGAAGGGAAGTGAACCAGAGGCCATGCCTCTCCTCTCTGGTCAGATGCGATGGAGCAAGACGCCAGGTCAGACATGCTGAATCTTTCCCAGTAGGACACCACCTCGTGGTGCTATGCAGATTACTAAATATGGGTTAAGCAAGATATGAGAGTTAGCCAAGAAGAGGCTAGATATAATGGGCCAAGCAGTGTTTAAATGAATACAGTTTCTGTGTTGTTATTTCGGGGCATAAGCTAGCCAGGTAGCCAGGAGCTGGGCGGCAGGAATGCAGCCCACTGCTCCTTACTGCACTATATCAGCTCAGGTCCTCACCCTGATGATTGCCATATAAAATCTGTTCTGTTTCTGCCATTTCTCATCTCTGGGACTGCAAATCTGAGTAGAATGCAGCATACTGAAGCTGTACTGATCTCCATGTTACCACAGCACTACTCACAACAGCTAAGACATAGACTCGAAGTCAGTGCCTCTCAAGAAATTAATAGACACAGAGAGATAGCCTCGGCAATGTTTGCTTCCAAAAATAAAAGCAAAAGGCAAACAAAAAGTAGGAAAAAATGAAATTATTTCAAATTAAAAAGCATGGAAATAATCAAGAGGTAGAAAGGGTGTGTCAATAATTCATCAGGAAAAGGATCAATGTCTAAAATACATTTGATGTTGAAAAAAACTGAAAGACAAGCCTCCTGAGTTAGAAACAGTCCTGACATTTCAATGTACCTATCTTAAGAACAACAACGGCTTCACAAACATATGAAAATGCTCACTATTTTAATCATTCTGGGAAGACAAACTAAAACTATGTCTTAATGTCAAGTCACCAAAGTCAGAATAGCTGTTATCAAATGAGCAAATTCTGCTGAGAATAGCAAAGCAGGGAGCCTTATACACTGTTACTGAGGATATGAACAAGTGCAACTGTTACTGAGACTAGAGAAGCTACTTTACAAACTGAAAGTAAAATGATCTCATCAGAGAATACCACATCTGAGTAGAACTCGGCATACCACGCCTGTACTGAGCTCCGTGTTACCACAGCTAAGACATGGGCTCAATCTACGTGTCCCTCAAAAATAAATAGATACAGAAACTGTGGCATCTGCACACCCTGAAACATTATGATTCCACCATCAGAAAAAACAAAATCTTGCCATTTACTAAAATTGTGGTGGAACTGAAGGGTATCATCACCATCCTAAACCAAACACAGAGAGACAGACATCTCATTTCCTCCGTTGTATTTGGAAGCTGGAAAAGTCAATGTGAATATATTGGAGCTACTTTGAACACTTGGAAAAGTAATGGAGAGAACATGGGTAAAAAGAGGAAGCGGGATCACTCCTAAAACAGAGTTATACAGAAAGAAGCTTCTGGTGCTGTACAACACAGAAGGATAGTAGTAGTCTGTGGTAAGCTGTTATATGTTTTATGAAGATGTAGGGGAGAAGAACTCAAGGGTGCCAAAGAAAGGCAAAAAGGAAGTGCTTATCCCTACTGGGTTGATCAGAGTACAATCATGTGGGATTGAAACATAATGCTGAAACTCACTGTTGCAGATATAATTCATACATATTAGTAAAGACAGAAATGACTCTTTAAATTATTCATAAATCAATATACAACATCACACAGAATAAAACTCTTTTAAGCTCTGTTGTGGTTTGGATGAGAATGGCCCACTCAAGCTTATAGATTTGAATACTCAGCCACCAGAGAGCATCACTACTTGAGAGGGAATAGGGGATGTGGCCTTCTTGGAGGAAGCGTGTCATTATGGGTGGGCTTTGGCATTTCAAAAGTTCAAGAAAGGGCCAGTATTTTCCTCTTCCTGTTAATTACAGATCAAAATGCAGAACTCTCAACTACTTCCCCAGCACCATGTCTGCCTGCATGCTACCGTGCTAATAATGGACTAAACCTCTGAAACTATAAGCCATCCCCAATTAAATGCTTTTCTTTTTGTGTTGCCATGATCATAGCTTCTATTCATAGCAGTGGAACACTAAGACAAGCCTATAAGCAATAAAAGGAGTTGGTTTTGAACTGGTCATACCAACTTGACAAGACAAAATTGATTCTGTAAAAATTTCTTAGACTATCTGGAATAATAGCATTTAGTTTTGAATTTCATTGACTGAATACTTACTGAACCCATATTTTGTTCCTCACAGGCTACTATGTATGAAATTGTACCATTGAAAAAGACAGATGCAATTCTTCCTGTAGTAGTGAATATTAATTGTTAAGTTGAGAGAACTGAAAATTACATGGGAGATGTGTCTCCAGGCATGCCTTGAGGGGTTGGCTTGGTTATGATTGATGAGGGATGATCTAGCCACTATAGTTGGAACCATTACCTAGTTGGGATCTTTATTGAATACAATTGAAAGGGAAAGTTGAGTGCTGTTCTCATTCTACTTATAGATCCTGTGTCCAGCTATTTCAGGTTCCTGACACTGTGACTCCCTGGTGTCCTATAACCTAGAACTTTACACTAAATAAATCCCTTCTCACTTAAATTGTTTTTTGTCAGAGAATTATATCATACAATCGGGGAGGGGGGGAGAGTACGTAGAGCAATATGTTTCATAAATTTTAAAATTTGATAACCAATTATGAGTAGAGAGTTCAAGTATTTTCCAAAACCCAATCAACTTTATTGTGCAACAAAAATAAGATGGTTGCTATATCTCTTTGGTAAGGGAAATCATCAAAATTGTTTCTAAACTCAAGTGACATCTAAGATTTCTTTAACTTACGCTGTCTCTGTTCAAAATTACTTAGATCTTATGATGAAATCTATAATTTCCTAATCCACCACATGTGCACAATAGAATTTAAAAGGCAAGACATACTCCTTTATCATCGGATAGAAAACAAACACTTTTCTTTATTGTGTATTGTATTTGCATTGTATTTAATGCAGTGTATTAGAAAGTAGCGACCCCAGTATTCCAGATAACATATTTGCTCCAACAGTTGCCTATTTGAGACTTCAGTTGCAGACAGTTGTCAGTCAGGATGGTGGCCAGAGAAAGTACATGCCTGCTTGTAGCTATCGTTATCTTATACGAGTAAACAAAATGCTGAATAAATCAACCTAGTCTACTATTACAGATGAAAAGGGAAAATGTTTAGTAACAGGAATATTGTATCTGAACTCTGTAATGAAATGTGACTGCACAGCTATTAATTTGGGCCCCCATGGGAAGAAGCCAACTGCTTCAGTAAATCAACAGCCCAGACCTCTGAACTCTAGCCCTCAGCCCTTTCCAGTATGTTTCATAAAGGTGCATTGCTTAATGTGAGAGTCATCTTGGAAGCAAAGCCCAGATTAGGGGTACAGCCTTCTAACAATGTGGGTGTTGTGAATGTGTGGGAAATGGGGAAGGATTAAGTAAAAGACACCTCAAGCCTATTATTCACATCTTCAAAAATGTAAATCAAGGTTTGAAAAGAAGCCTGTTTCTAAACCTCTTGTGACTCGAGCTGTAAAGTGCTGTCAAAACAGTTTGGTTCATCAAGCTATGAAAGCTGAATGCCTGTGGCATCCTCCAACTCCACGTTAAACCAGTAGAATTAAGCAATTAATCACAAGGTCCTTCAAATGGCATCTTTCCCCACCTGTTTAAAAAGAAGGAGACAGGACTGAGGAGATAGCTCAATTAGGAAAATGGTTGCCTTGTTAGCTCAAAGGCCTGAGTTTGGCCCTGTCATCCCTAGAAAAAAACTGGTGTGGTAGAACACACTTGCCAGGGAGCAAGAGACAGACAAGCTACATTGCCTTGCTGGGCCAGGGCTTACTGAGAGATTTTTGTCTTAAAAAACAAAATAGACAATTTCTGTGGAACAAGAATTCAGTGCTGACTTCTGCCTTCCACATGTATGAGTACAGGTGCACACTCACACATACATAAGTATGCACACATATGCGTGTTCACAGGGAGAGAGAGAGAGAAGTAAAATCATAACTAAATTTATTGTCTGGAGTAAACTGAAAAAGTCTGAGAAGAAATACTATTTTACCTAGAGTTACTTTTCAGTTTGAGGCACAGCAATTTCACACCTTGGATATTGTTTCCCAATAAACAATATTCATCGACTTGAAACCGTTTTCTTTCCTCTAAAGATTAAATATTGACCTCTGTACAAAAGGTAATGATTTTATTTTCTCTACGTTTATGTTAACTTCATTGTATCTCATTTATGACAAAAATGTTTTCCCATATTATGTTCACCTTATTCTTTACCTTTGTATCATTTAATAGATCTGGTAAGAAATCATGATCATAATGCACTTTAGGACCTATATTGATTCTAGCTGATGTATTTTTAGTCAATACTCATGGCATTACTTTCCTTCCTTTATAGAAAGTGGTATTAACAGTACCAATTTTCATTATCCCTTACTGGGGCCTCTGTACTGATTTGATGAATTAGACCAGTGGTTATCAACACCTGTTCTCATCATTACTCCTGTAGGAAATCCTTTAGTATGGTTTTTCTAATAATCTCTGTGCATTTTAATAAACTATACTTTGTGGCTACTGATGCATTTTAACCCTTTTGGAGGATCATGAGTCATTGTAATAAAGATGATTTCTACCTAAATAAGAAGAGTTACACAAAATTGAGCATGTCTGGATCCCAGTTTGGATGGTGACATGGCTCTGAGGCCCACCATGACTGGTAGAGTAGCTGTTGGCAGTGCAGAGGGAAAGAGTCATTCTTCCTTGGAAACATGGCAACTGGATGTTCTCACACCCGAGTAGATGGTCAAGTACCCATGCTCCCATACGAACAGCACTAACAGGTCGCAGAGTTACTAGTAACAACAAAAAGACAGTGTAAGGTATTGTGACTGAGTTTGAGGGAGGTAACGTTGGATGAATATGATCAATATGCATTGTACAAATGGATGAAAACTTCAACAAAAAATTAAAATACTGTTTTAAAGTGCCAATATTTACTCTGTTGAAGAGTAAGGCCTCATTGAGAGCACCTGATAAATCGAAATATTTATGAAGTGATTCCAATGTGTGCAGTATAATCATTTTACCAATTACCATGACACTTGTATTCTGAATACAATTCTGAATAAACAATAATATTTTGAGTCTTTTTGCCCTAAAGAAATTATAAATGCTGTGGAAACAAGTATAATTAATCTGGTTTAAGCATTCTACAATGTATATATTCATTAAACATTTCATACTTTCTTCATTAATATGCACCACTTTTGTACCAACTTTAGAGCAATTAAAATTTTATAATTAATTAACTATCGATATGATAATCCTAAATGCTTATCTAAAAAGCAAAATTTCCTTGAAAGACTATTTAAAAATTCTTATACAGTTTTTATTTCTTCTCTATATTTTCTAAACAATATATATAGATATTTCATATATATATATTCATACTTCATATCTTCATGTGTAATCTTTGATTTATCATCCATCTTCCCCAAAATCTCTCAGTCAAGTAGGCCTGCTCTGAGAATGTACTACAGGAACAACACGGCTGCTTGTACTATGAGTCATTTGACATATCCCCAGTGTGACTAGCATGCCAACTTGGCAACAATATTATAGTATTTATGCTTTCTTGGTCTTAGCTGGTGGAGGACAAATGACTCAGGCTTGTATCAATAGAGATCAACTCCGGGGACTCCATTTCCTATTGTCCTATTGTACTGAGTTTCCAGCCTTATTCTTCACAAATAATTGGGTATATATGCTGAATAAAGACTTTCCTAGAAGCATGAAGCCTGGAAGAGTTTGTTAGGATAAGGAATGAGTGACACTCAGTATCACTCTCATGTCTCTTGCTCTATATTCAGACTCCTAAATTGCAAAATATTATTATAACAAATGGAAGAATAGTTACCTTGCTGTTTCTTGAAAAAATAACTGTTCACAACCATTGTTCTTGACAATATGATCTTGCATTTGTTCTATTTCAATACTGATATCTAAGAGATAGAAAGTTAATATAGTACAAAATGCCTTAAATTACTAAGTGGGTATCATTTAAGTACATTTCATTGCATAGTTAAGGTACATAAGACAATGTTATAAGGTTGGCATTCAGGGAGCTGCCATCATAGCTTAGTATGCAGTACCTACTGTGCAAGCTTGAGTACTTTTCAGATCCAAAGAGCCCATGTAATTCTGAAGTGGTGGCACACATCTATAATCCCAACGTATGAGGACTAGATTAAGGAAGCCAATTGTGGTGGTTTGTATAGGTATGGCCCCCATAAAGTCATGTGCTTGAATGCCTGGCCTATAGGGAGCAGTAGCACTATTAAAACGTATGAAACTGGACACCACCCCCAGTTAAATGTTTGCCTTTATAGGAGTTTTGGTGGTTATGGTGTCTCTTCACAGCAAGAGAAACCTTAACTAGCACATTAGTCTAGCTAAAATGGTGATATCCAAATTTAGTAAGACACCTTTTAACAAAAAATAACATGGAGAGAGAGAGACAAATACAACTAATATCTACCTCAGGTCTTCACATGCCCATATGAGTAAGTGCACCTCAAAAGCACACATGTACATACCTGAGTACAACATGCCTCCTCACAAAAGATGAACATACAGTAAAATTATGACTATTGTGACAAACATATTCAATATCTCACATACTGACTTACTTCTAGTTCACATGATGCTGTCTATCTGTGTACTGTATTAATAATTTAACTAACCAACATTCATATCATCCTTGCTTGGATAGTAACTATAAACCACACTGTAGTAGAAGCCGTCCTGCCACCCGGCTAGCTTTACCCGAAATAATTACACGGAAACTGTATTCTTTTAAACACTGTCTGGCCCATTAGCTCCAGCCTCTTATTGGCTAGCTCTTTCATATTGATCTAACCCATTTCTAATATTCTGTGTAGCACCACGAGCTGGCTTACCAGGAAAGATCTTAACCTACGTCTGTCTGGAGTGGGAGAATCATGGAGACTGCCTGACTTGGCTTCTTTCTCCCAGCATTCTGTTCTGTTTACTCCGCCTACCTAAGGGTTGGCCTATCAAATGGGCCTAGGCAGTTTCTTTATTAATCAACCAATGAAAGCAACAGATTAGAAAGAAATCACTCCCACATCACCACACATTTGGTTTTCTGCAACTATCTTCCTCAATAATTTTGTTACATCTAGACAGGAAGGTTGTCTGAGTCATATCTTCCAATTATGAGTTCAGGAGATAGATCTGAGATACAGTGTGGGCAAGTATGCGACAGTTTCTTACAGACTTTAGTAAGGGAAGAGAAATTTCTCTATAGGATGTTATCCTTCCTTCATACAACCTTTCACTTTAGATATTATGTTCAGGTCATGGCTCAGATAATTGGACTTATATTGAAATATATACTAAATTCTCGTAGAGGATTATCTTTAAGCAATGTTACAAGGCAATGTCTTATTCTGTGATCCAAATCTTTAAATGTGTAAACAAAATTAATCTTAAGTTGTGTTTTCAATAATGGTCATTATAGAATTGATACTATACAGAACTGTTTTTGCATCTTCAGGAATTGTATAATTGTGGCATCTCATATTAAATCATGAACCAGCTGGTGTACACATCCCAGAACAAATGGGTCATGGTGACCTTCCTGGCCTTTGAGCTGACAAGAGCATCCATGCAGTGGCTTTTCCATGGGGTAAAGTAAGGACACAGACTCATCACCTTGTCTTTTATTCAAAGCATCACAAACTACAACTTTAATAATGAACCTTGTACTTATTCAAATAATTCTGTGCATTACTAATGTTCATAAAGTACAATGTAGATCTTGATTTATTGTTATATAAACAGTCCCGCAAGTAATTCTGCCTGCTGTTTATACTTTTATTAAAGAAATTAAATGAATTTAAAATCAACATCTCTACATCGTCCTTTTATCGCCATAGGCTTATTGTCATGTATACCAACATCATTAATAGTAAGTAGAAATGAATTTTAGATATACTCTTTTTCTTTAATTCTTACAAGAGCATCACCTTTTCTTAATTAGCCTCATTCTGTAGAAGAGACCAGCCTGGGTGCTGTGTTACATAACTGATTTTATTCTTTCAAATAAGATCTTTAATCTAAAGCAGACTGACCTGGAATGCCGCAAATACTACATTTTGGCTTCAATTTCCTAAGTGTAAAGATTTATATAGCTCATCCACAGATTTAAAATAACACTCATCACAGGGGTATAGTGCCAATATAATTAATATGTATAGAGATTATATTATGATAAAGAATTCAAGCAAATGAAAGGATGCAGGAAAATTGATGGCTGGGTATCTAAGCTGTCATGGTGGTAAAAGGAAACATTTCTCATATGCCCTCTTAGATTAATATGAGTTTTTAGCACCTTCTTCCTGACACTCACTGCAATGAAATTTTTCAGAGGTGGTTGTTAATTTTCATATTTAATTTATGAAGTGTATTCAGTCGTAGTTATGGGCTTGCTGAGTGTTTTATCAGACAATAATTATTTGATAATCTTAATTACTGGAGAAATCTCTAAAATAAAAATAGAAATTAATACTCCCAGGCATCATTGGCTTCATCCCACATCACTGAAGGAACGCTCATTTCTTTCTTCACTCCTCTATGGCCTTGAATTTTCTCCTCTGTCTGTCAAAGTATGTCAAGACGATTGCACAGATGGCATAAGCTAAACAGCAACACAAAGCATTTACTTGAGCTACAGAAAGCATTTCAAGGAGAGTTATAACAATTCCGAGAGGCTGGTTGCATAGGCAATTGCCTTAATGAACGGTAATTGAGGTTAGAAGACACAAGGAGAAAAAAGGTGAGGCCCAGAGGGCAGAAGGGAGACCTCAAGGGAAATTTGGGGTTTCTTCTTAAAATTGTTTTAATTTCCTTTGTCCTGAAACCCTGCAATATAAAATTGTGCTAATAATATGTCCTTGAACCACACAGAAACATTACCACAACTCATGGGGTATTATTATTGAAGAATAGAAACTGAAACATAGAGGTTTGCTTAGAGAAAATATGAATGACAACGTTCATATTAGCTATAGATCCGCTAATAAACAAATGCTACACTTTTGTTTTTAATTGAGAATTACTTAATATTATTAGCAGACTGGGTGATACCTGATGCATTTGATTAATTCTAAAAGAATTTTTTGATATAGTTTATATTATAATATATCATATTTGGATCTAAAAGATACTTATTTTTCTATTAAAATTAAAATGCCTGGGGAAAAATCAACACACAAAGAGATGATTAATACTTTTGTATCTCACATACTGAAGTTGACATTTAGCCTGTTTTTTATAATAATGAAAGCAAAAAAATAAATACTAAAGGTGAAATACTCAAGAAGACTCTAATAGGTACATTGCATTCACATGAAAATAATGACTAAGAAGTCATAATGTACTGAGAAACTTATGTTTATATATTTAGGAATACATATATATGTGTGTGAGTATACATATACATATATGTATGTAACAACCATTCATGTAAAAAGTAGCTATAAATTTAAAAGAGAGTGAGAAGAAGTATATTGGGGTGTTTGGGGGGAAGAAATAAAAGAGAGAAATGGTAAAATTAAACTATAATCTCAATAAATAAAACAAATAATTTTAAAAATTCAGATACCTGTAAGATTTTCACATTAATAGAAGATGAAAGATGTTTTGCTGAATTAGAAATCAAGGATTTAGAGGCTTGTTTTTCTAGTCAATCTTGTGAGCTGGGACATCGCCTGTAATTCACAAGATAGTAGAGTACAGATTTCCTAAACTTCTTCTCAAGCACAAAGCAAGCTTGAGATGGACTTGCAAGTCTCTGAAGGAAGGATAGAACTACCAGGTAGCCTTGGGGAATAGAATTTGACAGCTAAGTCATTTTAAACACTAAAAATGATAACAGCAATGGCCTCAAAAAAGAAAGAATTGGTTCACTGTCCTTGGCTGTCTCCCAGTCTCCTCTGCCTGCACTGCGTATTTAGAATTCTCAAAGTCACATCAAGGTCTCCATGATCTCCCATTAACCCCTAATGCAAAGGTCCTTGGGTGATCTATGACCCCACATCGACACCATCAGTCAAGATCTTTCTTCTGAGCTCAGACGCCTACACCCAATCGGTTCTTCCCGCTGTCCAGATAGAGTGCTCTAAAGGAAATTCAAGGACAGCATATTGAATTTACCATTTGCCTCCAACTCCAAACCCATTTCTTATCTGGAAGTGTCTGCCACATCAGAGAAGTAAGAGTGCTAGCTTGTTTGTGGGTGTAGATATAGGTTTCAGCTGGAATTAGGCAGCTTCCCTCCCTCTCTTCAATTGTTTTTTTTTTTTTTTTTAATCTCATTCTTTAATCTTAAAGGTATTTCCATCTCTTCATCTGTAGCACATCTGCCAGGCTTGTCTGTGTTAGCCTTTCCTCCTAGAAGCTTCCACCTCACATCTTGCCGGTCACTTCTTCCACTCTACTTAATGCTCCTATAATTCATCGCTATAAAAAGGAAAAAATAAGTTTTACTAAAATGAAGATTTATTTCCCTATACTATACACACAAAAAAAAATTTAACAAATGTTCTCGCTGTTGTACTTAAGTCACACCCCCACCACTTTTTCTCACTGCCTTCTTCTACAAGTCCACTTTCTATGACTGGGCCCTGGAAAGCCATGTGATCTCGTGTATCAACACTTGGGCCATGATTTAGCCTCCATCGGCCTCTGTGGCTTTTTTCATGACTGTCTAGCCTTTTTCCACCGATATGCATTTTTCAGACAATAAATCAATTAATTTCTTTTCATAGGAGTATATTTGGGGATCTCAGATTCAGTGAAGTTTATTTCTATTAATCTTGTGTTCCCTTCTTTTTCAATTCTAGTGCTTGTCAAGTGTCTCTTTAATGCATTTGTGAGATCATGTCTGTGCACTGTTGACTCATCCCATTTCCATGCTTCTTGTCCATTGAGGCAAGACACCAAGTTTTCTTTATTGGCTTGATTCTTGACCAGGGCAAGGAAAACAAGTGCAGAAATAAATGAGGAAAATGAGAGAAAACAAATGACGGTGTATGGTCTTCTGGCAAAATCAAGCATGTATGCATCACATGAAAAGACATGATTAAATTCTATTCACTCATAAAATAATGAAGTCTTGCTACATACATTAACATGGTTAAAATCAGTGACCATCAGGTTAAGTAAGTGGAACTACAATCAGAAACACACAGATGAATGGCATGACTTTCCCTTTGCAGAATCCAGAAAATCTGGTCTCAAAAACCTTGAGAGTGGAATGCTTGATCACAGAGGTTCAGTAGAACATGAACAAAGAGGGCTTTTAAAATACCAAGAGCCATAAATTGTGGTTATGTAGATAAAAAAAAATCTGTTGTTCCTTTAGTCAATAAGGTTACCACAGATAATGATAACGTCCTATGTAACTTTGAAAAGCTAGAAGAAAGGGCATCTAACCTTTTCACTACAGAAACATGGTAACTATTTGAGAACATGGGTGGCATATACTTACCTCAGTTTGAATGTGCACATTCACAATGCATGGATATCATACCATAATCATA
Organism: Chionomys nivalis; assembly: GCF_950005125.1. Taxonomy (NCBI): domain Eukaryota; kingdom Metazoa; phylum Chordata; class Mammalia; order Rodentia; family Cricetidae; genus Chionomys; species Chionomys nivalis. The sequence goes on along the minus strand of NC_080104.1, from coordinate 15,955,453 downwards.
AAATGTATTATTTTAGTTTGTTGCTGAAAAGAGAACATTGATAGAAAGGATGTGGAGGAAGGGAAACACTTGTGCAGTGGGTTCAGGAATGGGAAGTAGTGTAGCCTTTAATGGACATAGTACAAAAGTCACTCAAAAAAATAAAAATAGATTTATTTAATGAGTAATCCTGGTTTATACACATGCTTTAGAGAATTGAAATAAGTATAACCACAAGATATTTGAACTCCTGGGTTTCATGTGGTGTTATTCATTAGTAGACAAGAGATAGACACAGTCTAAATGGCCATCACAGGTGAATGGGTAAGGAAACTCACACAAACACACACAGACACACAAACATACACATACCAATGCACACAGAAACCATTAAGAGAAGGAAACCCTGTCATATGCTACAATAAGGAACACTGAGGTTCACACACTAAATGAAATAAGACAGATATAAAATATCTGCTATAATAGAAAATGAAAGACTTCATTTTCATATAGATGATGTATATGAGTAGTTGAGCTTCTAAAAATAGAAAGACGAATGGGGATTAGTGGAGTTATGTTTAGGATATATGGAGCCTCTGATTCACAGGATGAAAAAGTTCTCAAGATTCATTGAGCAACAATTCATATATCGTTAACACAATTGAATGGTCCATTTAAAAAAAGCTAGGATGATTTGTGCTTTGTGTGTACAGCACCATGAAAAAAGGTTCGAAAATTGGAACAATGGACTGTGAGATGGCTTAGTGGGGGAGGCACCTGTCTGTAAGCATGGTGACCTCACTTTGATCTGTAGGACCAAGGTGGTGAAAGAAAAGAATCAAAGTTGTCTTTCCTCTGACCTCCATATGTGTGCTTCAGCACGCACATGCCGCCCCCCGAACACTCACACAATAAATACATTTTAAAACATTTTCAATGGAACTTTAACAATACACTGATGTATTTACAGCTCACGGTTTTAGAAATGCAACTTTTATATGGTTGGGCTTAAAATGTCACATGAACTGATTTGCTACACAAGCATTCATTGCTAAGAACTCTTATTTATTTGAGCAAGCATCCTGGATCTCTTTCTCTTCTTTAACGGTGCATATAATCATAAAAAATAAAACAGCAAGCATTAAGTTCAGGGCTTTTCTAACTTCACAACATCCAACAAAAATACGTTTAGCAACATTTGCATATGTAAAGCTAGAATTTAGCTCACCATCTATAGAGGCGAGGGGAAAGCTGTGGAAGAAAAGATTAAAAATAGAAAATAGCAGAGGGCAAAGGATCCTTGAGAGGCATTAACAAAGAGAGTCTCTAATACAAGAACTAGACTAGACTAGAAAGTTTAAAAGGTCACAGAGGTTACTCTGGCTTAGGCTAACCATCATGGGCGCATTCTCGGAGGCAGCAAAGGAAAAAGACTTTTGCACTAAACAGGTTTGAAGTCTTGTTTCTTATTTTAGCTTGAAATCGCATCCCCCTCTGTGTAGGAGAATTCTTCTCCTATGTTTTATAATGCATCATTGATGTTCCACCAAGGGAAGAACAGAATTAAATCAAATTCTAAAGCACAGTGTGATGTAAACTGGGAGATTCATTTGTAAATTCATTTTAAAACAAATAACAGCATTTAAAATAAAAATTGGTTGCTAAAAATTACACAACTTTACAATTCAGAGGAAAGAAACCAGCACTAGAAAGTTAAAATGTGTCTTAAAATGTATGTTAAAACATAAAATTTATGTGTTAAAATGTTGCATAAGGGGGTTTTCATCTAATTCTTAGATAGTTAATAATAAAAACCAATTTCCACATTTAACTGAAAAGAATAAAGCACAAAACATCCAAATGTAAATGAATTTTTTTCTTTTAATAAGCAGATAAGAGTCACTCAAAATCATTGGACACCGGACAAAGAACTATCGGCAACTCAGATTAGCATGTAGTCAATGCCAGTTGCTCTTAAATATGCACTATCATATACGTAGACACACACACACACACACACAAATATTTTATAAAAAGCCATCCAAATGTCATGGGTCTAGGAAAAAAAATGAAGAGTTGGGCCTATCATTTAAACACAGCTGTCTGCCAATTTTGACTACAGTTATATTTAGCCAAAAATTTCCTCTTCTCCACTCCTTAGTTAAAAATTATAACCAGCTGGAACTATATCAATGCTAAGCTGCATGCCAAAAGAGAGAAAAGATGAAACTGAACAACAGCAAAACAAAACAAAGGGTAAGGAATTCAACCTAAAAAAAGCTGAGGCTGGCTTAGTCAATAATTGCTACAAATGTGATTTAGAGACAACTTAGACAGGTTCCAAGTCTCCTTTGCACTGTCTTCTGAAGATTTCTGCCCAGACTATGTGCTCCACTTAGAAAGCTACACTCACTCTCTCACAAAGGAACTCACAAAGAGCAAATGCCTTTGTTGAGATGAAAAGATCAAAATATACATAGAATATGCATAAATATGCATACAAAATAATAAATATAAATATAATAAATAAAAATATACATACAAAATAAGCATACAGCATAGATACTCATATAAGTATACGGCACTTGGTATTTTGTTAGGACATCAGCATCTCCACCCCTATCTAATGCCAGCATTTCTAGTTAGGAAAGTGCCATTCCTGACCTCTCACCATGAAAAATAATAGAAAATTCAGATGGGGGCATCATGTGGTACTCTACACTTACCACTCAATGCATGTGTCATATTTTTCTCTATTCACTAATTTATAAATTCCAGTAGAGTGGACTCCTAAAAGGTAGGGTCTGGTATATCTTTCTGTCATGCCAAATAATAAATCACTCATTTTCAACATGTTGTTTTAACCCATTCCTCCTTCAGGATAGAAAGTAGCAGAACAATTTGTTTTCTTCTCAATCTTGTCCATTTTGGTGATAAGTAGCCTCTGTTCATGGGTAAATCTTGGCTATCCTTAAGGGCTAGCTTTACTCTAAAGTAAAAGAAAAACTGCCTTCCATCCAATACAGGAGCTGCGGCTACAATGTAGAAAATTAAGAACACTATACTTTATCGTCATAGTCCACATGCCCTACATTTAAGAGTTTAATAATATTTGTGGGGGGGAAGCCCAGCACAATATAAGCCTTTTCCTGGAAATATAATTGTTCATTTCATAAAGCAGTTAGCATTTACAAGCAAATGGTAAGCACTCCTATAATCATTTCCCTTTCTTTCGAATGTGAAGAGAGATTACCCAAAAAGGTTTTGTATGATAAATCAGGAAAGTATTGAGGATCAGATTACAGAAGGAATTCCAATCCTTCACATTCTCCATCATGATCTGTAGGTGAGAAGGTGATCATTCCAAAACTGTGTTTTGTCAAAATCTGCAGTTCAGTATGTTTACCTGTGATACATGGGTAAGAACAACAACCACTGTGGAATGTGTTTGTACAACTCTGAAGTAGGAATCCATGTGAATTCCATAGCCACAGTGGGAGCTCAACACACACTAATTGTTGAAGGAACTAGTTATCTTTGAGATGACCAAGAGGAAAGAGTGGTATATGAAATGTCACAAGATACAGTCATGAGAAATTTTGTCTCTGTACTAATTTTCAAAAGTTCCATCGTTTCAACTCTTTAAGAAATATTTAAATCAAAAATAAACTATGGAAAATGGTTAACAACAAAAGATCTTAGAATGTGAAATACTGTTGAAGCCACATAAAATAGGATAAATAAAGCTAAGTAGGGCAGATGCATTGTTTTTTGTTATATACAGTATTTGTTCGTGCCCTGAAATAAATGGCAAAGAATTTTGCATTTTAAAAGAAGGAAGATTAATAACACTACGTGATTTTTCTAAATGTACATAGTATCAAACTGCTCCTTCAATATGTGTCTGCTGGAGCCCACAAGTGCCATACAGCTGACAGACCAATAGGCGGATCCACGGAAAGTGTATACGTACACATCCACGTGGAGAACCCACAGCAGAGTCATGGGAACACTTGTCTTTTGGAAAAATCTCTGTCAAAACTGTAAAAACCTTGTGAAGCTATGATTCTTCCCTTCAACATGGGATTCATTCCCAAAATACCTCAGCAGTATGACTTCTTTAGTAAAGGCAAAGGAATGACCTTCCAGGAGGCCTTAGAGTGATAACATTCACTCTTTGTTCCAATCATCAAATTTATATAGAATAAATCCCCACAATTACCTTTGCTAACAGACCACACAGAAATTTCAAAAGGTTAGGAAGACACCACCCTTACCAGCCAGACAGGTCTGGGTATGAGTGAGTCCAGAGTTCAGGGACGTTTAGTAAGGTTTTCTAATGGTTCGAAATATAAAGTATTCCTTTTTCCCCTTGGATGCAGGCTCTTTCCTGGATGATGTCACCCCCTTCCTGGAGTGTGGCTTTGTCAAGCTGTACCTGCCCTCTTTGTGATTTTGATATGCATATTATCATTGTCGTTGCCTATGGAAATTTTTAAACCATGTCTGGAAAAACTAAAAACCTGGTGGAAATGGCCCCTTCTTTTTCTTCCTCTTTTTTTTTTTTTTTTTGTGATTATATTTTCTATTTTATTTTTGAGTTGATATAAATACAACATTCTTCCTCCTCTTTATTCTCTTCAAATCCTTTCATATACCTCATCAGCTGTTCTTCAAACTCATGGCCTCTTTTTTCACTGATTGCTATTTCATTCATAAATATATACATTTACACATAATTGATGACAAAGTCACAGGTATTTTAAAGTCTGTCTGGAGCAATAGGAGGAAATGCTGCACTAGGGTTATATATGAGTGATATTAAACTATATCTGGTGGCACATGTCTGTAATCCCAGAACTCAGGACACTAAGGTAGGATGATTACAGGGAACATGAGACCAGCCTGAGCTATGTAGTAAGACTGTGTTTCAAAAAAAAAAAAAAAAGAAGCTGCTTTGGGCCTATTGCAGCACAGAATAGGGCAAGTGGTAATTCCAAGCAGATAAAGGAAGAGAGAGTAAACAGAGTCAAAGAGAAGCCATGTAGCTGCCGCAGTAGACAGATGCCAGACGCTGAATGGAACCTTACCTGTAGGCCACAACCATGTGGTGATACACATATTAATGAAATGGGTTAATTTAAGATATAAGAGCTAGCCAATAAAAAGCATGAGCTAATAGGCCAAGCAGTGCTGTAATAGTACAGTTTCTGTGTGATTATTGGATCTGAGCAGCTGGGAAATGAACGAGTAGCCTCTGCCAACAGGATGGAGCAAGGGATTCTATTTTCATTAATACTTAATTTGGGGTTTTTTTTTTTTGAAACACAGTCTTTTTCTTCCTCTTTTATTGCTGTTTCTTCACTCAAGAAATAAAGAACATGGAGAGGTAATATTCATGAGTTGATTTATTCCATTTACCCTCAGATCCAATTACCCAGGTTTTTGCTTGCCACAGCGAGATTTTTTGTATACTAAATACATGAAAACATTTAATAAAAAAGAAAATATTAGCGTGATCCTTTTTGTTCGTGCATGATTATGACTCAAACTAGTCTAGTTGGGTGCTGAGACTGGTTCTCAGAACTCCCAATATGTGTCTCTCTATCATATGCTAGTGAATTTCTCAGACCTTACCAGAGAAGCGTCTTTGTGCAGTAGGTGGTAGCTAAGGCAGAAAATCATTTTATATCAAAGCACAAAGTAACAGTGGAGTGGTCAGAAACAAATGAAACGTCTATGGCAACTCGTAGCTATCACTGGCCATCTCAGAAGAAGACCTGGAATGTTGTAAGATATAGATGCCAGGGAGGAACTGAACAAAATGTTATCTTCTGTTCATGAGAAGACCACTGAGCCCCTGAACTCATAGCATCTGTGGTAGCTTGCACAAGAAAATCAATCCAGTCAACATTCTAGTATAGAGTAAGAAGGGATTGACTAGCCCTACACCTAACTGAGGAGCCATGGACAGTTGATGGTCACAGGGGGGAGGGAAAGTCAGTTTTCTTTAAGAGTATGGCCCTTGGTAGGTCGACCATGATCCAGTAGACAGATGCTTACCCATGAATATATGGGCAGCACACATTGGACTAGGTACCTTATTTAGAAAACAAAAAGGGGGACGCAGTTTGGGGTAGTAATAGGAGTGGACCTGAAAGGAGTCAGAGAGAACAATAAGTCATGCATATGATCAAAAGACATTGTATGAAATTCTCAAAGAATTCATAAACCATTGTATTAAAAATGAGGAATATCTCTAGCTGTTCAGTAGTATTTTCCAAACTATTGATAATGTTGCTCACTCTGCTTATTCAAAAGTAATGCTATACCAATACAAAGGTGGTAGTAACATGCATACATAAATTCATTAGAAGGCTACAGTCCAAGTGAGGGGTTCTGTAGATAAAACCCCTATATAATCCATGACTCTAGTAGATAGATAGTAATACTAAGGGAATGCTAAAATTTTAAAGTTTAAGTTCAGTTCTACTAAGTGCATGATCTTGGGAAAGTCATATCGCCTCTCTAAGTCTCTGCTTATTTATGTAACAGATGAGGACTCTGATGGGTCACGTGAAGTTTTTCTATTTATAAACGTTCAGGTGCTCACTCCTGGGCAGAGGATGAGAACTGTGTGAAACAGCTGCTGTCACTCAGTATGGAAGAGGTATTTGATAATCTTCAAAGACTCGGGAATATGCAGTCTAGTCCTAAACTCCTTTGCCTTCGATTTCCTAATTTCAACAATGGATACAGCAAAAAACTGTCCACAAGTGCACATTTCATGCACAAATGTAAGCAATGGATTATTTTTAAGTATATTGGGCCATTAGAAATGTTTAACAGAGCCGGGCGGTGGTGGCGCACGCCTTTAATCCCAGCACTCGGGAGGCAGAGGCAGGTGGATCTCTGTGAGTTCGAGACCAGCCTGGTTTACAAGAGCTAGTTCCAGGACAGGCTCCAAAACCACAGAGAAACCCTGTCCCGAAAAACCAAAAAAAAAACAAAAACCAAAAAAAAAAAAAAAAAAAAAAAGAAAAGAAATGTTTAACAGGAATAATTGGGGAAATCTGTACTTAGAGTCTTTTTAAAATGCTATTCTAATAATATAGTAGCATATAAATATTGTATGCTCCTATACCAAAATTTTGAACAAGTATCAATCTGCTCAGTAAAGTAAGATGTGAAATGAACATTCACTCATGAAGTCCCAGCATTAGCATTTCTATTTGCAATTTAATGAAAGATCATTTGGATTTATGAAATGTAAATAAGAGGAAAATTTAGTTCACCTCTTCTCCTTCCAACTCGAGCTCATCTGTTTTTAATCTGTCTTTCAAGTACAAATGTTCATAACAAATGAGAGGAATGATCCAGACATTGCCACCACACTTCTGTCTTTGTGAAAATTTCCAGGCTGTGGATTAACCATTGAACTGTTGGGACAAGCCGACCATGACTACTTTGAGAAAGTCTTCTTTTGGATGTTACTTATCTTCATGAAATCATTAATTTAATCATTGTCTTAGGCCATGTTCTATTGCTGTGAAAAGACACCATGACCATGCCAACTCTTATAAAGAAAACCATTTAACTGGAGCTGGCTTACAGTTTCAGAGGTTTAGTTCATTATCAGCATGATAGGAATCATGGCAACACACAGGCAGATATGGTGCTAGGAAAGGAGCTTAGAGTTCTACATCTAGATCAATAGGCAGAAGGAAGAGAGAAACACGGACCTTGGTATCAGCTTTTGAAACCCCAGAGCCTATCCTCAGTAACACACTTCCTCCAACAAGGCAATGCCTACTGCAACAACGCTATACCACCTAATCTCTCTCAAGTAATGTCATTCCCTAATGACCAAGCACTCACATCTATGAGCCCATGAGGGCCATTCATATTCAAACTAACATAACCATCAATTTCACATGAAATTTGAATGTTAATCATTAATTTGGAAATAATTTCAAGATTGACTTTGTGTCATAGCAAGAGCAAGTGAGCACAAAAGCACAATTGTTGCGGGAGGTTCTTCCGCTCCTCCAGCCAATAGCCGCTGAGATACCAGCCCATTGGGGCGTGGTCTCTCTCCCTTTAAAAAAGTGGCCACTTCCCTCCTCGCTCTCTCTTTGCTTCCTGCTCCGTTTCCAGTGACTAGACTCCTTCCTGATTGCACAGAGGGCTGTTGTCTGGGACGGTGATCTGTAAGTTTTTTCCCCTTTTAATAAATACCACCCTATTAATCATAATTCCAAACTGGTGTGGGATTGTTTGTGACTTACGCCTTCACACAATGATTCAAATGATGATGATACACACAAACACATATGCACACATCTGTACACAAGCATGTACACACTTATATATGTGAAGATATGTATATATATATACATGCATACAGACATACATATATATACACACATATTCAAGTGTACACACACATACACTTATTTATGCAGACATACATATACACACATGAATACATCTTATAAGACTAGTTTCTCATTTGTATTCAGTCTTGTAATATGCTACTGTCATAGTTTGGTTTTTATTGCTATAATAAACACCATAACCAAAAGCAACTTGGGAAGGAAAGGGTTTATATGCTTTACAGAGTCCAGGCAGGAACCTGGAAGCAGAAACTGAAGCAGAGACCATGGAAGAATGTTGCTTAATGGCTTGCCCATTCTTCCTTTCTTATATGTACCAAGACCACGTGTTTAGGTACAGCACTGCCTACAATAGACTGGCCTCTCCCACATCAATCAGCAATCAACCAATCCCCCACAGACTTGCCTACAAACCAACCAAACAAAATGGAGGCATTTTCTCAAATAAAGTTTTCCTTCCTGTATAACTCTGGCTGGTGTCAAATTGAGGAAAAACAAACAAACAAACAAACAAACAAATAAATAAATAAATAAATAAATAAATAAATAAAACACTATCCAGCACAGCTACTGAACTCTCACAATTGTAGAAATTTCTGTTTGGCTTATACATACAGCAATATGTATACACACACAACAATGTTTGGCAGGTGGATATTTGTGCTGTGTCATTTGCTAGTTGTGTGTTTCAGTCAAATAAATTAACTCCTCTGAGCCTCAGTAATTCTTCTATATAGGGAGGGCAATAATTTTATATCTACAGCACAGGATGTGTGGAATATATCTAATATGTCAGAACATATCTTTAATGCATAAGGCTATTCTCTCTTTTCCACAGAAGGTAACTGCTGAGAACATAAATTGATTTTCTCCCCATTAACTGCATTTATTGCTTTTGTGTATAACTTGTTACCACTTTCGAAAGTAGAGTCGAACATTGTATTTACTAAGAGAGGAAATAACTAAGTTTAAGCTACCCTGCTAACTCTGCATCATCATGAGAACTATATTAATTATGATTGGTAGAAAGAGACTAAAATAATGAAAGACAAGGACTCTAAATTAAGCAAAATAGTTGAAGTTCCAAGAGACAACTAAAAAATGCACTTGATGCAAGAAGGAAGCGGGTATTAATGTTATGAACAGAGACCTGGAAGGATGTTACACAGATGTTTAGCTATACTGTTGCAGTATGACAAAATGAACATAAGAGCACAGTCGTCAGGACTGAGTTAGGTATGAATACAAATTATTTACTATGAATAATAATTAGAGCTGTCAAAGTCAGGTATTGGATGTCCTTTTGGTAAACACACTGTAGAGATGTCCCTCCATGGACGGAAGCTGCCCTTTATTTCAATATATATATATATGTACACACTATGATAAAATTAATTGAATCAAATTATAAAGTTGTCCTTGTTATTCTATGATGGATGGCATAGCGAACTATGAAAAGAGTCACTGAGTCAAATATGTTGCCTCTGAATATTAGGCTATTCTGTGTGGCTGTAGCAGATTACCTAGGGTTGGGGAGTTCACAATAAGTACACTTTTCTTTGTCATTGCCCTGGAGGTAAGAAATTTCTAGATCAAGATACTGCTTGCATTCAATCAAAGATCTTAGTTGTATGACACAAATTCTCTGCCTAGTTCTTTCCTATAACGGATCACTTGAAGGACACATCTATTGAGGAAATCACTATGACCATACTGTAGCCATGTCTTTAGTCATAGAAACACCACAGGAGTTACACCTGATGCTGGGTTCCAGGACCCTAGGTTCCATGCCCAAACATGACCATCTTCCACAAAGTCTGCGGTTTGTCTCATGGGTCCCAAAACAATACTCCATTCCCAGACCTCCCAAAAGTCCTAAATTAACAAGGACATCAGCCTCTGCATCTGTCACTCAACCCCTTCCCTGTTAGGTCAAACTCAGCCAAGGGAACGTCTTCGCTCATGTGATTTCTTTTCCTTTATTTCCTTGCCCTTGTACAACCTCCCTCCCCCAAAGATCAGTTCTGGTTCTAGTCTCTAAATGAAAACACAGGACCAAAGATTTTGTTGAGTGTAGATTTAGGGAAGAAATATAAAATGATAGTGTACAGGTTATATATAATATTGACAAAGGGAGAAACTTATTTGGTATCAGCTGTCCTAAATTCCTGCTTCTCAATTTTTCCCCCTTAAGAGGAAGGCAACTGATAATTCAAATACACTCACACTGTAATTTCACAGAGACTTTCTTTCATGCACTATAGAAACAGGCCATTAAATTTGCATGTCTAAAGGAACATTTTGGTAATTGTCTTGCTTTAATACAGCTAGCATATCTGTCTCCAAAACCGCAGAAAAAGGGAGGACAAAGTAAATGATCCAGTTTGATTTATACGTGTATAGAGCCGAAGACACCAGTTTCTTTTAACAGCGTTATCTGTGTCACAATCTGACTTTGCAAAAGAAACAGTACATTCCTCCTTCTTTAAGGAGCTTGTCTGCTTGGTATCTGTTGGTTTCCAATTGGAAAGTAGAAGCAATTTCCAGAGTCTCCCTTGGAAAACTACAGAAAAAAAAAAATCAGAATGTAAAATCCTTAGTGCTAACACTGTATCTCATTAGTCTAAAATTATTTTAACCTTCCGGGTTTCTATTTGGTAATTTATGAAGCTTGATGCAAACCTCTCCCTATAAAGTCTCTGGTGCCCTCACCTCTGAATCAACAGGATGGCAGGCTGCTCTCTGTTTCCTACTAAGGTCCACGAGTAAACAACAGCATGCCCTCCTTGCACTCAGTCAAAGGTCTTAGTTTTCTGAACCACAAATTCTCTGCCTAGTTCTCCCCTAAAATGGATCATCTGAAACACTTGAAAGACGCATCTGTTGAGCAAATCACAGGAAGCAGAAAGATGACTCAGCATGTAAAGGTATCTGCCACACTAAACATGATGATGACCTGAGTTTAATTCATGGTACCCACATGAAGGAAGGAGAGAACCTACACACACACACACACACACACACACACACAATAAAAAATAAATTTTAAACTAGGTATTTGGTGGCTAATATGTCATTTTTCTGTCACTACAGCAGATATCTGAGCTAATCATCTTATACGAAAGATGGTTGAGTACGGCTCATGGTGTTAGGGATCTGTTCCATAGGACATATGGTAGAACCAGACTAGAGAGCAGAGCCCATCACCAGCTGGTTGGAAAGGCAAAGAAAAACAATGGAATGGTCAGATCCCCAAATCACTTTCAGTGGCATACTTTCAATGATGTGAAGATCTCCAGCTAAACCCTGCCTCTTAAAGGTGCCATCACTTGCCAAAGGCGCCATGCCAGGAAACAAGCCTTTACCACAGGGACCTTTTGCTGACAGTATCCGAAATAAAATTTCATGCTGTTTTTTAATTTAAAAAATGTTATTATCTAAACCATAAAGAACTTCCTGGACCTAATTGCAGATATGTTTTCATATCTGTTTCTTTTTCAGAGAAGGAAAAGCAAGAACTTACATTAGTTTCCACTATCCTATTCCCATGCAGTTGCATTCAGTAAAACATTTATTGTTGAACCACATGTTTTTACTGCCTCTTGATTCAAAATGTACATTGTGCTAAAGTAAGTTCTGTTGCTGAAACTGTACAAAGCCCAGCCTCTGCTTTCTACCTGGTTTATCAGGGAGATTTGCAGCAGGTTTATCCAGAAGCAAGCTTCCCAGGAACACCAAGATTCAGTTTCTGAAGACACAAATTCTACCTAAGCTTTCAGAGATTCTACCTAAAGTTCCTCCCACAGCCTTTTCTTGGAACCAAATGAAGATAGTGGGTTGAAAAATGCTAATTATTTTAATCAATGTATTATAGTTTCTAAATAGGTCTTATTTGTAAAGCGTATAGCATCCTACCAGCATTGTAGCTTCTACTTTGGAAATAATTTGTATGTATTGTCTCATTTGATTTTCAAAAGAAGCCAGTGAAGAAAGCAAAGATTATTGATACTATAAAAAAGCTGGGATGTAGAATGAACCAGCAGCTTCCTCAAACTTTCACAGTTGGCAAATGGCCACCCTAGGATTTAAGATTGTCAGTCTAGATCTGACATACATTTCCTGTCTTTCTGTCATAATTTTTTTCTCAATTTGAAATTGTGTACAATTATTAGGCACTATTTTTTTCCTTCTCCCTAAACTGATGTGATTATGTACTGGAGTCTTATAACGTTGCCGGAGCAACTTTCAAGTTAAGCATTAATTTCAGACAACTTATTAAGAAGACGTAGGAGGAAGGAAATTAAGAATTAAGTTGGCATATTATTTAAAATGTTGATTTTATATTAAAAATGTCATGCATAAAAATTTTAGAAGATAAAACTGATGTCACATTTTTTATAATCAAATAAGAAACTTTGAATAGTTTGGCAATGAAAAACGAAAGTTGTATTCTGACTATGGCTCGTGTTAACTGGAGAGGATGGGAAGTAACTGTGTATACAGGAGTAGTAGCTACTTAAAAATTAAGAACTGTAGTCAAGTAAGAGAGAGGCTCAGCAGTTAAGAGTCCTTGCTGTTCTTCAAAGGGACCTGAGTTTAGTTCCCAAGACCCAAATCAGGAAACTCACAACAACCAGTCACCTGTAACTCCAAGTCCAGGGACTCTGACACCTATTGGCCACCACAGGTACCTGCATACATGTGTTATGCACACACATAGCCAATACACATAGAGATAAAAATAAAACCTGTTTCCAAAATGAGGTTTGACAGTCATGATGCGCTTCTGAGTTAAGGAGGGACTTCTCATGTGCTAACTGGCTAACAGCTTTGTGATTCTCCTATTTCCCATTTGATGTTACTTTAGTTCCTTCTGGAACTTAGATTAGCAAAGAGAACCATGGAGTCACTCCTGGACCAAGTCAGGACCAAGAACCTCATCACCACCTGCCAGGAATGTCATAGCTGATAGACTGCAGCCAGTGTCCTCTCTGGGAACTGTCCACACCTGGCTGCAGGTGTCTTTCTCCCCCACAAAAACAAACCCTTGCCTGAGGGCCACACAGTGATGGATGTGGTGAAGAGCAGATAGAAAAGCTAAGGCCTGAAACTAAGTTTGTGAAAATCTCAAAGGCTGATTCAGAAAATCTTCCAGTAGAGTCAAGCCTCAGTTTTGATCTCAGAGTATGCCAGTCCTTCATGCTTTGACCTGTATTCCATGCTTCTTTAAATATTTATTTCTAAAACATATTCTTCCATATAGCAGCATGCTGCTCCATGTCTCAGACTGTTTCCAGGAAGCAGTTATATGACCTAGGACAGCTGCCTTTTAAATCATCCAAATCCCATGGTGTGGATTTGACCTTGGCTCAAACAATAAAATAAGTGGGAAAAAAAAATAGCAAGATTCAGAGTACTTAAGGGCAGCAACAAATGTTGGTGAGATCATCAAGGTTCTCAGGGTCAGAAAGGAATATACAAAGGTAATTCTATAAGTTATAATCAAATGTCAGCATCAGAAGAAAAAGAAAATAAGGTCACTAGACCTGGCTGCCCAAAATGAAGGCAAAGCCAGAGCCATGTCACTCAAGTGGAGAGGTGACCTCATGCAGGGGTATTTTCATGGATTCAGAGCTATTGTGTGTTAAAGGTATGACTCATATATAGTCCTGAAGCAAATGAGAAATATTAAAACTTGCAAACAGATTCAAGAATAATACACCAATCTTGTAGTTCAAAGAAACAGAAGAAAACAGCCTAGCCCACAAATGAGCTAGCGCTGATGCTGTCTTAGTTGTTTTCAGTGTGGGTCTCATCTCACCCCTGATTTTTATGGATTTCTTTACTTTTGCCTAAAAGTATTAGAAACTAAACATTCCTGAATATTCTCTTTATGTGATGACAAAGATAAAATATGAGGACATGGAACCAGGCTTCCACATGAGTCAACAGGTCTTTTAATGGTTCTCAGATTATTTAGTCTCCATGAGTCATACCTGAGAAGGAAAATTAGTATCCATGAATCATCCTTTTCTTCTTCGTAAAATGAAGGGGAAGTGTTGGACCTCACAAATGGGACACCTATAACAGAAGCTTTTCCCTACCAATACTCAAGGACCATAATAAATGACAGGGTAGAAGATTATAAGATGCAGAGGTCAGGGAGGACCAGAGTGAAACTGTATCTTCTAAATGTGACCAGACATCAACCCTCATGAACTCACAGCTCCCACCACCAACTGAAGAGCTATGGACAGTTGGTGGCTTCTACGGGAGGGAGAGTTGGTTTTATTTAGTGATGTGGCCTCTGTACATTGTCCATGGTCTAGTGGATAGACACACATCTATGAGTATATAAGCTACAGAAATTGGACTAAGTTACAAAAAAAAGAGAAAAAAACAGAGGACAAATTTAGGAGAGAAGAAGGATGCTATCTGGAAAGAATTAATAAGAGAAGTGGGTTTAACTATGATCAAAACATATACATGCATGAAATTCTCAAAGGACCAATAAAATATTTGTATATTTGTACCAAGTGACTCAGACATGTCATCAAGTTTAAATGAGTCATTACATGTCAAATTTACGCCATCAAATGTGACAAAAATGTTCATCTTTAATCTCTAAAAGAGATTTTTTTAAAAGAGAAAAAAATCAGGTGGGAGAGATATTTCAGTGATTAAGTATATTTACTTCTCTTTCAGAGATCACAGGTTTGTTTCCAGCATGAACATGGCAGCTCTTAACTATCTGTTACTCCCAGTTCCAGGAGATGCTCTCTTTTGGCTTCCATAGAAACTCTACAGTGTACATGCATACGTGCAGTCAAACATTCATACACATAAAATTAAAAATAGCTAAAATTCAAAACAGCCATTTTAATTTATGTCTCAAGAAATTCCAGAACACACTGAAAACATTGTAGGATTAACTGTAAAAGGCACCTTCATAAAAGATTAGAATAGTAGGAATTACTAGGTCAGACATATGGGAACAGGGAAGGCAAAATGCAAGTGAACAGGGATGACATTTGCAAATCATGGTTCATTCAAATGTTCATTTTAATCAGCAGGGTAATTATTTAAAAATCTAACCTAAGGGATTATAGTCTTGGGGCTTCTAGAACAAGCTCAAGGTAATCTGAAACATAAAAGGGCTACATCCTCAGAGATACAGCTCACACTGTAGAAAAACTTTAATATTTTCATTTTCTCTTTGGGTTTGCATGGATCATATCCTAGACTTCTGAGAGGCTTTATAGACAAGCAATCAAACTTCATTTGTCCGGGTAGTCCACAGGCCACAAGAATTAAAGGTGAACCAGAAGTGACAAAGAAACAGTCTGCAATGTTTCCACTGAAATAACAATAAATAAAAACTGCATAAACAAACAAACAAACAAATATGATGTGGGATTCTCCTCTGTACACTGTGAATATCATTGACTAATAAAGAAACTGCTTTGGACCTATAGCAGAGCAATAGGGGATCAGAGCTAGGTGGGGAAAACTAAACTGAATGCTGGGAGAAAAGAGGTAGGGTCAGAGAGAAGACATGTTGCCCTGCTGGAGCAAGATGGAACTTTTCCCAGTAAGCCACTGCCATGTGGAGATATATAGATTACTAGAAATGGGTTAAATTTATATGTAAGAGTTAGGCAATATGAATCTAGGGGTAATGGGCCTAGCAGTGGTTTAATTAATATAGTTTCTGTGTGATTATTTCTGGGCTGAGCAACCAGGAACCAAACAAGTGGCCTACATTCAATAATTGGAGCACTAGCGTGGGTAACTACATTCATAAAAAAACCTGAGAAAGAAAAAAAGTTCCACCATTTTGAAATGCCAGCTTTCTGGGCCATACTGCCAGTAAAAATTCTGACACCTTTAGAAGACCAAGCATTTGAATGTGGTTTGTGAGCAATGTGCTATGGCTTGCTTGGTGGCAACATGGACTGGCTTTGTGCCTAGAGATGGGGCAGTGTGCATGACTCTCAGAAGCAGCAAGCAACTCCACCATGCTGGGCTGCGTGGGGAAAGCAGGAACTTCCATATGTGCCCTGGTAATGCCTCAGCTTAAGTTCATAAGAAAGGCTTAGCATTTTAAGAAGTGCTTCTGGTCAGAAAATAATTATAAATATACAATAAAGACAAATTCAGATGAAAAAGACTTTTAAATGGGACACAGTGTTGGATAAATGTATATAGGCTTGGGAAAGAGAAGAAAAAGAATATAGATAGTTATAAAAGGAAGTAAATGATGTTTAAAAAGATAAAGTCTTTAAAGAGACAGAGTACAGACAGTCATAGATTAAAAGAAGTAAAGAAAATAAGCCACATAAAGATGTGCAAAGAAAATCTGGATTATGTATATTATTGTGTTTTCTTTGAAATTTTTGACTGTGAAAGAGCTAAGTAACCAACATATATACTTTAAAGGTATCTTGACTTCAGAATTTGAGTCTAAAGATTTGTTGATTTGGAAAAGAGGTTCTTGTTTATTGCCACAGAAGATGAGAACCGTGGATTGCTTCCAGACTAATATAGTTTGATGGACCAAGACCCCCTGAAGGTCACCTTGAACACCGCTCAAAAATTATTTTACCCAATAAACAGCAGGACACAGTTTGGAGAAGAGCTATGTCCATATTCCCGAATATTGTCTATAAATGTTTGTTTACATTTAAAGGGGGATATGCTATATAGATTTGCATTGGTATGGATCTTTGTTTATTGATACAAATGTAGGGTCAATTTTGTTATACTGTGTATATGTATTTCTGATCTTAATTAAGGTATTATGTTTATGCATCTCATTTAAAAATGAATGTATAATTAAGAAATATAGCTTAATAAAAAGTCATCTATAATAGTCAAGCTTGTAGTCATGTTAGTTAAATTTTCTAGATGGACTGATATGTATTTTATATTGATAGGCATTCTTCAAACCTTTCAAAGGCTACAGAAGATGACATTTAAAATGTTTTAAGAATTTAGGACTTTTCATGACAATGAGACACAGCTGCTCCTGGCAGCACCAATCTACTTCAATAGGATGATGGGCATTGAAGAGGCTCCTTATGAAGTTTGCTAGCCATTTTGGCAAGAAACTGCTCTTGCCTGGACTGCTTAAGTGGACATGCAGTACCCACAGAGATATGACTGCTGAACTTGCCTCAAGGTGAGAAAGGCCTTCAGGGTTCCTACTTAATGAAAGAGTCTGTGAGACATTCTGCAGGACACAGAAGAAAGAGACTAACAAACTGCCAATATAGGCAGACCTGTCTTTGAAATTTCCTGCTTCATGGAAAAGTTTGCTAGATACTATGGGCCTCTAGGCTGAAGATGGGTGCCCCAAACATGCAGAAGAACTTTGGGTGACTGTCAAGGTAGCGAGATGTCTATGTCAATTCTAGAGTTTTAGAAGTTGCTTAAAATGCACTTCCTGTTCTGGAGTCTTTGATGGAGTTAAAGAATAGATAGTAATGATATAGTTTTCCTTAGTTATGATAAAATAGAAAATAGATATAACTGTAATTCTTGCTTGATAACTGTTTTATGTAATATTACTATGTTAAAGTTAAAACCTTCCTTTTTATTTAAATAGAAAAGAGGAGGTGATGTGGGATTCCCTTCAGTATGCTGTGAATATCATTGGTTAATAAAGAAACTGCTTTGGGCCTATAGTAGAGCAATAGGGGAACAGAGCTAGGCAGGGAAAACTAAGCTGAATGCTGGGACAAAGGAGGCAGAGTCAGAGAGAAGACATGTAGTCCCATTGGAGCCAGATGGAACTTTTCCCAGTAAGCCACAGTTATGTGGTAATACACAAATTACTATAAATGGGTTAAGTTAATATGTAAGAGTTAGCCAATAAGAAGCTAGAGGTAATGGGCCAAGTACTAATTTAATTAATACAGTTTCTGTGTGGTTATTTCGGGACTGAGCAGCCAGAAACCAAACAAGCAGCCTTCATTCAACACAAATAAGTAGTGTTTAGTATACTTTTAAGGTATAATGGAATATATAAGATATAAATGCAAAATTGCAAACTATAGAAAAGCTATCAGGTATTTAAAAACATTCTCATCTTGAGCAATGAAAACAAAAGAACAAAGTGAAACACACACAAAAAAATAAAAAATTAAAGGAAACTCCTTCTAAAAAGACCCAACCATTGATTTATCATTACATTAAGGGTTAGGATCCCAATGCAGAAATTTGGGGACAGCACAAGCATTGAGACCATAGCAAGCATCTAGTGGAGAAGCATTATGAATCTGAACACTCTCCTAAGGCTGGGAAGACAGATAAATTGTATGATGAATTCTTTTGTATGAATGAGCATGAAGATGTGAATCCAGATCCCAGCACTGATGTGAAAAGCCAGGAAGGATGGTGTGCACTGAGAGGCTTCAGAAGCAAGAGACTTCCTGGGGCTCACCTACCAGGTATTTTATTCAACCGTTGAGCTCTAGGTTCTGTGAAAGATGCTGTCTCGAAGATAAGGTGAAGAATGATTGAGGAAGACATCTGTGTCAATCTAGGGCTTACACACAAGTGAATGAATGTGTACATGCACCCATACCTGTGCACCCCCACAAACATATACGTGTATACTTATCCACACATATAAAATAAATTATTTGCCTTTTATGTGGTATTTCATATGATATCCTTTCAAAACACATTTCCCTTTGCATATATATTACAATATTCATATAAATACTGGTAAGGTTACAGTACAAATGAAAGACTGTTTGTAAGATACTCCTGGCAACCACAATAGCCAAAGAAGCAAATAGGTCAGACCACCATTCTACCTCCTCTCCTTCAAAGCCAGTCCCCTAGACTCCCAAGGTTAGGAGCGCACTACTAACTGTGACATCTCCTCCCAATCTGTCCCAATTCTGAGGGAACTAAGCAGATCCTGACAGGGTACCCCATTTTCCTCCTTCCTGTAGAGCTCCTCAACATTATTCTTTCTAGCCCATCTTCATTCCTAAGTATAAGCACCCAATAGCAATAAACACATCCTAACAAAAACCCTCAGTGGCCACACCTGGCAGGGTCTCAGCATCCCCTATTAGGAAACACAGAACCACAACACTTCCCTTAAAACCAGAAAGTGCAACAGAAACTAAGGAACACAATAATCACGCCAAAAAAGATAAGATCAGAGATCAGCACCTAGAATTACAATCACCCCCCCACACACACAAGCTGAAATGTCAATATAAAAAACATAAACAATAACAATCATTACACTATGTCTCCATTAATGCCCAGCAACCCCATTACAGTAGTTCCTGAGAGATGCAATATACCTGAATCACAATCCAAGGACATCAAATAACTTTTCTCGGTGTATTAGAGGTACTAAAAGAGGAAATTAATTATTAAAGAAATCTATGGAAAAACAAACAGTGGAAAGAAATGAAGAAAAAGTTCAAGACTTGCAAATGGAAATGGATTCAATAAAGAAAACACAAACTGAAAAAGAAAACTGGAAAAGAAAAATTTAAGAACTTGAATAGGAAACTTAGAGGCAATATTCACAGAATACAAGAGATGATAAAGAGAATCTCAGTCACTGAAGAAAAATAAAAGAAAAAAATAAGTTGATCAAAAATGCTAATTTTAAAAGAATCCACAAAAAAAAATGCCAAAGAAACCTGGGACACTATGAAAAGACCAAGTCTACAAATAATGAAAAACAAAGAATGAGAAGAAACCAGGCCAAAGTCACATAGAACATTCTCAACAAAATCATAGAAGAAAATTTCCCCAACCTAAGGAAGGAGGTATCTATTAAGGTACAGGAGGTAAGAGAGCTGACCAGAAAAGAAATTCTACATGTCACATAATAATCAAAACACAAAATACACAGAACAAAGGAAGTGTATTAACAGCTCCAAGGGAAAAAGACCAAATGACATACAAAAGCAGACCTATTATAATTGCACCTGACTTTTTGATAGAGATATTAAAAGCCTGCGCATATGTTCTACAAACTATAAGAGACCACAGATTCCAGCCCATGAAATTATACCCAACAAAATTTCCAATCACAATAGAGGGAGAAAGACATTCCTTGATAAAACCAAATTTAGTTTCTATCCACAAATACAGCCCTACAGAAAACTCTAAAATGAAAATTTCACCTGAAGAGGCTAATTACACCCAAGAAAATACAAAGAATAAATATCAGACCTGCAAATTAAAATAAGAGGGTAGAATAATTGACACCAAAACAATAAAATAATAGGAATCAACAAACACTGTTCATTGATACCTATCACACCAGCAGTTCCAATTCCAATAAAAGGACACAGAATAACAGAATGGATTGGAAAAGAGTAGTCATCCTTCTGCTAAAGCCAAGAAACACATATTAGCATAAAAGATAGACATCACTTTAGAATAAAAGAATGGAAGAAGATATTCCAAGCAAATAGACCTAAGAAACAAACTGATGTAGCCATTTTAATATCTGACAAAATATACTTCACACCAAATTTAATCAAAAGAGATGGACTAAAACATTTCTAACTCATAAAAGGAAAAATCCACTAAAATGACACTTCAATTCTGAATATCTATGCCCCAAATTCAAGGACACCCACATTTTTAAAAGAAACATTGAAGGGCATCTAGGTTGTTTCTAGGTTCTGGCTATTACAAACAATGCTGCTATGAACATAGTTGAGCATATACTTTTGTTGTATAATAGGGCATCTCTTGGGTATATTCCCAAGAGTGGTATTGCTAGGTCCAGGGGTAGGTTGATCCTGAATTTCCTGAGAAACCTCCACACTGCTTTCCAAAGTGGTGGCACAAGTTTGCATTCCCACCAGCAATGGATGAGTGTACCCCTTTCTCCACAATCTAGATGCCCTTCAATGGAAGAATGGATGAAGAAAGTATGAAATATATACATATTAGAGTACTACTGAGCAGTAAAAAACAATGACTTCTTGAATTTTGCATGCAAATGGATGAAATAGAAAACACTATTCTGAGTGAGGTAAGCCAGACCCATAAAGAGGAACATGGGATGTACTCACTCATATTTGGTTTCTAGCCATAAATAAAGGACATTGAGCATATAATTTGTGATCCTAGAGAAACTAAATAAGAAGGTGAACCCAAAGAAAAACATATAGGCATCCTCCTGAATATTAACCTTCATCAGGCGATGAAAGGAGACAGAGGCAGAGACCCACATTGGAGCACCAGACAGAAATCTCAAGGTCCAAATCAGGAGCAGAAGGAGAGAGAGCACGAGCAAGGAACTCAGGACCGTGAAGGGTGCACCCACACACTGAGACAATGGGGATATTCTATTGGGAACTCACCAAGGCCAGCTGGCCTGGGTCTGAAAGAGCATGGGACAAAACCGGACTCGCTGAACATAGTGGACAATGAGGACTACTGAGAACTCAAAAACAATGGCAATGGGTTTTTGATCCTACTGCACGTACTGACTTGGTGGGAGCCTAGGCAGTTTGGATGCTCACCTTACTAGACCTGGATGGAGGTGGGTGGTCCTTGGACTTCCCACAGGACAGGGAACCCTGATTGCTCTTCAGGCTGACGAAGGAGGAGGACTTGATCAGGGGAGGGGGAGAGAAATGGGAGGCAGTGGCGTGAAGGGGCAGAAATTTTTAATAAATAAATAAATAAATAAGAAACATTACTAAAGTTTAAATCACACACTGAACTGGACATATAAATAGTGGGAAACTTCAATACCACACTCTCACCAATAGACAGATCATCCAAAAAGAAAACTAAACAGAGAAAAAATGGACATTATAAATCAAATAGACTTAACTTTTATCTCCATAATATTTCTTCCAAACACAAAAGAATATATCATCTTCTCAGCACCTCATTGAACAGTCTCCAAAACTGACCACATACTCAGTCACAAAGCAAGACTCAACAAACACAAGGAAATGGAAATAACTCTCTGTATCCTATCAGACCACCGTGTATTAAAGCTGGATATCTATAACAACAGAAAAAGAAAAAACCCAACACAAGTAAACTGAATAATTCTTTACCAAATCACCAGTTCTAGGCAGAAATAAATAAATTAAAGACTGTCAATTATATGAAAATGAATGCACAGCATACTCAAACTTATGGGACACAATGAAAGTGGTGCTAAAAGTTCATAGCATTAAGTATGCAAATGAAGAAATTGCAGAAATCTCATAATAGCAACTTAACAACACATTTGAAACATCTATAACAAAAAGAAGCAAACATACCCAAGAGAAGTAGATGTCAGGAAATAATCAAACTCAGGGTTAAAATTAATAATATAGAAACAATGAGAACAATACAATCAGTGAAATAGAGAGTTAATTCTTTGAGAATATCAACAAATAAACTGCTATCCAAACTAACAAAATCAGAAACAAAAAGGGGGCTCTAACAACAGACACCAAACAAATTCAAAGAATTATTAGATAATACTTCAAAAATCTATACTCCATAAAACATCATGGTATTGTCACAAAAACAGACACTTTGATCAATGAAATTGAAATGAAGGCCCTGAAATGAGATCATATACCTATGGACACCTGAGTTATAATAAAGAAGTAAGAAGTAGACAGTGAAAAAAGAACAGCATCTTCAACAAGCGGGGCTGGTCAAATTGGATAGCTTCATGTAAAATGATAACAAATCTATACATATCCTGTGGAAAACTACTGCAGATGGGTCAAAAACCTCAACATAAGACGAGATACACTGAATGTGATAGGCGAGAAAGTGGGAATTAATTTTGGACTCATTGAAATAAGAAATGACTTTCTGAACATAACACCAATAGCGCAGTCACTAAAGACAGCAATTAATAAACTACAGCTCATGAAACTGAAAAGGACACCATCATTCACGCAAAGCAGCAGCCTACACGAATGGGAAAAGACTTTTAGCACTACATAGCTAATAGAGGGCTAGTATTAAAAATATATAAAGAACTCAAAAACTGGACATCAAGAAAACAACACAATTTAAAAAATGGGGAGAGAATTCTTAAAAAAAAAAAAAAAGAAGGAAACTCAAATGGCTGAGAAACATCAAAAAAATCTCCAAATATCCTTAATCAGCAGTGTAGTAGTACAAAACTACTTTGAGATTTCATCTTAGACCATCCAGAATGACCATGATATATAAAGCAAATAGCAACTCATGCTAGTAAGGATGTGGAGTAATAGAAACACTCATCTGTTGCAGGTGAGAGTGCAAAGTTCTACAGTCACTATGTATTCATGGTACAGAAGGGTACTCTGCACTTTACCAAAGGTAAATCTAAACACCAACCCAGCTACGAACATATTGGTATGCAATGGTATACAATCTATAAGATATGCTTGTGCAATAATGGCACAAAACTATGTGAGCAATCATCCAATATCTGATTTGGCTAAGGACAACTCCATGAGATAGAACCTATACTCAACAACGCTTGGGTGACCAAGACCCTGAAAGGCCCTAGAGGAAAATGAAATACTACTGTTCTGCTAAAAAGAACACATCACACAATGACTTCTAACAAAATTCTGATATATTCATAGATCTATGTCTTGCTCAGCCATAATAAAAGAAGTTTCCTCCTGCACCAGATGGGAACAAATGCAGAGACCTACAGTGAGACAATATGTAGAGATCAAGAGATCTTGGAACACTCATCAAATTTCTCCCTTCATGTCTCAGGAAACTCTGTGAAAGAGGAGGTGGAATGAGTACCCTTTGTAGATATCTTATGACTTCCAGTTTGGGATTTTTAAGGGATTCCTGAGTATGAGAACATGTGTGTCTCTGCATTTTTATACTTTTCCTTTGGATTATTGGGGAAGTGGTTGTTTTGTCATATTACAATTTGTTTGATTTTATTTATTTTATTTTGGCATTATTCCTTAGATGCCTGTTTGTTTTCTAGGAAGAGACAGAAAGGGTGTGGACCAAGATTGGATAAAAGGTATAAAGGAAATGGGAGTAGTAGGGGAGAAGGGAAATCATAATCAGACTATATTGTATGAAAAATCTATTTCCAATAAATTAAAAAAGAAAACAAAACTAAAAGATGTTTCTATTCAACTTATATTATATCAGGCTTCTAATGCACATAAATTTATGCCCAGAAGTTTGCACAGCAAGGAAGAACACTTGTTGCTTTGCCAGAAGACACGAGTCCACTTAGAGCACCCGTGTCAGGTGGCTCACAGTGGCCTGCAACTCTAGCTCCAGGGGATCTGATGATGTCTTTGGACCTCTGTTGGCACCCATACTCAAGTCAAATACCCATACTGATGCAGTTGTTTTTAAGTTGGGGACACTGATAAACTGCCTATGCCTCAGGGTCAGCTCCCCACTCATGTGCTTACACACAGCACTAACCTGACTCGGCAGGAGATTTAATATATATATATGTATGTATGTGTGTGTGTATTTCAAATTATATATTTCATGTCTCATATATATATATATATATATATATATATATATATTAAAGAAGGACAAGAACTTGGTGGAGAGATGAATTGGGGGTGTGCAGGAGGAATGGAAGAGGCAGAGGGAGGATGGATATTATCAAGATACATTGCACCTTGTATACAATTTTCAAAGAATATTTTAAAAATAAAGGTAGAGGACAGACAGAATTTTAATTATCCTGAATCAGTTTCCTCAACAGTTGTGGGTAGGGGTTTTTTTGCTGAGATGAGTTAGGTTTCTGTATAAAAAGACTCAGTAATAACATAAGTTATTTGTCTTTTTGAGACTGGTTTAACTATCTTACTAAAATTATTCAATTTTATTTTATTTTATTTTATTTTTTTAAATTTTGACAGTTTCTCCTGATTATATGTTTTCTTTTTTTTTTACTTATTTATTTATTTTTATTCTTTTTTAATTAAAATTTCCACCTGCTCCCCATTTCCCATTTCCCTCCCCTCCTCCCAAATATTGCCCTCCCCCCACTTCCCTCCCCCTATCCCCACTCCTCTTCTCCTCCCCCCACTCCATTCCCCCTCCCTCTCGATACTGAAGAGCAGTCCAAATTCCCTGCCCTGCGGGAAGACCAAGGTCCTTCTATCTACGTCCAGAAAGGTGACCGTCCAAACAGGCTAAGCTCCCACAAAGCCAGTTCATGTATTAGGATCGAAACCTAGTGCCATTGTCCTTGGCTTCTCATCAGTCTTCATTGACCGCCATGCTCAGAGAGTCCGGAATCAACCCATGCTTATTCAGTCCCAGACCAGCTGGCCTTGGTGGGCTCCCAATAAATCAATTCCACTGTCACAGTGGGTGGGTGCATCCCTCGTGGTCCTGATTTTTTGCTCATGTTCTCCCTCCTTCTGCTCCTCATTTGGGCCTTAAGAGCTCAGACCGTTGCTCCAAATTGAGACTCTGTCTCTACCTCGATCCATCGCCAGATGAAGGTTCTAAGGTGATATGCAAGATATTCATCAGTATAGGATAGGGTCATTTCAGGTTCCCTCTCCTTAGTTGCCCAAGGTACAAGCTGGGGACATATTCCTGGACACCTGCGAACCCCTCAAGAGTCAAGTCTCTTGCCAACCCTAAGATGGCTCCCTTAGATAGGATATATACTTCGCTGCTCCCGTATCCATCCTTCCTATATCCCAACCATCCCAATCCTCCAAGCTCCTCCCATCCTCCCCTTCTCATATTTCTCATCCCATTTCCCCTTTGCCCCATGCCACCTCACCCGCAAGTTCCCAGTTTTTGCCCTGGAATCTTGTCTACTTCCCCCTCTCCATGCGGATGACTATATGATTTTCTTTGGGTTCACTTTCTTATTTAGCTTCTATAGGATCACACATTATATGCTTAATGTCTTTTATTTTATGGCTAGAAACCGATTATGAGTGAGTACATCCCATGTTCCTCTTTTTGAGTCTGGGATACCTCACTCAGGATAGTGTTTTCTATTTCCATCCATTTGCATGCAAAATTCGAGAAGTCATTGTTTTTTACTGCTGAGTAGTACTCTAATATGTATATATTCCACACTTTCTTCATCCATTCCTCCATTGAAGGGCATCTAGGTTGTTTCCAGGTTTTGGCTATTACAAACAATGCTGCTATGAACATAGTTGAACAGATACTTTTGTCATTTGATGTGGCATCTCTTGGGTATATTCCCAATAGTGGTATTACTGGATCTTGGGGTAGGTTGATCCCAAATTTCCTGAGAAATCGCCACACTGATTTCCAAAGTGGTTGCACAAGTTTGCATTCCCACCAGCAATGAATGAGTGTGCCTCGTTCTCCACAACCTCTCCAGCAAAGGCTATCATTGGTGTTCTTGATTTTAGCCATTCTGACAGGTGTAAGATGGTATCTCAAAGTTGTTTTAATTTGCATTTCCCTTATCGCTAAGGAGGTTGAGCATGACCTTAGGTGTCTTTTGGCCATTTGAATTTCTTCTGTTGAGAATTCTCTGTTCAGATCAGTGCCCCATTTTTTTATTGGGTTCATTAGCATTTTAAAGTTTAGTTTCTTGAGTTCTTTATATATTTTGGTGATCAGACCTTTGTCTGTTGCAGGGTTGGTGAAGATCTTCTCCCAGTCAGTGGGTTGCCTTTTTGTCTTAGTGACAGTGTCCTTTGCTTTACAGAAGCTACTCAGTTTCAGGAGGTCCCATTTATTCAATGTTGCCCTTAATGTCTGTGCTGCTGGGGATAAACGTAGGAAGTGATCTCCTGTACCCATATGTTGTAGAGTACTTCCAACTTTTTCTTCTATCAGGTTCAGTGTGTTCAGACTAATATTGAGGTCTTTAATCCATTTGGACTTGAGTTTTGTGCATGGTGATAGATATGGATCTATTTTCATTCTTCTACACGTTGACAACCAGTTCTGCCAGCACCATTTGTTGAAGATGCTCTCTTTTTTCCATTGAATACTTTTAGCTCCTTTATCAAAAATTAGGTGTTCATAAGTTTGTGGGTTAAAATCAGGGTCTTCTACTCAGTTCCATTGGTCGACTTCTCTGTTTTTATGCCAATACCAAACTGTTTTCAATACTGAGGCTCTGTAATAGAGTTTGAGGTCAGGGATGGTAATGCCTCCAGACGATCCTTTATTATATAAGATTGTTTTGGCTATCCTGGGTTTTTTGTTTCTCCATATAAAGTTGATTATTCAATTTTATTTTAAACAATGTGATTTTGTCCTTTTTTTATGTCTGAAAAATTCCATTGTGTACATATATATTATCCATTCCTCCCTTGTTAGATAACCAGGTGATTTCCTCAATGTAGCTGTTGTAAATAATAATAATCAATTTATCACCGATATGAAAGTATCTCTGTGGTGTGCAGAGTTGCAATCATTTGCATAAGTACTCAAGTGTGGTGTAGTGGTGTCATTTTGGCATCTATTTTTTCTTAGAAACTTCAATATTGATACCCATATTAAATACACCTGAGTTCTCTTCTGTTTATACCCTACCCATCCTCTGCTGTTTTCTTAATGACTGCCCTTCTGAATAGGAAAGAGAGACCCTCATTGTAGTTTTGATTGACATTTCACTGGTAGCTAGTGAAACTGACCATATTTTTCTTATTTCATTGGCTACTTGTGTTTTGACTTTTGAGAGTCATATATTAGCACATGTACTGATAGCTTGTCTGAGGTCTTCAGTTTAGTCTTTGTAGTTGTTTTAAACTATAAGTGTATCAAAGACCTAAATGTAAGGCTGCAACTCAGATTAGATAAGAAATAACCTCAACTGTTAGATAAGAGGGTATGAGGAACAGGTCAAGATGCAAGCACAGCAAAGAACGTGCTCAATAGGTTTCCAAGCCCTCAGGACATGAGGCCAACAAACGATGACTGGTACCTCAGGACATCAAAAAGCTGTTCATTTTTGTCATGGCTCTTATCAACAAAATTGAGGCCTAGGAAGCCAGCCACTTTTGTTTTCCTAATATTAGTTATAGAAGAAAAAGCAGGCTGATGAGAGCGGGGTTGACACCAGGCACTGAGAAAGGAAAATGCACTCTTCTAAGGAGTGAAGGGTTTGTCACAGCTACCCTGTCCCTCTCATGACTCTCTTCTTACTCTCTGTAACCGAAAGGACCTAAGAAAGGGAGACGAGGATTCTTTTTCCTAACCTCTATTCAGCTTGTGAATTCACACATGATCTTGTTTAGTGAGTTAGAGTTCTCCCACAGGTGAGAAGAACATTATAAGAAGGAGCATTCATTCATTCACACATTCATTCTCTCTTCGGTAGAGACTTAATAATCACTTTCATGAAAGGACCCAGAAAAGAACACAAATGAACTTACACTTCATCATCACACCACTTAAGAAGTTTGCACAGTCTAATCATTAATACATGCGCCTTACTAATTAAATGTTAGTTAAGTACAGAAATACTGCCAATACTAACGAAAACACACACAAACGCTTATGTGCCCTTATTAATTCAATTCGAAGCAAAGTGAATCTGTGAACCTATGTCCTATTTTAAAACATTGAGTCATTTATTTCCTTCAACTTCTGTTCTAAATATTGGTTACTCTTGCCATTTTATAAACATTCATTTATTTATTGTATGTGTAGGTGGGTGTGTTCCCACTTTGGTGCATATTTGTGGATGTCAGAGGACAATTTGCTAGATTTAGCTCTCTCCTTCGATTCTGCTGGTCCCAGGGATTGAACTCAGGTCATCAGATCATCAGTCTTGGTAACAAGCTCCTTTACCTGTTGAGCCATCCTGAATCTTACAGTCAAAAACTTCTTTCTATCTATAATGTTATCTTTCAGTTTAAAACTGAATTTTATATAAAGAGTCTGGGTGCTACCTTGATAATTTGAGTTACTTCAATTTTCTATTTTTTTCCTTTTTTTTTTTTTTAGGTTTATTGAGACTAAGTTTCTCTTTGTAGTTTTGGTACGTGTCATGGGACTCACTCTGTAAACCAGGCTGGCCTTGAACTCACAGAGCCTGCTTCTCCCTCCGGAGTGCTTGGATTAAAGGTGTGTGCCACCACCACCCAGCTGTTTTAGATCCCCCTATGAAAAGAAAGATGGTAAATGAGCTTTGAACTATGTCTGTAAGGTGAACATAAACATAAGACTCTCTTAAGCAGCTGTCTATTTGCTTTTATTAAACATGGTTTCTCTTCTAAATGTGTGTGTGTGTGTGTGTGTGTGTGTGTGTGTGTGTGTGTGTGTGTGAACTTATGGGCAGTATGTGCATACAGGTGTCCCCAGTGGCTGAAGATGGTATCCGATACTCTGGAGCTGGACTCACGGGCAGTTGTGAGTTTTGTGAGTATGAGAAACCAAACCCAGTTCCCCTTGAAGACAAACAAGTGCTCTCGATGACTGATCCACCTCTCCAGAGCCCAAATATAGTTTGTCCTGATGTTTTATGCTAGCAGTCCAGGTCTCTACACAATTCAGGGTTGGGTTCTTCTGGCTCTTTTGCTTTAGACCTGAGGCTCTTCTTTCCACCCTATAAATTCAGTAGTAACCCTTGTACCTCTTTTTGTTTGGCTTTATTAAAAGAGAAATTTCAAATAACTAGGTATGTAATAAAATTATCATTTTTTCTAGCCTATAGGATTATCAAAAATTATTTGAATTGGATCATCTGATAAAAAATATGAGTGGAGTCACAGAAATTAATCTTAAAATATATAAAGTTACAATGTTAAAAGATAAATGTGCCCTTTGTCCATAAATATTTCATAGCCCATAGCTGTAGATACTTCCATCATATGTTTCAATATTACTTTCTAGATAATTGAAAATGGTAGATATCTTAGCTATGTGACTACAAACCAATAATGCATTCTTTTAACACTTGCAACACCACATCATCTATTTTGATCATCAGTTTTTAAGACTGTGTGTAATAGTACCTGAAGGACTTTAATGCACGGTGTTTTGAGCTATACATAGGACATGATGTTTGATGATAGAGCTGCAGCTGGTCAGATGATGTTGCCATGTGTGGTGGTTTGAAAGAAAATGGCCACTAAAGAGAGTGGCATTATTAGGAGGTTTGCTCTTGTTGAAGTAGGTGTGGTCTTGTTGGAGGGAAGTGTCACTGTGGATGCATGCTTAGAGGTCTCATATATATCCAAAACAGGCCCAGTGAGACAGACCTCTTCCTATTGTCTGCAAGCCAAGATGTAGGAAGCTCAGCTACTTCTCCAGCACCATGTCTGCCTGCATTACACCATGTCTCACCATGATGATAACGGACTAAACCTCTGAAAATGTAAGCCACTCTAATTACATGCTTTTCTTTTCTAAGAGTTGCTATGGTCATGCTGTCTTTTCACAGCAATAGATGGAATCCATTCTCTTTGATATGTAGCCAGATAGTGCTTCACAAAACAAAGCACTGATGTCACAGTGCTCTTGGGCTAGCAGAGGTTGCCTAGGATTTTCAAGTTTTGGTGTTTTGATGGTTAAAGCCCTTTTAGGTCACTGAATTTTCCAAGAATGCATTATAGATTTACATAATTTTATTATCATGTGCTATATATCTAAATAAATAAATGTGAGTAATAACATTAAAATAAAACATGACAAGTCTTCACTATCATAGATAAATGATGCTTTTGTGGATATGGGGTCTTTTTTAAAGTGAACACATCCTTTCATCTGGAGAGGTAGGTCAGCCATTAAGAGTACTTCTAGAGGATCTGAATTTGCTTTCCAACATCTGTATCAGGTGACTCAGCACCCCTATAGTTCCAGTTCCAGAGGATCTGATAACCCTCTTCTGGCCTCCCTGGGTACCAGGACACATATGGCATACAATTACCCAGCCACACACACATATACACACAGAAATAAACAATTTTTAAAATAAAGATATCCACTGTGGAATTCTGTGTGTGTATAATGTATAACAAATATATAATAAATGTTACATATTTTGTATATTAATATATATTATATATAAGCAAAGTATGTAAATATTCTGCTTTACACTATTAATATGTGTGAATTTTGGTTTCATTGGTGATTCTTCTAAGAAATATATGAGTGAGATAAAGGGAATCTACATAGGATGTGAAGTACTTAGGTATTAACAACTCAAGAAATCAATCACCACGGATAAGGTGGAAGACCTAGGGAAAGAACAATTTTCTTACCAGAACCCTGTGAAAGCATGGCCAAGTGAGGCTTGCATAGACCTGCCCAGCAGAAGCCTGGCCCTAGGCAGAAACATACAGCAACTACCAATGGTAGTATAGCAAAGTAATAACAGTATAGGTGCCAGGAATAAATGACATTCTACAGTTCTGTTAGTGTTTCCATAGGCTAATTCAAACTCATATCCAGTGGGAGAGGTGACCCTATAGCAACCTCCCAATAGTTAGAGCAAGACAGGGAATAGATATAGAGTGATGATCACAGAAATGTGAACTTTGCAGCTTTAGAATGGCCATCTCATTAATAATTACCTACTATATGCCAGGCCAAGAGAATTCAACAGTGTATGAAATAAACACTCCTCCTCCCTAAAATTTGCAGTTCTATCATGAAGGCAAAACAAGCTAACATTTACAAAGTAGTTAGAAAGTGCCAGGCACTGTGTGCAGTGCTTGTATATATTGTCTTAGTAGGTAACTGGATAGCACCTACTTTGCTTCCTTTTTTTCTTTTGTTTATTCTTCTCTTATACAATACATAAAGACCACACTCATCCCAGCCCTCTCCTGCAGATCCACTTCTCCTCCATTTCCCTTCAGAAACAAGCAGGCCTCCCAGTGATAACATCCCAACTCGGCGTGACAAGACACAATAAGACTAGGTACAAATCCTCATATCAAGGTAGGATGAGGCAACCCAGTAGGAGGAAAAGGATCCTGAGAGTGGGCAAAAGAGTCAGAGACACCCTGAACTCCCCCTGATAGGAGTCCCACAAAAACAGCTCCAAAACTACAACTTGTGTACAGAGGACCTAGCACAGACTCATGCAGGATCCATGATTGCCGCTTCAGTCTCTAGGAGCCCCTATCAACCCTGCTCAGTTGACTGTGTGGGTTGAGTTCTCCAGGTACCCGGAACCCTTCTGGATTTTAACCACTCTTGTCTGACTGAACTGGGGCAGCAGCAAGGGACTGCAAACTGAAGCATCTAGATCAATCTGCAAAAAGCTATTTTGCAGATGAAGACAGGGAGTTCTTCGGCTGTGCTTCTTCTGATGAGAAAAGTGCTGTAATACCATTTAAGGACCGTTAAGGAAAAGCGGTTGCCTCTTCACCAAAAGACTGGAATGTATCTCTGAGTGGCGATGATGTCCCATTGTCTGCTCCTTTAACACTTAGCCCAGTTAGGCCAAACATCTTGTCCAAGGGACTCCTTGAGAACAGCAAGTTCACTTTAAGTCATGCTAAAGAGGTTGGAGGAATACTTAATCTTTAATGAGATATTACATTTTTTTTTCTACCAGAATTCCCAGACTCTAGCACAGTCACTAAAAGCCACTGTGAGATTCCTTTGCCTCTACTCACATTCTGAGTCCTCAGATAGATACAACATTCCCTCACATACACCACCCCCACTAGATACTGGTCCAAGGCTATAAATCCTTTCTCCTATCTTTTGGGTTTTCTTCACTCTTCCTATAAACCTCGCCTCCCCATCCTGTGGCTGACTATCGTCACATGGTTGCCCACCATTCCACCTCAATTTAGATGCCATGGTATTTCCTTCTCTCCTCAATTCTACTCTGGGAAGCTGTTAAAAATGTTAACTTTCCTACCCTGGGGTATTTCTACTGAATTAAAATAAAATTGTCCTTGGGCTTCCCTTGAGTACATTCTTAAATTCCCAAGAGGGAAACCCATTTTTCCTTATCAACAACATGTGTGAAAAAAGCCTGTGATATACAAATATCCCATAAAGGATCATGTCCTCATGACCCATAGTTTTTAGGAATCTGTTCTCTCTGCTAACTAGCCTACTGTTATTCTCAGTAATGCTTATCAGCTCTTAATATACTGTTTCTATTTTCCTTTCTTCCTTCCTTCCTTCCTTTCTTTTTTCTCTTTTCTTTTCTTTTATTATTTTTGGCTTATTTTGTTCTTCAAGATAGATTTTCTCTATATAACAGTTCTGGCTGTCCTGGAACTCATTCTGTAGACCAGGCAGGCATCAAATTCATAGAAATCCACCTGCCTCTTCCTCTAGAGTGTTGAGATTAAAGATGTATGCCACTACTGCGCAGGGATAATGTTCTTATACCCTGTACAGATTTGTCACTTTATTGGCTTAATAAAATGTTGGTTGATTAATAGCCAGGCAGGAAGTATAGGTGAGACAACCAGACTAGGAGAATTCTGGGAAAAGGAAAGGCTCAGACTGCAGTCACCAGACACATGCAGAGGAAGCAAAATGAGAATGTTGCACTGAGAAAGGGTACCAAATCACAAGGCTAGGCAAAAATTATGGGTTAATTGCAGTTGTAAGAGTTAGTCAATAATAAGCCTGAGCTAACAGGCCAAATAGTTTATAATTAATGTAAGCCTCCATGTGTTTCCTTGGGACTGAACAGCTGCAGGACCAGAAGGGATAGTAACTTGTAATTATAAATGGCACCCATTCATTTGGCAAGATTTTCAATATAAAGCCTGAGAAAATTTTAAATAAAAAAAAGGAGTCTAGACAGACAAAAGAATAGAGCCAAAACAGCTCCTTGGTAGTAGCATTGTCTCAGGTGGGCACTGTTTACTGGTGGCAAGCAAAGGCATTGCTCCTTTAAGAGAGGTTTCCTTACTCAGCATTAGCAACAAAAACCTTGCAGCTCTTTTAAGAAGCCCAGCCACCAAACATTTGAATGGTATTTATGAGGCTCTAGCAGCATGCTTCTTAGTGATAGCATAGACCTAGAAACTCCAGAGTTGTGAAAAAAGAAAAAAAAAAGTGGTTCCTGCCAGTACCTTAGCCATAAAGCTAATCTCTCAGGAAGTCAAGGAATGGGACAGATCCAGTTGCCAAAGTCACAAATTTAATCTTTGTCATATAGTTTAGCAGACCAAAGGCTCATGTGATCAAAAAAAAAAAAATGACATATACAGTAAAGGAAAAAAAGAAAAAGAGAAAAACCCTAAATTGTTTACAGTGTGTTTAAAAATACATATAGGCTTGGGAGAAAAAAAAGGATAGAGAAAGTCCTTTAAAAAAAGAAATATAATCGGGTGTCATGGCACATGCATTTAATCCCAGCACTTGGGAGGCAGAGTAGGCAGATCTCAGAGAGTCTGAGGCCCAGGCATGGTGGCACACACCTTTAATCCCAACACTTGAAAGGCAGAGGCAGGTGAATCTCTGTGAGTTTGAGGCAAGCCTGGACTAACAAGTGAAATACTGCTAGATTAACCCAACCTATATATTTTGAAAATGCCTTGAATTCAAAGTTTAAGTCAAAAGATATGTTACTTTGGAGAAGAGGTTTTGGTTTTGTTTCTGCAGGAGATGGAAGGCTGTGGATTCAATCTGAGTTAAGAAAAATCAGGTTTGATGGAGGAAGATCCCCTGAAAAATCTCCAACAGGAGTGGATGGCCTACATGATCCAACATTTCAGAGCCCCTCTGTTGCAGTTTCCTCTGAGTTCTACATCTAGAACAGCCTCAAGGCTGCTGGTTGAGATGATTTAGCCTCACAGAATACTCCAGTCAGAACTTCACCATAAACCTGTATTTTCTTTAGGTCTCCACAAGATTATCAGTGCTCCCAATTAGCCAGAAGCAGCCTAGAAAACTATATCCACATTCCCAGAAAATGGATTATAGATATTTGTCTTTGTTTAGAGTGTTGTTTAAAAGTTGTTATGGATAATGATCAGAAAAAAAAACTAAAAAAAAGAAAAGGAGATTAGATTCAGAGTCTTGTTTTGAAAAGAAAAAAGGGGAAAGTGCTATGGGATAATTTTTTAAGTGAGATATTCACAATTCAAGTATTAGGAAAACATGTGCACATGTTTGTGTCTAGTGCTGCCAGGAAACAGAACAATGAGAGAAGCACACATGGTTTCAGTATTGGCAGAATGTCAGGTCTTAACCCATGGCAGGGGAACTCTACCTTCTGTCACCAAGCTTAGCTTATTCTCTGTGGCATTGCTTCTTCTGGCTGCTGCAAATTTTACTTAGTGATGGATTTCGGTTCATAGTTTTTTGACTCCCAGTTTTAAGGTGAACCAAAGATCCTTTCAACTCTTTTATGGTAAGATAATGTAGCAGAAAATAATTTAGATGTCTCTAGCTTTGATTACCTTGGATCAGTAATTGTCTTTTGGAAGATAAATCATCACTGTTAGAAAGAAAGATTCTGTTAATAGAGAAGGAAGCAAAGCTTTCACATGGCTACCATACCTCACTCATTTGAGGTCAGATCAGTTTTCCTTTATAAATTAGGTACTTTATAATATATACACATTGGCATCTTATACACATTGGCATCTTTTTACTCATAGCTAGGTGTCTCCAAGCCACTGTGTATGATGCCCAAAACACCAGAAGTGCCATCTCTTTTAGTCCCCCCCCAACATTGTCACCCCAGGGCAGAAGTTGCAGCTTGTTTCTGATTGCTTCTAACAGTATTGATTTTTATTATGTTCTTCTTGGAGAGTTTATTCCCAGCAACAGAAATGTTATCTGGGTTTAGCTTGGTATTGAAAAACATTTACCCATCCCGCACTGTTGAGCCTCATTAACGAAGGGTAGAGATTGCTTGTAGTACGTTCTAATGGGGTTAATGGTAGAAAATCTACTTATAGTAGGTATTTGTTTGCTTACAAAGCATGTCCCTAAGTATTCTGGGATATATTAAGTTTTTCTGTAATAAACCACATTTTAAGCTCTGCATCTGAGTACCTAATTCAGAAAGTGCTACTCACAGCATGACCTAGAGCCATGGTTCTTAAAGTGAGGCTCAACCACTTTGGGGGTCACCTATCAGATATCCTGCATATCAGATGTACACTATAATTGATAGCAGTAGCAAAATTAGAGTTATGAAGTAGCAACAAAATAATTTTATGGCTTGGGGGTCACCACAACATGAGGAACTGTGTTAAAGGGTCACAGCATTAGGAAGATTGAGAATCCCTGGTGTAGGAACTCCAAGAGGCCAGAGGATTTGCCTCAGATGTGTTGTATGATAGTGATAAATAAGCCTTGGCTAGAGAGACTCTGTCTTAAGCCTAACATCCAGATTATTTTCCTTTGCTATGAAGCTGTAAATACATTGTTTTTCTATACTACAGAAAACATGATTGAACAGAAGTTACTGTGGGGGTTCTCAGACAGATAGGACTGGGTTAATGGTTTCTTTCCACACGCCCACCCAGTGATTTTCCTTGTCAGTTAGCCTGCTTGTCCTACAGACTTCATAGTATAGTATCCTGTAGATTGGATGCCTGATGTTTCTGTAGTACTGATATCCTGCCCATGGGGTATGCATTGCAGAAGCAGCAAGCAGCTTTGAGCTATCCCCTAGGATACAAGAAATACAGTTATTTAGCCAAATTCCAGAAAATTAGAGACTTTGGAAGTGTTCAGGTCTGCTTCATACAGAGGTACCTCACCACATGTCCAGCTAAGCTAATCTCCTAGGATACAAGGGATCCCTTTAAGGACTGGGATACTGTGGGCTGGCAGCCACCAGTGGAGACCCTGCGGTTTGCAGCCCTCTCCAAAGGCATACTGAAAATCTGGATCAGGTTTATGTTAGTGATGCCAACCTCATTACTACCAGGAAGGAAGAAGCTTCTCAAACAAAAGGGAGAGAAATTAGATTCTCTGTCATACCAATCCCAGAAGAGGAATAACAAGAAAAATTACATGGCACTTGAAATTTTGTTGTTTGGAATTTGCTACTTTTAAGTACCTTGCTCATCTATTTAAATCTTCAAAAACAACACAAGGCACAACACCCTCTTTTACTGAGAAATTTCAACGGTTCTGTTTTTGTTTCTGTTTCTTTTTTTCACTCCAATTAGGACAAGAACATCTAGAGTTAACAAGAATCAGAAAGGAATCTTGTTGGAAAAAAACGCCACCTTCAATAACTAGTTAGCAATACATAGGGCCATCAGAGCTTAGTTGCTACACTGAAAGTATTTATTTCATAGTCATGGAACTCCAGTGCTTGCCTCCATCCATGTAGTTGGCTTCTGTTGTCAGTGAAGCTAATGTGATTCCTTGATTGGGAGCTGTGTATCCAGCATCATATGCAGTACTTTGTGTTGGGAAATGTGAAGTTGGTGCTACTTAATATATCTGCAGAAGTTGTTCCATACTTAAGAATGTCATCTTCAATGATCTTAGGTGCCACAAAGGAGGAAAATGGAGCATCCTCACTGATGCTATAAGACTTGCTGGATTCTCTATAAGGAGCTCAGTGACTACAGTGACTAAGCTAGTCTTTGTTCTCCACTTTCTTCATCTGAAGCACATGATAAGGGACACCTTTACCCTCTCCCTCCTTTGTGGCTTCTCTATACTAATTTTTTGGATACCCAGAAAGATAAACTATTAGTGTTCACAGATGGAAGACCATAATTCGTAGAATTTAAAACCTCTCTGATTTGTTTCCCCATCACAACTGGACTATATCAAGTCCCTCTGTTTATAGCAGCTCGCTTCTAAGCTCTAGAGCACAAGGGCTACATCCTATTCATTGCCAAGATATTAGAGGAGGTCAGTGAGATTTTGTTGAATGAGGGCATCCAAAGGTAGATCTTTATAAATGCAGGTTGGCTGGTACCTGCTGTGTAACAGTTTTCTCAAGGGAGGAAGCTCAGTAAATCAGAATGTAAACAACTCAAAATAGCTTGAGGAAGTCCCTGAAGCTGATGAGATTCACTACACTCCAAACCTTCCAAAAGTGAGCAATAAAGACTGCTGAGGGTCCCTCTCAGACAAGACAAGATGCAAAAAAGTACTTAAGTTAAACCAAACTGCAAAGAAAACACTGAGACCAGACAGGCTGCCTAGAAACAGCAGAAACCAACAGAAATGCATGGAAGGAGCTTAGGTCATTGCAGTCCCTTGGAAAAAACACCTTCCAACCCACTCACCTGACTACAGGTTATGAAATATGCTACAGGTTTCAGCTTTTAAGAACCATCACCTATGCTGGGAAGAGGAGTCTTCTATGATGTGACTGCCTCTGAGTCATTTCTGCTCATCTAAGTAACCCTCACCCATATTCCTGTAAGTAACCACAATAAAATTTATTGGTTTATCAAAGTTAGACTTTGGTGGTATCCATATTCAGGTCTGTGGTGAGTAGATGTGTGTTGAATCACCCCAGGAGAATTCTTGTCCAACAATGGCACCTTAGAATACTTCTACTCTATTACCAATCTTTTCATAAATTATTTCTTCATTATAAAGAAATTAGCCTGATATTTTGTTTTGGTTGAATTTATTTTATTTTCCAAATCTACCATTTATCCCTCTTTAAATGAAATATCTTTAGTTTCAAATTCCTTGTCTTTAAGGCAAAATAATGTTGACTTTTAAAGAAGACATCCACAAGAATTACACTAAAATGAAATAAAATTGTTAAAAATTTTGCCTGAATATATGACAGAAATTTCTGCCATATAAACAATAAAATGTAATTTTATATTAACAAGTCATATTCATGAATAGTTTTTTGAATTTTCTTAAATTTCTGGTTCTTAAAAGTATTCATGCTCTACAGTTTAAATGGAAGCTTTCAGTTGTCGAACCATGTGGTTTCCATGGTGACACAGCTGCAAGGCATTCTGAGCAGACAAATTCCTTCTGAATGATCCAGAATTCAAACACAAGTTTGTTTCTGGAAGGTGAACTGAGTGAGATGAGTTCCTTTTCTCTTTTCCCCCAGTGAGGGTCAATGAAGAAAATCCCTGATCTTCTAGGGTTCTTCAGTATTTAAGTTCAGTGACTGCTGTAGTTCAGGTGAGACCTGGGAGAAAGGAGCCTATGAAAGAGGCAGACTAAAGTCTCATGCAATAGCCAAATTTATTCAGAGCATCAGACAATTTCACCCTGAGTCTTAAGAAAAATCACATGAACACAGTTCTCACAAGTTCAAAGCAGGACAAGCTGCACATGGCAAAAACATGCTTTCCCATGGAGGCATATAAATAAATAACAATAGGCAGTTGTAATGAATAATATAAAGGTAAACTCACTCCTGTCTATTACACTTTGGAGGGGTACGAAAGCACATGCCAAGAACAATTTTATGTTTTTGAGGAAACTGGGGTTTTAAGACTCTTGTCTTGCTTTCTTGTAGTTTTCCCACAAGCACTCAGAACTCCCCTTGCACAACTCCCCCCTTGCACAACCCCCCTTGCAAAACCCCCCTTGCACAACTCCTCCCTTGCACTACTTGTGTAAGACCCTCATCCCTTATTCTCAAAGGAACAAGAAGGAATTTTGTAGCAGAGTGTTTTAAAATCAAAAACACCAGGCTAGCTTCATGTTCCCAGAGAAGGTAATATCCTCCCCACTCAGGAAATTCCAAAGCACAAGGATGCCTGGCCACCTGGTGGAGACTGATAAAGTGTCCTGATGCAGGGACAGGATGACCTTGCTCTGAAAACAAAGAACAAGCTGACATAACAAGATGGGAAAGAGCGAAGACCTTGCACCAGTGCCAACCCCCCTGACGGCCCTTTAGGGCTTGTAGTTTTTACCTTTAAAAAGCTAACCCCGCAGAGGGGCACTAACTCCTCCCTACCTTGCTATGACTACTGAGTGCTGGTGATGAGTTCCGTGCTAGCTAGCTCGTATTTATACTTATAATAACAATAAACCTTGCTTTTTGCAGTCTAGATTTCTCTGGTTTCTGGTCGTCTCTCTGGGAGTTGTAATCTGGGCACAACATTTGGACTATATTTCTGATACTGGGTCTCTCTCTAATTTATGGACTATTTTTGAAATCTAAAGATCAAAGACATCAAGTTATCACTTTATTAATTTCAGGGTTGTGGTAAAAGCCAGGTAGCTTGACGTTCAACTCAAACCTGTTCAATATAGAACTATACGTGTCTAGTATGATAGAGTGGCTGTTTCCACACTGGTCATTTCATATCTTTTTACATGCAGATAAAAACAATCTCAATATCTGATTTTAGCGTGTCTATTGTGTATAAAGCCAGTGTTGTATATTTTGTAATTATTGTTTCATCAAAAAAAATCACAAAAATCTTACAATTTGAATTATATTAGTATTACCATTTGACAATGAAGAAATCATTAGAATCAAATAAATCACTTAAGGTTATCATCCTGTAACTCTATGCTGAACTCAAATCATCCTAACACCAAAATCAATGCCGAACCACACCAATTCAGAAAATTGCACGGATATGTTGAATATCTCAGTAGTCTTTAATTAACTCAAGGTTAATTATGCCTTATTCAAAACCTTATGAAAAGTATTTACGGGTAGATGAATGGGGGTTTAAAATCAATGTCCCTTTTCATGATGAGTATCCAGCACTTCCTTAATCTCAACACTTGACAGGTTAATGAGTCTCTACTTTACCATTATGTCCTGTCAAAAGAAACGTCTCTGCCTAAAGCTGAGAATACCAGTCTATGGGTCTAAATATAGGTATTTAGAAATAGTTAACACAACTGCTAAGCAAACCTCAGCTGTAGACTCTTCTCTAAGGTCTGAAATCTCCTCATCCACAGAGTTTTAAAAGGGTTACCACCAGGCATGTATTCCCTCCCATTGAATGAGCTTTAAATACATTTGGGAGGAGTTGGCTGTCTCTGGAACAGTCACACCACTATTGCACCAGGGGGAGTATCTTGTCTCGCCAGTTAGATTGGTGCACATAGGCCCACAGTGTGGCTAGAATAGTGCCACATCCCCCCCCCAGCAGACTGCATTGCACCTTACAGTGCTGCGAATGTTAGTTAGCAAGGAGATTCCAGCTCATTCTAAGCTTGATTTCTCTGGGCCTTGTATTCAAAGAGAGTGGTGACTTCAGCCACAGGATCTTGTTATCTAGTTATGGTGGACAACCAAGGGCAGTGGCCACAGCCTTTGTTGTATGAGGAGTCTCTGCCAGGTCTCTGTCATACACCTCATATGTTTATTTCCCAAAATGTAGCTAAAGTTAGTCAATATTTTTAAAGAGTTTTTTTGACCAATTATAATGCATTAATAGCAAACGTCTATATTATGGAAAATCTTTAAATACTTGCCATAAATTTACCTAGATTTACTCTGAAAAAATCATTTTAATAGAGAATAAAATTATGAACTCTTAATTCTATTTTTGTATCAATTTTTGTTTATATCACTTCAATTTTATTAATTATAAAACGCAGATATTTTTATTAAAGTACAGTCTAAAAGAGTGGTTGTCAGAGCCTGAAAAATATGTGGAGGAGGAAAAGATGGAGTCAGAATATTAGTATAGGAACACTCTTAGATATGAATTCTGTGTTCTCTGGTATCGTAAAATAACTATTAATGACAACAATTAATGTATATCTCAGGATACTAGTAAAACTTATACTAGCCACAAAAGAATATGGATAGGTCAGTTATTGTAATCTGATTATTAGTAAACTATTCATATATCAAAATATCATACCATATCCTACAAATATTTACAGACATCAATCGAAAATAAAAAAATTAGAATGCTAATTATTTACTAGATATCTTTTTGTATTGATTATTTAATGTATTAATTAGCTCAAACTAAACTTGTACAATGTATATTAATGCTATTTTATAATTAATTCATTATATACTTTAATAAGTAGAAGTCGTTATGCTTCTATTATGTGTAGGTTCTTCAAGGTATCCCCAGTATTACTGCACTGGCGAATTTTATGTTAAGTTGAAAGAGTTGTAGTCATTTTGGAAGAGGGAACCTCAATTGAAAAACTGCCCCTACCAAATTTGCCTATAGAAAAGACTATGATTCATTTTCTTAATAGATGGTTGATGTGGGAGGCCCCAGCTCACTGTGGGTGGTGCCACTGCTCGACTGGTGTCCTAGGTGCTCTAAGAAAGCAGGCTGAGAAAGCCATAAAAGCAAACCAGTCAGTAAGCAGCAAATTTCCCCAGCCTTTGCTTCAGTTCCCGCCTCCAAATTCCTGTGCTGAGTTCCTGTAGTAAGGGGTATGGACTGAGCATTATAAACTGGAATAAACCTTGTCCTTCCCAAGTAGCTTTTTGATCAATATCTTTTAGCATAGCAATAGACAATTCAAACTGACTTCATATTTATTTTCCATGCTTGCCCTTGTCACTGGGCACAATTAATTTCATGACATCTCCCATACACTGTGTTCTTTTTGATGCCTGCCTCCTGTACAATTCTTAAAGAGTCAACCTCTAAACTCCTGTCACTGTTGAAGTATTTCTTCTTCAAGAAGCAAAGGAAATGCCTTCTCTTCAGGCCTCCGATGAGTTCCTCCCCTCTTTGCACTCCACCTTATTCTTTTTATAACACTCTTGTGAGATCTCAGATATCTATTATTGATTTGTCTATCTTCCTACCTATGTATCAACCTACTATCTGTCTCAAGTTTCTTGAGAGAAGAGACCCCATCCTATTTATCTTTAAATTCCTAAAACCTGCTACAATATAAGCAAAAAATATTGTAACTACTTTTAAGAAACGTCTTGTTTTCTAGTGTGTGAAATGTAGCATATTTTCGCTTCCCTTTTGTAGGGGCTATTAGATCTAATTCCACAAACAAACAATTATAGCATTAGCCATTCTATCAGTGCACTGCGGAACTCTGTACTTCACTGAGATGGAACAGGTGTCTTCTTCTCTGGCCATCATTACCAAGTAGTTTCTCTGTTCAGCATGAAGAGAGGGCTGTGCTAGAGAGTCAGATGTTCTTAGGTGCTACCCAGTGATGCATTTGCAACATCTGGGTGCAACAGATTTTCTACCACCCATTTTCTCTTTTTTTTATCAAATGTATGCTTCATAGTGTATGTGTGTGTGTGTGTGTGTGTGTGTAAGTATGTAATTAGATAACTTCTGATATGTGCACCTTTCTAAAATCATCAACACACAGCACAGAGAAATAGTGTTTGTCTAACAAGCACAAGACACATTGTTTGGTCCACAGGAGTAGAGGAAAAAAACATAATGAGCATATCCATTAAAAAAATTTCCTTGTGATTCTTAATAATATGCACTAACTACCCCAATCTCTAATAGATCACTAATGCAGACTTTTTCCTTGTAACTGAGTTTATT
Organism: Chionomys nivalis; assembly: GCF_950005125.1. Classification (NCBI taxonomy): domain Eukaryota; kingdom Metazoa; phylum Chordata; class Mammalia; order Rodentia; family Cricetidae; genus Chionomys; species Chionomys nivalis. The sequence goes on along the minus strand of NC_080104.1, from coordinate 15,911,802 downwards.
TTTCTGTGGTTGCATATGTGTGGAATTATACCTATGTTTCCTTTTGGGGTTGGGGGCTTTCAACTTCTTGCATTCAATGTAATTGTTTAGAGATACACCCATGTTGCCATGCATATTAATAGGAATCTCTTAAGTCAGGTCTTGCTACAACCTACTGTGATATCTAGGAGAGGCCATATTTGCCTTTCAGATGAAAATGTTGCCCATATGACCTTCCATTCACAGTTGTGTTATTACCTGAACATACCCTCCTACCCTGTAAATCAGAATTCTTTTACAGGGAAGTCTTTTGAGATCTAAATGTCTAGATTTGGTTACATCTTTTAGAAAGGAGGATTTGAAAAGGCAATCTTAAATATGTAGAGAAAGAAAGTCAGTTTTGATCTGTTCAGTTGCCAATGTCTTCTAGGACTCTGTGCTTGTTGTTCTTATTTTATTACACCACATAGTACACAGTGAGGCCTTCATCAACCTCCTCTCTTCCAAAGGATCTCAGTGTCTGCCCATTTTCTCTGTAATGTAACTCTATTTCCTCTTTTTTCTCTTAGTCCATCAAGGCACCAGAAAATTTCCCCAGTCTTCTAACTAAGTGCCCTCAAGCAGACTCTTCCCATTGTCACCAGCCATGACTCATACCTTCCTTTCCTTGTATTCGGCCTTTATAGGAACATAATACTATCACTCATACACTGACAAAGAAAGTATATAATGCTTCAGCTAAAATAAGTTTTATTCTGGAATGTTCTTTCCTTTTCAGTACATTTTTGTAAACAACTATGCTTCCTTACACTCAATTTGAATTATTTTCCTTAGCTGCTCATTTTTGGTGTGCTCTCATATCAACCCCTGTCTGCTCTATTGTTATATATTATTGGCATTCTTGCACAATAGATATTGCATTTGTCATTTACAATGTAATAATGTTCATTTTAATATATCCATCAATTTTGTGATGAAATGGTATGGGTACAAATCTCTTTTCTGTGACTTAGAAGAACTTAAGCCATTGAGAATGCCTATAACGGATGAGATGGGCAATGAGTTATATTTCATCAGCATGTGTGCCATTCTCTCTTCTTCCTAATGGATGGAAATCTCCTGTGGTAAAGTACTCATCATGCAGACTCCATGACTGGTCATCTCCTCTAGACCAGCTTCCATCTTCTCCAGAATTATTTCATCCTTAAAACAGAAAGATAGAACGAAGTGACAGGGTATGTGATGAGTGTGACTGGGTTTAATATTTTAAATAGGACGAGCAGTCCATTGCTTCATTTCTTCCGTGCCTTGAAACGAAAATGCCACGCAATTGCTTCTTCAGCTTGATAGCATCTGGTCTGGGTATTTTTATGTTGCTGTGACACACACCATGACCAAAAACAACTTAAGAAAGAAAGGGCTTTTGGTTCCAGATAGAAAGAGTCCACAATGGTGGGGAAGGCACAGCACTGCAACAGGAACAGGAAGCTGGCTGGTCACATTTTCATCCACACACAGGAAGCAGAAAACGGACACAGAAAGTGGGATGAGGTAGAAATCCTCAAACCAGCCCCCAAGGCTGGTTCCACCATGCTCCAACTCCTGCCTTTTCTATAGCATCTTCAAACAGAGCCACCAACTGGACACCAAGTATGCAAATATATGAACCAATAGGGGACTTTTTTTATTCAAGCTATAACAGTATCCAACCTCGTTCTACTTTTAGTAATTACAGATTATCGATACATCAATTTATAAACTCCCTGGATGTTACCTTCAAACATTTATTCTACTTCAAGAAGAGGAAAGAAAGGTAAAGAAAGAAAGAAAAAAAAAAGAAACAAAAGCAAAAATTACATGACCGCCCAAGTTAAGAAATGAAACTTAACATTTTACTTTAAGAGTAATTAAAACATAACTCTGTGGCTTGGAATGATTAATCTAACTGACAATCTTACACTCTTTAAAAAGAGCACTTCTTAGACAACTTGTTTCTCCTTTGAGATTTCAATTTTTCATCTGAAAAACAAAGGGGTTTGAAGCAGATGATATCTGAAGTTCCGTTTCTCTCCAGGCCTCCATGAATCCGTGACTCTATAATATGTGCCTCGCAGGAATTCTGCAAGAATTAATGTTTTTGAAATAATTTAAGACCCAAGGATGAAAGGTTTTATGCTGGTGCCAAAAAACTATTTTTATGAAATGAGGCATGCCAGGGAAATCTGTTGTGCCCAGGGACAGCTGCTGTAGGTGGCTTCCCATCATTGCCTGTGTCCAACACAGTTCCCAAAACAGAAAGGCAAGGGAGAATTCCACCAGGAGGCCAGAAACGACAGTGAGTGGAGAACAAAGGCATTCCTGAAATTCAAACCCCAAAGCAACAGCATTCATATGGAAACTTGCCCCAGTGCATTATGAAAACCCTTTCACACTCAAGGTCGAGGAGTCCCCAGCAACCCCATGCAGTTCTGTATAACGTCTAGCCTCAACAGTGCAAACCTATTTGATGCTGCAATTATAGCTACCTATTTAACTAAAGTGCTTGCCCAACCTTTAATTTTTATTGCAAGACTACTTATACATTATTAATCTATTTTTTTCTGATTTTGCCTCAGCTAATAGACAATTAAAAAATCGCAATCAATGTATAATTATTCCATGACTGAGTACCAGGTCTGTGACTCATAACCAAAGGTTCTTTAGCCACAGTTTATTGTTTTAATTTTATTTTTTACATCATTGTTCCTCATTATTTGCTGAGTATAATGAATCATATAGCTCTTTAACAAAAGGCTGCAATGTTTTAGTCTAAGTGTTGATTGATGGTCATAACCTAATACGTAATAAGAAACTGAGCAACAATACTACAAGAGCAGGTATGAATTGCACCACACCATTGTTTTTTTATAATATATTTACTTTACGTTTAAGAGTGTCTGTCTGAGAATGGATGTATGCATGCAGTGCACAAGGAGGCCAGAAGAGGGTACCATATTCCCTAGAGCTGGAATTTCAGGTGTTCTGAGCAACCTGGCTGGTATGAGAGTTAATGGTATTTTGTTTATGTTTTAAAAAAAGAAAACTTGTTTGAAGATCAGAGTGTGGAGCAAGCCACACTAGTCAGCCATAGATGCCAGTCAGTGGTGGCACACACCTTTAATCATAGCACTCTGAAGACAGAGAACTCTGTGAGTTCTAGGCCACCCTGGGCTACGTGAGATTGAATCAGTCTAAAGGAAAACCAAGAGGTGGTGACTCACACCTTTAACCCCAGCACTAGGCAGAAGGATACAGGCACTTAGGATTCAATCTGAGCTTTCTTAGGGACAGCATTCTGTCAGAGGATACCTAGAGAGAGGATCGCCCTTTAGGGCTGAAGATTCGGTAGTGACAGGCTGCCCTTTTCTCTGATCTCTCAGCATTAACCCCTAAATCTGACTCAGGGCTTTTATTACTAAAACCAATTAGAAAGCACCCTACAACTGTAGGGAGCAGAACTCAGGGCCTTAGGAAGAATAATGTGCACTCTCAACTCCCACACTGTCTTCAGGTTCCTGCTTCCATGCTATGTATTGATAATAAAAGAACCATGGTGAGTCTGGGTCTGCTTCAGGAATTGTTATGCTCAGATTTTGAGAACCAAGACTGTACTCCATGGTACCTTCTATAGTTTTTAATTACTGTCATCAATGTCCAAGTGAAAATAAGGCTGCTTTTGCTTTAAGTTTATGGGTATAAAATTGTAAAGATATGAAAGTTCAAAATACATGAATGAAATGAACAAAAATATAAATAAATGAACTTCTTTTCACTGTTTTTCTCACCTAAGCTAAACAATGATGATAATTTTGCAAGGGTTAGATAAATCCCAGTAAGTTCTGATCATACAAACTCTGCCCAAAACTGCTACTACAGGATTTAAAAAAAATAAAATAAAAGGAAGTAGAATATGTGGTTATGGTAGAAGCTGAGTGGCAAGCGTGAGCATGAAAACTTTGTAATAAGTTAAAATTGTGACAATGGTCGTATTTAGGTATCATGGTCACTTTGTCATTTAAAGGACGACTGAACCTACTTTTGTGACTTTATTTCGGGAACAAGAGAAGCAATCAACTCAAGACATAGGTAAAAAAAATGACGAATATTGCAAATGATTTCTTTTAGCGACTTAATGTGTTTTGAACCTACCTTTGTACCAATGCTCATTCTGTATTAATATTACGGTTTGTGTTTCTGAGTGCCTATAATCTGCGCACAGTGATGACAGAGAATTCTATATCCATTGGCAATCTTATTTTATCATGGAATAGTTATTTTCCTCTTATAAAAATATTTTCTGATGCTTGTAAAAAAAGTTACAAGCTTTAAAAGAGACATATTTTAGTTTTGGTGCAGGTACTATTTACCAGAGTGGGTCTTTTTTTTTTTAAATGGCATCAAAAATATTTTCTGAGGGGAGATAGTATCTTAAGAGACAGGTGGAAAGAAAAGAGTAAATAGTGGAATGGGTTCGTTTGAGAGCAGGAGGAAGAGGCTGGAGGGAAGGCGAGAAAGATGATCAAAATAGAGGTATTAGATGTATGTATGGAAATGCCATAGTGAAACACATCACACTGTATGTTAGCTTGAAAGAAAATAAGGAAATACACTGGGAAGGGAGCTGTCAGAGAGAATGAGCACATTCTGCAGTGAGGAGCCCAGTGGATTAGAGCATCCCTGGGAATGACTTTCTCCAGATCAAAACCCTCTAATCACCTAGAAATAACAATTGTTGTCTTGTAAATATTGACCTAAAAGATAGTAGACAGGCAGAAATCAAAGGAATTTTATACGTTTTTGAACACATTTGCTTACTGTTTTTATCACATTTAATTTTTTTCCTAACATATGTATTACCCACTTTCAAATTTAAGCAGGCAATAGCACGAGTTTATCAGTGTAGGTTCATAATTAGCTAATGTATTGATACATAGTAATATGTAATAATATATATAGTTATGTTAAAAAGCAATATGAATGAAATAGCCTCCGTGTAGCAAGTACTGAAATCAAGGAAACCGTCCTGACAAACTAAGAAGGTGGTGATGGGCCCTGAAGGAAGCCAGCCAATTGCCTACTCAGTCACACAGGATTCCACAGATGAAGACCAGGGGAAACAATTGAAGAAAATGATCAAAATAGAAAATGGAAAAATGCAAATAAATTTATAAAAGTCCAGGGTTTGAGCAAGTAAAGCCAGAATCAACATGAAGACATGAGATGGGGGCATAATTTAGATAGAAAATTGCAATTTAAGAAACCAGGAATAGGGATTCCCAAGGTTACTGATAATTGGAACATGTGCTATTACGGTCAAAAAAAAAAAAAAAAGAAAAAAAAAAAGCTTCGGGTATTCCAGATATGACAAGAAAGCAGAAGGGATAATATGGAACAGAAAAATGACCCATAATATAGGGAAGGGAGCAGGAAGGTGAGTCATAGAGGAAGATGAATGGGACCAAAGCATGTTGGAAAATCTCATAATGTGTTCAATCCTAACTGGAACATCTTCATCAATACACACCCCTTCTCCGACAACCATGGGCAGGAGTATTTCCAGACATGGTCTTCTGGACTTGACATGGCTCTTGAAGTCCGGACCTCACAGCAGCTGAGGTTACCTGTAAAGATCAAGCCAATCAGAAGTTCAGCATAGATTTGGGAATGGCCCCACGCCTACTTGAGGAGCTGTTGGCAGTTGATGAGGGGAGGGAATGATAGTCTGCTTTGCAGCTGTGGTTTAGTCACTCAGGCTTCAGTGAACTACTACTGGCACCCATGTACATATAGGCAGCACTAACTGGACACAGTGGTTGGCATGTTAAACACACACACACACCACACATACACACACACACACACACACGTAGACATGAAGTTGGGAGTAAGATTTGTGGGGACAATATGGAAGGAGTTGGAGGAGAAGAATAGGTGTGGTTATAATCACAATGCTTTGTATACTAGATTCTCAAAGAAATAAATAATTCCATAAAATAATTCATTATTTTATATGCTAACTTAAAAAATTAAAAATAGTTTTATCAACTTTGTGTGTATCTACTTTAAATTGCTGACTAAGCAATTCATGTTTATGAACAAAATGACACTTAAAAACAAAAGAAAACAAGACCTATGTGATAGAAAAATTCAACAACTTTTGTGGGTGAATGCTCCAGTTTAATCATCAAGTTACATACAAGTTTCCAAAAGACTCTCCGACATATCTGTAATGAACGACACCATCAGCTGGCTTTTAAATGACCATAAGATTAAATCCATTAATCATTAAAACCTTTTAAAATAGCAACAAAAAAATTTATGTGGGCATAGTTAGAGATGACTCTGGTAAATGGAGATATTCTGACAGGTTTGATTTTACTTTAATTAGCAGTAGTCTATTCTATCACTTAATAAGTGGCCCAAACTGCCTGAAACCCCAAGAGCCAATTATGCAAATGATGAGATGAACAATATTCAATGTGTTCTTAAAACTACTTCTGTGTTGGATACAAGTTGCTGAAAATGATTCTGTTGCCCTGGCATTTAGTTAGCGCTCGCGGTTGGAGAGTTCTGGAGCTGCTGCTCCTCACTGCACTATGTCCTGGCCTTGTCGCCCTTCTGTCTTCAGCACCAGCGAGTTCGCGCCAGTGTGCACCACTCACATTATTCTGAACCAGAGATTCGGGCAGAGCATCTGTGTTGGACAGAAAGAAAGTTAATTTCATCATCGGGAGATCTTTTTTGAGCTGAAAAACAATCTTTTAGTCCCTCAGACATTAAGTGGTATTCTTGGAGGATTTGCTGGATTTTACAGATTTTTCAAAGCACCGCTTTTAAATGACAAGTCACCTTCAATAACTTTGCATTCGCGCTTGTAAAGCCACTCAAATGTAAAAGCGCTCATTCCATATGACGATGCTGTTTCATCTAGCCCACAGCCAAGCTCAGCCACGCATAGTATCCACTGAACAAATAACGAAATGTCAACCTTTTATGAAAATGGAAGCATCACAAACTGTAAGTCACAATTATTTCAGAATTTGGGATTTTCATAAAATTCATTTATCTGAAATTAACATATATTTTGAGTATCTAAATGTGTTGATGAAAAAATAATTAGTACTGAATAAGGAAAGCCAAACTTCCTAAAAGGACACATGAAATGTGACCTAAAAAACTGAAAGTTTTAATGGTTTATCAGATTTACCAACCCTTCTCTTGTTGATGGTCCTATAACGTGGCATGCCCATTCCAAAATACAACTCTGAAATAAAATGTAATCGCTAGCTGAATTTCCAATTTAGCTAGGTAATTATATTCTATACAGTTCATAGTATTGCTGAGAAGGTATTGGTATTGTTATTTTACCAATATTATGTATACATTGTATCCCTTATCTGAAATTTAACTGCCCAAGGTTCACCATATAACCATTCCATTGAGAATGTCGATACATATGTTATAATTGACCACATTTTTCACTTTAAAATGGATGTAGCTTGTTGTATATAAATTATCCCTTAACTAAATGTAAGACTTCCCAATAGGCAGAAACAAAAATCCACCACAGCAATGACAAAACACAGACCACAGCTCACTTCCTCTGGACTGGACAGGTCTTCTCTCGATTGACCCAGGATCTTTTATTTGTACTTCCGTTTTGGGCTTCTTATCTTGATTGACCAGCTCATTATACCTGGGTTATAAAATAAACTGTAGTTCTTATCATAACAAGCTAGTTCTTTTGGACAGTTATGGATTTTCATTTGTCTCATCAGTTTTGTGGGTTTGGAATCTTGGATCCAGGCTCTGCCACCTACCTAGTAGCTTAAGACCTTAAGAAAGTCATTTGTCTTCTTGAAGCCTCAAATCATTCACCTTAGTAAGAGTTAATAATATTGGTGTCTAGGATTTCTGTCTTTATGTGACAATTAAATTAAATAATATGGCATATGTAACATTCTTAACTCTTAAGAATGCTTCCATAAACAGTTATCATTGTAACCAACATCATTAACATTGTTATTGTTTTGTTAATAGACAACTTGGCTCATCAAGTGTTTTTTTTTTTTTTTAATTACTGAGAAATACAGTTACTGGTTTGAAAATGTCACAGGGTTGAGAAGTAGGAAACACAAAATATAGGATTCTTGGTGTTTGGATTGCTATAGGTATTTGAATAGATCCAAGGAATAAATAATGAGGGAAAGTCACAAGATCCTTACATTAAACTCCGTTTGATATTATTCTAGTCTCAGATTACCCTATTCTAAACCAATATTGTATGGCATCATGACATAAATAGACAGATGCAGTTGAAATAAGTTGTCAATTAGCTCCCAAATAAAGACATGGAGGCTTACTATTAATTATGAAAGTTTGACTTTAGCTTTGGCTTCTCCCACTAGCTCCTTAAACATAATTTATCCCTTTTCTATGCATCTATGTTTTCTCTCCGTGTTTTATAAGTTTCATTCATTCTGTATGTCCTCCTTTTCTGTTTCCTGTGGGTTTGTCTGTCTGGCCCCTGACATCTCTTTTTCTTTCTTCCTTTTTCTCCCTCCCTCAACCTAAGTTCCTCCTCCTACTTACTCTCTCTGTCTGAAAGGTCTACTGATACCTCCTCACTTGCTATTCGCCATTTAGCTTTCTATAAGACCAGTCAGGTGCCTTAGGAAGGTAAGGTAAAACAGCAACACATCTTTACATAATTTAGTAAATGCAACATATCTTTAAATAGTTAAAGAAATATTCCACAAAAGACAGGCATAGAAGGGAGAGGAGTAGCGGGTGTTTAATGGGAGAATTGGAAGATCCTTCATGTCTTCCATTTCAGTGTTTTAAATGGCACATTGTGCTACCTCAGTTTTAAGTCCTTTTTGAACAAATGGTGCTATAATATTTAATTTCAGCAATATAATTTCAACAATATAGTAGCTAAAGATTTATAATGCAAAGGGAGAATTTTGTATTTTTGTCTTTTAGAAAAGAACATTTAAACTAGTTGTAGTGGCGTGTACTTGTCTCAGTTAGTCGGAAGGCTCCAACTGGAGGATGCTATGAGCCCAGAAGATCAAGGCCAGCATAGGAAAAAGAGGGAGACTAAGCCTCAAAGCAAAACAAAATAGTGGACAAAGCAATACCAGAACAACAAAATCCTAAGTCAAATTTTAGCAGTTGTGAGGCAACAAAAGCTCCTAGATTCCATATAGACACCTAAAATCACACACACACACACACACACACACACACGTATATGTATATGTATGTGTATGTATATGTGTATATGTATATGTGACATAAAAATAGTTGTAAAAAACTGTCCAGGCCAATCAAAGAAGGCTAATGAGGATGGGGAAGAAGGAAAGAATACATGGACGGAGTCTGTTCAAAGTATATTATTTATTATATTAATACAAAAATAACCCTATTAAGCCTAGTACAATGAATATACACCAATAAAACAAAAATTACTAAATTTACAAAACAGCAATAAAGATTGTATAGTGTTCACATCCCCTCCTGCCCCCAGTCGGTTTGGGAGATAGACATCAAAGTAATAGGCACCAAAGAGCCCTCAGCCAGTAACTGATGGAAACAGATGCAGAGACCCACAGCCAGACATTAGACTGAGCTTGGGGAATCCTTCTTAAGAGACAGGAAGGATTGTAGTAGCCAGAGGGCTCAAAGACATCATAAGAAAACCCACAGAAACAACTAACCTGGGCTCATGGGAACTCACAGAATCTGAATTGACAACGAGGGAGCCTACACGGAACTGACAAAGGCTCTCTACATGTTATGACAGTTGTGTAGCGTGGTCCTCTTGTAGGACTCCTAACAGTGGAAATAGGAGCTGTCTCTTACTCTTTCACCAGCTTTTGGGACCCTATTCCTCATACTCAGCTGCCTTTACCAACCTCAATACCAGGGGATGTGTTTAGTCTTAGTGCAACTTGATATGCCATGTTTTGTTGATCCTGTCCTTTTCTGAACAGAAACAGAGGAGGAGCGGATTGGGAGTGCAGAGGGGAGGTGGGGAAAGGAATGGGAGGAGAGAAGGGAGGGGAATCTGTGGTCCAGATTTAAAATAAATAAATAAATTTAATTAAAATAGATTTTGTCATTTTCCTCAATTGTATAGTGATTCATGATCAATAATTTAAATAATTTTTATATAGAATTTGCTATAAAAGCCAAATATTGGGCTACAAATTGTGATGGAAAAGATATGAACATACTAATAAATTTAAAACTGTTTGGGGCGTTAGAAAAAAAGAATGCGTGGTGAAAACGATTTATTCCTTTTTACAGGCGTTATATTTTTCTCCATAGATATTCTCTCACCTTATTAATCTGAAGCTCACACAAGATTAAAGTAGGAAAAGCTAATGGGAAAAATATGAATGCCACTTTTTATTTATATAATTTTGCTGTTCCCTGCTCATGGCAGACACAGAATTCTTAGTTCATTTATATTGGTCTGGAAAAATAGCTCAATTCTCTTTCCTTTTCAGATTCAAATACCCATTTCGCCATGCCATTGCCCACTGGAAAAAAAATAAGGGAAAAACACTAAATTGCAACCTACAACAGCAACATCAAAAGAGTAGGTTCATGTTTACCTGATTTAGAAGCAAGCCTTCGGCACTGAGACTTCAGATTTAATTTGGCCTCGCAGTTTTATATAAATTATGAGCTAAAAACAGAATTCTCCTATGGTAAATTGATGAAGAAAACAGTTTTAAAGTATGCCACATGAAAACCGGCATGAAATTCAGATGTCAGCACCCATAATTAGGATTCATTGGAGTGCAGCCATACTAGAATTTTGCACATTACCCCTAGCTGCTTGGTGCCACAACCACAGAGCTGAGTCTTGTGACACAGTCCATACTCGGCACTCTAGGTCCTTGTCACTGCTACTTATATGACAGCTAATCACCTAAACACAGCTGCAACTCCACAGCATCCCTGTTGCCATGAGTAACACTTCATCATATTTTTTGTTGTTGTTTTAGGTCATGATAAACAGAAAGAAATAAAGCAGACTCTACATATTATAGTGTTATGGTGCAACAAAATGTGAGCTAATTCACTGTCAGCTCAGAAAGCAAAATAACTTTTTAAATCAGTGGTACCGAAGTGAAGTCAAAAGAATCAAATGTGGACAATTCCAATCTAAGCTCTCACCACATCTCTTAAAAAGCAACGATCAGGACAAGCAGGAATTTTGAGTGGATTATCTCTTTTCACCAGAGTCTTCATAAAAAAAAAAAAAAAGGCAGAAATAAGGACACAACTAAATTTATCAGTTCACTCTGCAGTCACTGAGGTAATCTATTTCCTGGTGTGGACTTGTAAATCATTGTGATGGTGGCAGCTGAAAAATACAAACATAGGGGAAAATTAAGATGATCAACTTTTAAAAGTATTTCTTTTATTTTTGAGATTATAATTACATCATTTCCCACTTGTCTTTCCTCCCTCTAAATCACACCATATTCAGCACCTTTTCTCACTCAAATTCATTGCCTCTTTTTTCATTAATTGTTGTTTATAGACACACACACACAGACATATATATTCCTAAATAAAAAGTATTCCTATTTAGATATATAAATGTATTCCTAAATACAACATGTTCAGTCTATATAATGAAAATTTTATATATATTTTCAGGGCTGACCATTTAGTACTGGAACACCAATTTAAAGACCCAAAGGATCAGGGGGTTTGCTGTGAGATTTTGTCCCCTAGAAATGGCTGACCCTGTAAATGTAGTCTCACCGGCATGACCACCTTAACATGAGCTGAAGAAGGACAGCAGCAATAGATATGGAAACAGGGGAAAGACAATGAAACCTCAACAGTACATGAAGATCTATAGGTAATTTAAATTCCTGAGAGTAAGAGAAAGAGTTTGCCCCAGGGAAGAACATATCAATTATTCTCAACTTCGCTGCAAGATCAGTTTCTCAAAGAGTTGAAAAGATTGGAAGTGGTCTCAGTAGCCAGTTTAAGAATAGGGTGAATAGCCGGGCGGTGGTGGCGCACGCCTTTAATCCCAGCACTTGGGAGGCAGAGGCAGGCAGATCTCTGTGAGTTCGAGACCAGCCTGGTCTACAAGAGCTAGTTCCAGGACAGGCTCCAAAACCACAGAGAAACCCTGTCTCGAAAAACCCAAAAAAAAAAAAAAAAAAAAAAAAAAAAAGAATAGGGTGAATGATCATACTGGTTTTCCTCGGCTCTCATGAAGTAAGATTTTACCCACATACGTCAATTATTTACTGTTGGAGGTCAGTGGAGAGCTTAACATGACTGAACCATTGACTCTTACCAACAATTCTGTAACACAAAAGTGAGGATATTTTCAAATGAGGCTGAGAAAACACTAACTCAATATTGCCTTAAGAGGAATCTAATGAGATGTAAGGGGACAACATATGTGGAATGCCAAGGCTTTGCTACTTATAAGTTTACAAAGTTTACAGAACTTTAAAATGCTTGACACCTGAATTATTCTGATGTTACTTGGCAGAAAAATATATGAATGTATGCTGTTATTGAGTCAGTAACATCACGAGCGAAAGTCCTAAGAGCTCAGCCATTGGATGAGTTGAGCTCAGATCACAGACTAAATCTTCTCTGAAGAATTATTCTCAACCACTGTTATCCAACACTAAAAAAGCTTGATGCCAGGTTTGCGTCATTTTCCTGTGGACTCAGCAATGCTCCTTAATGAACACAAAGAAAGACTAATACTTAGTTTGAAGTATATTTTAGTAATACTTCCACAGAAATTTGTTTTTGAGTCATATAGTGGCAAATGCTGTACATGTCTTGTGCTATCGAAAGTTAAGACAGTTATCTAAGCCTTCTTTCTTACACAAGTTGACAATGGTTTAAGAAATAGCTCTGAGTTAAAATGCAACTTCAGCAGGAATTTCCTGGCTATGATAAAAAGTATCTAGGAATTTTTGTGCTTCATAATCCAGTTAGCCTTGCAATTGAAAAGCTTTCATATAACCTCCAATTGGAAGTGACTAATCTGTATGTTATCTCATCTTACACGTTAAATACCAGAACAGGTATCAAATAGAATAAAGCAATACCTTCCGAGACACCAATGTGCTGAACTCAGGCTTTACACACTGGGTTTAAACAATGTATAAAAGGGTATTTCCTAAATTAGACAAAACCTAATTCAAGATCCCCAATAACTGATGAACATTAGCTATCAACTTGGTAAAACAGAACACTAAATCTGAACCCTGAAATGTGTTTTAAGCACCACTATAACAAATTACCACAAACTTAATTATTTCACAGTGTTATCAATCGTCTTAGAAGAGATTGTGTGAGGCCATCTAAATATATTTGTCAAAGTTTAATATTAAGAGTTTATGAAAGATGAATAAAGACGATGAAATGAAACAAGAGTCCATGGGGGAAAATAACATGATCCATGTGGCATCAAAGCAGAAGGGAGGCTATTGGGAGGAGGAAGGAGTGTAGTTAGAGAGGAGAAGGGGATACAGTAGAGGAGTGGGGGGAAAGGGCCAAGAAGAGCCCTTTTTGATATTAGAAGATAGAGCTTTATTGTGCTATTAAAATGACACAATGAGATCCATTATTTTACATGATAAAGCAATGCATGGAAAATTTTGTTTTGTCCTGTTACATAGAAACATACAATATCCTCAGATTTACCCAACGCATGTACTGCCTGTGCTTTAACACCAAAAAACAACTTTTTTTAGCAAGAAAAATATCTTCATGAAGATATTCTGAAACAAACTTAATAACATGTTCTAAAAACTGAAAAGCAAAAATAAACAAAGCCTGAAAATGTGCCCAAATATACTGTTCTTCCCCTCTAGGAATCTAGATGTATGCTTATACTTTGTAATGGTGTTTATCTATTCTGCAACATTAAGAGCAGTAGAAATTTGGAATGAAGTCAAACATACATAATTAGGGCATGGTTGAATGAAGGAAAGAAATTTGTTCTGCACAAAAAAAATGTTAAGTGATGACTATTTTTAGCATTATTGGTTATAGTTATATGCACTCTGATGATCTCACAACACACATATATTATATTGAGAAGAGAAATATAATTAAAATTAGTTCTATAAAATTGATTGCATTTTGTAGGGACAGTAAGGAAACAATAAAAAATATGGGAACAAAGTGGTGCATCCATAAACAAAGCTCCAGAAGCATTGTTGAGAAATGTGAAGCACTCTTTAAACACAAATGGAGTTTCCGTTCTCTAACTTTGCCTCACCTACTCAGTATACACCGCTCGAAAGTAGCAAGTTCTTCATTTGCTCAGGAAGATTCTAATTGTTCAGTAATTCTTTGGTGACTGTGTGCTACATGAGCTTGGCTTCTAACATCTTCCTAATCTCACATCTGCTCATTACTTCAGAATCTTTTTTTTTTTTTTTTTTTTTTTTTAAATCCTTCCCTTGAATTTACATGCTGGCTACAATAAATTTTTTTCAGATCTCAAAAACCATCAAGAAAGGAACCGGTTCCTGGGAGCACATGGTGCTCAAAACAAGATCATATAAACTGTTATCACCAGAAGGGCTACAGCTGGTGGCAGAGGATCAGCAAAGTCCAAGCAAAGATGGTGGAGAATACAGAGAATGAACGCAAACTGGATCATAAATGTATCATGGGCCACAAGGTCTAAACTTCAAAGTTACAGGTAACTTATCAGGACATTTGTGCTTCTGACATCTTTCTTGGAGTTGCCTAAATGTATCTTCTTTAAAGAGAGCACTTCTGAATGAATTGTGGAGCTATTGTTTTATTATATATTATTATTATCCCAAAATTACCTGAAAAATGAAGGCTTATGCTGACTGACTAGACATTGACTTCATTATGCCCAAGCCACTGTGTTACTTAGACTCTTGCTGCCTAATACCACGGAGTCTATGAGCAGAGCCAGGAACTGAGCCTTTAAGTGCCACTTTACTTGTGGAGAGACAGCAATCTGAGAAGACAGCAAAGTAGCACCTTAATATAATCTTCCATCTCATCCAGTCAATTGTATACAGAGAAAAAGAAGGAAACAATAGCAACAAATCACTCTGGAACTTAGTCCTGCTCTTCTGGTCACGTGATCCGTATTTCTGAGTGTGGTGATGTCTGTGTCTCTCTCATGATCACCTGTACACTAACCCATCATTCAGTGGATGAAGGCGAAGGCGTAAGTCACAAACAATCCCACACCAGTTTGGAATTATGATTAATAGAATGGTTATTTATTTAAAAGGGAAAAAACTTACAGATCACCATCCCAGACAACAGCCCTCTGCACAATCAGGAAGGGAGTCTGTCGCCGGAAGTGGAGCAGGAAGTAAGAGAAAGCAAGGAGGGAAGTGGCCGCTTTTTTAAAGAGAGAGACCACCCCCCAATGGCCTGGTATCTCAGCAGCTATTGGCTGAAGGAGCGGAAGGACCTCCCGCAACAAGTGGATGTGCGAGTTCACGTACTTCTTGACGTATTGGGTCTATTGACTTTCTTCCAGTGTCAGCCTTGTACTACTCCAAGAAAACCTGGTAGTTAACACAGAACAAGGAAACTATTAACAATGCGTGTGGTAAGGAATAATATATAACATATGTGTAGAAGTATGTGCAGATCCCCTTTCACAAAATAGAGTGCAAATGTGTTTTATAAGGCACAGTCCCATCCTTCTCCTCTCCATGTGGAAGATAAGCATAGAGAACATTAGTGCAATAAAGACAGCAATCAATTTTAAATCATTTCAGCAAAGGAAAGATCACTTCCTAAAGATGAGCAGGACAACTCAGCAGCAATGGTGCACACCTTTGATCCCAGGACGTGGGAGGCAAAAACAAATGGATCTCTGCGAGTTCAAAGCTGACCTGGTCTACAAGAGCTAGCCCTAGGACAGGCTCCAAAAACACAGAGAAACCCTGTCTTGAAAAAACAAAACAAAACAAACAAACAAACAAAAAAAAGATGAGCAGGACACAGGAGAGAAAGAAATTTCACTATAATTTTTATCCATGACTATTGATTTTACTCATGTCATCAAGACAACTAAAAATCCAGAGTCTTAGCCTACATGTTTTCTGGAGAAGTGATGTATATATACATGCAAACAGCTATGTGAAGTTTATTTACAAATATGTTTCCACTTGATTATGAGCTGATGTGACTTGCATTGTTTTTCCTGACTACAAGGCTAGATATCTCCCAAAGGTCATTTTAGAATTCTTCCGTTGACTGACAGTCTGAATACCAAGTGTTTGAATGTCAAACTTAGTCTGAGTTTGTCTGTTGTCTAATGTCAAATAATGTCTACTATTTCTGAAGAAATGTTTTCCCCAGCAAGAAAACTCTATTTGAAGCAAAGCCACAGATTTTACACAGGTTCGATTGAACCAGGAATCAAGGTCTTTCATTTCTTCTCTATTTCTACATTCCATGACGGACAAAATCATCAGAAAAGGCAAGGTAAAAATTACAGATAAGAGGCTGGAGAGATGCTGCATTTAGGAGTGCTTGCTGCTCTTCCTAGAGGACCCAAATTTGACTCCCAGAACTCATGTAGGATGGCTCATAACCACAGTAACTCCAGCTCCAGGGGATCTGATGACCTCTTCTTGGAATCACAGATATCTGCACACAGCCATACGTACCCATGCACACATACACACACACACACCACAAACATTTTTAATTAATTAAATTAAAAACAATTTTAGAGGATTGGAAGGGAAAGAGAGAGAGAGATTATGAAAATGTATGCTACTATTAAATGCATATATAATTTTTAAAATCATTGAAAATCATAATGGGGCAAATGGTTTTTTGATCTGACATTTCAAGATTAACAGTGAATTTTACCTTCTTAATAATATGTAGCAGTGTCAAATGGAAAGGTACTCAGAAATCAGTCACAAGTTTTAAGAGCAGGAATAGCCCATGTATGGGGAGGGTTGAACAGCAGAAACACTCCCCACAAGCATAAGTTATATAAAATAAAATAAATAATGAAATGGCGAAAGGGGGGGCTATTTTTATAATAATCCCATGCTTTTATTTCAAACAATATCAATGTTCAAATGTTCTTCCCCACTGGGTTAACCCCTCTGTCTGTGCCCTCTTCTCTTGAAATTACTTTCGTTTATACAGCCCTTTCTTCTCTCCCAAACAAGGGCATATATACTCAAAACTCTCCTACTAAAGTTCTCTATTTACAGTGATATGAGGATGAGTGCTGATATTTGATAAGGCAGCAGCGATAGGGAACTTTGTTAAAAAGCGGTATATCTATAGTAACACAGAATGCCTGTTTAACTGGAGTCTGATGCCTACTTCGATTCAAGCCATAGCTTTGTCAACTTTGCTTTTCAGACTTCAAATGGAGACCAGCCTTTTCAACTGGTAAATATTATTTTTCATGGTTTAGATGGCACATTCATAGGCATCTCATCTTGAAGGAACATTTCTCTGGGCACAGTGAGCACCACTGAAAGCCTCATTTGTCATTCAGTATAACCCAGTCTGAATATGAACTTAAGTTTATGAAGAAAATATTAAAAAATTTTTGTGATATGTCAGAAATGTACACATGAATTCACTCAGAAGAATAAAATATATTTTAGAGCAATTTGAATAAGGTTATGTTAAGCAGAAGAAAAGTGATTTCCTATCATAAAGAAGGAAGAAGGAAAAATATATAAAATATGTTATTTTGAGTACAAAACTGATTGACTTGCATTTCACTTGGATTTAAGAAGTAAAAATAAAAATAAGTTCAAGACACATGTCAATATGTGACCACTTCGTCCCGAACAAGAGGCTGTCTACTTAAGTAGTTGAAAACTTACTGTGGACAAAAACACAGGTAGTCTTTATGGGTTGATCCAGGAAGACTCCACACTGCAATATTATTTGGCAGAAGATTTTAATCTACATCCTAGCTATTCTTCATGTGACTTTATTTCAAGTAATTTTCCTGTCTTTATCACTTGCAGAACAATACCAAAGTTTGTGTTCTTGCATTCTGGGCTACTCTCAATCCTTTGCTATCAGACAAATGTGCAAGTCACCAAAAAATTAAAAAAGGTAGACCAAGATTCAAGCCGAGACCAACAGTTACTGTTCGTTCTCGTGTGGAAAATCCAGCAAACTAATGTAAGAACTCAAACTCCAGATTGTCTGAAGTCAAAGCTGGAGGAACCTTAGTAAGCATCTAGTTAAAGTCCACTGCTTTACACTTGCTTACAGATATAAAGCTGAAATTTAATGCACATGAATTGGTTTGGCCGTGATGATACAGTGGTAACGCAGGACTGGATGTTGATCAGTAAAGTAAAACTACATCTTGATTAACTGTTATTTTTCCTTAACACTGTCCATTTTCTACCTTTAAAAAGTACTATTTTGAGAGATGAGAATATAGGTCATGATATAAAGAGCTTGTTTTGGCATGTGTGATAGCCTGAACATAAGTACCAGTTACCATCACACACACACACACACACACACACACACACACACACCAGTCCAGTGAAAATGTCTGTGCTTACAACTCATGGGTCACTATGGTCTTCCCCCTTTAATAATATCTAGTTGAATACTTGTTATTCAAATGAAAATGGTGTTTAGTTTAGATTTTAAGCACACAGTATGAGTTCCCAGAATCTGTCAATCTCCAGCCCCCTCAATTCGGGGGTTACAATCGTGTGTTACCATGTCTACATTTTATGTGGGTAGTGTAGGTTTGAACTCAGGTCTATAGCTAGTGCACTTACCCACTGAGCCTTCTCTCCAGCTCCAAACCTATCCAAACCTCTGACATACACAAGATATTTTGCAGAGACTTCGTGTATCAGTAAGTTCTAGCTCATGTGATTATGAAAGCTAGGTTTTCCAAGAGAATAATACATTCAACATTATTTAAATAAATAAATTTTCTTTCTATCTTATTATAAAACTTTGCAAAAATGACAAAAGAAAATTAAAGTAATAAATAAATTATTTCTATTTTTTAAAATATATTTTCAATTCAGGAAACAGGAGTTCTTAAAACAAATCTGCTTCATCTAGAAAAATCTGCTCAGAGGTTGTTGTTAGCTGCCAAATATCGAAACATTCACACCATAACATGCCTCTTCCTAGAGAAATGTTGCTCTAAAACAAAACACACCCAAGATAAACTTCACACATGAAAACCAGCTCAGGGATGGAGCTGGCCCCATTCCCAGTCCAGTAAGAGTCCAGACTGGCCTAAGTCAATTACAGTGTTATCATTTCTAGCACTTGTGATTCATTTAAACATAGGCATGGGAAATAAGACTTACTAAGAACTCCACAGGGAGTCTTCTGGGAAAGGCGTCTTAACTCTTTGAAGACACATACAGGCTGAAGCAGTTTCTTCTTCCTCTGAATCTTGTTTCGTCTTTCTGCATGTCTTGCCTGTGAGTAACACCAGTGCAAGATGCCAACCCAGATGAGGGAGAGGACCTGAATTCCTAATAATGCCTTTGAATCTCTAAACCAACTAGCTCTGTGACTGTCGTTCTTTGTACTAACTTATTATGCATGTGAGATAAGAAATATCTTTATTAATTGAGCCAACTGCTGCTGGAAGCATCCAAAATATTGAAGATCAGCATTGTCTCTAAAATACATATATCTCTAGTCTAGATCTCTGGGATATAACAAGTCTTAATAATAGGTACTAATCTTAGGAGCGAACACTCCTTGAAACCACCACTGAAGGTTAAAAGAAAAAGTGGTAACAGGAAGCTCATGGTTCGTCTTGCTCACAAGGCACCTGCCAAACAAGTCCTGGGTGAAATGTCCTAAATGAGTCACATATTAGAATGAGTATACAGCAGAGAGTTGGGCTGGACAAGGCCAGAGAATGTAGGAAGATGCTGGGAAAATTTGTTGCCTGGTCTTTGCACTATTACCAATATCTTTTGGACCCATAGTTATACCGCATATAAAGCCTCCCACCAAAGATTAGGTTCTAATCTAAGTGAGGTACCAGAAAAGATGCTTGACTTGATGTGGCCCTCCATGCTTGCTTCTATTTTATTTGCTTGGCTAGAAAATGACCTCACAAATGACCTTAAATATCACTAGTTGAAAGTTACTGAACCCAGCAGCACGACTCTGTGTTCTCTTTTCCCCTGCCAACCAGGAATATCCACAATAAATATTAAATCTGAGCATCATACAAATTTTTGTTTTATAACTGGCGAGATTTCGAGGCTTGTTATAGTTGCTACTGTTACAAAATCAACTCGGCAGACTTGTGGATCTTGAGTTGAGTGTCAACCCTGAATATGTCAGCTAATGAGATTCAGGTTATAAATAAGGAAAGTGAGGGTCTGAGAATCAAGCATCTCACCCAGAACATCCCAGAAGTGAATTGTGGAAACACTCTGTATCTGCACCTCCCTCCCAAGGCTCTTTCAATAACAAACAAAAAAAAACCCACCAAAATAATTCCATTTGGCTCGAGGTCTTGAAAACTGATATTGACCACTAAATAAATGAAGGCTAAACATCATGATTATTGTGTTGTTACATATACATCCTCGAATACAGCTGTTCTTGGTTTTCTGTTAAGCTTTATTTTAAGACATGTTTGCAAATTATCATGTGATTGATATCCACTGGTGTCTGGTGAAGACTAGCAATCTATAGGTTGATCATTTCTCAACATATAATTCAGCTTTCTAATGAATCTCTGGCATATTTAACATTAGGTTTTCAAAAGTATCAAAACTAGGCTATTCCTCCTTCCTTTAAGCACTTTTTAAAATAGAATTGATACGTTTTATCATAGAGGGAAAAGCAATTTGAAAGTCACCTTAAAAACCAGGTTTTTCACTGTGAAATTCAAGTTGCAGGTTAGCAAGAAAGATGGATTGCAGTGATCTGTGTAGCGCTCTATTATGGCAAGAGGCATCAATGTAAACACAAATGTGTCAATATAAACTATATTAGTTTACATAGTAACAAAGGACATATGTGTAGACTACATATATACATACATCCATCTCTATCTACTGAGAGAGGCTAAAAAATGGTAATCAGCAAGCAAACAGCCAAACATTTGTTTATGATATAATTCTCAAAGCTACATAATCAAAATAAAAACATTCAAGACTTCTAGAAAAACTGGCTAACTCTAGAACTAGTCATGGAAAGATACAAGGTGACCCTGGAATATCTTGTAAAATGATAAAGTAACGGATGCTTTTAAAAAAAAAAAAAAGAGAGAGAGAGAGAGAGAGAGAGAGAGAAAAGGAGCATCCTATAACAATGGGGTATGTCAAAAGGACACAGGAGTCAAGAATCAAATGAAAGTATGATTGAGGGCTAAATTCAGAATAATTTGAGCAATCAAACAGTCTATAATTATAAAGCAAAATATAAAGAAATATATTTAGGCTTGTAACAAGGCAGATAAAAGCTAAATAGAATAATAGTGTGGAACAGACCGGTATCCTGAATAGAAGAATTTCAAATGATTTACAGACCCATCTTCGAGGGAGTGGTAGCTCTCCGCACCTCTGGAGTAGCTACAGGTAGCAATATAACTCTCAAAATATTGTATGAAATATGGTTAATGTCACAATGAAGAAAGCTGGTAAACATAACTCCAGGCAAGCAGTTGGGTTGACATTAGAAGTGGCATTTATAGAACACATCCTTGATGTGGTACAAAAACAGGACTTTATGACTGTGTTGGTCTTTCATCAAATTGTGTCTAATCATGAGGGAAATATCCCATAGTTCCCATTAGGAACTATTAAATTGACCCCATGAACTCTCCTCAAATGTTTCAAGTAGATCAATCAAAAGCAAGGACTGTCTGAGACACTGTCCCAATGAAAAGACACAAAAGGAAGCATGGCCACTAAATATAATGTGGATTTGTATATTGGTTCCTGGGACAGAAAAAGGACGAGTTAGAACCTGAAGAAATAACTATATTGAATATACTGCACCAACATAATAATAATGGTAGACATTAAATGATAATTCTAAGTCGACTTCCTATACTTTCTAAAATTTTCTACAATCTGAAGTATCTAAAATTAAGCCATTTTTATTTGTCATCATCAGTCACATCATCATTATAAACGGAAATTTTTTATTGTCACCTTTATCTTTCAATTCTGCATATATGCCTTTATCTTTCCAGGTGACTTCATATTGTGTATAGTTTTCACTTAACAGTGATTTATACCATGTATCATAAGTTTACAAGGTGTGTAAATATAAGTCATTCAGTTTAGCAAGCTATTATATTTCATTTTTAGTCAATTATGTATTGAACTCTTTCCCCCAAAAATATGATAAATCTATTAGTCAAGGAAATGAAGGAAGGAGAAAGAGAAAGCCAGGAGAGAATGATGATGACATACGTGTATATTATGAGAAGTGAGCAGGGTGGGTGTCTACTGTTGGGAACAGGGGAAACATGGTACACTAAGAAAGAAAATGCCCAATATCAGTTCCATCCTCAGTAATGACTCTGGATGTAGCCTGGAAGTCCCCTAATATCTCCACTGTCTAGGGCTCTTGTTTATAAAATGGAACAGGTAACTTACTCAATAGAGTCCATTCCCAAATCTTACTGTTTTTTTATTATATACACCTTATTGCTTTTAATAGAGCTAAACATTTTCCCCCACTCTCCTTCCTTCCTGCCCTCTCCTCTTCTACCTTCCCCCTGCCCCCAAGCTCTCAATTTACCAAGGAGATCTTGGTTTTTTGTTCCTTACTGCTGTTTTTCTAATGACAGTTTCTTAGAAAAATTTATGCGAAGAATATGACCAAGTATCTTTGATATAATAAAGGGAATCATTGATATTTTTCTAACAATTAGTATTTAAGATTCATTTATTTTGTGTATATATGAGTATTTTTCCTGCATGCATGTATGCATACCACATGCATGCTTCATACTTGTGGAGGTCAGAAGATGTCCTGCTTCCCTGTAGTTTGGAGTTACTGATGGTTGTGAGCTACCAGGTGAGTGCTGGGAACTGAACCCAGGTCCTTTGCAATAATGTGTGCTCTTCATGAGGAGTATTGCAAAGACAATGAGTTCAACTGAATGCAAGGAGTGTCAGTAACAGTGCAGTGATCTTCCAGGAAAATGGGAAAGGCCTTAGATATGAAGAAGTGAAACACAAAGAATACTGCAGACACTACGCCCCAGCACAGTCACCAGGACTGTGTCCAGGTTTATAAGGCTGGAGGTTTTCTGCTATCTTACATTCACAGTCCTTTAAATTCCAGTCCTTAAATGTTATCTTTTCTCCTAGACTAGCCTGTTTCATTCTCTGCCTTAGCTAAGGCATCATATCTAACAAAGAAAAATAAATATACAAAGTATCTGTTGAGAAGATAATTAGCTTGTTTGCGTGCTAGGATGTGGGCCCCTCTAAGTATCTAATGGAAAAGGGGTCCCTGGGTGTTGCCTAAGAAAGTGAGCAAAAGGATCCCTTGAGAATCTCTCTTCTCTATGGAAGTCATTCCACACTGGGAAAATCAGTTCACAATCAAATTGCACAACTTCTTCTCAGGATTTCTTCATCTTGTTTGTTTTTTGTTTTGTTTTGTTTTCCCACAACAAGAACTTTCAGAAGCTCCAGCAGGTTTAAAATTAGGCACGCACACACGTTTGAAACTGATGGGGTCTGCTGGTGGAAGTTCTTGGCCTTCACACTAAGGAACACCAAGCGCAGCATTGTGGGAGCTTTCTCTCTCTATGATGGAGATTTAGTGTTTTCCGCTAGTTCTGCAGTAAGTTGTCCCATGCCACCTAGCTCTTTTTCCTCGGGCGAAACCGCCAGCTGTGCCTCTGAAAGTTTTGCTTTTGAAATTGGGCTGACAGAAAAAAAAAAAAAAAAAAAAAATATATATATATATATATATATATATATATATATATATCCTAAACTAAAAGTCCTGAAGCAGCTGTGATAAAGAACAAGGGAGGGGGAGGGTGGAAAGGGGTGGTGGGAGAAGCCAGTACTAAAAACTTTTAGTCCTGAACCCCAAGCTTACAGAAAGTGGGTATAGTACGCTGCCTGTGTCACACACACAAACACGTGTGAGCACACATACACACACACTCCTATTGGTAAATGCCTCTTCCCGAACCTCCATAGAGATGAGAGGAGATCTAGAGAGCCCCAGTACTGGTATAGATGGGGTCTCTTGCAGGCCTCAGCTTAGGGCTCCTGGTAAGACGACCTGGAAAGTGTTGCAAGGAAAACCTTTTGTGGAATGTTAAAAATGCAGCATCATCCTCTTTACTCTCTTTTCTTTAGCCAAAAGACAGAATTCGAGGGCACAGGGATCTAAGAAGAGCTTGAAATCTGCCCTCTGGAGGAGGTGTGGGGCCCCTCCCTCCAGGTTCTGATGGCCCCTGCTCCCACGGGCCAGCAGCGCCTCCACCCTTTACCTCGTCCATTCACTCCAGCCAGAAAGAGAAGGAAAACAAAACTCTAAAAATAACTGTCAGCATCTTAAAAAGAGAAAAGCTTCGCTGCCACCACCACCCCCCTCTTCTACTCCCGCCCTCCCTCCGCGCCACGGGGCACATGTCTGCTTCTTACAACACCGCGAGGCACATGGTCCCAGTTAGACACCGAACCCCATCGGGACAGAGAGAAAATCCACATCTGTGGGACGCTCTGCACAGAACCGCCACCTCCAGCAAGGAAGGCCGGGGGGACTGCAGCAGCGACATGAAGAAGGGCTAGAGCAAGGGGACGCGGCTCATGCGGTGAGAGGCAGCGCGCGCGCGCCGGCCAGGGCGCGGGGAGGCCGGGGACACCGGGTGGGCCCTGCCACTCCCCGCAGCGCCCGCGGTCCGGGCCCCCCACGCGCGCTCCCGAGACTTGAGACTTGCCGGCCTTGCTGCAACTTGCTGCAGTGTTTGAAAGAGTAGTAAGAGCGCATGGAGGTGGGGCCGGGGGAAGACCGGGCGGAGCGGTTGCGGGGTGTGCGCGGAGAGGGGGCGGGGAGGAGGCGGTAGCAGAGGTGGGGAGGGGAGGCTGATCCCTGGGGGAAATGGGATGGGGGAGAAAGGGGTAGCCCCAACGCTTACACATGTCACATGTGCTTTTTAAGACGGCCGGGAGCGCCTGCGAGCTGGATCTGGTGGAGGATGCTGCGGCAGGTGCTTCGCAGAGGGCTCCAGTCATTCTGCCACAGGCTGGGCTTGTGCGTGAGCCGGCACCCGGTCTTTTTCCTCACCGTGCCGGCAGTCCTGACCATCACCTTCGGCCTCAGCGCGCTCAACCGCTTCCAGACCGAGGGCGACCTGGAGCGCCTGGTTGCTCCCAGCCACAGCCTGGCCAAGATCGAGCGCAGCCTAGCCAGCAGCCTATTCCCCATGGACCAGTCCAAAAGCCAGCTCTATTCGGACTTACACACCCCTGGGAGATATGGCAGGGTGATCCTCCTCTCCTCACCCGGGGACAATATTTTGCTCCAGGCTGAGGGGATCCTGCAGACCCACCGAGCCGTGCTGGAAATGAAGGTGAACCACAAGGGCTATAATTATACTTTTTCCCATCTGTGTGTATTGAGAAATCAGGATAAGAAATGCGTGCTGGATGATATTATTTCAGTGCTAGAGGATCTCAGGCAGGCTGCCGTCTCCAATAAGACAACAGCCAGGGTGCAAGTAAGGTATCCCAACACTAAATTAAAGGTATGCTCCTCCTGCATGCTTCTGCCACTTAAAGAGGCGGCACTTCATTTCTTGCCCTAAACAAGCAAAGAAAATGCAGAGGTCTCATCCTTAAGGCTCAGAAGCTATGGCTTCTTTCATTTCTGGAGGGGTGGAGGGGAAATGATGGGCAACTGAGCAAAGAAAATATGCAATGAATGGTACAACTAGATAAGAAATTCAAAGCCAAATCAAATACCAAAAAAAAAAAAAAAAGAAAAAGAAAGAAAAAAGAAAAGAAAAAAAGTTTCTGAGACCCTGCAGTTACATCTTTGTTCAGGGTTAATAAATCAGTGGATGGAAGGGGGAGGGGGGTGTCCTGAACAATTGGGGGATTTCTTTCCATAATGGGGCTCTATGTATTTCTTATTACTGATTACACATTCACCTGGTGCCATATCCACCTTTTCGCATCTTCAGCTTGGCTTGATTTTTCACATGGGTGGTCATGGAATTTTGCTGCCCTGTGGTTATGTCTGTGGGCTATGAGTGTGGTAGTGATTCTAGGAATTGTGTGTGAGAGGGAGAGCTTGCAGAGCAAAAGAAGTCGGAATTTTTCTACGAACCAGAACAGGGATGTGTGCTTAACTGATGCAATAGTTTGCTCAGTACGCCCTTCCTATCCCATAAAGTATCCTAGACCCAAAGAAGATTGATTGTAGCTGCCAAATAACAAAAGTAAAGAAAAAAGTTCTCAATCGGCAGAAAGTGCAAGGCATTTCAGCATTAAATTATTATGCCATTTGGACTCTCAAATAAAATTGTGTTACTCACTGAGATTCCTAAACTCATCCTACTCTGCCAGGACTAATATACTGCAACCAATGAGGCATGCAGTCTGCAGGTGACTGAAGTCTCAGGGAAGAATGTGACTTCCAAGAGACTCGCTGCACCATTTGTGGGCTTGACCCTGTTTGCGCTCAGAAGCTATTCCTCCAAGAACTCCCAAGACAGGTGTTTCCCAAGAAGAAAATGATATATGCGGGCTGTGTGTGTGTTCTTCTGTGGAGATAATAGAACTGTAAAGACCACTACAAAATATCGCAATGCCCATTTATTTATTTAACAGAGTCACCAGAATATAAAACGCAAATAAATTTCCTCAGGACTTTTAAGAGAAATTGTTTGTTTCCTGAGTCAAGTAACAATTTTGTGTAGTTGGAAACTAAACCTTGCCTTGCCTCCTTTGAGCATGGCACGCTGTTCGCAGGGATCCAGAAGCTGAGCCCATCTCGGCTTTACCAAACTGAGCAGCCCCCACTGAGGTCTAAGGAAAGCGGAAAGATGAGTCATTAGCTTACATTAGGTGAAGGGCTTGCCTGCTTTGTGCTAATGATGGAGCATGGTGGAGACCTGTGTTTGGGCAGCATGCTTTTCATTTCCCCACACCTTTGCCATCACCATCACTGCTTGCTCAGGAAAGGATGTGGTGGAGAGGTAGTCTTTCTCACCTACGGCCCTAACACAGCTTTTTGGTGTCAATCGTGTAAAGAAGGATATGAGCTGTATCATAGTTACTCTTCAGTATGGTTTTCCCTATCTAGACAAGCTTGCAGGTGATTAATATGTGCAGTTAATTAGTTGGGTCTCAATTGCCTTTATTTTACAGTACTCTCCAGGTAGAAGAGCTTCATCCAATCAGCAGCTGTGGATATTTTGTTTGGGTGGCGATGTCATCTTGACATTTGTAGTACCGATCTCTGTGGTATTCTTTTTATTCACCTAATGGTTATTAGTTGTGCTGTATGGTCTGTTAGGCACATGAGATCAAATGATGGCAAGATAACTGTTCTTACTTCCAGTGAGTTTCACGAGAGTAGACGTCAGCATTTTCATTCTCCAAGACAAGAGCAACTTGCTAGCACAGACTCTGCAATTGTGTGCACTCTTGAGCCAAAACATGCTGGCCTATGATACATATGTTGCCTATACGTTATGAGTGACTGGCTGACTGACTGGATGGCTGATGAACATATAGGCAGGACTCTATGAGAAATCATAAAGAAAAGGTGTGACTCATTACAAGCTTATTACAAGAGTAACAGAATTGGTCTGATACCCATAGAAGGGACAGAACTGTCACATGTGGACTGGTGTTCTTATTTAGCTGTGGTTCATCATTCATCTTTCCTCAAATGTGCTGGTTTGAGTCTGTGTTCATGGATTCAATGAGTGGAGGGGTTGTTCTTAAGATGTCCTGGAATAAATGAGCCTTTGAGGTATTCTGAGAACAGCAAATCTTCTCAAGGCTAGACATAATCTCACAGTCCTCAGGCAGTATGACACACAGTTCCATAAGTACCACAGAATTCTGCCACAGAGACTTCTGGGGACCTCAGGAGCAGAACTCTCTAGCAGAGAACAAAGTGAGATGACCTTCTGTTTTGATTTTGTATTGTTTTCGGATGGTTTTGATTCATGTGTGGCAATGCATCTCAAGGTGTATCTCCATGATGCTGGTACTCAAAAGTTTGATCGCTGTTGCTTTTAAAGACAAGAGGGGGAAATTTCACATGTACACTTCAGCTCTTTATTTCATTTTTGTTCTGCTCTACTTTACCACTAATCCTACCTCTGTCCAATATTAAAAACTTCTGTCTTGGTAAAATCCAACAGTAGGAAAGAATCTCAAGCTTAGAGAAATGGCAAGATAAGTAGTAGCAGGCGGACAGTGTGAAAAGGAACTGTCAATCACTTGGCTTCAAAGGGGCCGTAGGTGAGGGCTGGAGATGAATTGAAGATAGGTAAGCACTGACTGAGAGAGAAGTTGTCAAAAAACCTGAATTGTGGTGATCAAAGTATTAGAACAGCTGACTTGCCCTGAACTCAGGAAGGTTTAGATCTGGTGAACATAATAATCCTAAGAATGTGATTCAGACAAACGGGGTCACATAAATTGACCAACATGGAAGAATCCACCTGAGAGATTAAATATACCCAATGTGAAAAAAGTAACACTTAGCCTAGAATACTAGAGAGGTAATCAAATTGATACAGACTTTGAAAATACAGAAAAAGCTGTAAAATCAGAAACACACTATAAAATATGAATTCTGTAATCTTTACTTTGTACTGATCTCTATGGTGTAGCCACAAATGAGCACAAGGGCCATGCCATCCCTAACGACAATATTCATAGTGAATGCTTACTGACTAGTTTAGTAATCCATTCATTCAATGTCACAAAATTATCATCAACTTTTGTGACACGCTTCCATTTTAAGGATGTTATTTATATTTTACAGATGTCTCTAAAGTGTTTTAACCTCACAATTGAAAGACTCTTACCTTTAATATACACATTTAAATGTGTATATGCGACAGTCAGATATACAAATTAGGTAAAGCAGTACAATGTGGCTATGTGCATATACAACAATTAAATATAGACATCATTAGGTAAAGTAGTATTATGTGGCCAGACTGAATTTTTAAGCAAACTTCTTACATATTGTAAAACAATTCTGTTTTTTAAGGATCTGTATTTATGAGCTGATCCAGATTGTAATAAATGCTTTCGTTATCATTCAGGAAGCTTGAGTGGTTACAGATAATATTTCCCTGCTTCTTAGACAAGTCATCGTAATCCCACCTCTCTACCTGTGGAAGTGGCAGTTCCCATATAGTCCCAGTTCCTTACAGTAAAAGCAGATGTAGTCAAAGAGATCTGAGATTTGAGCAACTTCCCTACTACTAGAAAGGAGTAACTCAGATTGGATTTCTCTGCAACCTATCCTTCCCATTAAATTACACTCACTTCCATACATCTGTACACATTTTAAAATTAATATATATCTCAGCATACCACACGATATAGATATAGACAGGAGCAAAGATACACATTCTTGATCATCAATAGAAGACAGGGCTTCTTAAGTACATTCTTAAGTACATTATCTATTTTTGGAAGGTATTGCAGTTAATTAAATAGTTCCGATCTCAATGGAAGGGGAACTTGAGCCAACCTGAAAAGCTATGGTAAGCATTTTTCACTTCCACTCTTAATCAATTCTAAAATCATATATATATATATATATATATATATGTGTGTGTGTGTGTGTATGTATATACATACACGATTTTAGATACTGTGATTTAAGCTTACTTTCTGATTCTGCCTTTCAACAAGGGAGAAAAATTGCAACCATATTGTATATTCTCTTTCTATCCTAAAGGTTTCCAAATGTTATCTCCACCGTGTGTCATTTAGTATATATAAATTTATAAATTACATTCCCATTTTATAGGGAAAAGCCAAGGAGCTTCGGTGATTTCTTTGTGATCCTCAAGCTAGTGCATATACACAGGCCCAGATGTAAGCCCAGGTCTGTCTAGTTCCAAAGCCTCATTACGACACGCTATTGGTCTTATTTTCTGTACTGCTCTCAGTAACAATTAATAGTAGCCATTCTCATAAAGAAAGAAAGGAAGGAGGAAAGAGAAAGAAAGAAAGAAAGAGAGAGAGGGAGGGAGGGAGGGAGGGAGGGAGGGAGGGAGGGAGGGAGGATGGTAGGAAGGAAGGAAGAAAGGAAGGAAGGAAGGAAGGAAGGAAGGAAGGAAGGAAGGAAGGAAGGAAGGAGGCAAGGAGTGGAGTCGCCCTTCCTCAGCCATTTTTGCATCACTCCCCTTGCTTTCTGGGAGCGACTGGCTCAGAAGAAGAAGGCAGGATGACTCTCCAGTCCAGGAAAGCTCCTGCTGTCTACCTAACATGTCAGCTGCTACAAATTTAGAAAATTACTCCTTGGCACATGACTTCACCTTTAATATCATTTCCCCTCAGCTAAGAACAAACTGAAGTTTGGCTTTAAGACCAGCTAAAGGTGAGAAATCTGAAAGTGACCCAAGGTGTTGAGCCAGGGGCTTCTGTGTCAAGAAAACTTGGGCTTTTCTGGCTGACTCTAGCACCAAGGGGAAGAACAAAGAATTGCTGAGATAGCAAGAGCTAATTCAATGCACTTTAAATTGAGACCTATTCAGGAGACCCTGGTTCCACAGTGTTAATTCTTTGAAGACAGGTTAGTGACTGACTGATTACACCATCAATTTAGGTGTCAGCTTTTTTTATGTGGGAAATTGACAGAGCTAAGCCAAGAGATGGCAGGAATTCTTGTCACCCAGCAAAGTTCTCTTATTAGTGTTAGGCAACTGTTCCTACACATAATATGTGTTATCATAATGGATATACATTAGATTTGAGTGATACTATAGAAAAACACTGATCAGAGTTTCTAACTAAATTACTGTATATGCGTCCTAGCTACCATATCAAGAATTTATTTATTCAT
The DNA here is from genome assembly GCF_950005125.1 of Chionomys nivalis. Taxonomy (NCBI): domain Eukaryota; kingdom Metazoa; phylum Chordata; class Mammalia; order Rodentia; family Cricetidae; genus Chionomys; species Chionomys nivalis. Next base: position 15,880,725 of record NC_080104.1, on the reverse strand, counting down.
TAATCTGTGAGTACACAGACTGTGCTCAAACAGTCTCAGTATTGGAGCTTACCTCCTGCTCACTCGATGCAGCAAATACCTACTTTAAGTCAAATTAGATTATTACATTTTTGTGTACTTACACACATTACTGTTTTTCGTACACTGTGCTTTTTCACTGATATTTTTAATCATCATGCAAAGTACTAGATTTCAATATTGCACTTCGAGAAAAGTCTGTTGATGTTGATTCTTCTCTTGCATTTGCTCCCCACACCACATCTACTCTCTGGTGCTCTTCCCTCTGATAGAGTCCTTTCTCCTCTGTCGCATGCGTCTGCTCCCCACCCCCAACAGCCCTTTTCGCTCTCACAGTCTCCGAATTAGTTTTATACTCTATAGCATACTCACACCATCTTTAAAAATCTATGTGTGAGAGATATTGAAATTCTTGTCTTTCTAAGTCCAGGCCACCTTGCTTAGTACATTATTTTAGAGGAAGCTCTTAATGAAGAAATGAAAAACTAGATGAAAGGGAAGGGAGGGAGGGAGGGAGGGTCAATTTCCAACATTATTCTTCTTATTTCCTTACTCTTAGGTGATCTGAGTTGTTCCTTGTGGCTTCTAGATACCAGCAAGTAGGACTAGAAGGGGGGATAGAAGTCAAAATGGTGTGATAGATGGGCATACAGGGCCTGATGCCTCCCCATGCCCCCTAGAAAACACTCTTTGGACTCTTCTGCTACTTTCAGGCATAATTTGCCATAATGAGTTTTCTTTCATCATTTCTAATGCAGCTCTTCTTTACAATACATCTGGGTAACATCTGGAATTTTTCACCCACTGGCCTTTGCAGCAGGTTTGGGCCACATTGCTTTTAATTTGGTTTTAGAATTGATCAGTGTACGTTCCGATTGATTTCAGTTATGTTCAGACATTGATGGGTGTGCTCAATATAAATAATGTTGAAGATGACGTCTGAAAAATCACAAACTTCTAGATTAGCCCCCCTCCAAAATCGTAAATTATACTTCAGTCTTTTCTCTATAAGCTCTTCCGTGTTGAGATGTCTCTGTCTTAGTTCTAAGGTGGGCCTCAATGTTTTTGATCCATGACTTGAATTTAGGCTATAATGTATTTGTTTCAAATCAGAACTATTAACAGAAGATAGATCAGTGGAGGGAAACAGCCAGGGAATGTGTGGCAGCTTACCAGGTAACTATTCTACATTGAAAAGCCCTCGCCTCCATCATGTAAGGTTGGGCCAGTCACTTGGTGAAGCTTAAAGTCATTCAGCAAATCCTGAAAATATTGAAATGAGATTTACCCCTTTTAAAATGTAGCAGCTTTTCATGCTCTTTTACAGGTGCTGAGTAACGGTCTCAGTGCTGAACTCTTGTCTCCTATGTACACTAACAGCATAAGAGAAAGCAACAAACAGGAACCACACATGGGGCAAGAATCTCTGAGGGAGGTGAAACATAAAATCAAAAGGGAATGTGCTTTTTAACAAGAAATGGTAATCTGAGTTCCTCAGTGAAATCAAGACTCATTCTTTGTTGTGCTGAGCAATCCAGGCCTCTGAAAGGTACCTAACGAGCTGCACTAAAAAAAAAAAAAAAAAAAAAAAAAAAAAAAAAAGAGTTTCTGTTTATGCTTAGGATTGGGAATAGAGCAGACGGTGTTCTCTCTCAAAAGCTACCCTGCAAAGTAAGAGGACCCACCTATGATCCTGTAAGTCGCCCCTGCTGTCACAAAAACTACAAGCAGAGTGAGGTCTCTAAGCTCAGAAGCTGGAGATTTAACCAACTACTATTGGAAAATTTTAGATTGTAACACTACTATATACACAGTAGGCGGAGGTTGCTCGTTTGCTTCCAGGCCACCCAGACTCAAAATAATTACACAGGAACTGTATTAGTTAAAACACTGTTTGTCCTATTAGCTCAGGCTTCTTATTAACTAACTCTTACGTATTAAATTAAACCATTCCTATTATTTTTGTATTTTACTATGAGGCTTGTAGTTTACAGGTAAGATTCTGGGGTGGGCATCTTTCTCCTTTGGCAGCTACATGGGCGTCTCTCTCACTTCTTTTCTCCTCTATCTCTGCTTGGAATTCCCGCCTTGCTCTATTCTATGCTGCCATAGACCCAAAGCAGCTTTTTATTCAGTGGTAATAAAACATCTTCACAGCATACAGAGGGGAGTCCCACATCATACATACATAGACTTTTTATTTTCATTATTCCCTAAACAACATGCTTTAGCTATTTATGTGGCACTAACAGTGTGTTCGCTATTGTTAGCATTCTAAAGATGATTTAAAGCACATCAATAAAAAGCAAGAATAAGAATATATGCAGGAAGATGCATTTAGGGTCTGTAAATGCAGAGTTCCATTTTACACAAGGAAATGAGAATTGTGGATTTTGGTAATGGCCAGGGATCCTGGATTTATCTTCCATAGATTCTAAGGGAAGATTGTAGACTCTGGGTACTGAAAAGCCAGAAATGTATTTCAATCATTCCCACAGCTTCAGAAACCCTTGGTGCAGGGTGTTTGCAGCAGATGCAGGTCTCACTGAATGTTTAGAATTTAGCATCAAAGTTTAAACCACCCTTTGAGGGGCAGGATCTTTTAATGACTTAGAGACTAAGGTTGCTCAATTCTGGCTGTCAGTATTGACCGTAATAATGTGGTAAGGCACCTATTACATTGTTCAGGTAAAATTCAAAGCCATTTGAATACACATTCTCTCAAGTAAACATTGCGCCTGCTCAGTGTCAGACACTGTGTTGCCCACTGTGAGTTCAGCGGGAAATAAGTCAGATGTGATGCTAGCTGCTTGAGAGGGCCAAACATTACACATATAATTCATAATTATAGATTACCACGGGTGAAAACCACATGATATTGTAAGGGTAGGTATCAAGCCTTGTGGTGTTAAAAACTACTTTCTGAAGAAATGCCTGGGAGCTGAACTATGAATAGTGAGACGGAGTGTATATGGACAGGGTAACTTAGATGGTAGAGACAAACATTTGATTAGATCTTGGTGCTTTAGAAGCACTAAAAAAAAAAGGCCACCATGGGTGGAAATTTTAGAGTAACAGCCATGAAGGTGTCAGAGACATATTAGTAATTTCTTGAGATCAAGGTTTGTGATCACAGATTATCAAATATATGTATACAATATATTATGTTATATTATAATCTGTCCTTTCTCTGCCTTCATTAACTCTATGACTTGGAGTTCATTTTTAGTTTATTTATAATTCAGTTTTCTCACAAGAACCTATGCCTTAGCCGGGCGATGGTGGCGCACGCCTTTAATCCCAGCACTCGGGAGGCAGAGGCAGGCGGATCTCTGTGAGTTCGAGACCAGCCTGATCTACAGAGCTAGTTCCAGGACAGGCTCGAAAAACCAAAAAAGAAAAAGAAAAAGAACCTATGCCTTTTGGTATTGAGAAAATAAAATGAGTAGGTATAACTTTATGAGCGCTTCATAAAGTATAGTTCTCACCTGAGGATATTGTTAAAGATTCCTCTTCTGCTTCAGAAATCCAGCATGAGCTAAGATCACATGTTTAGCAAGCTCACAAAAGATGCTAAGTGTTTCCCTTTTAAGAAGCACGCTCTGAGAAGAAAGGGCAGAGGCTACTTCCTGAGGACCGTCCTGGGTCCAGCACAAATTCCTAACAAGTGCCATCTTATCCTGAAGACCTGTAGAACTTGCTCCATGGCTTTCTCGAGAAGCAATCACCAAAAGAAACAGCCCCTCTGAGTCCATGTCTAGACATTTACAGCACCTCTCCCTAGCTGTAGTCCTCACCATTGCCCTACTAAGAGAAGTGGGATAGAGCTCTTGAGCCTTTCACACTGCCCATCTGGAGCTCCCCACAAGCCCATCGTTCTGAATGTGACCTTTGCCTGAGGGTAAGAAAGATAAAAAAGGGTACCGTCATACTTGAGACTCTATGTGCACCTAGGTCTGAAAATTCCTTGAGGTTTTGATTTTCATGACTGTCTCAACAAAGCTAGCCTTAACTGCCCTGCCTATTCCTGTCTCCTGCAAGATTATGGCTCTCTGCACCAGCATGACTTACTTTCCATTCTCATTCTCTCTCTCTCTCTCTCTCTCTCTCTCTCTCTCTCTCTCTCCATATATATATATATATATATATATATATATGATTTTCGTTCAGTAAGCAAGTTGTTTTCATTCTCTCTTCTTTCAATCCACCTGAAGAGCTGCTGTATTTATTCATACATGTGACTCTTACCACACGTGTGTCACTTACTGTATATGTGACTCTTACCGTGTAACTCTTACTGTATGTGTGACTCTTACCGTACACGTGACTCCATTCTACCATGAACCGAAACTCAGGGACCCAGCCTTGTATGGTTAACTCTTCTGCCTGCCTCCTCACACCTATTTATTTATATACGCATCAATAACTAATGATCTGATGGCAATGATCACATACGATGAGCCAACAACATTAACATCACTTGGGAATCTGCTACAAATCCAGATCTGAAGACCTCGTTCTGATTTTGGTGAAACTCTGGCCCTAGACCTCAGCGAGTCCTAAAACTGCCTGAACCACGAATCTAGAGATTGAAGTATTGTCTGAGTATAGGGGACATTTAAAACACTTTTTAAATATTCTGTACATACTCTTGAGATAATGAGCAGCCAGGGCATTGTGATCTTGAAAATCTCTAGTATCTATCATAGAGTACCAAGGTTGGGGACCAATGTCATCTTCTCTGTCTTCCTCTTCATAATCATGGTCTCCACCATTGGCCTTCATTTCCTTTTGCCTACTGTATTTCTGTCTCTGCTTTTGCATCAATAACTTCTCAGACAAACTATCCTGCAAACCATGGTTATATGTCTCTCCCAAATGTGTTTTCCTTTAAGCAACCCACACAGAAACTGATGTTATTAAAGTCGTGCCTCTCAGCCACGACTACCGAGAACTTGTACTAAAATCTTCAACCTTACTTGTAGTATCGACCACATTGACTCATCGGCAGCGTAAAAGCAAAGTCAGCTAATGTTTCTGCTTTCTTACTTCACTCTGATGCTTTCTTTTGTTTGGACTATCTTTCACAGTGTCAAAATTACATGGCTCTGAAATGACAAGCCCCCAAGCCATTCTCCCCTGCTCCTGTGGAACATCACTAAGATATTTCGATACATACATAAAACACTTTCATGTACTTTAGGGAATTGTCATCTCTGTCTAATTTGCATTTTTGGTTTAAAGTGATTTTGTATGTGCCTAGTGAACTAATAGGGTTAGGAGACCTCTTTAGATAAATTAATTTGCCTGGAAGGATCTAGACAACAAAATGGAAGTTCCTAAGGTAAGCCCTCGGGGAAGGTTATAATAAAATAGGGAAAAGCTCATTCAGGTCAAGCTAATATCCTGCAGCTATGGGTAAGCTCTGAAGAGAGGTACTATCTGAAACTCACTGAAAATGACCTTCATGATGGATTGCAAGATACACAAAGAATAAACAATATAGTTTAATATTTGGTAAAGGAAGGAGTGCTAGAAAGAGAGAGAGTTACTTTGCCATTCATCTATGTGGCTTCAGCTCAGGAGAGACTGTAGAGAGAATTACATGTATAGAACCCTAGAGGGAATTGCCAAAGTTAGCAAACAAAAATATAGGACAATGGATTAAATTTTATATAAAAGATAGTAGGCAGACATGGTAAACACTGCATCTTCTGAATTTACAGAAGTACATTGAAGACTAGGCACCCAGTTGCCAGGACTAACTCTTTCTTCGCCATGTAAAGGTTTGAAGCCCCGGCTATGAAAACAGGAACAGGCCCTGCTTTGTTTTATCTCTTGCATTGCAAGGGAGTAGGAGAGTCTGGAGCTTTCCATTTGTTCTTATGGAAGAGCTGAGTCTAAGCCAAGGAACTGAAATTTTCCCAACCCAGTTCTAATGCTTGCTAATCAGTAACCATCCAGTGCTACGAAGGAATGCACGAAGTCTACTGGAAATGAGTAAAAGATGTTCTAAAACTTTCCCGAGCCAGGCGGTGGTGGCGCACGCCTTTAATCCCAGCACTTGGTAGGCAGAGACAGGCGGATCTCTGGGAGTTCGAGACCAGCCTGGTCTACAAGACAGGACAGGCTCCAAAACCACAGAGAAACCCTGTCTCGAAAAACCAAAAAAAAAAAAAAAAAACTTTCCCGAAATGCACATGTAAACTTCCGAAAGGACCACACTCTTACTCAGGCGGGGAAGTGAGCAAGTGAAATTTAAGCCACTCATAATATGACTCATTTACATATTTTGGTCTCCGGAAACCCTTCCGTTTCTTGTTCTACTTATTCTGAGAGATTCTACTGAGTAAAGATTCCACTTAGCCCAAACACCTCTTATTATTTAATAGAAATATGAAAAGATGAAAATGCTTTAAAAGAAAGGTTGATTAATGGAAAACATGTGATGGGTGTATATATAAATGAAATTTGTAGATGGAAAAAACTCACTACGCTCCACATTTCTAGAAGGATGGGGTACCAATTCTATCACTTTTACTAAAATCAAAGATGTTACATGCTATGAACATCTTTGCAACAATAGTAATGCATCATACTTCATTTAAAATGTGTCTTCCTTTCCTTAGGACTCTAAATGTCTTAAGGGGAGAAGCCATATCTTGCTCCATAATATTAAAGGCCAGTCTTGCATATATAAGAAATATTTCATAAAATGAAGTAAATGTAAATGTGTGTGTGTTTTTTAAAGAGGACTCTCATTGCATGCTTATTTGGGTTGCCTGATAGTCTTTATCATCCTCTTCTAACACCATCCTAACATTCCATGTGCAGCTCTCTTGTGGTACCCATGCCACCTGGCAAAAGTCCAGCTTGTCATTTCTCCCTTCCCATGACTCACCTTCCCGTACCACTAGATGTGTAGAATGATCACAGCACTCAGAGTAAGATAGATAAGGCATAGACTATATAACAGGCCACAAGTACAGGGCACTAGGTAGGACAGAGGAGGTGCCCGTAGGGATAGACACCCTGCTAGAGCTCCCTGAGGACCTGAAAGAAGCTCAAGGTCTGAACTAGTTTAATGACCCCCTTTCATAGATGGTACACCCTCTCTCAGGGAATAGCACATAAAGCCAATATTAGCAACTTGGTACTTGTTTTCAATTTATTCTTTCCAACCATTTTTTTTTTTAATCTTAGGCATTCTTTCTAAGGAAGTGGATTTCTTCTAGGCTGTGAAACTAGACACATTCCTTAAAAAAATGTCAGAGTATCTTTTCCTAAATGATGTTTAATCTTTATACTTAAAACTTGTTTGTTTGTCTTATACAGTGAGTTATCTTACTCACCAGACAATTCCCTGGTAGAATATTTTAGTAATTATAAGCTACAATGTTAAGTGCTATTCAATTCCAAACTTTCCCTGGGTTCAGGACCCTGACTATTTACTGAAGGCATTAAAGTTGTTGGAATTCCTTAGCAAGCTGACAGTGTACCTCAAAGTAGCCACTGCTTTATTAATGTGAATCCTTTGTCTTGGAGATTCAAATAATAATAATAGATAGCCATAATTATTATAATAACAACAATTAATGATTGAATTCTCCTAATTTCTTTTTGTTTGCTTGTTTGGTTGAGTTGGGGTTTTATAGTCAAGCCTTGAACTCATAACAGACTGGAGGATGACCTTGAATTTCTGATCCTCCTGTCTCCATGTGTATGCAGAAACTGTGGGCATGCCGGGCGGTGGTGGCGCACGCCTTTAATCCCAGCACTTGGGAGGCAGAGGCAGGCGGATCTCTGTGAGTTCGAGACCAGCCTGGTCTACAAGAGCTAGTTCCAGGACAGGCTCCAAAACTACAGAGAAACCCTGTCTCGAAAAACCAAAAAAAAAAAAAAAAAAAGAAAGAAACTGTGGGCATGCACCTCCACACCAAGATTCCCAGGTTAGTTTTTAAAATAATAAAGGAAGCAAATAAGAATCAAACAAATTTATGTTCAACTCCATTTTTTAACTTTTGTAATTTTTAAAGCATTTACTTCTTTATCCTTCAACTTTTCTGTATAAAAGTTAATTCTTTATTAATGCCCACCCTGCATCTAATTTCTAGCACTTAGTTTCTTTGTCAGCTTTGACAATTTTATTAATATAAACTTGTAATATCAATGTCACAGGATTATGAGGGAATCAAAGAAAAAGTCATTTACCATCCCCACTCACCAAGTCAATTTTTAAAATTCCACTTCTAACAATAGAATACATAGTTGTTATTATAGGGTAGATAACCTGTCTAATCCTTCTTATTTCCATAGTTTTGTAAGTGTATTCATAAAATCATTTTATCAATTGTACGAAAAGTTCAGTTGATAGAGCTACTATTCATTATAGCACACTTCTGGGGATTTTTTGTTTCTTTAATAGGAATAATGAAGAAAGCAAAATCTTCTGGCTCATTAATAGGGGATTTAAATGGAGAACATCTTTATATGATTTGAAAAGCTGCTTTTGTAAGTGTAACTATTTGTGCACATCAAATATAAATAGAGGTCAATAGAGTTCTGGGTAGCATTTTTCTAGGAAGAACCTTAGATAGCCATTAGGAAGACCTAACTTATTTCTAAACCAACTTCAAATGCTATATATATTTTTAAGGACCACACCCAAGCCTCTCAGAGTACCTCGTGGCTTACGAAACCAAGAACTAGTTTTCACTACCTTGCAGTTGGTGAAACTCAATGGTTCTCCAGAGAAATACTTCAGACGCTTTCTAGTGACCTGATACTCGTGGTCTCTCTTCAGATCCATGAAGTCAGAATCTAGAGGCAAGGAGTTGAGCACTGGTATTTTCACACACTTAAATCACTCTAGTGAACAATTAGATTGGGGAACTTGGGCCCAAAGAAAACTGACGCTTGCCCAGCTCTTTAGCAGACAAATTGAGAGGATAAGAAGCATTAGCAAGGGCCCAGAATTCTGCAGAAACCAAGCTTTATGTTTATCTTGGAGTTCCAAAAGGGGGATGAGTGCCCTGAACTTAGTGGTTCCACTTCCTTCTTGGGTAAGCTGCTGCACAGCATCTGTGTGGCTAATGGAAGTGATTCTGTCCTCTCACCTAATCTGAAACTGACTGAAGAAAATAGAACATTTTAATCAATTCGTTATGCACCAAAGATGCCCTGAATTACTCATCCCTGGGAAAGCATATCATCTGCACATTGAAAGGCATACTTGTTGCTTAGTGGATTTGTGTAGGGAGATTATTTTGCCAACTGTAACTGTTGGCAAATATACACCGTCCTGGTCATATGCACACATGTGATAATTCATGCGAGTTCACATGAAGCAGACCTTTGAGTTTTTATTTAATTGACATTAGCTCCCCAGTTCACCCCAAAATCATCTAAATCACACAAGCCTAAAGTGTCTAGTGTCTGTCACTTGGAAATGAATTCATGAATACTACTCATTGCTAACCTATGCTTTAACTAGCCACATGATAGGAGATAAAGAAATTTTTCTCTCGTGAAAGCTCGACTGGGCTAACTCTTGGCATTTTTAATTGCCACCTTGAGTATGGGACACTTCATTTTAATAATAAGATTTTAAATGGGACCAGGGTGGAGCTCAGTTGGTACCACTCTTGCTTAGTGTGCACTAAGGGCTGGATACAATCCCATCCTGACCGAGCACCACATGAGCAAGTAGGTGTATACCTGTAACCAGAGCACTTGGAAGGTGAGGAGGAGCAGAAGTTCAAAGTCATCCTATTTACATAACAAGGTCCAGGCTAGCAGGGACTATATGAGATCCTGTTTCAAAAGAAGAAAAAAAGAAAATGAAGTGCTACCAATTTCTATTTAAACAGGAATGAGGAGAAAATGTCTAGCCAAGTTGCACATTTTCCTTTTTCTCTTCACCTGTGAAAATCATCATGCAATCTTTATTCGGTGCATTTACTACTTTAGATGAGTAGCTAACACATACAGGTGCCCTGTCTTCACCAGGAGCTGATGGCTGCACATCAGCCCATCTTACAACAGCTTTTACAGGATGTCGAATTAAAGAAAATGCAAACTCATTAAACTGCAACGAATATTTAAGGTAGTTCAGCTACATAGGAGCATATAATCTAGGCGTTTACCTTGGGTCACAAGAAAGCCTCTCCATTCTTTTACCAGGGGCTCACAAGCCACACACTTGCACTCTTATTATTTTTTAGAAAAACAGCTCCAAATCACTTAAAGCAAGGGATGAAGGGATGGTTAGTTGGCCAAGATGAGCGATGTAGTGTTCACCACAAGTTGTTGACGATTGCCGCCTTCATGTTAAATACTTTATTTTTGGCAAAATCACTTAATGAACCTGATTCCATGGCCAAATTATATTTCCCAGAACCACATAAAAAGTGAAATTATCTCCTCTTCTGTGAACTAATTTCAAAATGTTAAGTAGTTGTGATTGCATTGAAGAAACAACATCTGCATCCTTGCATTTAAATATAGATCCACGATGCTTTACCTAGGAAACTTTGAAACATGTAGAAGTCCCCCCACTGACTATGTGATATCTTTCGTGAAGGATGTTAGTCCTCATATTTATTTAAAACAAGGTATTTCTAGTCATTCTTTCTATGGTAGGAAAAAACCCTATTTCTTTCCCTTGCATGTCACATGGTTTGGTGATATTCATCCTATAACCCCTCCCCACATTGTTCCACCTCCATATCATTAATAAGCACATTTTATTTTGGTATCTTTTTTTCTAAACTCTACATATGAGAGAAAGCATGTGATGCTTCTCTTTGGGAGTTTGGCTTCCATCATGAGACAACAATTGCTGGAACAATCTATTTCCTGTAAAGAATGTGGTTCTTTCTTGAACCATCCTCTACTAGGGATGTTGAAAATGTAGAATTATATTTCCTCATCATTCCCTTCACTGCCTAGGTAGTCTGTTGCACATGGACTCAGTGTTAGTATCTTGCACCTGCTTTCAGCACTTCATGTATAAAGACTTAAGTGGGGCACGGTGATGCTAAGACTTAGCCACATGTGGTATGTTGTCATTCCAGAGATTGGGGCATTTTCCCTACTCTGGCCTTTCTTGTCAGTACATTTACTTCAGTGAATAGCTTTTGTAATGAGCTATATATTCTATACTTACACCATTAGACATTCTGCATTAGGTGCTAATAGTCAAAAGTTAGAGGCTTTTGCCAGAAATACCCCATCTAGTCAAAAGGAAAACATGTTAGTGGGAGTTTAGAAACTCAGCCCCGTTGTTCCAGTGTTAGAGGTTAATCCAGAATGATCCAGAACACTGAGGAACACAGAGCAGATGCAGCTTCAGTTTCGGCTTCCTCAAGAGCTTTATAATCAAATTGGTTTTTGTAAAAGGGTAGAAAATGTCTTCCAAAGAGGCTTATTTCCATTGGTAATGAATGTTTTCCTTTCAAAACGTATTAATTAAAATTGAGGTCAGTGGAAATCTATTCTGTATAAGCAGGGAAATATTTTGCTGTGATCAGTTTCTCTGAAGGTTATGAAGTCAGCATAAAAATCCCAATAATTTTATAGATAGAAAAATGAATAGCAAACAGAAATTTATTATGGGTACAGACCAAGAAACATCAAGATGAAAAATGCAAAGGTTATTAATCATCCACAGGACCTGGCGAGGAGATTGTTTCAGAGTGGAACATTCCATGATTCCCCCGCAAAATCATCCAGCCTTTGGCTCTCCCCATAGTATGTGATGACTGCTGAAATCGCCATGACGTCATTTAATTAGAGAAGCTGAAGCATGTATGTAAGATGTCTTCTGTAAATTGTGATGTGTTCATGGTGGAAACAGAGAAGCTATGAAGCCTCAAGTCGGTGCTTTCTAAAAAAGGAGAGAGCGTAAAAAAATTAATTTCAGCTTGTTTTATGTAATATCTGGTTTCAAAAACATTTCTTAATGTCCACTTGACTGGCAAATCATCACTTTACCCCCACTCAGCAAATGAATAGTTTTTACACTTTTAATAAATGGTCACGCTGAATTTTTTAAATCAGAATGAGTAAAAAATTTCTACAAAAAAAAACCCCACATTTTATCAACTGCAAGGTTTTGTGATGTATTTTTCAGAGAATCCATGCTTATAAATCTTAAGTCTCTGAGCCTCTGTGTTAAGAAATATACTGTAGACAAGTGCAGATTTTCATATGGATTCTTTGATGCAACGTTGCGAGTACATTAAATAGTCAATCATCACAGGTGGGAAACATTCTACTTGACTGTCACATGATTCTTTTTTTTTTACATGTCTCAGTAATTTACTTCTCTGATTACTAATATTTACTTATTTCCTTTAAGATCAACACAGTAAAACTATGGACAGTGAAATCTCTTTCATTAAATATTTTAAAGGTAGAAATATTCATCAAGTCATGTGTGATGCAGACCCACGGAATTAGCTTTACTGTGCAATAGCTGTGTGTGCTCATAGGGACCAAGAATTACTCCCTGTCAGTTGTATCAGGCCTGGCTCTAGATAAGCACACATGAACCAACTTAGTTGTCTCTCAGCTCCATAAAAACAATGGTTTTTAACAATGGGAAACTGAGGCACAGAGAGTTACATAATTTGTCAAAGCCCATCCAAAGTGGATGGAGCCAGCAATTTATTTACTTTTCTCATTACTTCCCATGGGCTACCACATGGGTCTCTCAGTTTTACTTTGGATGACTCATACTGTTTCTAGCTATTGCTAATGGCTTTCGTAGGAAGCTCACATTAGAAGTTGAAAAGTATTCACCAGATCATCAAATTTTCCCACCCCAAGAACTAATAAAACTATGTTCCCTATAGCCTTTTTTTCCAAAAGTAATTTAGTCAGCTTTATTAAGTGAAATTTATGTGCACCCCATTTAATTGATCGGATTCCTGCCACTTTGCTTGGAATACTCATCTACAGAACTCATAATCCTGACTAATACCACGGCACTTCACTATTATAAAACCATTTCTCTTTATTATGATGTTTTATTGTTCCTTTTATCCATGAATGATATAGAATGACCTTAAATAATTCTTCTTCTTCTAATAAGTCATGCTGACTTCTCATTTTATGAAGGCCAGAGAGTCTACTGTGGCTTTGTAGTATATAAACCGTTGTAAAGAAGAACATACTTGTAGCTGTGCAGACACACCTTTCTGACACTCATTGAAATGGCTATCTAAAGTCCCCTAATGTGCAGGTGTCAATCATATTTGAAAACATGGCAATTAAACATTTATGGAGCCCTTCTTTTGTGCAAGGCAATAATGACTTGTGTATTTCCAAACCAATATGAAGTAGTAACCCAGCCAGCAAGGACTTCACAAGTTAACTGTCACACAGATGCAGTGAGTCTACAATGCAATAGATGCTCCATAAGGGATGTAGACACTGCTGTCCTACCTATGGTATCTTCTACTGCAGAGAGGTTAGAGGATAAGGAATCATTTTACTGTCAATTAAGACTTTTAGGATGAAGGGAGTTGGAGCTGGTTCTAAAACAAGACATTGGACTCGAGACAGAAAAATACAAGGAAAGCATTTGTGGTGGTGGGAGAAGCAATCTTTCTAGCATTCTTACATGGGTGGTAAAGCAGCTCTTTTATCTTCAGTAGACAAACAAAGGAGGTTGGTTTTACTTTTGTGAGATTATGTTGGGTGAACGAAGGAGCCTCAGAAAACCTTCAACTAGTTGTTTGTGTTAAGATCCTCAAGTATGCCTTGATTTAAGTGAACTCTAAATTGTGTGAGCTCTTTATTCAGACCAGGGTTTCTTAACCTTTATTGATCCTTGGAACTGGAAAGTCTTCCTTTGAAGGAGATCCAGCAGGGTCCCTGCCTCTGCCCATCTGACGCTGGTAGTGTTTCCTTCCTGCCCCGATTGAGGACAGGCAAAAACAAACCTGAAGATGTTGCCAGTGTTCTCTGAGGTATGAAATCACCCCCTGCAGAGCCTCTCTATTCTCATCCGGTGAACCCTCAGGAAATCCATTCCCTCAGATCTCTGTCCTTCCGTAATACAGACCTCGGGAAAGAATTTCTGGTCCCTAACCCAATTCTCGCATTTTGCCTGTGTCATCTCAGAGGGTATATGCCTGCCATGTCAAGATGATTTAGTCTACTTGGCAGGAGGCCAGACACCAATCTCTGCAGAATTTCTAGGACATCCAGTGAAAGCCACTGAGAAATACTCACAAATAACCTCTTTTCCCCCTGGAGAAAACCTCTCTAGGCTTGTTCACTTGTCAACATTGTACTCCTGTTTAGATTGAAAAGCCATTTCAATTGTAAATCCTGCTGGTGGGGGAAGCTCGGCACTGGGAAGACAGCACAGCTGGTGCTTCCTGGATGGTAAATGATTCATCCTCCTTATCTCGGAGAGTCAGAAAGGGCTAGTTGGGGTGCTAAATCCTCAAGGTAACATTGCAAACCTAGTCACCAGCACCTCAGTAAGGAGGAAAAGGCATACTAATAAATCACAGAGGCCTTCCTCCTCAGACTTGGAAGCCCTAAAAAAAAATGCTATTTACTAAGTTGATTTTCCCCAATTTAGTAATGGGCAAATTAGGTTATCCTGGGCTAGTCTCCTAAAACCCAGCTAAACAGAAGTGATCCTATATACACATTTTAGACGTCAGAATTGTGTCCCTCATATATATAGTTCGTTTTTCAAATGAAATATTTTGACTTCTCTAAAAAAATACTTTTCCTCGGGAACCAAAAGGTGAGCCTGGGATCCGGAGCCATCTGTCCCGGTGCAGTCTGGGAAACACGGCATTTGATTGGCTGCTTGTCACAGGTACTTTTTTCTTGGAGTTTCTGTTTTTACATTTGGCTTTATATTGTACAATTTATTTTAATTCAGATTATCTTTCTGTATGTTTTAAGTTTATCCTGGGTTTCACGCTATTCTGAAATCTCCTCAGCTTCTCTGGCAGCCTGTCTTGGACGTTCATTATCAGGCTTTTAGTTAACTAGTAATTGTAGGATATCTGTGTGACCCTTTGAGAAGAGATTCTTCTGCTCTTACCAAAATGCCCATTTTTCCATAATAATGAGATACAGCTGCAAATGACAGGGCCTGTCTGTGCATTAATATATATGTATGCCCTCTCTTAGTCTCTATAGGCTGCTGTGAGGTCATCAGTAGAGAAAGTGATTTAAACAAGCAACATTTATATCTCATAGTTCTGGACATTGACCATTCCAAGGTCAGTGTAGCTTCCCATCCATGAGGATCCACTTCTTTGTCAGTGGACTACTCTTTCTCTGTGTATGTCCTCACACAGTGGACGGGGTGAGGGTGCACCACCCACCTTGTGACCTAATCAACTCTCAAAGACCCATCTCAAAGACAAACATACATGAATATTAGAATTTCAACATACTCTTCCGGGGAGAGCAAAACTTTCAGCCTGCTCTCTGTTGTCTAAGCAAGGACCATTGGCTGTGTGTTGCAAATGAGAATGTTTTTATATGTAAACTTAGGGAACATGCATGTTTTATGCTAGCCTATTTTAACAGGCGATATCATATAATACAAAATCAAAGCAAACATTTCCATTGGCCAGGCTTTTCAATGTTTGTTTAGCTCTCCTGAGAGTAAATGTAGAGAAAAGTAAAAGAATTCTACACACAGGCAAGGCAATCTGTTATGGAGGTATTTCAAGCTTCTCAGTGATTATTAGGTTTACATCTAGGGAGGTTCCCTGACCCCCAGATCGTCTATATGGATACATCTACAAAAACTTAAATTCTCAACTGAAAACTGTTTGTACAACTGTAGTCTATCAGAAAAATAAATAAATATGCAAACACACACTGTAGTCCTTAGAGTAGGTCAGAAGGAAGAGGGAACATTCTAGCAAACAAAATCTTCCATTTCAGTTCAGTTGTTAAACTCTTTCTTCCATTAGAAGAACAAGAAGGGAAAGCATCCTGGTTATGAGACCCGTGAGCCCTGCAGCTCAAAATGCAGGCTCTGGTAATGAATCCCCGGCACTGCAAGCAATATCCAGCTTATGGTAGTGGTGTTCAGGGGCTTTATGAACACACACACGATTCTCTCCTTTAGATGGTAGTGATGACATGAGAAAGAGCAAAGTCTTAAACGCACAGTTGCCTTTAGTATTACCCCACAGAAGAATATTTAATCCAAATGACTTTCCATTTTATTGTGCTTCCTCTGCAAACATATTTGAATTTTATTTCATTTGAAAAGTTGACAAGCTGTATCATAAACCAGATATTGTCTTGCATATATTACAAGTAACAAAAAAGTTATAGGGGCCTTCAAATGACAGAACAATTGAGAAATATATGATAAAGATAAATTTAGAAATACACAATGGAACTAAATTAGAAATTTCTGGAGAAGGCCGAAATAAATGTCTGTAGAGAAAATGTAGTCTGTACAGTAAAACATGGAAATACTTAGCATTATAGCTAATAAAAAAAAGTTAAAAGAATCAACACATCCTATTAATTATATGTTTGATTGATTTCAAGTGAAATCAAGAGCTGGGAACATAGCAGTTTAATATCTGTCAGAATCCCATTCAAAGGAGAATAGAAGCATAGTTCCAATTTTGTAGAAAAGAGGCTTCCAAACAAGGCTCTTCTTACCTTCAGTTAATTTATTCTATAAAGAGCTGGATAAATGGCTCAGAGATTTAGAGCACTGACTCTTTTTGCAGAAGACCCTCCTTCAATTCCCAGAACCCACAGGGATGCTCACAACTGTCTGTATCTCCAGTTACAGGGAGTCCAACACCTTCTTCTGGCCTTCATGAGCACCGCACATACAGGGTACTTAGGCATGTATGCATGCAGGTGAAACACTCTCACACATGACATAAAATTTAGAAATAATTAAAAGCTATTCTGTAAAGAATCAGCTCCCAGAGAAATGAATGGGGAATTAGGTTGTAAAACCAGGTAATGTCTGGAAGTCAGTGACTCAAGAATACAAACTGAGAAGTGCCTCATTTGAAAGCAAAGATATATTAAAACAACTAAGTTCGTTCAAAGAAGGTCAGTTTTAGGATTTTGTTCTGATTTATGTTTTCTGAATACATATTTGTTTCCTAAAACTATTTTATTTGGGAAATTGATGACGTAAGTGTTGGAGGAGGGTTTGTTTTGTTGATTCCCAGCCACTCAGCTAGCTTAGCCCAGAAATAATCATACAGAAACTATATTAATTAAAACACTGCTTGGCCCATTAGCTCTAGCTTTTTATTGGCTAACTCTTACATATTAATTTAACCCATCTCCATTAATCTGTGTATTACCAAGTAGCAGTGGCTTACAAACAAAATTTCGGCATGTCTTACTCTGGCAGCAGCTCCATGGCATCTCTCCTTCAGTCTTTCTTCTCCCAGCATTCAATCTAGTTTTCCCCACCTACCTAAATTCTGCTCTATCAACAGGCCAAAGCAGTTTCTTTATTCATTAACTAGCAAAAGCAACACATAGACAGAAGTATCTCCCACACCAACTTAAGTCTCCATGTTTTTATTTTCAATGATTTTTTAAATGTTTACTTAAACAAATTGTGACTTTATAAGTCATAAGTCAACCAGAACATGTAAACCATCAAGGATATAGCTTTTTGCTTTTTTTTTTTAAACAAAGTTCTACTATGTAGTCCTGGATTTACTGGGATTCATTCACCACTGTGCCCAACTCTATAGCAAACATCATGATATAAACTTTAAACATCTTAACATATTTAGACATTCATTCGACATACGTTGCAGTGATAATCTCCTTTTGACCATAACCTATTACAGACCCTTTCTCAATGAGGTTTCAATTGCTGTGATAAATATCAGGGCCAAAATTAATTTAGGGACCAAAAGATTTGTAATTTTTTTGGAGTCTGTCATGAAGGGAAGTCAGGGCAGTAAGAAACTCAAGGAGAAACCTGGAGTCAGGAGCCAGAGAAAAGACCATAAAAGAATGCTGCTTACTGACTTGAACTCCATAACGTGCTCAACCTACTTTCCTATGAAGCCAGCAGCACAATCCCTACTCATAGTGTGCTGGCCCCTCCTATATCATTATTAATTAAATTAATTCCCCCATTGTACCCCCCTGGAAGCAATCTGGTGAGTATATTCTCTTCGGTTAGGATCCCTCTTTCCAGGTGACTCTAACTCATATTAACAAAACTCTTAACCACCACAAGCCCTAAAGGAAATGAAGATGCATTTGATCCAACACTACTCTTTAAGCTTCACTAGTTAATGGGTAAAATTCTCATCTATGGAATCACACAGACCAAAAGATTGCATTATGAACTTGTGGTGGTGGATGCAAGACCTGGAAGCTAAATACATCCATCAACGGTGTATCCCCAGTGACCTACTAATACAAACCTGATGATGCTTTCAAACTATTACAGCTTAAACATTTTAGATGTGGTCATTTCTTCTGAACTAGAAAAAAGAGTGGACTTGTACTGTAGTGAGGAATCAGGCCTAAGGAAAATTTTCTAATGCCAGAGGTTGTTAGTATAATTCATCTTCCAAAAAAAGATATTTTTAGAGATATGGCATGTAGCTGTCTCCTCTGTATGATTTGGATGCAGAGCTGATGGGAGCCAGTGGGTGAAATCTTTAGAATCCTCCTCTTCTCACATAATGGATGAAGAAGGGATGGAACGCAGAGTTGACAACTCATAATAAAGGATGGGTGTAACAGCAGGTCAAGGGAAACTCGGCTGTATGTCTATAAGGAATGCTGAGTATCCTGTAATGTGGGGAGTTGGGTAGCTTTTTAAAGGTTTAATATGGGAACATGGAGATGACTTTTTCCAGAAGCTGTGCTTAAAACCACAATTTCTTATTCTTACAACACTGTTGCGTTGACGGCCAATGATACTTTAGCTAACAAGACGTGATTTGCGAGGATTTTGGAATCCTCGCTTACCATTTGGAAGGCATCACAAAGTACATTTGGAGACTTGAACCTTAGTATTGTATAGGCCATTCATTTCAGTAGAGGACATTTTTAAGCACAATGAAAATAGGGGTTGATAAAACTGAGGCACATGGGTTTTACTTTTGCATGCTATTCATCAGCTATCAGTAGACTCTCAGGAAAAGGCAAAGGAATCAAAGCAAATAATCATGGCTGTCTCCCATTAAGACTTTAGTTTTTTAATGGGGGGGGGTGCTAGTTTTATTTTTGGCTGTAATTTGTTGAACTTGCTTTATATTTTTAAAGGAAAAAATAAGTATTGCTTTCAAAATGTTGAGTGATTTCTTTTTTAAGAAGCATAACTTTTCTATGAATTCCAATGGATAATTCTTAAATACTTTTATAAGGTGTCATATATCGCCTGTCACAAATCAGGTTTCTGTGTCTATCTAGGTTTCCCTCCTATCTTTATAATGCACATTCTATAGCTAAACTTTAATAAGAACAAAACCTGCATAGAGCTGTTGGGTAAGCCATGGGCTTATCCCTGGTAGAGACTTATTCTCCCATAGCAGTTATATAGTTAATGATACTAATCAAAGAAAAAGAGGCTACCAATAGAAGGGAGCTGGAGGGAGGAAAGAAAATTAGGAAGGTAATGTAATAATATCTTATTTTAACATGTAAAGAAAATTAGTTTTAAAAGAAATGCCCTATCTATAGAAAATATTTGACGAATGCAGGCTATTATTCCAAATTCTTGTGTCCAGTTGAGAAGTTATTTGTGAACTGCAAAAGGATGAGTATGAAGAGAAACATTACAGAATGACATGAAAATACCTTCATGGGGATGTGTTGTGTTAAAATTTGGGGGCAGAAAAAAATATCATTTTGATGTAGATGGGTCTTCTTTCTATATGTTGCTTTCATTGGTTAATAAAGAAAACTGCTTGGCCTGATAGGTCAGAACATAGGTAGGCGGGGAAAACAGAACAGAATGCTGGGAGAAAGAAGGCAGTGAGGCAGACGCCATGATTCTTCGACCCGAGACGGATGTAGGCTAGAATCTTTCTCAGTAAGCCACCACCTCTTGGTGCTACACAGATTATTAGAAATGGGTTAATCAAGATGTGAGAATTAGCCAATAAGAAGCTAGAACTAATGGGCCAGACAGTTTTTAAATGAATACAATTTGTATGTAATTATTTTGGGTAAAGCTAGCCAGTGACCGGGAGCCAGGTGGTGGTAAATGGCCTCCTGCTCCTTCTACATCATTTTTTTCTTATTTATATTAAAAATACTTCTATCTTGAAATTGCCATGTTGGAAAGAGGTCACTTGTTGGTTTCCGGCAGCTCAGTAGCTCAGACCCGAAATAATCACACAGAAATCATATTATTTAAATCACTGTTTGGCCCATTAGCTCTAACTTCTGATTTGCTAATGATACATCTTAATTTAACCCATATTCACTAATCAGTGCATCACCAAGAGGTCATGGCCTACCAGCAAAGTTTCGGCACATCTATCTCCTTTGGCAGCTCCATTGCTTCTCTCTGACTCTGCCTCCTTTCTCCCAGCATGCTGTTTAGTTTTTCCTACCTACTTAAGTTGTGCCCTATCAACAGGCCAAGGCAGTTTCTTTATTCATTAATGGTAATCACAGCATACAGAGGAAAATCCCTCATCCTTGCTTAGAGATACAAGCACAGAAACTAAAATATTAATGAAACTACGTAAAATATCAGCATTCAGCTACCAAGAGGAATGGTCCCTATAATAAGACTTTTGCTGGGCCCTGTAAAACAAAGCCAGGAAAAACAAGGATCCCACTCTATTCCTTTCTCCTGTACTCCCCTCCACAAATCTCTGCAGCTTTACATCAGGCATCCCATATGTTGGATCCAATTTTACTGTAGATTTTGGATCAAAGGTGTTTCTACCTCTGGTTTAAGTGGCACATCTTCTTTGGATCCTCTGGAACCCTATGTAACAGCCACAGTCCATATAAGCTTCATTTCCACCCACCTGCTACCAGAAGACAGACAGCCTCAACTTTATAAATAGTTGGCATCTGGAAACATGTTTTCATTTATGAATATTGTTATGAGCTTAGCACCTATTTTGGGGTGACATTTTGTAGAGTCACTGTACATAGACCAGCAATCACAAGCATTTGAGTTGAGAGTGATGATATTTTTAGGTTTGAGATTCTATCAATGTCTTGGTGTTCAGATGATTACCTTGTAGTAAACCTGTAGTGTATGCTCCTCCACTAATGGCATCAACTAAGACTAAGGAAATGCAGTCAGGGAACGTGTGCATGAGGGGTCACTTGAGAATGAAATGAGTAAGAAAGTAGAGTCTTAATGTTCTGAGTCAGGTTCTTTCTATTATGAAGTAAAAATGCCATTTCTCATTATAAAAGTGAATAATTAAATACTTTTATGAAGAATGAGTAATGTTTATCAAATGAGTTTGTCTCTCAGTTGGCATTAAGACACTGCTAATACTGTAGGCATAAAAAAGAACAGTTCACACAGGAAATTAGAATTTTGGCATAAGTACTATGAAAATTTATAAAATAACTATAGGAAAAGTTTTGAAGGGCCTTTGTGTGTTCATCTGTGTTAAAGCATCATTCCATACCTTCCTAACAGTGAATATCTTTAATATGCTTATCTCTCTTGATCTTTTCTAGTAAGACTGTGCTTCTCTAACCACACTCTTGAGTTTGTTTCCCTATAATATTAACTAAACCACTGTCTTAGGGTTTATACAGCTGTGATAAAAACAAATGACCTGGGGAAGGGAGGGTTTGCTTTATCTTATAGCTTGCAGTCCATCGTCTAGGGATGTGAACACAGGAACCCAAGACAGAAACCTGGATGCAGAAATTGGAGCGGAAGCCAGGAAGGGATGCTGCTTACTGGCTTGTTCCTTCATGGGTTGCCCAGCATCCTTTCTTACAGCACCAGGACAACTAGCCCAGGGGTGGCACCCACACAGTGATCTTGGATCTCCCATTTAAATTACCAATTAAGAAAAGTTACAAAAGGCTTACCAAGCTGGCACAGGCATTTTCCCAGTCAAACTTCCATCATCTGCAATGGCTCTAGCTTGTGTCAGGTTGACATAAAACTAGCCAGCACGGCTACTATTACTTTCTGTCCCACACATGGTAGAAAATCAGTATATGTGCTTGGCATGTCTCGTAAGGAGCTAGACCCATGACCATTGGCATGCATCATTCTAGTCTTCTGTGTGGCTCTATTTATTTCTAGCTACTGTTTTATGGTAACAAGCAAGCCAATGAGAAAAGTCAGTCATCTGATTGAAGTGCTGGGTTTTCTTGTCAGTTGTTTCTAATTAAGCACTTTGCTGACTGATACATTTACTACATTCCCTGGATGTCAGATATCTTCCTAAGGCTTTGAGTTACGCAAGACCTGGAAAACACAGAATATATTTGCAGGGTAGAAGGAGGAATCTGCAGAGCAGTGTTAGGACACGATGTCTCCAAGATCAGCCCAGCACATAACCTCCAGAAAAACAAACTGGGTCAGAGAATTGGTCAGAACGGGGCAACAGCAGTGAACATTCCAGTCCCTTTCTCTGTCCAGAGTGCTGAGCTGAATTTCTGCAGCACCTCTCAGCATGTCTAATGGACTCAACTTAACAGAGAGTTGCAGGGCAGAGGTGTCTTTCTCCAACTAGGGGTGAATTTTACATTTATGTTCATTTTGCATGGAGGCACACTGGACTATTCCTTGTTCTGTCATACTGCACTATATTGCAGTGGTGTCACTTTACTGATTGAATAACAATGAAGTCAGGAGTTGTTTCTTAAATGGCACAAAGGCGAGACTAAAACACAAAACCTACTCTATGTTTATGGACGTCGCCCTTATACACACTTCATGGTGGAGGTGTAACAGAGTCATTTTTTCCTGCCATGTAGAAATCCACAATTTGGAGGTCAGGACACGGATTCCAACTCAAATTCAGATATCTTTTCTAGATACATTATGAGACTAAGAAAAAGCACAAGTACAACCTTCTCATTAGAAATGACTTTTTCCCCCACTATTGAATCATAGACGTTTAGTATGGTGATTGAAAACAGCCAGGGACATTTTTGGAAACACAGAGGTAAATTATCTGCAGTCAATAATCTAAGATAAAGCCAGAGATGACAATAAGGTGTTCTCTGAGAGGGCTAAGCTGATATGGATATTTGTGGAGATCTCTTGTGCTTAAATTGGTGCTAGAGAGGTTTTAGCATCTCCCATAGGGTGAGTGTGCAACACGTCCTTTGATAGCCTTGCCACAGTTACTTTATTTAGCTGCCACTTGGTAAGAGGCAGATTTCTAGATGCTGGAAGTTAACTTTCTGGTTTGGCCTAAGAACTACTATCCTCTATTGCTGAGTGAATGTATCAGTCTATTTTCTTGCTGTTGTGACATCTGACACACAGCCACCTCGGGAGAAAGGATGGCTTCCTGTCACTCACAGTTTGAGGGCACACTCCATCACAGTAAATAGAGCATGGCAATGGGAGTTGAGGCAGATGCATCTACAGTCGGAAAGCAGGGAGAGATGTAAGGTGATACTCAGATTGCTTTCTCCATTTTACTCAATCTAGGACCCCGGCCCACCGAACGGTGTTGCTCACCTCTCTGCTCTGTTAAAGTTTTCTGGAAACATACTCATAGACACACTCAAAAGTTTGTTGCCATGGTGATTTTAATTCTAGCCAATTGGCCTGAAAATTAACCCTCACACCACGGGAGATAAATGTGAAGGGAGTAAAAATAAAGCAGGCAGTAATAAAATCGATATACCATTGTGAAAAATTAAGCTTTGAGCTTATTTAGGTACTTCCTGGGTGGATACCAGTCTCCTCTGTATATTCAATCCTATGAATTAGCTTTTCACTAAGTTGAACTGCTGCTGCTCTTTCATAGGAATTGGTTTTAAAATAAAACTTATCTCACCATAATCCATAGAAGCTGGTAATTCATAAGTAAAGACGTTGTCTTTTTTAGGGTTTCTGTTGCTATGTAAAAAAGTAAAAACCACCACAACCAAAACCAACTTGCCAGGGAAGAACTTAGTCAGTTTCACAGTCCATCATTCAGAAAAGTCAAGGCAGAAACTCAAGGCAAGAACCTGGAGGCAGGAACTGATGTAGAGGCCTTAGAGGATCACTCATTAGCATGCTACTCATAACTTGCTCCTCATGACTTACTCAGACGACTCTCTTATAGTACACAGCCTAGGGGTGGCATGGCTCACAGTCAGTTGAGCCCTTCCATACCAATCATTAATCAATAATAATAATAATAATAATAATAATAATAATAATAATAATAAGGCTTCATAGGTCAATCTAGGAGGGGTATTTTCTCACTTGAAATTTTCCCTATTCCAAAATGACTCTAGCTTGTGCAAAGTTGGCATAAAACTAGCAAGCACATGAATTCTGTGTGTATGGATTCTAGTAAAAGCTGATATTTACAATCAATATTGTATATTTTTATATATAACAAGGAAGTAATTTTGCTATTATGTGGTGGTAATAGGGATTGAACCCAGGTCTGGTGCATGATCGATAAGCACTCTTGCACTCAGCCATAACTAATCCCTAAAGGCATGGTTTTAAAGGCATTTCTGAATTCCCTTAAAGTACCTGTTATCTTCACTCATGTGTCAATAAAATGAGACCTTTCTTTTGTTATATGTTGTACAAAGTGGCAGGATGGTCGACCAATCCCAACCTCAGGCTTACAAGTGAGAAGGCTGAATTCTAAACTTGACTGCTTCTGTTATGAAATATATTGCATTATAAAATCCTCTTCATATCGTCCTGAAAATATGAATAAGAATAATACCTATATTGCAGAAATACCAAGGCAATTAAAGGATTTCAACATCTACCAAAGTATCTGGCATACAGAAGACACTTAATAAATTGGTTTTATTTTTGTCGTTCTTACCATTTTATAATATTACTGATAAAATACTCCTTCATAACTAGCTGCTCCTCAAAAATGTAACTTTTATCTATAAGTCCTTATAATTCACTAATTATACAGATAACCAAAGAAAATGCAATTATTTCTTTCTTCCCTTGATTTCGCTGAGATATATCATCCTTAAAGCTGGGTACCACTGAAGGCAAGAGCAAACTGCCTTAACAAAAGTGGAATGCTAGACTATGTTTTTTGCTACTTTATAAAAGAAAAGAATTCTAGGTGGGTAGTTAATAGGACCAGTTATCAAATTTCATGATGGAAGAACTACATCCACTGTAGTTAAAGATGGAGGAATGTAAGCAAAGACGTAAACATGAATGCAAATGAAGAGGATTGACAAACGTTCCTTATAAATCTGTGTAGAAGAGTGGTATGGCATCAGAATTATAAGATGGAATACTTATATCCCTGAAACAAGAATTGGAATCATATCATTAACTTTTTAGCTCATGAAGGTCCTTAACTATCGTCCATACTATATTACTCAAAATGATATGTACTCAGTCTGATGAGATGTTTTGGGTAAG
The DNA here is from genome assembly GCF_950005125.1 of Chionomys nivalis. Classification (NCBI taxonomy): domain Eukaryota; kingdom Metazoa; phylum Chordata; class Mammalia; order Rodentia; family Cricetidae; genus Chionomys; species Chionomys nivalis. The sequence continues at coordinate 15,855,170 of NC_080104.1, read as the reverse complement.
TGTTGTGCAAGCATAAGAATTTGAGTTCTGATCCCAGAACCCATGAAAAACAGAAGCTAGTCATGGCTGTGAACATTCTTGTAATATCATAATATAGGGAGTGGAGGCAGGTGGTCATGGAGAATTGTTAGCTTATTTCCTGTCTAAGGAATAAGGTAGAAACTTACAGAATAGGACACCTGCTGTGCAGCATACACACACACACACACACACAGAGAGAGAGAGAGAGAGAGAGAGAGAGAGAGAGAGAGAGAGAGAGAGAGAGAGAGAGAGAGAGAGAGAGAGAGAGAAAGAGAGAGAGGTGATACCCATAGCCTCAGAATCACCTGTAGTGTATTAGAAATGCAGAATTGAGCCATATCTAAAACTCACAAAACCATAGTCTGCAGTCCTGCAGGACTTGCTGATTATCCTTCAAGAAACAACACCTGACATCATTGTTATTCAATCAGTAAAGTAGTACTACTGCAATATAATGCTCCCTTGAGTGAGAAATATAATTGTAAAATTCCTTTTCTAAATAATTTAAAGACAAAAAGGAAAAACAAGAAACATGCGTGCAAACACCAAGCCCCTACTAAGAGCTCAGCATCCATCCTGCGTTTGTCCTGCCATCCCCTCTCCTCCTCTCTAGTCACATGACAGACTATACCTTTCATGATAACCTTTTTCTTGCTTTCCTCTATGGTTTTTCTCTACTAATATTTGGCTAAATAGTATGATTGCAGTCATGCATTCTTGATCAATTGCATGAATGGGATTCTATGATATGTCACTGGTTCAGCTATGTGTTATTTATTCATGTTGATTTGCTTAGCTATATATAACTGATCCCTCTGCTTTGTTGTGCGCTTTTTCATCAAGTTATAATTTCAAAACCTGATTTTTTTTCTCATGTTTATGAGCCTTTATGTTCTTTGTTCTTTGGATATCTCTCTCTCTCTCTGTGTGTGTGTGTGTGTGTGTGTGTTTGCGTATGTATTTGTGTGTGTATGGTGTATGTGCCTGCATGTCTGTCTATCTGTCTGTCTGTGCCTCTGTCTCTATCTCTTCTAGCTAATTTTCTTATATCATACAACCCAGGACTACTTGTCTGAGCATGGTGTTACTGACAATTCTTCATCAGTTAGCAACCAATACTATGCCCCCAACATGCCTGTAGGCAAATCTGATCAGGACATAAATCGACATTCCTTCTTCCCAGGTGACTCCAGCACATATCAAGTTCATAATAAAAACCAACTAGAACAGTCGGTCAACCAGGTTATGTTCTCATGTGAGGAATGACAGAACTGTCACTGTCCCTAAGAGCCCTTTTCAAATGTGGCTTTAAAAAGATATGCTGGGTGTTCCTCTTTCAAAGGACATCAAAGTAAAAATTATAGCTCGAGTAATATTTTCATTTATGCTTACTTCTCAGTTTAAGTTGTCAACCAAGCCTTCCCTGATATTTCTAAGTCACAACAAAATTGGTCTTTACAGACAGATGAAAGAAATTCATTTTATAACACCGAAATTATACCTGATTATCTCCAAGCACCTGTGGCTTCGTTAATACCACTGTGGATAACTCAGTATCTCCTCAGGTCTCCTGGTCAAGTGTGTGGACAATTAACCCAGGAAAGATGTCTGTAACATCTTTTACCAAGGCTGGTACCACCTTCTGATATATTCTCAGCTTCAGTTCTGCATTCCTCACCGCTCACATTTTGTGTGTGTGCATATGTGCATGGGGTGCATGAATGTGCTTCGAGTGAACGTGCATGTGGAGGTCAGAGGTCAACCTCAGGCATCATTACTAAGGAACTATTCATTTTGATTTTTTGAGACAGGGTCTCTTAGTATCCTAGAGTTTGACAAGTAGGCTGGGGTGGCTGGGCTGTAAACCCCAGAGATCTGCTTGTCTGTACTTTCTCAGGTCTGGAATTATACGGATGTAGCATCATACACATCTTTTAACATGTGTTCTGGGAGTTGAATGGAGGTCCTCGTGCTTGAATGGTAAGAAGCCTACCAACTGAAATACTTTCCAGCCTCACATCTTGTGTGATTGGAAGAGAAAGGAATTAAAAAAAACCTAAAACACAGTTTTCATCTTTAGTTTTGCCTTTGCTTAGGCACCATGAGCAATATTCTTAGTTCAATCCCTGAGATTATGTCATCTCTAACCAAGCAAGGGGAAAAAGCACAAAATAAACCTGAGAAACAAAGAGGGGAAAAAGCACAAAATAAACCTGAGAAACAAAGAGTAATTTTCCATACTTTTAGCACATAGTTGCTTGTTCTAAGTATAACCTTTGAATACTATTTGTATAGACTCACAGTGTTCTTTAAATGTGTTTCAGTCTGTTCTCTGGACTCCCCATTAAGAGTTAAGTTCACCGGAGACGCTGTGGGTCAAAGGTTCTAGAGGTTGTCCTACTTTCTCTCCCTCGGTGAAACTCCTTGTGTTCGCACAACGTGAACAATGTTTTCAAGACACCACCAACCTTTGGCCTTCCATTTTCTGTTATACAGATCCATGACAACATTTTCTTTTTAAACTTCCTAAATTTCCTATTCTGAAAGGTCACAATGCCATGTCTGACTAAGCCCAAGCTTGATCGAAATGAGATTTTTAAAAAGAGGTGATGACAGGACAGACGTCTGTGTACATGTCCTTTATGAAGAAAAGGACCCCTGGCTTCTGGAGTCTGACTAATATTCTGCTGGTCCCCAGCTTTGTTGACTACATATTTTCATGCACCTGCCTGCCCTATTTTTTCTCTTCCTGTGGCACCATCACAATGCCCTGAGAAAAGTAGCTTCGAGACGTAGGGGGTTGTTCTGATTCACAATTGCAGGTTACATTCTACCTTCAGGGAAGACAAGGCAGGAACTTGAGCCAGCTAGTCACATTCATAGCCAAGAGCAGAGAAAGAAATTAACCCATTCACGCCTATTGATCACTTCACTTTCCCTACTCTCCTCTGCTCCTGGACTTAATCCCACATATTATCTATAACTGACTGGATCTTGCCCCTTCAATTAATGTAACCAAGACAATCCCTTCCAGACATGCTCACAGACCAACTGGTCTAGGCCCTCTCTCTGTCAAATGCTCTTTCTAGGCATCAAGTTGACAGTTCCACCTTGTATCAAGTTTACAATTAAAACAATCACACTGCCGCAAACTTCAATATAACTTCTCTGTGGAATCTCTTCCTCCTGTACCTTGTGCTTATTTCATTGGCTTCTCTTGCCATCTCTCCACTCACCTGTGCATTTTTAATGTCTCAGGAACCAAAGCCAATTACTTTGTCATGTTTCTCATATCAACTTTGACTCATTAACATTAAGCTGATATTGCAAGGACTGGAGAAAATTACCCAACAGCTGTGATCCTCAGCCTTGAGTGTACATCTGCTAAAGACACTGCTGAAGGATGGAGAGACAGACTGTTTCAGCGGTGTCCTAACCAGGTAGAGGGACATTCGCATAGTGGTAAACAGGAAGAGCAGAAGGACTGAAATTAATTCTAAATATCGCACAGGAAAATGAGGGTTTACAAATCAAGAGAAAGGATTTCTGGGTAAAAATCACAAAGCAAATCAAGGAGCAAGAGAAAGGATTTCTGGGTAAAAATCACAAAGAAGAAATGTCAGGAGGGCTAACTGAACTGACAAGGTAAGATTCTTAAGAGATGGTGGAGCATGAGGAACCCAGCCAGACATCTAGAATGATCATATGTTTGAGGATAGGATATTCTAGATCAACTAACTTTCGAGAATTCTTAAAAACAGCATGTTAGACATTTGTAAAAATCCTACAACAGTATGCATTAACATAGAAAAAGGGTCAGCTTTCAAACATTGTTCAGAACAGAGGCTAGGATACATACAGTTTTGTTAAGGACAGGATCTTTGTCACCACAAACTCAACTGACAGCTCAATACACCAGTTCTCACTGGATCTCATACCCTGAATTTCTGATTCAGAGAATCAAAAGTCAGTGAATTTCATATCATATTAGGTTCCCAGTTAATATTAAGGCTGTTGGTCCAGAGAACTTTGTTATACAGTGGATAAAATGCAGGGTTAGGTCATGCTAGGGAAGCCTTCTGCACCGAGCTGTATTCTATCCTTACAGGCACCTTCTGAAAACCACTATATTAGAAATATCTACATACTGTGGCATATTAGTTTCCCATTTCACAGTGACCAACCTCATCCTCATAATTTTCTATTATAAATAATAGAGTTTGTACTGTTGGTGTGGATTTGTGTCCTACCGTCATTTAGGCTGAAATTTCTGTAGTGTATTATATGAATGAGGCATGGTGTCTGAATGCATTTTTCTGCAATATGAAGAAATTCTTACTTATCTACCACAGAGATAATGTAGGCAAAGAATATGAAATAAGGTAAAATAACTTACATTTTGTACTTGAAATGCACTGTAGTATGCATGAATCATAGAGCATTGCGATGATGGAGCTAGAATTTGAGAAATTCATTAACTTTTTCTGTGATATATGAATGCAGATTCCTTGTAAGGCCAAAGGGTTCTGGAGGGAGCAGTGGTCTATGATCCCTGCCAAGGAAGCTCACTCTCATAGTCCATCAACCAGAACTTGCTTTTTTACTGGTCAAGACTTTTCATCTCTTAATCATCACTTGAAGAGTGAGGTGGTTAAGAAGTAAGTGTAACCTTTTCATTGATTGCAAAAAGAATTTGTTCTGATAAGGGATGGTGCCTGTGGCAATCATGTCTGGAGGAATGGAGCTGCTGACAGATGTGGAAAAGTCCCGGTGTGGTTCAGGTGTAAATGAACAGAACTGCATCGGAACAGAAAGGCAGTAACCCCGAGAATACCATTCCCCCCACCTCAGCACTCTCTTGGCCATGTATCTGAAATGGATCTGTGTAAGATTTCCAAATTCTGTTTAAATATTAGCACTCAAAATCTACAAGATCCTAAAATATAAATATTATTTTTAATAATTTCCCATCAGTCAGCTTTGTTTTGTAAAAGTATTAGCCAAACTCTTCTCATATAACCTTTGCTTTTCCAAACAAAGGAGAAGTGCGCAATAGTAGTCAATCGTTAATCCTTACATCTACCCTCTTATTCTGATCTCTCATGATGATGTCCCATACCAACTTTGACAACCGCATGTAGCTACCTGGTAATGTCTGTCCTTAGACATCTCTTTATTTACACATCATGATTTAGTTGTAAACCTATATTTATAGTTGGAAACTATATTTATAGTCTTCCATGGTAAAGTAGATATACAAGTTTGTATGAAATAAGTAATACATATACATATATATAATATTATACATATACATATATAATATAGAATTATATATATATGACTGAAATGTCAAATATAATGGAAAATTTTAGTCAGAACTCTAAAATATACCCAAGGTTCCTTTGGCTTTTGGAGTTTCCTTAAATGTTCAGTGACCATGATGCTTCATATATCATGTATGACTTTTCAAAATCTATTTCGTAAATAGCCATTTCCAAAGCTCCTGTGAGCAATCCCGCTCATGGGAAAGATGCGGCATCCACACCAGTCATTCCTGTTCAGTGATATTCTTAACAGTGATTTCTCGGGGACTGTTGTTGTCTGCTTTGTCTTCCTAAGGGAGAGTAGCACCTAATTGTAAAAGTTTCAGGGACAAATAAGAGGTGAGTGCAAAGTTATGGAAATCAGTGCAAAGGGATTTTTGCGAAAAGGCAGAAACCATGCAATTATGACTGACATCATTCCAATTACCAATTTTATATACAAATTTTAAATATCTGGGCCCCACCCATCTGCTGCGAACTTTCATGCTTTTCCGTTATATGTTAGTGTGAGGTGGCATTTCCGCATGTCAATATGTAGACTTTTCAGTAAGTCCTTACATCTTAATACCTATCATCACTGACACACTCTGTGAAGTTCAGGTCTGGGAGCTAGAATGGTTTGTAATCGGAGTCCATAAAACTCACTGTAAGTCCAAAGAAAAAGATGGAGGCCTGTGATACTTGATAAAGAGGCACAGCCAGCACAGTGTTTGTGGAGATATTTGCTGCTGCTGTTGAATGGAGGCAGGCACGCACATAGCTGATCTTAAAAATCAGGGCTGCAAAGATGACCACACGGGATGGAAAGAAGACAGACAACACAGTTTTTTTCCACAGACTCTGTGTTGCCCCAGCTTCCTGAAAGCTCCCCAAACTAAAGGCAACAAATTCTCTGAATGACAGTATTTCAGGCGCACAAGTTCGGGTCAATGGTATTTCTATAATGATGGAAGGAGGTTCTGCAAAGCACCTTCTACAAGATGCTCTGCAGCCATGATGCCGGCAGATTTCACACTTTGAAATTACATATGCTAATTGGAAAGACAATTGATTTCTTTATGTACTCAGAAACTGTCTTTTCTGTTCAGAACAACATATACCATGCAAAGAAAATACTTTTAGCTAATGAGACATACATGTCTCTTTGTTTAATAACTCTTGAGAAGGTTCGTTACAATAGACGATTATAAAACAAAACCACCACTCTTTTATTCTGCCTTTAGGGAGTTTCCAGTAAAGACAGAAAGGAAAACTTTAAAATATCATGTAATAATTAAAAATGTCATAGGAATGATACAGAAAATAGCCTAGTACCAGAGGAAATAGGTTTCTGTCAGCTTAAATTTATTAAAAAGGTTGCTTATTTCTAACTTTTCTTACTTTCGCATACAAGAAATTCTCTGGCAGAAATGCTGGAACTCTCATGCTCATATTGATCCAACTTGAAAATCTGTTTTATTTTCTCCAGCAAATGTATTAAGTTGTCAAATTGTTCTCCACACAATATGCCATTGTTTCATAAACAGGAGCTCTTTGTTTATTAATTTCTCATAGCTTAATTTTACTTCTTTCTATTCAAATTGTTCTCATGTCCATGTTTGGATTTTGGAAGTATTTTCTCCCAACCCAAACAAACATACACACATGTATGCACAGAGAAAGAGACGGGGACAGAGACACTGCCTTTCCTGCTTACGAGCCACCGTAGACTCAAGTGACCTGAATAAGCAGGCTGCCCATTTACAAGTAACTCTCACATATTCCACACCTCATCTTACACCATTTCATTCACCAATAGCCCCATCTTTCCAGATACCTGGTCATGAAACAGGAAATCCGAGCAGTCGCTTCTAACAATTTGCTTTATATTGCACCAAGAAGAATACATGTTCTTTTTTTGGATATTCATTTTCTTTTAACTTTTTTAAAAATATCTAAGATAACTTTTTTCAGAATGTGTCCTTACTATACACTAAGCACAGGATCCTGAGGAGACCTTCCTTCTGCGAAGAGAAGCCCCGTCAAGGACAGAGGAACTTCCTTATAATGAGATGCAAATTTCTCATTAAAAGGCAAATCCTTTTTTCTCAAAAGGCTGTACGGATACTACTTAAACTTGACTGGTGAGAATTCCCTGTTAAGAGTACTGGAAGAATGTTCCAATTAGAGACAATGTAGAGTCCAAGTTACTTTTATTTTAATGAATTAGAAAATGCCAGTGCATTTCCAGCCGAGAGCCAAGAGAAAATTATTCTGAGATAGCTCAGCACATGTCAGCCAACGGGCTGGCACCCATCTCCATTGCCTCTTTGTTTATGGCATGGAATAGTTCACTAATGAGGACTCTCTATGAGACAATACTAATTTGAAAAATTATTTTGTTATGAAATTTCTCAGTGGTATGCTTCTTACTTCTATCAGTTAGAGTCTTCTCTTTATCCCTGGAGAAGCATGTCCTCAGATGCTGATATAACTTAAATTTTTTCTTAACCTGAAGTCAGGTACAATGATGCATACTGGTAATCCCAGGACTCGGGAGGCTGAAGAAAGAGGAGCATAAGTTTGAGGCCATCTGGGCTGCATAATGAGAACTTCTCAGGGATTTAAAAAGAAAACGTTGAGCTTGGGATGTACCACAAGGACATATGTGAGGACCTGGCTTAAATACCGAGCTGTTATAAAAATTCCACAGGATTAACTGTTTGACCTGAATCTCAGCTTACATTTTCATGAACCCACCAGTATTCTCGTAACTCTGGAAATCCTCACTAGTCTCCTTGTTTCCAACATTGTGAGAGGCTTGTTTTTCAGATTACATGGTAGAGTATTTTCCAAGAGTCTCTTTAAAGACAGAGCACTCAAGTCAGAGTTCTTACCAGGGTACCCAGAAGAGAAAACAACAACAAAACACTATCTCTGAAAGTTAGAGTCAAAATGATTGAGAATAGCCAGGCGGTGGTGGTGCACGCCTTTAATCCCAGCACTCGGGAGGCAGAGGCAGGCGGATCTCTGTGAGTTCGAGGCCAGCCTGGTCTAGAAGAGCTAGTTCCGGGACGGGCACCAAAGCTACATAGAAACCCTGTCTCGAAAAACCAAAAAAAAAAAAAAAAATGAGAATAAAGATCATATGAATAAGACTTTATTTTTATGTGGTATGCAATGTTTGGAATAATAACTGAAATTATAAGTAATAAAATGATATCAGCATATATCAAATTTTTATTCACTGAGTAATGACTAATTTCCTGAGCAATAAAAAAGGGACCTTTTTCAACTTTTTCCTTTTCTTTTATGTTCTGGGGATTGCAACTAGGGCTTCATGCTTGCAAAGCTAGGGCTCCATTACTGAGCAACACTTCCATTCCTGTTTTATTCTTCCATCTCGTATTTCACACATTCAGTTAGTCACCATATTCTTTCCATTGGACTTTGTGAGCATCCCTTATAATATATACAGCATATATAACAGATAATACACATATGTATTATATGTCACATATATAAAAGACACACAGCAATGAAATATTTTGTGGAAACAAATATATTAAAATCAAAGTTTGCTGGAAATTATTCTGATAAAATGCATTTCTCTGAATAATCCAGTACAGTGTTCAAATCATGGAGCTCCAAGCACAAGGAGAAACTGATAAGTCCCTCTGATTTTAGCATACTCCATCTTATCTATGAAACTAAGATAGGTATTTTATCTTTTTGAGACATGATCTCACTACACAGTCCCGCACACTGCTGGGATTAAAGGTGTGCACCACCACACCTGACAAAATAGGTATTTTTAAAGGAAAGCGTGAGAGTCTCCTTTATGCCTTGTGTAATATTTAGTTACAGGACCTCCAATAGGGGAACTTTCTTTCTTTCTCTGGTTTTTAATAAATATATTTTTATTAAATTTACTCATTAATTTTACATCCCGAACACAAGTTTCCCCTCCCTCCTCTTACAACTGTAGAGTCAGATCTGTGTTTTCCGTCTTGCTTTCTGGCTTCCAGAACATTGCACAGACTGCAGATACTTCCTCTCTATGGAACCTGTCACACCTTGAAGGCCCATCTGTTCAGCACCTGGAATAAAGCAGATGGTGATGCTGACAGGTAGCTCTGATGCTAAATCCCAAGGGATCCTGGGATCCCTGTCATGGACGAGGGAAACATCCTAACTCTCTGAGTTCAGTTGTATCAGCATTGCCGGGTTTGCTCTGATAATGAGTTATCTTCCATATTTGTGCAGACCCAAGGCCTGGTGGTCACCCAGAGTGACTTGCAGAGGCATTTGAGCTGACTTCTTTAGGTTCCCCTTAAAACTTGTCCTGGAAACTTTCACTGACCTAGAAGCAAACTCTAGGTGGTAGTGAGAGCAAATCTCCAGGCCTGCATCAGGCCTGGTTTTGATCTTTCTCTCCTCACTTTAGCTGAAAATACCCCACATAAAGAACCCTGGAAACATTCTTTATATTGCAAGCTGGGCTGATGGGGGCAGAGTTATTGTCAAGCGTCGTGGTATTTTTAAATTTATTTTTATTAAGATCAGTAAATCACTCAGCCACCCTTAGCTAATTATATAGCAACTGTTGATAAGGTTTCACAAAACACACACACCCAGGATGCCAGCCCCCTTCAAATATCAAACTTGACTCTGATCATGAAGCATATGAGCCCTACAATCCCAATTGCTAACTGAAGAAGGACCAGAGCGTGTGAATGAAATTAGAAAAGCCCAAGTAGTAACACACAACCAAATGAGCATTGCAGCCCAAATTTCTTGAATTTAATTTCCAGTCACATTGCTTGCAGGACAAAGTGGCCACCTTTCCCACTGGAACCAGGTCCTGGGAGCTTATTGTGTACAGTGGATCTTCCTTCTGAAGGATAGGGAAGCAAGCTCGGTGCATTTCCTAGAATTTTATAAAAGAAGACTCGGGAGAATTCTTTATGCTGATGTTTTATGCTTTAAAAAGAACAGCAGTGATTACTGAAAAGAAGTATTGATCATCGGATTATGAGAAATTAAACTCCTAAAACTAAAGACAAATGGAAAGAGGCTATGGAGGTCAAAACAGAGGCTCCAGACCACATGCGTTAGGATGGGGTCCTAACCCTCGGCCACAGGGCAGATCGGTCTGCTAAAACTTGGCCTCGTTGTGATTATAACTTCCATAAGAATTGTTTTCAATCTGATGTAACTGTCTAGCTTAGTATTTCCTCCTACTGCTTAGAAATATAAATAAATCCAGTATTAAAACTTCGGAGTTATCCACCACTATTTGGGGTTACCCATCTGTTGCCACCGGTTGGATTTTTAAGGCTATTATATTTTCTAAGTAAATATGTGGATGCATGATCAAAAGGAAGATGGAATTTGTGAAGATTAATAACTGAAAAGCCTCACAAAGATACAAATTTAAACAAAAAAAAAACTAGGGAATTTTTCTGTGAACTATTCTCATTTAAACAATACAATGATATGAAATTTTGTCTTCTTCACTAAAGTTAGTAAACTGTTATTATAGTTTCTGACCTAGTGCCCAGCTTACAACACACTCAGTTTGATGTAGCCACTTCTCTGCTATATCAGACAAGTGACTATAGATGGAATAAAAACTACTTTTAGTGTTAACCTTTGCAGTTGGTGGCTACTTTTTCATTCCCAGCTGCCTAGACCACGAAATAATCACACAGAAACTATATTATTTAAATCACTGCTTGTCCAGTCACTTAAGCCTATTGCTAGCCAGCTCCAACATCTTTGGTTAACCCATTTCTAGTATTCTATGTTTTACCATAAGGCTCGTGGCCTACTGACAAGTTCCAGCGGCTTGTGTCTTTCCCCTCTGGTGGTTACATGCCGTCTCTTGACTCTGCCTTCTTTCTCCCAGCATTCAGTTTAGTTTTCCGACCTAGCTCTATTCTGCCCTATCACAGGCCAAAGAAGTTTCTTTATTCATTAATCAATAAAAGTAACACATATACAGAAAGACTTCCCACACCAGACCTTAAATAAAAACAACCAGAAAGAGATTTGTTTTATCTCTGAAGAAATAAAAAAGAGTAATTTATTTCTTAAATCTTTAGTGTGTTTTGGTTATTCTTTTGCAATGAAGCAAAATATCATTTTTTAAAAAAGAAAAACACATGTGCTTTGTTTTAGAGTGTTTTTTTAATTCAAATATCTACATGTTTTCATTGTAATGTTTACTTTTCTGAGGCATTGAAGTATTTCTCTTCCAGATAATATTTAAGACTGTTTTCTAAAATATACCTCACCAGCCAAGGAAAGGTTAATACAGTGGCAAAGCTAATCCATTACACTCTCTTTCCCCACGTTGAGAAAAATAATATTTAGCTCCCACATGGAGCTGCATGATAAGAGAATACCTACCACTTTGGCTTATCAAATGGCATTCAATTATTTTCATAATTGAGGCAGAATATCTTGGTCATAGTAAGGATCAACTGTAGGGATCTCATTAGGATGTATATCGCAGACCATAATTTCAAAGCCTGCCTGTCCTCTGGGGGATTACAAAGAAGAAGCAATTCAGTGGTGATAAATTGAACTTAATCAAGTGTTGCATCCTTTAGCTAGCATTTTGCTGACTGAGTTCAATAATGATGCCTCATTGTGAGTTTAAGGTAGTTAACTTTCAGATAGCAGAAGGACAGATTCAAAGGGGAAAATGTCAGAACATGTGGGGGAGAATTCTGAGAGAGTTAAAGAGAAGACAAAAGAGAGGGGGGAAGGAGAAATAAGTGATGAATCAAGAAAGAGATGAGAAGTGCATGATGGAAAGACAATTAAACTTTGAAGTCTGAATTGACTTGGTAAAGACCCGCGACTGGAACCCTTGTTTTATCAGAGGAATAAGGCACAACTAAACTCAATCACCACTTCAGATAAAGGCTGTATTCTTGACTTCACATTCGCTCACACAATCTCTATTTTTTTTTGACCTAATGAAAGGTACAATTCATATTTCCTGTCTCCATTAAATCAGAAATTTAGTGGAGATATATATTAACTATCCAAAAAGGTCTCTTTGAATGTACATTTAATTCAATAAATTTGAAAACAAAGTAAAAACAAAAATTATAAAACTGCATTTTTTAATTTCTAACATTACATCAAGATTACATGAACCAATGTCATATCTCCTAACAGCTTTATTTAATTTCATAATTCCAGATCCTTATCATTATAACAATTAGAGTTCAAAACTATATAAGCCATATTCATTTTTCAAGATGCTTTATGCATAGTAACTGCTCAGAAAGATAACTATGATTGGACCAAATAAAAAAACAGAAAGGGGAACAGAGTCATATGAAGATGTATTGCGAACTCAGTCAATACAGAGGTGACATTGAGAGCAAATTCGTGAGTTTTTTTTTTTGTTGTTGTTGTTGAGAAAATGCTATTTAGCCAAGTGCAAGGTCAGAACAGCTCAGAGACTAAGCATGTTAGGATTTTACCCTTAATAGTGGGAATCTACTGACACTTACCAGTAACTTTAAATAGAATGATTTACTCATTGTACCTCAGTGGGCAAAACTACAGTCCATCATGAAGAAGGCTGAAATGTCCTGATGAGCTCGTTGCTTAGAATTGGGGGAATGCTGGTTCTTGGTCCTCTTATCTCCTCCACTGCCATTCTTTTCAATGTAAAACTTGATGAAGTGTCACACCTAATTTATCCCTCTCATCTCAGACTACCTCTGCTCTGTTTCAATGACACATTTCTCTATTACTATTGTAGATAATTCAAGAGGGGTAGGTTTATAATATAAAATACCCTACAGATAAAATCAAAAATGACCTGGAATCTGTACCAAGTACAAACCAGGGCTTTTTTTTTTTTTTTGGAATGCTGGTGTGTGCGTGCATACCTTCTATGAGTCATACTGCATGCTTGTGGTTTTGCAGCACTTACACGGACTTTTGAGCCATCTTTAGTCCTGCAGTGTTTCTCGTGATTTATCCTTTTGTCATTGTATTTATGTGCTTTATTCCTGTAACAAAAGCATAAACTCTTGTAAGGGAGAAAATGTGTTTCCCTTTTATTTGTCTTTATCTTGTTTTACATACCCAACAATCTACCTCCCAGGACACTTAATACAGATATTTTAAGGTGTTGGAATGATTGGAAATCTGTATAATTCCCAACAACTCCTACACCTCAAAGAGGCAAAATTTTGTTAAAATGCCTTTAACACGCCACACGAGGTAGTTCTTGGAGAAAAAACACAGGTGTGGAGACATTTATTTTCAGAATGGTGTGTATTTCAGAAGATGTTTAAAAATATCTTTCTAAGGCTCACACAATGTTAGGTAAGATGCTTTAGAGGAAGCTGTGAGGAAGACAAATATGCATATGTTCATATATATATATGGTATGTGTGTCATCTCTGCTCTCCAGTATACAGTTCTATCACTGATGTTCTCTAGCAGTTCAGTCCTTTACAGCACAATCAAAGAAAGCTTCGGGGAACTACTCTACGCACTCTCTGTTTCATTTTCATTGCAGATTCTAGTCATTATGGATGTTCCAGAAATACAATGTACTTACACTCTTGTGGAAGCATTATACATACTATTGTTCTCTATGTACCTGGGCCAGGAAAAAATTTCATGATTATTCCTCTGAAAAGCCTTCTTAGTATTTCCTAGGCCAGATGATTCCTTCTTAATGTTCTCTTAGCACTTTATGTTAACCAATATCAGATAGGTAGGTATATAAATGATAGTGAGAAAATGATGATTTTGATGATGATAGATGATAGATAGATAGATAGATAGATAGATAGATAGATAGATAGATAGATAGACAGATAGACAGATGATACCCCTAAATACTTATTACTCCCACCTCAGTCTTCTATTCCATCCCATAGCCACAAAATCTCTGAAATAAATAACTACTGTTCAGCTCAGCACTTTATCCTGGGCCTGCCTATAATGAAAGTATATCTAGGTATCCACGTGGAATACCTAGACATGTTCACCACACTCAGGTCTTATATACATATCAGCATAATGTTCGAATTTTTCTCATTTTCTTAACTTCCCCATTGCTTAAATGATATTTACATTTAAATAATTTTTTATTAAAAAATATAAATACAGCATTATCCCCCTCCCTTTCCTTCCTCTAGCCCTTCCCATGTCCCCTTACTTTTTTTCAAATTATAACCTCTTATACTTTAATTTTTTGATACATACAAACATATATATATTCATACAATGTAATCACTACTGAGCCCATTTAGTGTGTTGCTGGTATATGTACATTGTCAATGTTGACCACTTGTATTGGATAACCTATTTGGGGACTCATTTCTGGAGAAGACAATTTCTCCCACCCCCAGTATTCCTTAATTGCCTGTAGGTTTTTGTTTAAGGATGGGGCCCCATAAGATTGCCCCCCTTTTATGTTTGTTGATGTTGTCCTTTTTCAGGTCTTGTTCAGGGTTATCATGGGTGAATACTCCCTGTCATTTCTAATGACACAATCTCACATCTGACTTACTGGTCCTTTGACTCATTGTCTTTCTGCTTTTCTCTTCTGTGATGCTCCCTAAGCCTTGGGTGCAGGAGTTATTGGGGATGTGCACCCCATGAGCAGTTGGTAGTTTTCTGTGATGGTCTCTGTTATTTACCAGAAACGTCTTTGATTTGGAGTAGGAACAGCTTACCTCTGGGTTTATGGATACATGGTTGGAATGCAGTTAGGAATGATGCTGGTCTAGTAACGTGAGACTCTATATTCTTCTCTAAGACCCATTAACTCACTAGCCCCCAAGTAGTTGGCTAGGTTTCTAGAACCAGGAGTGATTTCTTCCCTACTAAAAGGGCCTTAAATCCAAATAGATGGCTGTTGTTTACCATCAAGATATTAGTGCCACTATTGAGCCAGAATGGATATCTTGCCTTGCTGGTCGCTATCGTGATTTGGAGGCTATGTAGGACTATTGGTAATTTCCTTCTTCTGTCAGTATGTATGGAAAGTTCTGGAAATGCAAAAGTTAGTCCTTGGCAGGCTTTTAGAGAAGGTGAAGTTTAGATCATGTGTACAAGGTGCATAGTATTTCAGAAACAGGAGCTTATCTTTACCGTGATCAAAGGATGTTTTAAACTCTACTTTGAGGTTTCCCCTGTAGGTTGTCAGTATGACCTGTATTTCAACTCAGGTGCTAATAAACTAAGTGCCATATTTATTATAGGGCCTGTGGTTATTAACAGAATATTTTAAGGGAAAATATTCTTACTCCAAAAAAGGATTATAATGGCAAGGCTTTCAGTACTTCTACCAGACATAGGGACTTGCAGTATTCCTCAAGTGCTCATTTAGGTGGCAGTGAGCTCCCTTAAAGCAGGTCAACATCATAGCTATGTACTGTTTGATGTAAGATACTCGTCCTTGAGTAGCCGTTATGATTCCTTTGTGAACATTTTAGGTAAAAGAATAATTATACCACTTTTAATGGAGATGGTGGAATAAGATCACTAATATTAGCTACAGAGGAACAAAATATTTATTTTCATATCATATCCTAGTCTCATTAATAAAGATTTTAGAAACGGATTTGAACGAAAATTTTTAGAGTGTGGAAAAAAGTAGGGCTGGGAAGATGTAACCCTGACAACTGCGATGAGGAGGGATAGGGAGAGTGGGGAAAGAAAGCAGGAAGATTTAACAATGGAACAGCAAACAAGACAGGTCAACATGGAATTGCAGAAGAAGAGGGAGCCACTATAGAAAAGGATTGTCAATGCCCAGAGTATCTCAAAAGCATGTAGGCCAGTGTTGAATGGCAGAAGGAGAGGAAGCCTCTATAGAAAAGGATTGTCAAAGCCCAGAGTGTCTCAAGAGCATGCTTAGGCCTTGGCTTATATCCAAACAACAATGAGATAGAGAAAAGCAGAAGTTACTTTTTTTTTTAATAATACAGAAAGCTGACCGACCATGGTACTGAAGTTCTGAGAGTGACTGTACCAGGCGAGGAGAGGGGTGATCTGGGAAATATAAACACATTATAGTATTAAAGAGATAATTTTTTCCCTTCTTCTTTGCATAGATTTAGGTGAACTGGCCTTTCTAAGGGGTGATATCTTGTAAGGCCAGTTAATTGGAATAACTGTTAAGAGAGGAGACACTGATATGTGATGTTTTAATCTTTGGAGCATGTCTCCATCCAGGACATGAAATATATTTTATTCTTTTGATCAGAAGACAATAGCTTTTCCTCAGTGGGGCTAACAGAACCGTAATATCCACCATCAGATGCCCTCAATGCTTTGTAGCATTTGTTGTCCAAGGGTTGAATCCTTAAGATCACTTAAGAGATGGGTTGAAATTAGAAAATAGGTCATCACCATTTCCATCATGAAAATTCAAACTACTGTTCCTGAGAAGGGATTAGCATCTGGACTAGAACTTTAACCACACACTGACATATAGGTAGTGCTGCTTAGGAAAAGAATGATAACCAATTAGAGACAGAGATGGGAATATATCTCAGTGGTTGTGGAACTTGCCTTGCACATTTTAAACCATAAGTTCAATTATTCATACAGAGAGAGAGAGAGAGAGAGAGAGAGAGAACCAGAATTGTCTTCTGAGACCTCAACTCTCCATCCAAGACAGGACTGAGAACATCTGTACCGTTTGGCTTTGGCCCTGGACGAAATACAGAAATGGAACTGCTATCTTTAGGTTCCTCATCTTCCCTATATCTGTCTCCTGTCTTCACCAATATAATTTTCATTTGATACAGGTGGATAATGCTAGTTCTATTCAGTTTATAAATTCATGGGAACATTTAGCAGGAATGGAAAAAATCCATTGTATGTATGCTAATGTGTATTAAGCAAATACATATGGGAGAGCTGATTTGACAGGGATCTGAAGAACAAATGGCTTTTACTTCTAAAGAAATTGATCAGTTCCACTTCGGTTGCTGACTATTTACACACTAGAAAAAAGGGACACATTTCCTTTTGTTGTTATTTAAGACATCTTTCTGGAAATTACAGAAGGGAAGAGAAGTGGCTTTGTTCAGATTTAGAAAGTGATAACACTTCTTGTTGCTATGGAAATGAGTATAGGTTATGTTGTTTTTCCATTTTATCACAATAAGGCAGACTGATCTAGCTGGTCTTCTAACATGTATTGTCTTCACCACTGAGGAATCATTTGGTTTCTATTGCTATGATAAACTCCACGACCTAAAGCAATTTGGGAAGAGGTTTATTTCAGCTTTAGTTGTAGCTCATCTTGAGGGCAGGGTTGAATTTAAGGCAGGAATTTGGAGGCCAGAATTGATGCAGAGACCAGGGAGGAGTACTGTTTACTGACTGTTTCAGCCTGCTTTCTTATAAATCTCTGAACCTCCAGGCATAATCTCTCAGTGAACTGGATCTTCCCACATAAATCAATATCAAGAATATGTACTATAGATTTGCATCCAGACTTATCTGATGGTAGCATTTTTCTCAACTGAGGTTCATCTTCCCAAATAACATTAACTCTGTAAAGTTGAAAACAACAACAAAAAACCCAACCAAACAAAGAAAAACAAACGAACAGAAAACAGGATACCATTTAACAAAGAGTGGATCAGAACTTCAGAGATAATAGAAACTAAATTTTTTTTGCTTCACTTGGAGAAGAGACAAACCAGGAAACACCTGCTTATTTTAGCAGAAGTAGAAATTAAACTCCTATGACTTGGTCCTGTGCCTACAAACTTCTGTCTGTGCACATTTTAGACACCTGCTGGGAAGTGGAGAACAACTTTAAATGACTAAATGAATAAACAATATTATATAAATATCCCATGTGTTGCATACTAATAAGAACAATACTCAACCCTATCTGAGCACTAATCATACCTTATATTAACATATATGACCTTTGCAAGACCATAAAGGTTTTATGTTATGAACTATAGAAATGACCTTGGAAAGTAAAGCCTTCAATTGTGGTGTTAAGCAGTAATAAATCTTACTATGGACAATGAGCTTAAGACACTCGTGCTCCTTGTCCTGTTTGTGGGTGGAACCATAAGCATAGTAGGTGGCCACTCAAGTCTTTTCATATAGCCACCATTTTGCAAATTCTCTCTTTCAAGTACATTTACAAATTATCTCTAAGCATGTGAGCGTTGGAACCTGAAACAGGAATGAAGTTACCACCACTGCCTCTGTAGGTAGCTGTAACCTTATTTTTGCTTGTTTACTTTCTTTTGAACTCATTGGTGCCTTGAAGCTATGGCAGTATAACCCTTCCTCAAGAATAATGAAATACTTGCCTAGGACAACCAAAATGAAGATCCTCTGTCTTTGAGTCTATTAGTTGGATTAAATCATTTCAACCAATCTTGGGCCACTGACATGCTAACATGCTCTGTTAAAAATATTTTATATTCTGGTAGGTTAATATTTTGTTTTATTTCAGCAGCACAGAAATCTTGTGTTTATTGTTTTAGCCTTCCTCTGTGGAAAACAATCTGAACTACTACACTTTCTGAACTTAAAATATGACAAAAGGAATTGCATTTATTCTCTCTTTGGGGCATTTTAATGCTTTAAAGTCCTCATCTAAAAAATGACTTTTTTATTTTTCTTTAATCAAATACCTTGTAGGAAGTTGTTTTCTTATTACTTGCTTATTCCTTCCAAATATGAAACCCTGTGATGGAAAATCAAGATAAGTGATGGTTTCACTTAATCCTATTTTGTATTTACATTTAACAAGGGGAAATGAAACAAAGAAATATGTTAGGAAACAACTGCAATGGAAGTATTATGCAAAGAAAGAAACAAAATCCCATCATTTTTTAAAAACTCTTACTAGCTCTTTGGTATGCAGGAAGACTTACTCTTCATTAATAAAAGGCAGTTGACCATCTAGAAGTTCATAATATGCTTGCAGCATCTACCTCATTGAAACTCAATAAAATCTGTTTTACAATTGCCTTGACCAGGGGCTGTGCTGACAAAATTATTTCATAGTCATAAACTATCTGGATGTTAACCCAGTATCCAATGAAACAAATGCTCAGCTTGCTTCCTTACCCTATCAAAACATCATTGAGTAGTTCAGCTGTGCACAGTTGTCTACAGAGTATCTCCACATTCTTTTATCTCGGTGAGGACATCTTGGGTCTTTACTCTGAGATTAACTCTCCTACTGCTGTAGAGGTGTAGACTGGATGGAAGTAATTTGAAGGGTATAGAACAGTAGCTTTTAACACAAGCTAAAGAACCCAGGAATATTTCTCCTGCATCGCTGTCACTAAACAGAGCCCATGATGTGCTGTTTTATGGCTGGGAGACAGCATTGTGACCTATGATTTTATTGATTCACCTTGCAATAATTTACCTACTGGAGACTGCCTCTGCTGGCATTTTCTTATGCTGCATCCAGAATCTGAAAACCTGTAGGATTTCCTGATGTTTTGCTTCGGAATCATTCTGACCCCCAAAACCTTTAATCATAGTGCGCTAGTATAAGAATTCAAAAAAGTACATCAAGTCTTTCTCCTGAATACACTCACCCATATTTTCATACTGAACTACCAACCTTTCCCCTTAATGAGGCAGTGCTGCTGGAGCACTATTTCCTCTCTAACCTCACATCTCACCGCTCCCTCCGGTTCTTTGAGCATCCTGCCTCCTTTGCCTTCAAGCCTAATACATGTGAATGCTTCTTCACTGGCTGTCTTGCACTCACTGAGGCCCCCTGTCTGTTGTCACTAGTAGTGACTTATTGTCCTGCATGGGCTTGATGCACAGCGAATGATGAAAAGTAATATATGCTGGGGACATGATACGAGAAACTAAAGAGATTGGGGGGAAAAAGGGTAGTTCAAATTACCCAATTTTAGCAAAACAATCTCTACAATGTAATGTGATTAGTGGTTTACACGTAAAGGTGAGTTCACTCAACTAACGAGCGTTATGCAGAGACTGGGCTTGTTTAAGGCTTCAGGAAGTTATTAGTGAGCAAGCCAGGAAAGGTCATGAATCTCAGTGAGTGTGAGCTCTAATTGAAGATACAGAAAAGGAGCAATTGAATGACTATATACAATTATCTCAGGTAGATGTCATTAACAGGAAGCTCATAAAACAAGACAATGCAATGGCCTTGGGTAACAGGGTGTCCAGTGTAGGTTAGATTTAAATAGTTTGTTGTTGATGTTGCTGTTGTTGTTTTAAGCTAAGACATCCATAACAGGAAGTAGTCTTGGATTTAAGAAGAATATAGGGAAATATTCAAAGCAATGAGAACATCAGATACAAACCTGAAGATGGAAATAAATGTGATGTGTTCAAGGAGGAAGAGGAACAGAGAGAGCAGGAGGAGAAAAAGAGAGAGAACAGTAGGCAGGGTCAGAAGACATCTCTAGCTGTGGCCATCCATCATTCTGCAGTTCTGCCCCTGTTGCAGGCCTAGTGCAAGTTCAAACCAGTGGAGGGTTCAGGTATAGAGATGATGTGTTCTCATTTGCAAATGTCTGAGCAGGCCATGCCTACGATGTGAAAAGTACATTAAGGAACAGCAGAATCAAACCATGATTTAACTGGAGACCTGATGCTATCTTGTTTTGGTGACATGACAGCTGAGCTCAGCAGAGCACTGAAATAGAGCAACACTGAAGTCAGCATGCTACCATCCTACCATTTAAAAAATTAACCAATATTTCATAGCAATACTCACCTATACTCACAGAAATTTCAAAATTTGTGTGAGAAGTTACTATGAGTAATGAGGAGGCTGAGTCAAATTCCAGGCATAATTTTACCTGACAGGCTGCCTACATGAAGAGGAAGACAGTTGGAAAGGAGGGTCTACAGTTAAAGTTTCATATACGAGTCAAAGTGGTTTCTCTGCTTTGCCTCAATGAAGGTCTAGAAGGATTGGAGTTGGTGTAGATCTAAGTAGAAACTAACAGGCATGCCTTTTCTACGCATCCAGGCTCACTCATCTAGCAAATAAAACAGTTCTACCCATGACTAGTTAGATCTTAGCCTGCTGCTGAAATAACCAATGTATCGCACAAATAGTTGTAGGAACAGCATTACTGACATTCAGGTCTCTCCAAACTCTTTGTGTAGGTAGTTTTTTCATAGAGTTAGAAAGCTGAAAACTTTCTTCTATATCCTATAATCATCACTTCATATATTCATATCTCTTGTTGAGTTAAGAAAACTGGAGATGACACAGACAATGAACTACATTGAAGTTCTCCCTGTTAGTTCTCCCAATTAGAATGAGTTACATGGTACAACTCAAGTCACATGATCTTCTGAGTAGTATACAGCATTAACTTACCTGAGTATATTATGAGTTCAAGGAAGTTTCTCAAGAAATAGAATATTTGCTGCATTCATTCTCAGTTTCTCCTACTTAGAAGTATCTAATGATTGATTATCTAAAAGTAGGATGTTGTCATGCCCATAATGCATATATCTGGGTTTCTAAAGAACCCACTACTACTATCTGTAGTGGATAGGTTGGCTGAGCCAAGTGCATGTACATATTGTAACCATCCAATGGAGTTTTCATGTGGGATGGATGTCAAAACACCTCATTTATATTGTTCAGGTGCAGAGATTTAAACATTGACCAGTAATTCATTGTTATTTACTGAAATATAATGAGGGAAGATACACTGACGGCCTATCTTTTATAAGGTACTTTTATTTCTTTAAAGAAATGAATATTAGGCAACTTCAAAAGGAAGGTTGGCAGCTGGTCAAACTGAATAAATTTTGACTATCTAAAAATCTATACATCTTTAAAATTTTGATTTTTGTCCAGACATGTGATCAGCGCCTTCCTTATCCACTATAATCTCCAAGTAAGACCTGAGAGCACCTAACTGTCTGCACTGCTGCCAAAGATCCCTAGAGGTCTTTTTTTTTTTTTTTTTTTTTTTTTTTATAGAAAGGAGCTAAGACAGAACAACACATTCTTAAAAAGAAACAGAGCTTCTGGGATATGCCTTTCTCAGATGATCAGATACACATGTTTAAATAAAGACAGAATTTCAGAGCTATAGAAAGAAAAATTGAACCAAAACATTATGTCAGTATTTAGATAAAATACATCAAATAAGTGAGCAATTTGGATCTGGTGAGCAAACACAAACTATACCCACAGTTACTCAGTTCTGAGGCATGATTCACATCGCTTTCCTCAAATCTTGCCAACAATCTTTGCAAGATCCAATGGGTTTAAACAAGGAAACTTATAATCAGACTTTCAGTTTGATGTTATGCTTTTTACTTTTTATTTTTATTTCTATGGGTATTTTGCCTGCATGTATCTCTGTGCACAAAATGAGTGTCATGTGCCTGTAGAGACCAGAAGAGGAGCCAGATTTCTTGGAACTGGAATTATAGATAGTCATATGCTACCTTCTGTGTTCTGGGACTTGAACCTGGGTCCTCTAGAAGAGCAGCCAGGGTTCTTAACTGTTGAGCTATCTCCCCAGCCCCAGTTTAGTTTTAAGAAAGAAAAGAAATAGTAAGATTACAAAGATTCATTGCAGTAGTCAATACACCAAGGAGAACCCACAAATCAAATTGTTGTTAGGAAATAAGTTATTCATTTGGGTTTGGTCAAGTTTGGCGTCTTTCCTTCCTTCCTTCCTTCCTTCCTTCCTTCCTTCCTTCCTTTCTTTCTTTCTTTCTTTCTTTCTTTCTTTCTTTCTTTCTTTCTTTCTTTCTTTTTTTCTTGGTGGGTTTTTTTTTCCAGACAGGGTTTCTCTTTGTAGACCTGGCTGTCCTGGAACTAATTCTATAGACCAGGCTGACCTCAAATTTACAGAGATCCACCACTTCTGCCTCCTGGGTGCTGGGATTAAAGGAGTGCATCATTACTGTTCAGTAGTTTGGATTCTTAAGGTGGTTGTAACTATTTAGCATGAAGGGGAAGGTACACAGAGTGACTGTGATATCGTTCTCTTTCAATTCTCCAAGTTGAGTTTGCATTCTCTAAATATCTCCAACTTCTCATGTTTGCAATACATGCTGAAATATTGGGGACACTTGTGCATGTTAAAACAAAATGCAAACAATTGCCTCATATCTAGGTGTCTGGATTGAACAAAGTATCTCAAATGCTAACTAGATGCCTGGTAGTTCCATGTAAATACCTATGGTCAACACACTGGTCAGTGTTCTGCTGCCCTTGCCTACTGCTCTCTAGAGAGAACTGTTCCTTGCTTGCTAAGAATCAACTCTTTTATACCCTGTTGAGAACATGTTTCCTGACTCCATTCACACACAAACTACTTGTAGGATAAACTTTCTTTTGTGCCTACATCTCACCTGATACCAACAATGTATTCTCAGCCCTATAAATCATCCTGAAACTTACTTTTGGGCTCAACATTCTATCAGCTATTACCACCAAAGTGTGGAGACATCTTTGATAAGAATAATATTTCCAAATAGATTAAAGTTTTGTGATGGCGATCAGAGAGCACCCTCATTGGATGAGAATAACCGGCAATTCTAAGTGAGTGTGCTTTAAAGAAGGATGACTGCTTTGTTTACCCAATTCCTAGTATGATGGTCTTATCTACACTTCCTCAAGCTCAACACTGAAGCTTGGACACCATTTGGTGATACTATCTGAAAATTTTATCAGCTTCCTTTGAGAATCTACCTATAGGAGAAGATAAGACTAAGACAGATTCAGGTGTTGTCAGGGGAGGGGGAGATTGTGCAGACCCAGGAAGTGCTGGTACCACACGCAGGAAGTGTTTCAATACCACACTGGCTTTTAGAAACGTATTTATCCTGTTCTGAACTATTCACCTGACCACACAAATGTAAAGATGTAAGGCTGTTCTTGTCTGCATGTTGGTGCTTATGTTGATACTGGAAACCTTAGCATATTTATATATAGGATGATTACATGTTAAGTTTTGAAGCTCAAAGACAATTTTCTTAGAATTGAAAAGGAGACCACCCAGGCAATCTAAATATCAGAGACTGGTAGAGGAGGAGACTAGAAAAAGAAGGAAGAAAAAAAAAACATGCCATTGAGCTAGAACAAAGGTCAGATATATAGCAGGAAAGGAGGCTCTACAGAAAATAAGGAAGCCCAAAGTATCAAGGAAATAAAACTAATTTACATTCTGGTCAGCATCTGAAAGAAAAAGGCAGAAAAGGGAACAAGGACACTGTAGAACTTGTGGTGGCTTATTAGGGCAGGACTAGGGCCAGGAGTTCTGGGAAGGATATATGTAGTATCTCTTTGAAGGAAAATTTACTCCATCTTTTTAGCATGGCCTAGGGTGAGCCTCATGCCTTGCTCTACTTACAGCTAAACATAAATCATAAACTTTATCTGCTCTTAAGGAATTGGACTAGATTTCTATAGAAGAAAATGTACTGAGGGAGAGCATTTGGGAAATCCAAATGGATGAGCCTTTTCGCATGAGGCTTTTTGACACTCTCTCCACCGTCTTTATTCCTGTTCGTCCTGCAGGGGTTCCCACGTAGTTCCAAAAGATTAAGACTAAAATCCCGACTCTCCTCTCCACCCACATCAATTCCACCATCACCGACACCTCTCTTTGCATTCCTGTGCTTCTTCACTTAGAATAAGAAACTGTTCCTTGGAATGTGCATCCTTCTGGTAACTGAAGTCTCCCCTCTTTCTGTTTTCAAGGATGGGAGGAACAGTTTTATTGGACACCAGCTGGGCGGGGTAGTGGAAGTACCAAACAACAAAGACCAGCGGGTCAAGTCAGCCAGAGCCATTCAAATCACCTACTACCTCCAGACCTATGGTTCTGCCACTCAAGACCTCATAGGGGAGAAGTGGGAGAATGAGTTCTGTAAGCTTATGAGGAAGCTCCAGGATGAGCACCAAGACCTTCAACTGTACTCTCTGGCATCTTTTAGCCTCTGGAGAGACTTTCATAAGACCAGCATCCTGGCCAGAAGCAAGGTCCTGGTGAGCCTCGTGCTGATCCTGACCACGGCCACCCTGTCCAGCTCCATGAAGGACTGCTTGCGCAGTAAGCCCTTCCTGGGCCTCCTGGGGGTACTCACAGTATGCATTTCCATCGCCACTGCAGCTGGGATCTTCTTCGTCACAGATGGGAAATACAACTCCACCCTGCTGGGAATCCCTTTCTTCGCCATGGGTAACTATCCATCCTTGTGGTAATCAGATTCTTGCTGGTTTGGGGCAAGGTAGTACTTTCTTGACTTCTCAGGTGGAAATCTGTTTTAGTTTTTGCTTTGGTGTGTGATATTGTGTAATTTTTTTCCCTTAGAGTTTGGGTTTTTCTTACCTTTTTGAGGCCTTCAAATATATTACACAAAAATCAAATCATCCTTCCCTTTCATCTAAGGATGTCAGAAATCTTTAAATTGTATAATATGGGAATTCTCTACTCAGTTTCTTCATAACTAATACATTGGAATTGCCTGCTATAAAAATAAGGAGAGTCGATGCTTATTTCAAACAGAATTTTGTGTCCCCCATCATAGCTACCCTCAGTGATAGTGACATGATAGTTAATGATACTGGAAAATGAAAGAGAACAACTGATGTGTCTTAATTTCAGAGATCTTCTAAAGGAAACTCAAACTCATTTAGTAGTGTTGCACAGAACCTACTGTATTCTTTTACCTGTGTAAAAAAATCTTTTAAAATTTAAAAAAAAAAAACCTGTCTGATATGGCATAGATATATTATCTAGCCTATATATTTATCTCTAGTGAAAATAATTAGTAATCATCCATAATTAAGATAATAAATATTCTCCCAGCCAAACATAAATCATGACCTAAATATAAAAATGACACGTGTGTGTATGCATGTATGTGGTGTCTGTGTATGGATATTTTCTGGGAATAGACATGAGTGAGGACTCAGTGACAGGATGGGTATGACTTACCAATAAAGCGGAGACGATGGTGATATTTGTGGTATTCAAAAGGCTCTATTCTATGTGGTATAACTGTGTGTGTAATAATTCAGAAATTGAACCTCCAGGTGGTGACCTAGTGACCTGACACAAGCAAGAGATCCTTAAGTTACAAAGAATGGCTTTGGATGTACTAGCTTAAAATCAGTTGTAGCAGGGTAGTGGTGGCGCACACCTTTAATCGTAGCACTCAGGAGGCAGAGGCAGGCAGATATCTCTGAGTTCTGAGTTTGAGGTCAGCCTGATCTACAAGAGCTAGTTCCAGGACTGATTCCAAATCAACACAGAGAAACTATGTCTTGAAACCCCCCCAAAAAAATAGATGTAAATAAGTTTTATTATTAAATGCTAAATATGAATGCAGAAAGCTCTCTAGATGGCCCAAGCACCCATTTCTTTCTACCTTCACAAGCAAATTTATAAATTAACAAGGGGCATGCAAGTTGTACAAACTGAGGTCATGTGTCAGCATTGGGAATCTAACTTAAGCATTACTTCTTTCATAATATAATAATGGAAGCTCTGCAAATTATTATTTTTTAATTTAAGAGACTATAATGAAAGATTCTCGTTTAAAGTAAATGCTCCACAAATAGCTACAAATGTTAGTGTGTAACATTGTATGAAAGTGTAGTGAATTCCACAATGAAAATGAAACAGCCCTTGGCTTCACACAATTGAGTCTTTAAAACTTTGCAAATCATCACAGATGCATATTAATTAGGTAATAAAAATATTTTATCCAAAACTATGTAAAATATTTTGGCACTAGTGATAAAATGAGTCTAGGACTGTATTTTACTTTTTCTAAATATTCCAGTTCTTCTCAACTTGAAAATTGACACAAGATTTCTAAGAATCACAAAGTAAGACTCACAAGTAAGACATGGCTTGCTCCAGCCTGGTCAAAACCAGTGGCATCCTAATCATGGAATAGAAAGATAATTTTCAGAAAAGGATAAAATTACACACTCTATACAAATAAGGTGAAAATCTACCTATAGTAATGCTCGAATATAATGCCAGCACTATAAGGACAAAGTGGTGTTTTCATTCCTAATAGCAAGAACACTAACAACAGTAGTGATAGAGAAATCCAGATGTATGGCACATACTGTGTCCCTATCCACTGAACTTTAGAACCACAAATCAACTCTGGATACCATGGGCATGGACTGTAAGCAGACAGGTCAGTGTATACTCAGGGTGCTGCTGCAGTTCTGAGAGGAACGTGTCTGCTGTGCTCCAAAGGCATGGCAAAGAAAAACCCACACACAGATGCTTAAAAGTTCCACTTCACCAAGGCTGTGTTTCCATCCCAGTATTCTGCTTGCGTTGTGTGCTATACTGAACACTCAGTAATATCAGTTTGATCTGGTTCTTCACATTGACAATGAAGAATTGGGGCTACTCAGTAGTAAAATTGAAGATGCTATGAAATTACTTATTTCCTCATCTGTTGAATGTAGGATTTTGTCACTCTCAAATTGCAGGGTTTATATTAACCTCCAGACTCTAATCCTAGAGAGGAACAAAGAGACAGAGAATGGGACAGAGACAGAGACTAACTTACTGATAGGAAATATCACAGTCTTGCATACAGAGCATCAGATAAGCAAAGACACGACTCACAGAAAACACATGTTGTGAAGGTGGGAAGGAAAATGAGATGTGAAATATAAATTTTATTTGTTAAATATGTATTTATCACTGGCATGCACAACGTTTGCACAATGCTGGTTGGTGCAAAGCCTTTGGTAAATTGTGTTAATGAAATGTCCAAGCTATGTTATCTAAAATCAGCAGAATATAGGAAACAGCTCAACAACTCTTAGAAATCTCTCTTTTTCTGTCCTAGTTTTCTTTTTGTTGCTGTGATAAAGCTTGACCAAAGGCAATTTGGGGAGTAACTGGTTTATTTGGCTTATATTTTCACATTGTATTCCATCATGCAGAGAAGTAAACCTAGAGGGAGAGGAACTGGAGCAGAGACCATGGAGCAATGCAGCTTACTCACTTGCTCTCCAGAATGGCATTTAGCTACAGCTACCATTTTTAATTGATTTTATTGAGCTATATATTTTTTCTTTGCTCTCCTCCCTTCCTTTCCCCTCCCTTTCTCTTTTTTTTTTTCTCTTTTTTTTCCCCCTCCCTTTCAACCCTCTCCCATGGTCCCCATGCTCCCAATTTACTCAGAAGATCTTTTTTTTTTTTTTTTTTTTTGGTTTTTCGAGACAGGGTTTCTCTGCGGTTTTGGTTCCTGTCCTGGAACTAGCTCTTGTAGACCAGGCTGGTCTCGAACTCACAGAGATCCGCCTGCCTCTGCCTCCCAAGTGCTGGAATTAAAGGCGTGCTCCACCACCGCCCGGCTACTCAGAAGATCTTATCTCTTTCTATTTCCCATGGAAATTAGATCTATGTATGTCTCTCTTAGGGTCCTCATTGTTGTCTAGGTTCTCTGGGATTGTGAATTACTAGTTTGGTTTTCTTTGTTTTATGTCTAAAAATCACTTATGAGTGAATACGTATAATATAGTATTTGTCTTTCTAGGTCTGGGTTACCTCACTCAATATGATGTTTTCTAGATACATCCATCCATTGGCTTACAAATTTCAAGATGTCGTTATTTTTTTTCTGCTGTATAGTATACATTGTGTAAATGTACCACATTTTCTTTATCCATTCTTCAGTCAAGGGGCATTTAGGTGGTTTCCATGTTCTCACTATGACAAACAATGTTGCTGTGGACAGAGTTGAGCACATGTCCTTGTGGTACAATTGCGCATCCTTTGGGTATATACCAAAAGTGGTAATGCTGGGTCTTGAGGAAGGCTGTTTTCTAATTTTCTGAGAAATCGCCACACTGATATCCAAAGGGCCTGTACCAGCTTGCACTCCCACCAGCAATGCAGAAGTGTTTCCTTTACCTGACAACCTCTCCAGCATTAGTTGTCATCAGTGTTTTTGACCTTGGCCATTCTTACAGGTGTAAGATGGGATCTCAGTGTTGTTTTGATTTGATTAAGGATGTTGAGCATTTCCTTGAGTGTCTTTCTGCTATTTTTGGTTCCTCTTTTGAGAGTTCTCTGTTTAAGTCGTATTCCATTTTTTAATGGATTATTTGTTCTTTAGCTGATCAATTTCTTGAGTTTTTGTATATTTTAGAGATCAGTTCTCTGTCTGATGTGGGGTTGGTGAAGATCTTTTCCCATTCTCTAGGCTGCCATTTTCTCTTATTGAGCATGTCCTTTGCTTTACAGAAGCTTTTCAGTCTCAGGAAGTCCCCTTGATTACTTGATTCTCTCAGTGTCTGTGCTACTGGGGTTATATTTAGGAAGTGGTCTCCTGTGTCAAAAGGTTCAAGTATACTTCCCACATTCTCTTCTATGAGGTTCAGTGTGGTTGGCTTTATGTGGAGGTCTTTGATTCATTTGGACATGAGTTTTGTGCATGGCAATAGATATGAATCTATATTAATTCTTCTACATGTTGATATCTACTTATGCCAGCACCATTTGTTAAATATTCTTTCTTTTTTCATTTGATTTTTTTTTTTTGCTTCTTTGTCAAAAATCAGGTGTTTGTGGGTGAGTGGATTAATAGCTGAGTCTTTGATTCGGTTCCATTGGTCCTTCTGTCTGTTTTCATGCCAATACCAGGCTGTTTTCAGTACTGGAGCTCTGTAAGAGTTTGATGCCTCCAGAAGATCCTTTATTGTACAGGATTGTTGTGGCTATCCTGAATTTTTTGCTTTTCCATTTGAAACAGAGTACTGTTCTTCCGAGGTCTATGAATAATTTTGCTGGGATTTTGATGGTCATTGCTTTGAATCTGTAGATTGCTTTTGGTAAGATTGCCATTTTTACTATGATAATTCTACCTACCTAAGATCATGGGAGATCTTTCCATTTTCTGCTGTCTTCAATTTCTTTCTTCAAAGGTTTAAAGTTCTTGTCATAAAGGTCTTCCACTTGTTAGGTTAGAGTTACTCCGAGACATTTTATGCTATTTGTGGCTTTTGTGAAGAGTGATATTTCTCTGATTTCTTTCTCAGCCCATTTATCAACTGTGTACAGGAGGGCTACTGTTTTTTTTTTGTTGTTGTTGTTTGGTTGGTTGGTTTTTTTTGTTTTGTTTTGTTTTGTTTTAGTTAATCTTGTATCCTGTTACATTACTGAAAGTGTTTATGAGTCATAGAAGTTCCTTGGTAGAATTTTTGGGGTGGCTTATGTAAACTATCATATCATCAGCAAATTATGAGAGTTTGACTTCTTCTTTTCTAAGTTGTATCCCCTTGATCACTTTTTGTTGTCTTACTGCTCTAGCTAGGACCTCAAGAACTATATTAAATAGATAAAAAGAGAGTAGAAAACCTTGTTCCTGATATTAGTGGGATGCTGTTAGTTTCTTTCTACTTGGTTTGATGTTGGCTATTGGCTTGTTATATGTTGCTTTTATTGTGTTTAGGTATGTTCCTTGTATCCCTGCTCTCTCCAAGACCTTTATCATGAAAGGATGTTGTATTTTGTTGAAGGCTTTTTAGCACCTAATGAGATGACCATGAGGTTTTTATTTTTCAGTTTCTTTATATGGTGGATTCCATTTACAGATTTTTATATATTGAATCATACCTGCAACCTGTAGGATGTAGCCAACTTGATCATGGTGGATGATTTTTCTGATATGTTATTGGATTTGGTTTACCAGTATTTTATTGAGTATTTTTGCATCAATGTTCATGAGGGAGTTTGGTCTGTAATTCTCTTCCTTAGTAATGTCTATGTGTGATTTGGGTATCAGGGTAGTTGTAGAGTCATAAAAAGAGTTTGGTAATGTTCCTTCTGTTTCTATTGTGTGGAAAAATTTGAGGAATATTGGCATTAGTTCTTTGAAAATCTTATAGAATTTTGCACTGAAACCATCTGGTCCTGGGCTTTTTTTGGTTGGGAGACTTTTGATGACGGCTTCTATTTCTTTACCAGTTACAGATCTATATAATTTGCTTATCTGATCTTGATTTAATTTTGGTAAGTGATAATTATCCAGAATGTTGTTCATTTTCTTTAAGTTTTCCAATTATGTGGAGTACAGGTTTATGCAGTATGACCTAATGATTCTCTGAATTAACATCTGTTGTTATGTGCTCCTTTTCATTTCTGATTTTGTTAATTTGGATATATTCTCTCTGCCTTTTGATTAGTTTGAATAAAGGTTTGTCTATTTCGTTGATTTTCTCAAAGAACCAACTCTTTGTCTCATTGATTCTTTGTATTGTTTTCTTTGTTTCTATATTGTTGATTTCAGCTCTCAATTTGATTATTCAAATTTGCAGTTCTTCTGGATGAGTTTACTTCTTTTTGTTCTAGAGTTTTTAAATGTCTGTTAATTCAGTAATGTGGGATTTTCCCCCACACTTCTTTATGTAGGCATTTTTGTGCTATGAAGTTTCCTCTTAACACTGTTTTCATTGTGTCCCATAAATGTGGGTATGTTGAGTGGTCATTTTCATAAAATTTTAGGAAGTCTTTTCTTCCTTTATTTTTTTCTTGACCCATTGTTGCTTCAGGTGAGCATGGTTTAATTTCCATGTTTTTGTGGGCTTTCTGGAATTAGTGTTACTGTTGAACTGTAATTTTAAGCCATGGTGAACCGATAAGATACAAGGGGTTATTCCAATTTTTTTTTTGTATCTGTTGAGGTTTAGTTTGTTACCTAGTATGTAGTCAATTTTTGAGAAGGTTCCATGAGGTGATGAGAAGAAGGTATATTCTTTTATGTTTGGATGGAATGTTCTATAGATGTCCGTTAGTTCTCTTATTTCTCTGTTAATTTTTTGTCTGACAGACCTGTCCAGTGGTGAGAGTGAAGTGTTGAAGTCTCTCACTATTAGTGCGTGAGGTTTAATGTGTGATTTAAGCTTTAACAGTGTTTCTTTTACATAAGAGGGTGCCCTTGTATTCGGGACATAGATGTTCAGTATTGAGACTTCCTCCTGGTGGATTTTTCCTGTGACTAATATGAAATGTCCTTCTTTGTCTCTTTTGACTGATTTCAGTTTGAAATCTATTTTGTTAGATATCAGGATAGCTACACCAGTTTGTTTCTTAGGTACATTTGATTGGAAAATTTTTTCCTAAACCTTACTCTTACGTGATGTCTGTCTATTAGGATGAGGTATGTTTCTTGTATGCAGCAGAAGGATGGATTCTGTTTTTGTATCTAATCTGTTAGTCTGTGTCTCTTTATAGGTGAGTTGAGTCCATTTATATTAATAACCAGTGATTGCTATCTACTGTTATTTTAGTTTTCATTGTTGTTGTTGTTATTTTGTGTGTTTCTCCCTTCTTTGGGATTTACTGCTGTGAGATCATCAATTGTCTTTGATTTTGTTGATGTAGCCAACTTCCTTGGGTTATTGATTTTCTTCTAGTAATTTGTGTAGTACTGTGTTTGTGGCTATGTATTGGTTAAATCTGGTTCTGTCATGGAATATCTTATGTTGTCCTTCTATGGTAATTGAAAGATTTGCTGGGTATAGTAGTCTGGGCTGACAACCATGGTCTCTTAATGTCTGTACAATGCTTGACCAGGACCTTCTGGCTTTTATTGTTTCCATTGAGAAGTCAGGTGTAATTCTTATCGGACTTCTTTCTTGGGGCTCTTTTTCTGAGGTTGTTGCCTTGAGCCTGCTGTGGTAGAGGTTGCTGGCCCAGGCCTACTTCGGCAGAGGTCACTGGATTGGGCCTGTTCCTGCAGATGTCCCTGGCACAGGACCTGCCTCTGAGGTCGTTAATTCATGCCTGGTCCAGTAGAGGTCTATTGTTCTGGCCTGGTCTCTCAGGAGTGGCTCCCTTGTATATGCTCCTGGTCCTGCAGAGTTCTCTGGCCCCAGCCTACTCCCTCAGTAGTAACTCCCTTGTACCTGCTTCTGTGGAGTTTGTTGCCTCAGGCCTGCTCCAGCAGAGGTCACTGGCTCAGACCTGTTTCTGTAGATGTCCTTGTCCTGGGCCTACTCCCACAAAGGTCTCTGGCTCCAGTCTACTCCCTTGGATGTCCTAGACTTGCTCCTGGACCCACAGCGGTCTTGGCTCAGGCCTATTCCCTCAGCAGTTACTTCCTTGTGCCTGCTCCTCTGGAGTTCACTGTCTCCCAGCTACCTTTCTTTACACTTCCCAGGGCCAGCTGCCTAAGGGCAGCTCCATGAGGGTTGACTGGGCCCTCCTACATTAGTTTAAAAATGTTCCCACAGACTTACCTGCACACCAGTCTGATGGAGGAATATTTTCAACTGAGGATCCTTCTTCCCAGGTGACCTAAGTTTGTATCAAATTGACAAAAAGAGAAAAAGAAAACAAGCAAACAACAACAACAAAACTATGACAATTTCTTCTATATTTCTGGAAGAATTCTTATGCCCCAATTCAAAATCCTTCACCTCATCAAGGCAGGATATGTCATTTATGGTGCCTATTTTATAAACCAAAGAAGCACATACCTGACACACCTTTACTCTTGTATTTTCCTTTTGTATTCATTATGTATTTTTGATCCACTTGATGCCCCTAGTGTTATTTCAGAGACACATAGAATGTATTTAAATATCATTCCTTTTAAAAGCTAATTCCCATTTTCATACGTTTTCTTGATGCTTCCTTAGGCAAAGTTTTATTTGTCAAGTTACATGCTCCATATTTGGGTTTATAAAATATGGCTATAGGTAGAAAGTCTCTCACACTCAACAAGTCCAGAATTGTAATGTTTAAGCTCCAAAATGATTCAAGCTTAATATCCTTTCTTTATTCAAGAATAAACCACCGAGAATTCTACCAATTTTAAATTTAAAATTCACTGTTTCCCTTTTTGTTTTAAAGGTTTTCATTTGCTTACCATGCATACATCCCCTCTTTATGGAGGGGGAATTGGAACTAAATACCTCAGAAAAGTGCTTTGCTCTGCCTTTCCATAGATAGTTACTGGACTATGTGTAATCTTGGTTCACTATTATTTCTCTGCTCACTCTGAA
Source organism: Chionomys nivalis (assembly GCF_950005125.1). Taxonomy (NCBI): domain Eukaryota; kingdom Metazoa; phylum Chordata; class Mammalia; order Rodentia; family Cricetidae; genus Chionomys; species Chionomys nivalis. Next base: position 15,820,829 of record NC_080104.1, on the reverse strand, counting down.
TTTGTGCATTCTCACATTTGTCCTCTGCACACACTGGTCACGTAAAGGGAACTTGGTTTCTGCAGATAAGCTCAAGGTTTATAGATATAAGCTTGTATGTGCCTCAAAGCCCACCTTCACTTACTTATCAGTTGTTACTTATTGAATACTATTATACTCAAAGTGTTTAGAATTATAGACTCAAAGGTTTTTAATAGAATAAATCAAGTCTTTACTCTCACGGATTTTACACATAGGTCCAAGAGAAGGGAAAGATGGGAAAACAAAATAAAGAAATATAAACTTTGCCATATTGTTGAGAAATGATACAAAAATATAAAAATTAAATGGCCTGTGAGATAAAGAGCATGGTTAACCAGAAAAAAAAAGGCTTATCTAAAAATTAAAATTGAAGTAGAAAGCTAAGTGAAGTAAAAGAAAGAGCCACCTAGAAATCTAGAAAAGTGCTTTGGGAAATGAGAAGAGGGACTGAGAACAAGAAAGAGTGGATGGGTGGAGTGGAATGAGCAGCTGACTAAAGAGAAGGGCTAGAAGGGGTACAGAGAGATTCCATGGGGCACTGAGCAGGTAACACTTCAGACTTAATCTGGTGAGAAAGAATACTATCAGAAGAATTTTGTCACAAGAAGGTGTGTTCTGACACAATTTTAAAAGACTCTGATTATTCTGTGTAAACCAGTCTGTAAAAGCGCAAGAATAAGGCAAAAAGTGATCCCAAAACTCTTCTGGGATGCAGTGATGGCATGACAGAGTAACAGAGCAGTGACAGGGTAAAAATGGATTCAATACAGAATATGAACCCAAAAGCCAAGTAGACAGGATTCACTGAAGAACTGCATATGCCCTGCAGGAGAGAGAGGTGTCAAGGGTAACCCCAAGGTTTGAGGAATGAATAGATTGCAGTTGCCATTGCCTGCTAAGAAGGTCAGGGAGAATGAGCTACACGTTAAGCGGAAAGTAATCAGAAGTTTACTTTTGTATCTGTTAAGCCAGCGATATCCATTAGGCATCCAACTTTAAAAATGTGGGTTGGACCAGACGTATAAAATTGTGTGGAATCCAGGTTCAGTGATAGCATCTCTAAGTTGGAGCTGGAGATATTAGAGACTTCTCATGGCACTAATAATATTAAATAGTTTGAAGGATGATTTCATCTTGGACTATTGAACTGAGTATGTAAATGTGTCCTTACCACCATGGTGTTCTTTGAATAGTTAGACAACTTCTATGGTATCAGGAGCTCCTAGAAAATGTATTTCAAGAAGTCTATGCAGAAGATGCAAGTCTGGCCGGGCGGTGGTGATGCACGCCTTTAATCCCAGCACTTGGGAGGCAGAGGCAGGCAGATCTCTGGGAGTTCGAGGCCAGCCTGGTCTACAAGAGCTAGTTCCGGGGCAGGAACCAAAGCTACAGAGAAACCCTGTCTCGAAAAACCAAAAAAAAAAAAAAGAAGATGCAAGTCTGGCCTGAATTGAGATCTTGCATCACATCAAACCCATCATTTTCTCCTGGATGTGTAACAATAACTAGGGCCAGACAGGATTCAAGAATGAGACAATAGAATCCCACATCTTCTCGGGAGGCAGAGGCAGGCGGATCTCTGTGAGTTCGAGACCAGCCTGGTCTACAAGAGAGAGTTCAAGGACAGGCTCCAAAACCACAGAGAAACCCTGTCTCGAAAAACCAACAACAACAACAAACAAACAAACAAAAAAAAAGAATCCCACATCTTAAGGTGATTTTTGGCAGGATAACATTTCAGGAGAGGGCGTGGAACAAGAGCTATTGTTCTGGTAGTCTTTGGAAGATGTGGTCCTTTTAGAATCACAATAAAAATGAGCAAGAAGGATAAAGTAGAGTCTAGAGGTGTTTGCTGCAAATGTTTTTCAGGAGAGGTTATTCTAATGAAAATAGCTACACTCTTTTCCTTCTGATATGGAAAACAAGTGTGGGACTGAGGGCATTGGGGTTTCATCAAACCAAATGGTCTTAGTATACAATGGATTTTATCCCAAAGCAAATGAGATCACCAAAAACTATGATAGTAGTTGTGGTGGCTACAGGTACACTGAATTACTAACAAACCCTTAACCAAAAGGAAAAACTGTCCCTGGGGTCTGTAAAGAAGGCCAATACATACCAGGGCAAATTTGTACAAAATGTAATATGTACTTCAGAAGTGTGGGGCTTTCATACAGGATAAAAAAATGACATCTGTGACCAATTGTGAGGATGAAGAGTGATATTTGTAAGACCTTTAGTCTCAGTGGCACAAGGAGAAAGACTAGAACTAGAAAATGATTCCTAAAATCACTGTACATACACAAAGAGAAAACCAGTTTTCACTAAAGCAAGACTGTAAAACAGTGGTTCTCAACCTTTCCAGTGCTGTGATCCTCAAGTACAGTTCTTTATGTTTTGGTGATCCACAATCATAGAATTATTTCATGGCTATTTCAGACCTATAATTTTGCTACTGTCACAAACAATAATGTAAATATATGATATTCAAGATAACTGCTCTGAAGATGGTTCACCCCCCAGAGGGCTGGTGACCCACGGGTTGAGAACCACTGCTCTAGCGATATCTGAAAAGGGAACTTGGAAAGTAGGGAATTTTGCAGATGCAAGTATGTCTTCAAGAGTACTTTTAAGAGATTGGGAGGAATGAAAAAATAGATCAGGAAATATATAGTACTGTATGAAAATATTAGTCCCAAGAAGAGAATTGAGTCTCTTATGCAATATTTCTTGTTCCATTAGACATGTATGGCAATAGTAGTAATGCCTCCCCAAAGCTTCTCACATAGTCAAAGTAAAAGATTCCAAGTTCCAGCAATCTCTTCCTCTTCCTTCTCCCTTTTCTTACTTTTTCATCATTCTCCTCCTCTTTCTCTCCCTTTACTTCTTCCTCCTCCTCTTCATCCTTCTTTTTCCCCATCTCCTCCTTTTCTTTCTCTTCTTTTTCTTCTACCTATTCCTCTTCCTCTGTTTCTTTCTTCCCCTTCCTTTTCATCGGGTCTTTGATTATATTCTATTGTTCAATGTATCTGTTTTTATGTAAACGTCATGTGACTTTTATTACTATAGTTCTGTAATACAGCTTCAAATCAGGAATAGTGATCCCTCTGGAAGTTCCTTTATTGTACAGGATTGTTTTAGCTATCCTGAGGTGTTTTTTTTCCATGTGAAGTTGAGTATTAGTCCTTCAAGGTTGGTAAAGAATTATGTTAGAGTTTTGATAGGGATTGTGTTTAATATATAGATTGCTTTTAATAGGATGGCTATTTTTATTATGTTGATTCTACCAGTCCATGAGCATGGGGGATCTTTTTATCTTCTGCTATCATCTTCAATTTCTTTCTTCAAAGACCTGATGTTTTGTCATATAAGTCTTTTATTTTCTTGATTAGGGTTACACCAAGATAGTTTACATTGTTTCTGGCTCTTGTGAAGGGTGTTGTTTTCCCAATTTCTTTCTCAGTCCATTTGTCATACATATACAGGAGGGTTACTGAAATTTTTTAGTTATTTTTGTATTTTGTCACTTCACTTTTCCAGCTATAGGAATTCCATGGTAGACATTTTGGGGTTGCTTGTGTATACTATCATTCTATCTGTGAACCACTGTGCTTTGACTTCTTCCTTTTCAATTTGTATCCATTTGACTTCCTTTAGTTTTGGTGTTTCTCTAGCTAGAATTTCAAGTATTGTATTGAATAGATATGGAGAGAGGTCACAGCCTTGTCTTGTTTTTGATTATAGTAGAATTAATTTGAGTTTCTCTCCATTTAATTTGATATTGGTTGTGGCTTGCTGTAAATTGCCTTTATTGTGTTCAGGTATGTCCCTTGTCTCTCCAAGTCTTTATCATCAAGGGGTGTTGGATTTTTATCAAAGGCTTTTTTGGCATCTAAAGAGATGATCATGTGGGTTTTTTTTTTCTTTCAGTTTGTTTATAGAGTGGACTACATTAACTGATTTTTGTATATTAAACCATCCCTGCATCTCTGTAATGAAGCCTATTTGATCATGGTGGATGATCTTTTTGATGAGTTCTTAGATTATGTTTGCAAATATTTTGTTGAATACTTTTGCATCAATATTCATAAGGGAAATTGGTCAATAATGATATCAGGGTAACTGTGCCTCATAAAATGAATTTGACAACATTCCTTGTTTTTCTGTTTTGTGGGATAATTTGAGAAGTGTTCATGTTAACTCTTCTTTGAAAGTCTGGTAGAATTCTGTGATAAAAATTTTTTGGCCTTGAAATTTTTTTTATTTTTGGTTGGGAAACTTTTAATGACTGCTTCTATTTCCTTAGAGGTTTTCATTTTGTGTGTGTGTGTGTTATTTATCTGATCTTGATTTAACTTTGGTAGTATGATTCTCTACTTCTTTTAGATTTTTCCAATTTTGTAGAGTACAGGTTTTTAAAGTGTGACCTAATAATTCTTTGGATTTCCTTGACATTTGTTGTTAAGTTCCCCTTTTTTGTTTCCAATTTTTGTCAGTTTGGATATTTTCTCTCAATGTCTTTTACTTAGTTTGAGTAAGGGTTTGTCTATCTTATTGATTTTCTCAAGGAACCAACTCTTCATTTCATAGATTCTTTGTAGTTTTCTGTTTCTATTTTATTGACTTCAGTCCTCAGTTTGATTATTTCAGGCCATCTACTCCTCTTGGGTGCATTAGCTTCCTAATGTGGGATGGCCTTCTGTATATGGGTTGCTTTTTATTGGTTGATGAATAAAGCTGTTTTGATCAATGACTTAGCAGAATAAAGCCAGGGATTTGGCATTGAATCTCAACAGATATAAAGAGTATGTGGAGTCAAAGAGATGTAGCCACCAGAGGAGAAAGATGCCAGAACATGACCAGTAAGCCACAGCCTCGTGGTGACACACAGATTGAACTGGGCTAATTTAAAATATAAGAGCTAGCTAGGAATATGTCTAAGCTATTGGCCAAACAGTGTTGTAATTAATATAGTTTCCATGTGATTATTTGGGTCTTGGTGGCTGGGAAACAAAAACACAGAAACTTCCATGTTACAGCTTCCTTTTGGTCTTAAGTTTTCTGGTGTGCTGTTAAGTTGCTAGTATGATATCTCTTCAATTTTTATGTTGGTACTTAGTGTTATAAACTTTACTCTTAGTTTGGGTATGTTGCACATTTATTTTCACTGAAATATACGAAACTTTTAATTCCTTTCTTATTTCTGACTTGACCCAATAATCATTCAGTAGAGAGTTGTTCAGTTTCCATAAGTCTCTAGGGTTTCTATCTTTTCTGCTATTGTTGAAATCCATCTTTAATCCGTGGTGGTCTGATAGGATGCGGGGAGTTATTTTAATTTTCTTGTATCTGTGGAAGTTTGCTTTGTGCTTGAGTATGTGGTTGATTTTGGAGAAAGTTCCATAAGCTGCTGAGAAGCAGGTATATTCTTTTGGGTGTGAGTGAAATGTTCTATAGTTATCTGTTTGAATCATTTGATTTCTAACTTCTGTTAGCTACATTATTTCTCTGTTTAGTTTTTGTCTGGATGACCTGCCTGTTAGTAGACTCAGCTATTTTCAGTAACAAAAGGGGCTCAGTATGGAAGAAACAAGACAAATGACCCAGTTCATCCGCTAAAAGTAAATAAGATTACAAAACAGGGAGCCAGAGAGCACAGAAGGGCTCAGCCCCTGTTATTTGGCAACTATGACGGTGAATGAGGTGAGGACCCATTTTAACACCTTGACTGACTGTTGGATGCACCCTCTAAAATTCTATCGTGTCTCCCTTTTTCTCCTCTCTGGGATCAAAGGACATTCTGTCTTTGTTTGTTTTAATGCTATTTATTATAATGCTTAAATTATGATTCATCCTTAACAATTAACTGTTTTATTGTTTATTTCATTATTTTTGAAGATTTCATACTTGAGTACTTTGAGAACATCACTTCCACCCACATTCTCTCCCCTCCAACATTTTTCATTCCTCCTACTCTCTCTCATCTACATGATTTCTGCCTTATTTAGTATTGTAACACATGTGTGTGTGTATATAAACAACCTGCTGAGTCTACTTAGTGTTTAGAGAAGACCAGTTCCTACTGGATAACCAATCAGGAACCTCCTCCCTGGGGCAGACTGATTCTCCTTCTCTCAGCAGCTATTAGTTGTCTGACTGCATAAGGAAGGCCGAGAGCTTGAGAGATTTTTCCCCATCCTAGTTGGCATATCAAGTTGTCGCTATGTAGGTCTTGCTTAAGTAACCATTTTGTTAAGGTTTTATGGGTTTAACGCCCTGTTGTTTATAGAAGACATTATCTCACAGCTGAGGTACTGATCCCCTTTCTCTCACACACTTGCCTCTCACTCTTCTGTGGTGTTCCCTTAGCCTTAGGTGTGGGGTTGATATTACAGGTGCATCAGTCGGGACTTGGAACCCCATAATCAGATTTCCTCTGATGATTTTTTTCCAGTATTTCAGTGAGGTCTTTGTCCATTGCAAAAATTAGCTTCTTTTTGATGATGGCTGACAGCCTAGATTCCTCCTCCTACTTATTCTCTCTGTCTTCCAGCCCTGCCTATCCCCCTACTGCCTAGCTATTGGCTATTCAGCTTGTTACTGGCTATTCAGTTCCCTTAGGCAGGCAAAGCAACCCATCTTTACATAATTAAACAAATGCAGCATCAACAAATATAACACACGCATCTTTACATAGTTAAAGCAATATTCCATAACAGCTGAGAGGTACACTATACCTCTACACGAGGTTAGGTGTTTAGGATGCACTTGGGAATGACACGGATTTCAGAACGTGGTCAGTTCTCCTCTAAGGCTCATGACTTCACTAACCAGAGAGAGGTGAGGTTCCCAGTACCAGGTATGAGTGGGCCTTACGTCCAATTAGGTGACTCTTGGTTGCCTCTGTGAAAAATTACACCTGGAATAGATGTTTTATCATTTCACTCGTTCACAGGTGTGGGCTTCTTTAGGCAGGGATAAAACCTGAGAATGAAACTGAAAACTCACTCAAAATTTTTCATTTACTTGAAAAATCTTTGAAAGCATTAAGGCAATTCCGGATTCTAAATATGAAAGTTGGGTTTAAAGATTTTATCTTTTCTTTGGTGCCTCTTTTGGTACAGAAAAGTGTTCCGCTGCCTGTTTTATCATGCAAATGAGTTCCTTATTTGCCTAAATGTAAGGACTGGCATTTCTATTTAATAATGAAGTAAAGCCATCAGATCCTTTCTCTGCTCTGTTATGGGCTAAGGATCAGAGCCTGTGTCTCTCCACTCTTCTCCCAGCCTTCACAGTCGGCAGCTGTTCTCCGCAGAGCCTTGGAGGCTTCTAGGGGCTCTGAGAAGCACTAAGGTAGCAGAATTTCCAGTTGCTCCCTCATGCTTCTGACCATGTTCCTCACGTTGTCCACATTGTGACACTTCTACGTTTGTTTACAGGAAACTGACTGCAGGTTTACTTTTGTTTGGAACTGATCGCTGGTATCACAAAGGAAGGGAGAAGGAAACATGAAAGTTTAGGAAAGAAAAGGAGGGACAAGAAAGGAGAACTATGAACACACACAGGGACATGATTGCTCCTTTCCCATTCTATGCTGCCTCCTTCATAATATAACGGAATGTAGGCACAAACTAAACGTGCTCCTAGCCTGAATGCCTGTGCTCTAGATGACTGTTGTCTTCTTTGAAGCGTTTCTACAGGTGTGATGTTTACTTCAGACCTCAAATTTCTCTCTTACACACGAACGAACTTCATTTAAAGGGCTGCAGGCGATAAAAGCTCATGGTTGCCAAGAAGAATGTGTGAGAGAGTGCCAGGAGATTCGACTATGACCTCATCTTTAGCCTCAGTGTATTCCAATGTCTGTCTTATAGAACAGGATAAAGACACGGTGGCAAAATTGTCAATATTGTAACTTCTCAAACCAAGCTGACAAGAGATAAAAATGGGATCCGGAACTTGTGTTCTGAAAATCTTTCCAAAAAGTGGGTTACATGTAACTCCCAATAAGGCTTCCTTTTGCTTACAGTGTGTAAAACACTGATTATTAATAAGAAGACTTTGTTGTGGCCATAAACTACAGCAAGGGAACAAAAAGTAATCAGTATTAACTCAGGACCCCCCAAGTTCAAGTTCTCGACACAAAGGAGATTTATTTGCTCCCACCCACCCCCAAGGGACAAAGGGCAGGAAACAGGAGACAAAGATAGGAGATAGACCATAAGGAAAAAGGGGAAAGGAGGCAGGGGCGTTTGTCCTGGAGGACAAAGGGCTGGCTCTGGATAGAGAGGAGACAGATGTGGCCCATAAGAAAATGGCGGTTTATTAAGGTAAAAAGGGAAACCCCAAGTTAGGTGTAAATTTTACTTGAGCCTATTAATTAGGTAAGTTTAAGAGGGCATTTGATTGCTGGACCTCAACACTTTGCTAGTTAGACCTTGGTAGTCAGCCTCAGGAAGAGGACGTCGACAATAAGAGAATAGACCTTGAGGGCTAGCTTTAGGAATGGAATCTCATGGTTTTCAGCAAGGCAGAGGGATGGGAAGAAGGGCAAGGCCTGCCAGTGCCATATTTGCCAGGCCCGCGCTGGTCAGAGTCCCTTAAGGGACATTTTATAAATATCTAAGATCTCAAAAATACTTTCAAAATCCCTTCCTCTGTGTCTCCCAGTTTCGTTACTCTTTCTGGGAAATCTCTCTCCATGCTGAAGAGCTTCTTATCTTGTTGGAGTCTACCAGTATATGGCGACCTCCCTTTTGTGTTACGAAGTAGTCTCCAAATGGATTAGTATGGCTTGCTATGAACTAAACAAGTAAAATTCCTGTTGAGACTGGGAGACAGTCTTCCTTTGTTGCTCCCATACCGATCAAATATGTTTAATCTTCTTCAGTGAGTGACCTTTTCCCATTTCAGAAGCCCTGGGGTTTTCCCCCATTGCCTCTCCCCATAATCTCCGGGCGACAGTTTTCTCTGGATTGTGTTATTTCAGCTGGTTTATTACTTTGGTCACTCTTAATTCTGAGGGCTACCCTAAAAAATGAAAACCCAGGCATGTAGCATGTGGTGAGAATCTTGCTGAATCCCTCCAATCCTCTCTCAACAGTGCTAGCAGCAAGCTGTAATTAACACAGCTCGGCCCTGCTGTGCTCTGATAACTGTCTGGCCCAGGCACCGTGGTTCATCCAAGGAGGAAGCAAGGGTCTTGCTTGCCTCTATCCAGCCTCAATCACCTTTACATCCATTGCTCTGATCGAATAAAACCTTTGATGCCCACAAACACAAGGCTGTTTCCTGACTCGTGATGTTCTCTTTTCTAGAAATTCTCAGGGTCTTTCATTTATTTTAATTTTCAGGACTCCTTCTTTGTGGCTTAAATAAATAAATAGCTTCCCAACTCAGGCACGGCTGAGTGGCTTCCATTTCTGCTTTCTCTGCGTGATTGTTTACATGAATGCTTCCACCTTCCCTGCCGAGTTTCAAAGCCAACATTATTAAGAGATTGAGACTATTTTTGCATCCTCGGTAAGTAGCGCAGGGCCTAGCATAGCATAGGAGGTAATCTGCAGTTATTTTGTGCTGCCAGAACGGAGGGCTGCTCTGCCATTTGACCCACTGTGTTCCCAGGGCTCAGCGCTGAATTCCCAGGAATACTGGATTCTCATTAAACTATTGCACCGTACTTTCTATCTTTTATCTTTCCTGATCCTTGCTCTGGATTAGTGATTTACTTCTAGGGATGGGCTGACCGCTTTCTCCTTCACCCTCTTCTTCAAGCTCTGTGTTTGATTTGCTCAGCAAGACTCACTAACAAAGAGGAAGACAAAAGGAGACATAGAGCTCTCTTTCCAGTTCCTGCCCGCCTTGCTGTGGCACTGTGTCTTTGTCAATGACTGCAGAGGCAGGCTCACTCAGACACGGCCTTGTGTATGGGAACAAAAAGCTTTTATTTGATCAGAGCAATGACCATAATTGTGATTGAATTTAACTACCTCCAGCTCTCACTGGTCCCCGGTCACACTATTTATTCTCACTGGTCCCCGGCCTTTATTCCATAGGATTTAACAGTTCTAACAACTTCCTGCTCTTGATAATTTTAAGATGGCAGCATCCTTAGCTGGGTGGTGGTGGTACACACGTTTAATCCCAGCACTCAGGAGGCAGAAGCAGGAGTATCTCTGTGAGTTCGAGACCAGCCTGGTCTACCAGAACTAGTTCCAGGACAGGCTCTAAAGCTTGTTTCTTTTGGTTTTCCTTTGGCTCTGACCATATTTACAAAAATATTTTCTTAATATATAAGTGTAAAATCCTCCACCTAATCGAGTTCTATGTCCTTCCAAGCATCTTAAAGTGTGCTTGCGTATGATAAGGGCACCTGAGCAACCTATAGGATTTGAAGTATTTCTCAGGAACCCATTCACTTACCTTAGATGTTGTCAGCCAGATTTTAAGAGCAATCATTGCCAATCACTACCAAATCCTATCCTGACCATCAGCAGTCTTAACAGCATTGCACCCAAAGTCCAGATTCCCAAAACATCACAAGACTGTATCCAATGCAAAAGCAAAGAGCTTTTATCACTAGTTAACTCAGCTCCCTCCATCTGCCTGAAGGGGCAGCAGCAGCAACAGAGGCAACAGGAACAGTGCAGGAGAGACCCCTGAGCAGCAAAAAGATTGGGGTTTATATAGGGGAAGAGACGTGGGGAATTCCAAGCCTCTGGGCATGTGATTGGCTGTCCCCTATGACATAAGGATATTTCCAGGCCTGGGGTGGATTCCCAACAGCCAGTAACTGCATGACGAGAATTCCAAGCACTCTAGGGGCTCAACAATTGATCCTTTATCCCTGCTCAAGGATTTTTTTTTTTTTTTTTTTTTTTTTGTGAGGGGCAGAGATGGCTCTAATTCTGGGGTCACACTATGCTTTTTTCTTTGGTTCTTTTTACCTTTTAGGCTCGAATTTTTGGACCAGGGCAATATCTTTGTTATGCTCTGAATCTAGGAACTTAGTGCGTTCTTTTGGTTCTAGTTTCAGGATCCAGGGACTTTTCTCTGGCTCCAGTTTCAGGGACAAAATGAACACAGAGCCAAGCTGCCTGAGGGACTGTGCTATGTCTACAGACTGACTCACTGAATCTGTGGGGGCCAGGGTTTCTCAACAGAAACCTGATTATCCACCTGACATTGCCCACTCAGCACAGGGCACATCCATCTCAAGTTCACAACACCCTTATTCATTGCACATTGTATCTCCTTTCAGAGACCAGCCTGGAGACACGATGCACTTCATTCCCTTTCATAATCCTTGGGATATGCTTCGTATAGTAAGATGAGATTTCCAGGCCAAAGCTTCCATTTAAAACTTCCATTAAATACTTTTTAAATGGTCTCCACTATTGTGATGAATCTGCTCTTTGAGAAAATGTCTGTGTTTTCATCGTCACTCATGGTAAATTTGAGATGAGCATTAACAGCGACTGTTTTCTCTAAGAAGTAAGAATAGAGGACAATGCCTTGAAGAACACTGTGTCCCGGGGGTCACTTTTAGATCGTGGCGGCTATTTTCTCCCAAATACCTAGTTGAAGTTAAAAGTAGTTGGATATAAAAATGTTGCCTTTAAAGTGAGCGTTTCCAGATATATATAAAAGAAACTGTCCTTGTTTTGTGCCATGATTCCGGTGCTTCCGCAGACAAAAATAGCGCTGGCACTCACTCCTGGCACGCTGCACTGGAGGCTTCTCTTAATTTGTTGTCCACCCTCATCCTGAAGGCCTCTTCGTGTTGCTGCTTTCCAAGCATTTCCTTCTCATGAGTATCCATGTCCGACGCTACACAAAGTCGTCCATTTCCCAGGTCGACCTCCACCCCTCCACCAAGCTCTGCTTTTCCGCAAACACTATTTTCTGTTCCTAAACAGTAGGGCTTAATTTTTACTTTACTTCTTTAATTATTTGCTTTATTTTTTGAGATTATACCATAATTAAATCACGTTCCCCTTCCTTTGCCTCCACCCAAACTTTCCTACGTCCTCCTCCTTGCTCTCTTTCAAAATCAGGGCTTCTTTTTACGTTGATTGCTGTTCTATACAAATATATAGTCCTAAATATGTAAGTACATCCTTCTCCGCCTGGATAATGTTATCTGTCAGTACGGTAGATTATTTTGAATTCATTTTTGCCTTACTGAAAAATAATGCACATTTGTTATAGGAAGACAGAGAAGCAGTATAAACCACTGCTTGAGACAGTAGTTAATGAATATAGCCTTGGCCTATGTCAACTGATGCTTAGATAAAAGTACCAATATAGAGAAATACAAAACAAAAATGAGGTGATTTTTTTCATATGTCCCATATTCAAGCTGCTTTCCCATTTAATGCTAAATTTCTATGCATGTAGAAAATGGTCATCTTTATCCACCCTATCTTTGCTAATGTTAGCATTTGGATACATGTGAGAATCCTGCTCAGTGGAAAAAGTAGACTATTAGAAGTGTCGTAGCAGCCTCCGCAGGGTCATTCTAGGCACACCCTGCTCCCTCCGATCACTGCTGTCCTGGCTTTTATAATGCCCACCTTCAGCTGTTCCCTGTCACGTCACTATCTACCTCATGGTACACATGTAGATCTATGAGTTTTCTATCTTTACGGTGAGTAGACTCTGTTATCAGTTTAAAGTTCTTTTATATCTAGAAATGATTCGTGTCTTCAGAACCAAATTTGTCATTAATCTAGTTCCTGAGATTTTCTCTTCATAAATATTAAATATACACCTTCCATTCCACTAACATCAGGCTCTTAGGATTTCCACATCTCTACTGTTAATTGTCACAGCCAAATGTGAAGAATGTTCTCCAGGGAATTATGAGAAAAGCCTATTTCTTTAGTTGCTAAAATATAATTTTGACAATAATTAACGTATTAATTATTGTCCATATTTTCTTATTAAATTTTAATTAGCATGTAAAATAATGAGTTTGATGCAGCATTTCTTATATATTCTCACACACATATATATGTTAGTTTTGGTGTTACAGTGCCTAGGATTCATTTTTATATGTATATACATATTTTCAGACAGCTTTTACCTTGTTATCTTCCCTCTTCCCACTGCCCCTTTTCTGCCACAATAGCTTTCTTCTATTTGCATGTCCTATGTACATACATATTCTAAATTTAGCATTTGAATAGAAAACCAGCAATATTTGTTTTTCTAACAATGACTTACTTAGCTTATCACTTCCCTTAAGTTCCATCCACTTTCCAGAAAATGACATAATTTTGTCCTTTATGTCTAAGTAAGATGCCATATGGTATATATCATACACATTCTTCATCCATTTTGATGGTAATGAACATCTAGGCTGACTATAACTTGCCTATTATGAAAGATGCCAGAATATGCAACAGAGATAACAACATGTCTATGTTTATCACCTGCTCCCAAAGTTTCATGCTTAATTTAGAGATCACACTACACATTGTCATGCCCACCCTCAAGTGACCCGAACATATATTTTTTTCAAAACTTCATGCATGAGTATGGTCTTCACACTCTTTTTTCCTCTTTTTTCTCATTCCTTCACCACTCCTTCTCAAATTCATGATTTTTTACTCTATAGATAGATAGATAGATAGATAGATAGATAGATAGATAGATAGATAGATATAGATATGTGTGTATATATGTTAAATATAGATATAGTGTGCATGTATGTATGTACATGTATATATTGTAGTAGGGAGGCCACTTGTTCATTTCCTAGCTAGCCAGATTCCTGAAATAACCACACAGAAACTGTATTAATTAAATTACTGCTTAACTCATTAGCTCTGGCTTGTTATTGGTTAAGTCTTACATATTAATTTAACCCATCTCCATTAATCTGAATATTGCCATGTGACTGTGGCTTACTGGGTAAAGTTCCAGCTTCTGTCTCTGGTGGAGCTACATAGCTTCTTTGACTCTTCCTTCTCCCAGCATTCAGTTTAGTTTTCCCTGCCTAGCTAAGTTCTGCCCTGCTATAGGTCCAAAGCAGTCCTTTATTAACCAATGGTATTCAAAGCATACAGAGGGGGAATTCCACATCACCTCCTCTTTTCTGTTTAAATAAAAAGGAAAGTTTTAACTTTAACATAGTAAAATTGCGTATAACAAGACAGGTATCAAGTAAGAATTACAGTTACAATATTTATATATACTGTATCTTTTATCATAACTAAGGAAAACTATAACTACATATTCTTCAACTCCATCAAATTTCTTAATTATACATTACATTTTTAAATGAGCTGCACAAACACAATATGTTAATCAAGAGGAGAAATACACATATAACAAAATTGACCTGAAGTTTGTATCAATAAGCCAAGATCCATACCAATGCAAATCTCTATGGAATATCTTCCTCTAAATGTAAACAAACATTTAAAAACAATATTTGCGAATATGGGCGTAATTCTCTCCAAATTGCTTCCTGCTCTTTGTTGGACAAAGTAATTTTTTTGGTGGTATTCACAGAAACCTTTTGGGGGGTCTTGGTTCATCAAACTACAGCAGTCTGGAAGAAATCCACAGGTTCTCATCTTCTGTGGAAACAAAAGAAGAACCTATTTCCCAAAGCAACATATCCTTAGACTCAAATTTTGGAATCAAGATACCTTTGGGTTGATTTAACTTAGTGGTCCATACAATAAAATATCACTTTCTACTTAGCTCCTTCACAGTCAAAAAATTCAAAGAAAACACAGTAATATACATAATCCAGGCTCTCTGTGAATTTCCATCTTTATGTGGTTTATTTTTACTCTATTACTTTTTAATCTATAATCTGTCTCTTTAAAGACTTTACCTTTTTAAAAAAAAATTTAGTTCTCTTTATAACTGTCTATATTCTTTTTCTTCTCTCTCCCAAGCCTATGTACATTTTTATACACACTGTGACTTGTTTAGCATTCTTTTGTGTATCTGTCCTATTGTGTATCTGTAATTCTTTGCTGTTCAGAAGTGCTTCTTAAAATGCTAAGCTCTTCTGATGAACTTAATCTTAAAATGCTAAGCCCTTCTTACAAACTTAGGTGGTGGCATTGCTAGGGGAAATACAGCCCTGCCTGCTTGCTCCACCCAGTCTGATATGGCAGGGCAGAGATCTGTTTAGTGTGAACCAGGGTCACAGCCCCATTTTCAGGCACACAAGGGTCTATCTTGTCATTAAGAAAGTTGTAACACTCTACTCACAAACCCCATTTAAATGCTCTGTAGCTAGATCTCTTGAAAGAGTCAGAGTTTGTGCTGACAGCATGGCCCAGAAAGCCATTTCAAAATTGCTCAGTTTTTTTTCTGCTACCACTGAATCAGAAAAACCTCTTTTAAAGGAGCTACAGCATGCCACCAGTTGAAAAAATGCAGCTAAACTTTGTTTTTCTGTGTCTAGAATTCCTTTACATGCTTTCTCCGGTTTTACATGAATGTCTTCAGTCCCACGTTAGAGTGCCAATTTGTAGTAGGGAGGCCACGTGTTCATTTCCTGGCTGCTCAGACTCCCAAAATAACCACACAGAAACTGTATTAATTAAATCACTATTTAATTATCTCTAGCTTCTTATTGACTAACTCTTACATATTAATTTAACTCAGCTCCATTAATCTGCGTATTGCTACATGGCTGTGGCTTACCAGATAAAGTTCCAGTGTCTGTCTCCAGTGAGGCTATATGGCTTCCTTTTTGATGCTGCCTTTTTTCTCCCACCATCCAGTTTAGTTTTTCCTGCCTAGCTAAATTCTGCCCTGCTATAGGTTCAAAGCAGTCCTTTATATAAGCAACGGTATTCAAAGCATACAGAGAATCCCATATATATATACATACATACATATATATGCTATATACATACATATATATATATACATATATATATGCTATGTTTAAATACAACCTGATGATTTAATTTAGTGTTGTTCATAGGTATATGTGCTTACAGATGACCATTCAGGTTTGACTACCTATCATGGGGAATCATCCTTGAAGAATACTCATTCCCTCTCCTTTAGTAGCCATCAATGGTCTATAGCTCTTCATCTAGAATTAGGACCTGATGAGATTTCTCTGATCTACAGTGGTATGCCAATTGTTGTCATTCTTCAGGTCTTGTCAACACAGACAAACTAATATTTTGCCTCTAACAGTATTTCTGTTCCATCTTCAGTGATGCTGCCTGGTGCTTAAATACTAATTGTATATGGATCTGTTGGGGATGGGTACCCATTATCAGTGGTTCTCTGCATTTTGACCAGTTGTTGCTTTCTATAATGGTCTTTGTCTGCTGCAAAAAGCAACATCTTTGGTATGAGTGAGAACTGTACTCACCTGTAAGAATAAGAGTGAGTATTTAAATGCAGCTTGAGGTTATAATGGTTTAGGAGAATTCCAGTAGCAGGTTCTCATCTGTGTCCTCATCAGGCATGACTAGTAAGCTAGGTTTACAGCATTGAATATAAATGCCCACCAATTGAGCTGTTCTTATGTCTGAATAGATGGCTGTTGGTTACCCCAAGGATATGAGTGCCACTATTGGTCTTTCAGAATATCTTTATTGTGGTCATTGTTGAGGTTCACAGACATTAAAACTTGGTAGGGCTATTGATTACCTTTCTCCCTTAGCAATTTGCATACCTTCTTCCAATAATGTAGAGAGCCTCTCAAGAAAGAGACTTCTAGACCAGTTCAAGTTTGATCCCTCCAAGTACTCTTTCTTAAGTGTATAGTAGCTTCAGGAATAATCTGATTTTTGATTTCTGAGAGATAACCAAGGGCTGTGCCAATATCCTCTATTGTTTGGAGGATTACTTGGACTCTCCTGACCAACAAACAACTCAAAAGGATACCATGCCTGGTATTATGGGTTGTTGTTAGATAGTCTGTGGCTTTTTGGAGTAGTATTATCACCCCAAGAAACATAGCTTATATGTTATATATGTATGTGTATATGTGTATATGCAGGTATATGTGTATACATAAATATGTAATTTAAGTAATAAAATAATATGACTCCCTCTGACTTGTTCAATCATCACTATTGTTATTTATTCCTCCTCCCTTCATTTCTATCTTTGTACCCTCCCTCTTAACTGCTTTCAAGAACACAATTATTTAATGTTACAGTTTGATGAGCCCAGATCTACAGAAACCACATTTAGTCCCACTAGAGGAAACAAGCCCAGTGACTTCATGAGATTAAGACATTTCATGTCATGTAAAGCAGTTTCAGACAGGAATGAGCAGTGATACAGTAATCCATTCAAAGGGCTCTGAATTCCTGTGTGTTAGGCTCACAGCTGCTAATCAGTCTGCATAACAACTCTCACAGGACACTAGGAGCCGGAAGGGATCTGTTTCCTGAAGAATATATGCACTCTCTTGAAGAAAGCATTCATAATTATTTTCTAAACATGGTACCTATTTTGGACACACCTGCAAGCCAGATTTTGTGGTCCAGGAATCAGAGCACTACCAAGGATGCAGACTTTGCATGTGATAACCAAATTTCTCACAAAATAATATATGGAAATTGATATACATCAAGACAATGATATATTTAAATTTTAATGATTTTAGAAGGACTTAACAAATGCGGTTGGATTCAAAACCCACATCTCTGGCTGCACATAAATTCATGCAGGCAAAACACTAATACACATAAAAATAAAAGAGAAAAGGTAAAATAGGAAATAATGTAAATTCTGAAAATAAAAAAAAACTCTTCTCAGCATAAGATGATCAAGTTTTCCTCATAATGTACACTCTATGGATAAAACAATTACAAAAGAGACACATTTTAAATGAAAATCTCTATACTAAAATGACAGCCTTTGTTTCTTTAAATTAACAGTGAAAAAGGGGCTGAGGAACAAAAACTCATCTAGGATAGATACACAATATAAATAGTTATATCAGCATGAATTCGTTTAATTAAAATGAGTTTCTTCACCTTCCACCAGATGATTTATTCTAAGTGGGAAAATTAAATACAGATATTTATATCATGAATTGCTCCTTTTATTAGTTTTAACTAATTTAATGTTAAAATATTTTAAGACTAAATAAATGGCTTTCATACAGTGATTTGATATCTATGCATATGCTTTGCTACTGCAAATAATTTTATTGCCAGCATGAAATACTAGACTATCCTAGCTCGTTACTGCATGTATTTCCATCTGTATCTTCACATTTGTCTTCATCTCATTTATAGATTTTAGCATGTTCTTTACTTGGTGCTGTGGTCCCTGTGTCAACATTTATTCACGGCTTAGAAATCCAGTCCTTCACATAGTAAAGTGTTCAGTTACACCAGTTAACAGGAACAGAATGGATGGGAGCTAAGCACACAGAGGGCAGGAGTCTGACCCTAGCAAGTGACTTCACACAATAATCCCAATGACTCACAGGAAGAGATCCATCGTGCTTGGTGAGCAAAAGTCATTTCTTGACATAAATGAAGATTGGGGAGATGGTCCTCAGTGAAACACTTGCTATGCAAGCATGAAAATTTGAGTTCAGCCCCCAGCACTCAGTAAAATAGTTAGGGCAACACTTCTAATCCTGTTACAATCTTGACAAAGCTAGACAGATCCCTCCAGCTTGCTGGCCAGCGAATAGCCAATCTAGTCATGCCAGTGAGTCCTAGACCATTGAACCTAATTCATAAAACAAGATGAATAGTAACTGAGGAAGATACTCAAGGTTGACCTCTGACTTCACACATATATATGCATGCACCTAAACCTTCATATATACCATCACACATGCACATACACACACACCATCACCACCAACAACAGCAGCACAGAAACAACTCAATGAAAATTTGTTGTCATAACCAAATATATTTGAAATTCCCATATTATGCCTGTTGTTGAAGAACACTGAGGTGTTGACAAGGGTTTCTGTCCCACCCTGTCCCACATCTATTTAGTCCCAAAGAATCACACAGAAGTCTACATTAATTATAAACTGCTCAGCCTATTAGCTCAGGCTTCTTATTAACTCTTATAACTTATATTACACCGTAATTCTTGTCTGTGTTAGCCACATGGCTTGGTAACTTTGTCAGCAGGACAGTCACATCTTACTTGTTCTGTGTTTGGCTTCTTCTGTGTCTGGGTGGCGACTGTGGACTGAGCTTTCCACTTCCCAGAATTCTCCTGCTCTCATTGCCCTGCCTCTGTTGTCTGCCTGGTTGCCCCACCTCTACTTCCTGCCTGGCTACTGACCAATCAGCATTTATTTAAAATCCACGTGACAGGCTACAGACCATTGTCCCACAGTACTGATGTAACTTTATGCTCATTTTAAGAATTCCAGAAAATCTTGACAAAATATATGGCATGAAAGTTGAATTAAAATAAAATTTTTACTCCTAAATTATCTCTTGGTTTTTCACCACTTTTGGAACTTCTCCATCCCTAGTTGCAGCATATACCATTTTTATTTTAGATCATAGGCACAATTATGATAGATTGCCTGGGTATTTAAACTAAAGTTATAAAGTGATTTATTAGCACACAGCGTCCTTTCAGGTATAGAATCACAAGTAAATCTCTGCTAAATCTGTGCTCATATAAAAAAATCTTAGTTATTTACCCCTCCCTCAGTTCTTGAAAAAGCACTAGTGCCTTCCTGAACAGAAAAACAAAAATCTTTAAAAAAAAAAAAAAGCCACAACATTTTATTGCCTTGATTTAAAATTTAAAATTTTTAGTTTGAACTAAATTGCTCCTCTGTCTAAACAGAGAGAAAATTAAATATTTAAGCCACCCAAAGCCAAGTCTTTCTCTTTTGAAATTTGGGGACACAGTTTGAGTCACACATAAGCTTTGCACTCACTTTCCATAGGAATCATAAAAAATTTCTTCAGTCTCATCTGTTTAATATAATGAAAGCTCATTTCCCATCTGGAGAAACAAGCCAAACCTCCCGTGCTTTAGAATCCAATAAGATTCTTCCCCCCATCATTGCAGCCCTAGCACAATGCCCTTGGCTCTCACCAACTTTCATTTGTTCTGTTTTGATGTCTGTTTTGCCGTTCTACTGCAAACTTCCATAAAAATAACGTCTATGCAGTCAATCTTATAAAGTTTTTCTGCACTTATTACTTGGATTCACTCCTGTTACCCAGGCACCAAGAATTTATTCACTTTCTACTTTTCATGCAGATAACATGCATGACTTTATGGACATTTTAAAGAAATTAAAATTACTTATATTCGTAGTGCAGTGGCCCTGTAAGATGACATACCTTTCTTTGGAGGCCAGTATGCATTATACCCATGAGTTAGTTCATCCTTTTATTCAAGATTCTAGTTGAATGACTGTTATTTCCTAGACACCATGCAAACAGAGAAAGTAAAGAGGGTAACATGTTTTCCAATGATAATAAGCCCTTACCTTCCACATATATAAAAGATATGGGTGATTAGGATATAAGTTGATATAGGAAGTAATATTTAGCACCAAAAAGAGGCCGAAAACAGTATGGGTTGGGTCATGGTTTATTTACTGGAGAAAATTCACAAAGAAATGAGTCTTGATATCAACTTGACCAGTAGCCATGCTTCTTCTTAGACATGTTACCTCAGATCATTTCAATAGCCCCCTTTTTAAATTAAGATTTTTAAATACAATCTTTTGTTATTTTACATAGCTATCCCTGTTCCCACTCACTCCCCTCCTCCCACCCCAATCCCCTATCCACTCCTCAGAAAGGGTCAGGCTTCCCATGAGAAGTCAATGAAGTCTGACACTTCACTTCGAGGCAAGACCAGGCCCCCACCCCTCTTATATAGGCTGAGCCAGGAATCGCTCCAAAGAGAATGTGTTTCAAGATGCCAGTTAAAGCAGTAGGGATAAATCTTCATCCCACTGCCAATGACCCCACAAACTGCACAAGACTCACAATTGTCCTCTACATTCAGAGGGCCTAGTTTGGTGCAATGTAGGTTCCCCTGATATCAATCAGAGTCAGTGAGCTCTCACTAGCTCAGATCAGCTGTTTCTGTAGGCATCACCATCACAGTCTTGACCCCTTTGCTCTTATTACGGCTCCTCCCTCTCTTGAACTGGTCTCAAGTAGCTCAACCCAGTGCTTTGCTATAGGTCTCTGTACCTGCTTCCATCAGTTGCTGGATGAAGGTTCCATAATGACAACTTAAAAAGTCAATGTTTGTTGGTCTTCTTGGACTGATGTCAGGCTGGCTATTTACCAGCAAGCAAATGTTCTGGTTATTAAAATCACATAAAGTCATCTTATTAACAGAGGTGTGAGATATAAGAGGCAAGGCACAGTTTGAGAGAGATAGCATAATGAAATGTAAAATGTTTGAAAGATTAGATGGAAAGTAAAGTAGTCTTTACTAACAAAGATGACCCTGGATGAGAACCGGAAGAATGGCAATATGGATTGCCTCCTGATCTGAGGAGCACAGCACTTAGCGGAGATCTCCTGAAGTCATAATGACTCACACACCACCAAAAGTTGTGTGTGGTAGATGCACCATTAGCAAGGAAGTCAGGAATCAGTAGGTCCACTGCAGGAGATTTTAAGTGAGCTGGACCCAAATTTAAACATGAGGACCAAAACACCTTTCCCCTGCAAACATCCTTTTGATGCTAGCCAAGTCACTGGAGACAAAACTGCATTCAGGTAATAAACAAAGAAACAATAGCACACAAAAATAAGCAAATAACACAGGTAATATGCAAGTGAAGAAATTCTACCAAGTGAGCTGTCTGCTCTGAGAAACAGAAAGCGAAAAAAGGATACAGACCATAACCCCAAGATCACAGAAATTCAAAGAGTAGACACAAAGGAAACCAGGAAAGCTGATGAGACAGCAAGAAGAAAGCCTTCAGAGCATATAAAAAAGTAGAAGAAAAAGAAAACATTACTAGAAAAATGAGTTACTTTGGAAACAACGTAATATAAGCTTGAGTAGAAATAGGCTTCGAAATGGGAAGACTGATGAGAAAAATCACACAAGAAAAAAAATAGGAAAGCAAGTGGAGAAGCCATTGTTGATATGGAGACAAAGACATGGGCACAAGAACAAAATGTGATTCTGAAGAAAGTCAGGAAATAGGGAATCGAGTGCCACCACCCCAAGTTGCCTTGCAGGCATCAGGAAGAAAGCCAGGTGATATACTGTGACATCTCAGAATGGAGTCCATGTGACTGTCCCCTAAACAGGAAGCACTTTTATTTTTTAAGTGCAGTTATAAAAAGAAGAAACTCGGACAAGAAGCTGTCATAGAACTGTCTCAAACACAGAACTAAAGTCAACAATGCTGAGCCGTGGAACAGGATGCCATTATTATGATGGGTAAATGTGTGAGCGTGTGTGTAGCATACACACACGCTCACACACCTATGTGTACATCCATACCTATCTATACATACACAAATATATACACATACATACAAGAATAATTAACAGAATCAAGGAGGAAGAAGGGGTAATTGACACCAATATACCTTCATTCTGCTATGGGAAAGAATAAGCAACTATTAATTAGCATTGAAATATGAAGCTAAACTTCTGTTCTTTCAATTCTTTATAAACTTAACATTTTTACTTTGAATTTTCACTTAGAAACTTTATAGTCATAAATAGGACATATATAAAATATGTGAACTTTAATAACTTATTTTGATCAACTTTATTTAAAGAACATGACAATATTTCTCCATCATCAAAGTATTTTAGTAGTCAACGTTTATAGTACACTAGTGTATTCAAAGCAGGATTTGGAAAAGTAAGGTTACAAATTCATTTTCTTTGGGAGAATTGCTTAGTGAGTGAATGGCCGTGGGATATTTTTTTTATAGAACGAGGGAAACATTTATTAAAAATATTTAACTGTCTAATACATTATACTTTAACCAATATTTATAGTAAAGGATTCTTACAAGGAAGAATAGCCGTGGGATTTTAAAGGAAGATGAGCAGTATTAGAGCAAAGAAGGTTAAGGATGGAAGAATAGAACTAAAACAGAGAGGAAGAAAGGAGTGGAAGTGATGCATTGACCTCTCTAGATAGCAGCATGATGTGTCTTCTTCACAGTAAGATAACCCTTATAACATGCTGACATGCTTACAAACCGTGATTCTGTTAAGTTTGGAGTGGTGGTGGTAGTGGTGGTAGTGTGTGTGTGTGCGCACGTGCATGTGTGTATGAGAGTATGCTTATATATCTAAAGACTAGAAGTCATAGGCTTAACTTTGTTTGATGTGAGGACCCTGAGGAATCTTTCTTTCTGGTTAAATAAAAATAAAAATAGAAGCATTACCCTTTCTGGCTTAATATTTCTCTGTGTGAAAATAGAATAATTTCTCAATTACATGTTTGAGTATTTAAACATTATTGAAATTTTTGCTTTAATAGGAAATGTTATTGTCTTAACAAGGTTGATGTAACTGAGCTTTTAAATTCTTAATGGAAATACAAACTTGTATTTCTTTTGTAAGTTACCAATTCATAATCTTTCCTATTTAAGTGGGAAAATTGTGAATATATAATAATCTGCTTACATAAGCTAAGCATCTCCAAGTATGTTGTTGCAGTGATATTCTAACAGACTGCTAGCCACATGGGAAAATTCACAGCCCATATGGGAGTTGAGATCTGTGAAGGCTCTAGGGAACTCTTCTGGGAAAATAGAATTGGGCCTTTGGCCTTACTCAAGAGAGAGAAATAGAAGTAAGCTTGCTGCCTAGCTGACTTATGCTTAGGGAAGGCTTCCCAAGAGTTTAGGATCTCCATTCACAAATTGAGCAAAGAGCATCAATAAGATTTTTAGTCTTGGAAAGTCCTTTACCAGAAGAAAGACTGTAAAAGGTTTTAGAGTGATGTGGTCTATAACAGTCTTTAAATGACATCACCAACCAGAAGACAAAGGCAGGTGAAGTACTCAAGTCTTGCAATGCCCTTAAAGCAGCAAGCAAAGAAGAAATGCTGGAAGGCTTCCTTTAGGACCAGTCTTGGCAATGTTACCCATTTCCCCTGGCATTTGTCTTGTATGAAAATGGTTTAAGATGTGCAGGCAAAGTTGAAGCATGGGCCACACTATGAACTCTCCAGAAAAAACGCATCCCCATGCTAAGAAGAGTTTAGTAAAATGGATCAAGGAAGACTCTTGGTTTAACTAAAGAATGAAAGTAGTAGCATAATTAGAAAAAGGGGCATATTGATGCAACAAGGATTATTACTTGTGGATGTAAAAAGAAGGAGACAGAGTTTATGGTAGAGAAGACAACTTCACTGAACAAAAGTGATAGATCCAAAGCCAAGCAGTATAATTAGCTAGAAAACCGCCAGGAAATGACAAATCCATGGAACAACAAAAAAAAAATGCTATAAATCCAAATGTCAAGAAACCAGGAAGGAAGCCCTTAACATTTGTATAAACAGCTGCCTACATCAGGATAAAACACTAGTGTTAGAAGCCTTAATGGAAAAAAATTCCCAAGTGGATTAGTCATTCATGTACTTATTCAATAACTATACAATTAGCACATAATATGGGAAAAATATGCTTCCAGAGGGTAGATGGTAGAAACAGGAAATACCCTATAACTTCAAGAATAAAGGCCATGGTGCAATAAGGAAAGAATTATGTATGTGGGTGTATATGTGTGTATTCTTGCATGTGTGTGTGTAAGTGTGCATACATGCATGCATTCATGTGTGTGCATGTGTATGATGAACTAATTTTTAAAAAACTTTTCTGTTTTTGAAAATTTGAAAAAGAACATATAATATGTTTTGATCAAATCCATCCCCATTACCTCCCCTCTAATTCCTCCTCACTACATTCCTCTACCAACTTCTTGTATTCTTTTATAAATCCACTGAGTCCACCTAGTGTGACTGTATGTGCACAGATACCATATAAAGGACCATATAAAGGAGCATGGTTAGGATCTCAGGGGCCACATTCCTGAAGAAAATTGACTCCCACCCCCAACACTCATGAATTATCAATAGTTCCTCAGGATTAGTGCTTCATGGCCCTCTGCACCACACATGCTAAAATTTGGGCAGACTTGGTCTTGTACAGGTTTTCTGTGTTTAGTCCCAGCTGCTATCAGTTCACGTGTGCAGGTGCCCTGTCACCTCCAACTATGAACTCACGTGTGCAATTGTCCTCTCACCTCCAGCTATGAGCTCACCTGTGCAATTGCTCTGTCACCTCCAGCTATGAGCTCACCTGTGCAATTGCTCTGTCACCTCCAGCTATGAGCTCACCTGTGCAATTGCTCTGTCACCTCCAGCTATGAGCTCACCTGTGCAATTGCTCTGTCACCTCCAGCTATGAGCTCACAGTGCAATTGCCCTGTGATCCTCCAGCTATGAGCTCACATGTGCAATTGCCCTGTAATCTCCAACTATATTTGTTTTCTTGAAAGAATATCATAGGAAGCACAGAGGAGTAAACAGCCTAGACCTGGAAACAAGAACACAGGAAGGATCAGCAATTGCCTGCTGCTAGAACCAGAGGAAATGCTAAGCCAACATTTCCTTTGTTTTCCTTCCAGAATAGAGCCTGGGAAAAGTTAACAAATGCAAAATGGTTGTCCCTGGCATTTCTCCTACATAGTCTGTTATTATTGATGCTCCCATTTCTCCACTTCTGTCTTCTCTTCATGAGTTATCAGCTCATCCATAAGAACCTACATTAATGGGGCTGGAGAGATGGCTCAGAGGTTAAGAGTATTGCCTGCTCTTCCATAGATCCTGAGTTCAATTCCCAGCAACCACATGGTGGCTCATAACCATCTGTAACGGGGTCTGGTGCCCTCTTCTGGCCTGCAGGCATACACACAGACAGAATATTGTATACATAATAAATAAATAAATAAATAAATAAATAAATAAATAAATAAATATTTTTAAAAACCCAAAATTAAAAAAGAGCCTACATTAATTATATTTTCTTCTATACCATTCCCATTTTTCATAATTTCCATGCCTTATTCTCAATAACCAATTTAGAAAAGAAAGTCCAGCAAAAGTCTCTATAGCCGGTCATAGCTTTACTGTTATTGCTGCGTAACTATGTTCATTTTAAAAAGACAAAAATGAAAACACTTAACTCAAAGTAACTGAAGCATGCTGCTGAGATTTTTAAGCAAGGGCCACTGTCTACCTTTAATTTGGTCTGTACTTTAAGATTGGGCTGGTATGTATTTCCTGTACTGTGGCGATGGCCGGGTATGCAAATCCCATGTCTCTTTGGTGAAATGTTATAGGTACTACAACCAGGATTGGTCTTTACCATTTGCTTTAGTGCTGGCTACAGTTAACCCTTGACAGCATATCTATGAAGTCCTAAGATGTTTCCACACTATTGATACTTAACTGATTTTCTATATATCCTTGAAAACCTTGCCCTAGTATAGACTCTATTCCAAGTTCCTCAACAGTCTACCACAGTGTTAGTGCTTAGACCCACTAGTGCCTACTCCTTCCTTTCTTCTGCCTGTTTAATAGTTCTGATAGAGTTTCAATTATATCTCCAGCCACAACCATTGCCCCCCAATACATATTGTCACCATTGTTAGTGGAAGTTGAGTATCTGCATGGATCCAAATAAGTAAGCATGAGTGAGAGATTCTCCTTGATAATTCTGTTCTTGTTTGAGTGTTTGAGGAGATACAGAAGATTCAAAATACAACTCCAACATTTAGCTTTCCATAATAATCCTTATGAAAGGCCTAAGAGTTAATTCATTATAAATATAGATCCATCTAACTGAGGAAAATTGAAAAATATGGCCATTCTGTTGATATCCATTTCAAAATGCACATTACAAATACAATGCTAGAAATAACTATAAGAGTTAAACACAACTATAAAGATAAAATATAATGATGTGTACATGAAGAAAAATAGTAAGTAAAGGAACAGCATGAAACAGGTGGCATGATTGGAAGAGTACTAAAAGCATGTAGTGAAATCATCACACAAAATGATGCTGAGAATATAACCTCATCCAACAGGCAGCAGCAAAATCCTTAAAAGGCAGTCTTTTAATTTCAAGTCTTTACAGATGCATTAGCACTATGATCGTTATATAAAACTGTATGTTCTTTTCATTTCAAATCTCTACAGATGCTTTAGAACAGAGATTATTATAATATAAAATCCTAACAAACACTAAAAGAGTTGAAAAATAACTCCAACTCTCACGTCTTAATATAATCATCATTGACCTTTTATGAATCTTAGTCTGAATATTTCTCACTTATTATTTATGCAAACATCATAGATGTATGTATATATGTATGTATGTTTGGATGGATGGATGGATGGATGGATGGATGGATGGATGGATGGACTGATGAATGAATGGATGGATGGATATTTAGACGAGAAAAATGGTAAATTTAAAACTGAAATTATTTTGGATATTTGGACATATTTTGTTTAATGTATATTTTGAAAGCTAAAAAGTTTGAAATAAAAATATTCCACTATAAAGTCCAAAACACTTAGAGAAAATTATTTCTAGAATTTTTTATGGATAAGAGAAAATGACTGGGCAAAAAATTATGAGAATAGAGATTTTCAAAGCCAGTCTTCTCTTCAAGGTTCCTTAATTCTTCTTCATTGGAAATATTTTTGAACTAGCATGTTACTCTTGTATAGTGCCCTTTCACAGCTGCTGAACCTTGCTGTCATAGGCCTGTTTACAAACATTTCCAGTTAATGAAGCCAAGCCAACTATCATTCCTTCACTGAATTCATACACCGTCCTTCTTAGTTTTATGACCTATTTAAAAATATTCATTGTTTTTCAGCCATTTTAGATTCCTCTGTTGAGAGTTCTCTGTATCCCATTTTTATTGGATTATTTGTTCTTTTGATGATCAATTTCTTGAGTTCTTTATATATTTTGGAGATCAGGCCTCTGTCCAATGTGGGGTTGGTGAAGATCTTTCCCATTCTGTACGCTGCTTTTCTATGATGTTCGATGTGGTTGGTTTTATGTCGAGGTCTTTGTTCCCTTTGGACTTGAGTTTTGTGCGTGACGAAGATCTCTTGAGTAAATTGGGAGCATCAAGATCATGGAAGAAGGTAGGAGGGAAGGGGAGAGGAAGGGAGGGAAGCAGAGAAAAATACGTAGATCAATAAAAACAATTTTAAAAAAAGAAATAAATTGAATCTTCCGAAATAAAAAAAAAAAAAAGTTTATTGTTGACTTCCCCTGCTGGCCTGTGACAGCTTGGCGTGATCACATCGTTTCTAGTGCTCAAGTTTCCTGACTCTCATTGCATCTTCTTTTAAAATCAACGATTCATGTTCATATTACTGTGCCCATGAATTTTTCAGAAGATAAATAATAATAATTAGAGTTCCCTCTCATTTATTGTGTTCCTCTCAGTTTAGTAGATGATTTTCCTTTTACGTCATTCTCCCTATTCCTTCCCAAAATTAATGTTATCAAGAGCCATTTTTCCTTCTGTGATGTTTCTGGCCCCTCTTTCTCTTCAGAACCCTCTACTGTTTGCCCTAATTCTATGAAGCTGTCCTCACCCTTACCCTTTGAGGGCCCTCTTCTCAGTCCTGTAATGGTGGCCCAACTCCCATGTGTTCTTGTTTAGAAGACATTTATTATGTAAGAAACAAGATATTTTGGTTAAATAGAAAATGTTTTGAGTAAAGGAGATAGGTGTGTATGTATGTGAGATCCTGTGTATCTGTAAATTTTCAAATTTCTGTTCTTTGGGTAGGTTGGCTAAACAATAGTCAAAATATTTTTTTAGGGCTGGAGAGATGGCCCAGATGTAAGATCAAGTAACGTTCTTTCAGAGGACCCAGGTTTGGATCGTAGAACTCAGAAGGACCTGAACTCCAAATCCAAGATGATCCAATACCTCGTGGCTCTTCAAGCATCTGTATCACAGACATGTGCATACACATACATAGAGACATGTGATTAAAATAACAACAATTTAAAATCTTTATATGGAGCAGAAAAACTGTTATTTCTGAATACAGGCATTTTCCTGTTGCCACTGTGTCTGTTGTAGTGTCAAAGCCATTTGATTTCAAAGACTGTGCACATTACTTTCCATCATCTCTCAAACCAGCTTCTCCTGAAGGTTCAGGTTCAGAAGAGATGCCAGCACTTTTGTCTTTTTATTGAGTTTTATGCTGAGCACACAGGAGGCCATTTGAACTTGGATGACACAATTTTTCTTAAGGGCATAGTTTTAATGTCAGCAATCATACTTTCATTTCCTGGAGAACGCTTTGTTGCCCACTTTAACCACCTGATCAGGATACAAGAATTCAATCTCTGTGTGTCTTCCTTGTGAGATCATTTAAGGTCCTGAAGGTCCCCATCAATGTCACACCTTCTCCATGCCCTTTGATTATTTGGGTTTCAAACTCCAAGACTCTCTTCAAATCTCTTGTGATTTTCTGTGTGGCAGATGTTTAAGCACCACATGTTGTTTTCTGTGCACATACTTAAGTTGAGCCAGTGGGAGGGCTTCATGGCAGAGTCATCTGTTTGATAGTGGGCCTCTTGGACAAGTCAGTTTCTCTAGAACAGCCCTACTTGAATTTTAGTACAGGATTTAAACTTCTGGAGGGCCTGTGCAAAGGAGTCAGGAGTTACAGCTCAGAATTTGCACAACAATCAGTTTTTAAGCAGTGCTTGTTTGGCTGGTACTGAAACCACTGGAAAACACCCTTTCCTTTGCCAATCGCCAGCAGTGACTCTCCATTTTCCTTTGTTGATATAATAAAATGATTTCTTTTTTATTGAGGTCCCAGTGAGAGAACAACATAAATACATGGACCTACTCTGCTGTCTTTGAAACCATCCTCCACCTTTGCCTGCCTTCTATTGGTTTCCTTAAATCAGAAGAAAACCAACCCACAGGCAGAGGACATCACTGTAGGCACATGGGACTCCTTCCCTCTTCCTGCACTTCACCTGTAAAGTTGAGACAATGTTTTTTTTCTCTTGAGGAACCAGTGTGAGCTACTAAAAGTTTTGGAAAGAGGTTTAGGTCGACTTTCTCACCTTCAATTGCTTTGGTCTCTATTTGACAGTATTTTATTCCTAGTGTATTGTTTGGGCTGTGAAATTGTTCCTATTCCACTGAGGATAAGTTCTTTGTCATTTAATTTGTTCTTAATATTGGTAATTTCAAAGAGGATTAGAGTAGAAAATTGCATTGTGCCAACTTTAATTGGAGATTCCCTTTCTGAGGATTTTAAGTTTACTGAATTTTTATTTATACTGGCTTGAAGTAAAACGATAATTACTCATTTGGAAATTCCTCAGGCTCTTTGAAAAAGAAATCTCCTAATACCTATATAATTCTGTTTAATTTCTTTTTCTTTTTTTTTAAATTTTTTGTTCTTCTTCTGTTTTCATGCTAGTGACACTTGATATATATTTAATGTAATTACCTTAGTATTCAAGTCTACTAACTTTAAATTTAATTTGTTGAGAATTCCACGCATGAATACTATACTAACATCACTCACTTCATTCTTCTGTACCGCTCCAATTCCTCCCATGGTCTCCCTTGGTGTCTCTCAAATTAATGACTTCTGTTTCTGTAATTGTTACAGTTACATATGTGTTCTTTATAAATAGTCAAATCTACACTACTGAATCCATGCAGCACTGTCCATCTGCCAGGGTTGACTGGGACTAGATAACCTATCAAGGAAGCTAATCCCAGAGAAAAACCTCTCTCTCTCTCTCTCTCTCTCTCTCTCTCTCTCTCTCTCTCTCTCTCTCTCTGTCTCTCTCTCTCTCAGAAAACGTTGATGCTATAGCTAGTCACGTAGGATGAGACCTTTGGAAATTTCCCCATCCTCAAGTATACCAGCAATTGAATTTAAATGGAATTTTTATTTACATACAGATACATCTATGGCAAGCAGTGACTGTTTTGTTTATTTGTCTGTTTGTTTTGAGACAATGATCTCACTTTGTAGTTGAGACTGGCCTAGAATTTGCAGTTATGCTCAAGCTGGCCTCGAACTCAGAGCTTCAGCTACTCCAGCACCTGGGTTAGTCATATGAGCTATCATAACTGGCTCAATTTAATGTCAAAGGAAAAAAGAATAACTCCTCAGGATAAGTCACTAATCATTCAAGAATTTTGTTTTCAGACTTTCTGGTGGGTGCCCAAGGGTATTATTTGAACCATTAAAACTGGATCCTATCAGGTCGTGAATACTCACGGGGACAGAAGCCACTTTTATAGGTATCACTGTTATCAGATTACTCTCAGGTGAAAACAACATCCAGCTCCTCTGTACCCCTAAAATTTTGATACTTAGAAGCTAGATGTATAAGATGGTTGGTTACCCTAGTTTTATTTGCCTACATTTTATTCATAGATGTTGTCTCTGTTGTCTTCTTCATGGTCCAATGAAGTAGTTTACATCCTGTCTATCAATCTGAAGTATAGTCAGACCATGAGAAATGAGCATTTCTTGACTGTTGTTAAGTATATGCACGTATCCTTGATCAATATTTAAAACCGGTAGGTTAACTTTAAAGCAAGATTTTTCTTGTTTAAGATTATATGAGGGGCTAGATACATGACTCAAAGGTCAAGGTAGCATATAGTTCTTTCCGAGGACTTGAGCTCAGTTCTCATCCCCCAAGCTAGACAGTTCAACAATCACCTATAAGTCCAATTTCATAAGAGATCTAATTCCTCTCTGAACAAAAGCTATAACCAAAAACAACTTGGGAGGAAAGGGCTTATAGTCTATACTTCCAAACCACAGACTGTTACTGAAGGAAGCCAAGACAGGACCAAGCAGGAGCAGAGCTGTGGAAAACTGCGCTTACTGTATTGCTCTCCACACTTACATTCAGCTACCTTTCTTTTTCTTAATCTGTTTTAAATTTATTTTATGGGTATGTGTGTTGTGTCTGCATGTATATATGTGAGAAATTGAAGCTCAGAGGCATCAGCTCCCCCAGAAGTGGAGTTACAGATGGTTGTGAGCCACCATGTGAATGTTGAGAAGTGAATCCCAGGCCTCTGAAGAGCAACAAGTATTCTTGACCCCTGAATCAATTTTTCAACGCCTCAGCTACAACACACAACTAAAAATAATAAAAATAAATCTTTTAAAAAAGAATGACATAAAAGGCTTGTTTTTTCAAGTCTCTTCAAAGGTAAACAGTTGTCTTATAGACAAGAATATCAGTTACGAGCCATAATTTCAAGCCTGTGAAGCTACAAAGGATCCTTTTGCTTTGCAAATGATTTTCAAGGAAAACGAAATCTATGTTCAAATGTGTTCTGGCATGTTTCAATTAAAAATCACCCTCATTTAACACATGTTCAGAACCATCAAAGTTGCTTACTGAAGCGTGCGTATTGATAGACATTGCTCCAAAGCACAGCTTTTCATTTAAAAAGTTTGCCCATTAGGGCTCCATTAGATAAACCTGAACAGCAATGGAAGGAAATTGTTTTCGAGCTAATGACTGACAGGAGTGCTTTTGTAATCAGAAACGTTTTAATCACTGCTATCAATCCTCCAGAAGGTATTTCATTTGAACAAAAGGAGATATTTGAATGTGCTGTTGTCAATTCCTCACATGGCTACCCAACACAGCATTAAGATACTGCATGGAAAATCGAAAGCGATTCCAATTGAACTTGGAGTAGAGTATGTTCTGCTAATTGCTGAAAAGTTCCTGCTGCTCTCAAGCAATCAAATAAACCATTCCACAGAATGCAGAGCTTATGGTGTTGACACAACTGCGACATGATTAAACCACTCATTTCCATCATAAAACTACTTTGTATAAATGTGCTATTCTCGATACTGAAAGTTAGAAGATTTCTGTGTATTTGAGATATTTAGAACTGTCTATCAATATTTCTTCCCCAAAGGAAACAAATAAAAACCCTCCTGGGAGTGGCATGGGCTATCATTCACGGTCCATGGTAAACACTTAGATGCCTACTGGGGCATTCCCAGTTCTGTAATTGTCATAGTCAATTGTGTCCATGTGCTTAGACCTGTCCAGTGCACTTAAGCAAGACTGAGGTGTGCTCTGCTTATGAGAGGCTACGGGAGACCATGGGTAACTCCTGCACTGACTGCAACAGCAAACAAAGGGTCCTCCATGGCTCAAAGCAGCTGCTTCTGATTCTTAATCTCCAGAAAAGACAGAAGGCCCATCCCCTCATGTGGCTTATCTGAAGAATAAGTGTGTAAGTGTATGTATGATATAGTTCAACAAGTATCTAAAAGCTATCCTCTCAGCTCTCAGAAGTGAAAGTTTGTGTCTACTGAGGGGTAACAGCCTACTAGCTCACCACTGCACTCATCTTCATGTCTATACGTTGGCTGTTAAAGATAATGCCTTTTGGAGGAATTGTGCACGATTTCCTTCACTGACTGGCTGGTTTTACTTAGAGGACGTCCTCCAGGTTCATCCATGCAGTCAAATATGTAAGCACCGCATACATTTCAAGGCTGAATAATATCCAATTGCCTGTGTATACCAATTCTCCTTCTTCATCTATCCTCGGACAATTAGATTTCTTTCCCCATTTGGCACCTAAGAATAAAACTGCTATGTACAGGGAGCACAGGTATTGCTTGAATACTAATTTCCTTTTCTGTCAGTGCAGAAGTGAGATTGCTGAATCATAGGAAAGTTCTGTTTCAAAGTTTTCTTTCAGAGTGTCTGAGCAGCTGTACCAAGTCTTCCCCCATTTGACATTCCCATAAATGGTTTACAAGGGCTCAGGTTTTTCCCATCCTAAAAACACTTTCTTGTTTATCTAACTCCATGCATGATTAATGCTTTTACTGTAACATTTTATTTCCTTGCTTAAGTCATGAGTTATAGTTCTCATGGTTTTTTTATGATTGTTTAAGTGGGAACTTTAGAACTTTAGAATCATTGCACATCTATAAGCTACTGTAGTCTATTCTCGGGGAGCTTATACCATCTCACCATCTAATCTTACACAGACTGTTCCAATTCTTGGCCTTGTTATTGTGTTGGTCCTGCACTTTACTTGTTATAAATCCTACTTTATGCTATCATTTTTATTAACAGCCAATTATCTTTGAAAAATATTTATGTAAAAAATCATAAGCATTTTCCATATAACCCCTATTCCCCAATCCTGTTTTCAATCCTATATTCCTTCAGCTATCTTTTTTTTTTTTTCTGTTCTCGATTTATCCTATTACTGTGATTAAGAAAAAAACACTTTGGTCAAAGCAACTTAGGGAGCGAAGGGTTTATTTTAAATTACACTTCCTCATCACAGTCCCTCATTGAGAGAAGTCAACCAGGAATGCAGCAGAAACTCTGGGGGATTGTCACTCACTGGCTCACTCATTGGCTCAGCGTATTCTTATACAGCCAAGCCTACCTTCCTAGGGATGGCTCTACCCACAGTGGGCTGAGCCTTCCCAAATCAATTATCAGTGAAGATAATTCCTTACAAAGACCAACCACAAATCAATCTGGATAATTATTTAACTATAAGTTCCATCTTCCTAGATTGTGTCAAGTTGACAATAAAAACTAAACAATACATCATGGTTTTGGTTTGGTTTGGTTTTAACCGTAATTATTTTTATTGATTCTTTGTGAATTTCACATCATGCACCCAATCTCACTCATTTCCCAGTCCTTCCATATCCACCTTCCACACTTATAAACTTCCACACACGAAGAAAAGAAACTAAAAATTTAAAAGGTCTCACTATGGAAGCTGTGGTGTGTCATGGCAAGTCACACAGCAGACCCTTTTGTCCAAGCGGCTTTACTTGCAATTGTTCATAGTAATAAGTCACTGGTCTGGCTCCAGGCCTGTGGCTTGTGCTATAATTGATACTGAACTTTCACAGAGACTCCTCTCAAATACTCTACTGTTGCCCTAAGTCATGGAGATCCGGCAGCTTTGATTCTACAGAACTGATCCCTTTATGTACTCCAGTTCTTAGATTAGGTAGGTATTGGTGATGGGCCAGCCCAAAGATCTGAATATGGGCCTGGGTGGTAGCTGAGTTGGTCAGCCAACCAGCTCTGCCACTACTACACCACCAGGGTCAGCTCTCCCACACTGTCCAGGCAAGGTGCAGGGTCAACCCTACAGAGACCAGTACACCTTGTAACATTTTCTGTGAGAGTTTTGTTTTTGTTTTCATTCTTGTTATTTTCTTCAGGTACAGAATTCTAGAATGGCAGATGCTTTTTTTTTTCTTGTCCCTTCAAGTGTGTGGCAGTTTGAAAGAAAATGATCCCCAAAGGGAGTGGTACTAACAGGAGGTATGGCCTTGTTGGACTAGGTGTGGTCTTGTTGGACAAAGTGTGTCACTGTGGAGGTCAGCTTTGAAGTTTCATGTCTGCTCAAGATACAACCCAGTGTCTCAGTTCACTTCCTGTTGCCTGCAAGATGTAGGACACTCAAGCTAATCCATCATCTGTACTACACCATGTCATACCTTGATGATAAAGGACTAAATCTCTGAAACTGTAGGCCACCCCAATAAATGTTTTCCTTTATAAGAGTTGCTGTGGTCATGGTGTCTCTTCACAGCAATACAAACCCTCACTAAGACAAAGTGGTTCAATGATATTTCTGCACCTTGTTACCATTTTTCCAATAAAATATCATCTTAATTTTTTTCATTCTGTATGAAATAACCCCTTTTATATCTTTTAAGATTTTCTTCGTTCCTGATTCTGACTACATTAACAGCAATGTAACTCTGTGTAGTTTTCCTCATGTTTCCTGTATTTGAGTATGTTGGATCACTTGGTTTATAACTTAGAGTTTTTATCAAATTTTGGCCATTGTGTCTTCAAATACTTTTCTTCTTTGCACTCTTATTCTGGGACTCCAATTGCATATTGTGCAATTCAGGTTGTTCAGCTGTTAGCTAATGTAAGCATTCACTTTTGCCTTTTTATTTTTACTTTTAGTTTCTTTTGATATTGTGCATCTTGGTATAGCCCAGGTTGATTTTGAGTTCTTCCATCTCACTCTCCTGAAAGCTGAGATTACAGGAATACACATCATTCTCAGTAGGGTTTAGCTTCAAGTAATTAATTTTAAGCTCATTCATTATAGAATGCATTTTTCTACTTCCTTTGATGCCTGGTAATATTTTTATTAGATTGCCAGAGATTATCTTTGCATTATTATAATCATTGCAGAGATTTATATGAAGACAGTACTTATTTACCAGAATTCTTTCATTCCTTTGATTTTGCATTAGCGTTGTTAGGTAAACCCAACATGTTGTCTGTGGGCCACATGCATTTCAGGATAACGATGAATGTTGCCCAACACATTGGCCACTAACATACTGTCAAAAATCTCAAAAGGCAAGACAACCCTGATAGAACTGACCATTCCCCACCGGGAACCACTACCTTTAAACCATGACCATCAACTACAGTTTTCCAGCATGACTGGTGCTTAACAGACACTATTCATGAGCCTAACTTAACATAGGCTGAGCTTCCTCTATTTCTTCTGAATGACCTCCCCCCCCCAATTGAAAGTGATTATCTTACATGTATTCATTAATAGCTTGTAGATTCTCAGAGTTAATTCTACATTAGCTTTATTCTCCAGGATTTTGTTTTGCAAATGCTAGCCAGCATGACACCCCTATCCTCTTAGTATCCCCACAACTCAAAGAACATGTCTCCCTGAAGTTTTCCCCTCTGCACTATGGTCTGGAATTTCTCTCGGGGTAGTATGGTACAAATATTAGGAGTCACACCTTTTGCTATCCATTTCTCAAGAACCACTGTCTTAAATTTTCTAATGTCTACACACTGAAAACAATTTTCTGCACAGCTTTCCTGTATGAGAGCCTTTTTATAGTGGCATCTGTTTTATGTGAAGAGAATGGGAAATCAGGTCCTTGTTACTATGTCTTTGCCTGAAGTAAAAGTCCAAATCACTGCAATTTTTAGATTTATGTTACCATAGTGTAAGCCACTCTGGCCTGATTAATACACACTTGATAGCCCTACCTATAGCAGAAATTCCACAAGCAATGTGTCTTAGGAAAAGATAATTTACGACCTATAACTTCTCAATTTGTTATAAAAGGTTAGATTTTTCTATTAAAATTTAGAGAAGAGTATCTGAAATATCAAATGATATGATTTGTGATTTTGAACATCAGTGTGGAATTGGTCCTTTTCAGCTTCCAGTGGGCAGACCTGTTGAGACTTGATGTAGACAGATGTAGTCATAATCCAAATGGCAGAAATCTACTTATTCTTGAACCCAAGAAACTACTAAGATTCAAATTACCATCGGACCAACTGCCTTGCCTAAAGACTGAGTGTGAAAATCAAGTGAAGACATTCTCACTCACATGTTGGACAACTGTTGATGAGACGATGGCCAGGGTGAGCAGCCAAAATACCTCCCTTTCCCGGGAAGCTTGGGTTTTCTCACAGCATGACAGCTGGTCTGAAGGTAACCCCAGAGAGAGAAAGCCAGATGGAATCTATATTACATTGTCTAATAATCTGCCGTAAGGTATTGCACACTGTTGCTTCTCTCATGTCTTTGTTTTGTTTTGTTGTTGTTGTTTCTTTTGATTTGGGTTTGGGTTTTTTGATGTAGGGTTTGTCTGTGTAGTCCTGGCTGTCCTGGAATTCACTCTGTAGACCAGGCTGGCCTTGAACTCAGAAATCCACCTGCTTCTGCTTCCCAAGTTCTGAGATTAAAAGCATGTACCATTATACCCAGCTCTCTGTTTTGAATTTTAAAGTCACCACAACAGCCCATCCAAAGTCAGCAAGAGAAGAAACAATCTATATGTTAGAGGAAGGAGTAGCAAAGTTCTAGAAAAAAAGTGTGAGGAGACAGCTCTGTGACAAATTTTGGGAATACAATATAGCACAATGACACCGCTAGTATTGACAATACTGATGATAATATCAGATTCCGGGAAATACCGTGAATTAGAGTTGCCGCAACAATACAAATGCTCCACTCCTGTGGGGATGTCTGTGGCTTTTTAATCCTTTACACATGCATGTCCACCTCTTTCACTAGACACAGCTTCTCTGAAAGCATAGTTTGCACCTTAGTCATTCACTTGGTTTCAAATCTTTAGCAATCAATTTTCACTGAACAGGCTAAAACAATCGTTGCATGAATAAGACAGGAGTTATTCCAATAGAAAACAGATAAACAAAATCTATACATGCCTTTCTTAACAAAATCCAATTCATTAGTAAACCTCCAAGTACAGTCTTCTTCCATCATAAAATGGAATAGAGTATGTCAAAATCGAGAGCATGGGGCTGAACTGTAGCTTTTTATAAATGTTGAATTAGAATGCAAATCAAATTTGTAACAGAGTGTAGGGGAAAATATGTTGACAGATTTTCTGTTCGCCTGGTCCCACAGTCATTCAGTCCCAAAGAAACAAACACAGAGATCTACATTAATCATAAACTGGTTGGCCTATTAGCTCAGGCTTCTTATTAACTAATTTCTACATCTTAACTCATAATTCTTTTCTGTATTAGTCACGTGACTTGGTACCTTCCATCACTGAGGTGCTCTCATTTTGCTTTCTCTGCATCTGGTTAATGGTTGCAAACTGAGTCTTTTCTCTTCCCAGAGTTTTCCAGTTCTCGTTGCCCCATCTAGACTTCCTGCCTGCTCACACTGTCTATATTTCCTTCCTGGCTACTGGCCAATCAGCATTTTATTAAAATACAAGTGACAAATCTTCACCAAGTACAAAACCATTGTCCCACAGCACTTCCCTCCCCATACTTTTTTTTTTCAAAACAAAAGCTCTGAATCTAAACTCCCTTACTTACCTTTCTATTTGACCATTATTCATAACAACTTGTAACCAACACTCTAAACAAAGATAACTATCCATAATCCATTTTTTGGGAATGTGGACATGGTTTTCCAAGCTACTTCCTGATGATTGAGGATGCTGATAATCTTATGGGGACCTAAAGAAAATTTAAGATTATGGTCAAGTCCTGACTGAAAAAAATCTATGAGGTTTGATCACCTCAGCCAGCAGTCTTGAAGGTGTTCTCAGTGTAGAACTCAGACATCAGGGCCATCTGTTTCTATCAGAGATTTCTTAAGGGTTCTTCCTTGATCAAACCTTATTTTTCTTGATTCAGAATGAATCCACGGCCTCTCATTTCCTGTGGAAACAAAAGCAAAACCTCTTCTCCAAATTAACATATCTTGTGACTTAAATTTTGAAGTCAAGATGTTTTCCAAATATATATGTTGGATTAATCCAGCAACATTTATAATCAAATGTCTTTTAACAGCTGTTGCTCCTTCCTCAGCATTCAAATAATTCAAAGATAAAACAATAACATACAGTATCAAGACTCTTTGTGTATTTTTCATCTTTACATGGCTTTATTTTAAACTCTATTTCTTTTATTTTTTTATTTTTAAGCTTTTGTTTTTTTGAGGCTAGGTTTCTCTGTGCATCTTTGGCTGTCCTGGGACTCATTCAAAAGAGGCTGTGGTCTTGAGCTCATTCAGCTTCCTGGATCTTTTGCTCTTGCGTTTCATTTTGCCAGACAGCATTCAAAATTAAATGGAGGCTTCATTTTGGAACCGGTAACATTTTGTGTAACTATTAAGCTAAGCAGCACTATTTGCCTGGGAAATTATTTCAGCTATAAGGAACATCAGAATATCACCATACTACTTGTTTTTTAATGGTATACATACAGATCACTTTGGATAAGATAATCATGGTCTTGCTTATTTTCAACAATTCCTTTTATGCCCTCTATTTTGTATACTTTAATTCTAATTTCTCAGTGACTATTCTAATTTTAATCTAAATCAATATAATACCATCTTTGTATTCATGCTAGACTCACGCCTTTAATAATATCTGGAGCAGCCGGGCGGTGGTGGCGCATGCCTTTAATCCCAGCACTCAGGAGGCAGAGGCAGGCGGATCTCTGGGAGTTTGAGGCCAGCCTGGCCTACAAGAGCTAGTTCCAGGACAGGCACCAAAGCTACAGAGAAACCCTGTCTCGAAAAAACCAAAAAAAAAAAAAAATCTGAAGCATTTTGTACAATAGAAAATCCTGTCTGGGATACGTAATGAAGAGGTGGTTTCATTTTACCTGAACAAGGATAAAAGGTATAAACTCTAAAATGATGCTTCTTAATTAAAAGTTCATTCAAACTTAATAACAGAGTCAGCAAAAGGCAGACCCAGCACGTAGGTGTACTTAGCTCTTTCAATACAGTTTCTTCTGAAATGTAGAGGTTTTAGCTTTTGGCAATTACCCTGACCTTTATGAATTGCTGATTGACAAAATTCCCTAGACTTTAAGCTCATTCTTGTCATTTTGAGCTCTGAAATAAATTTTGTCGTTGTTTTATATAGTCAATGTTTACTATTTATCAATAAGTTCATGCAGCCCTCATACCCATATTTGTCTTAATTTGTTAATATAATACATTTGAGATCATTTTTGAATTATTCATCATCTATGTTTTAGTATTATTTTATTAAACCTATTTAGTCTGAAATGCCATTATTTTATCCATATTTGAGCAACGTTTTTGTTGGTGGTATTGGCTATTTTTAATTCCATGTCATCTGGCTTTTTTCTCCATGCACTAAAGTTTCTGGAAACCCTCAAAAGGACCATTTTCCATAACTGAAGTTATTTTGGGGCATCCTGATCTGAAAGGCATACTTCAGTGTTACCATTTAAAGCATTCCCTTTCTTGTCACAAATCACTGCATGCTGTTTTCTAGAGTAATAAAATAAGTATAACTGCAGCACTCATGTTAAAGTTCTGTGTGTGTACACATATATATTTGCATTCATGTGCATGTGTGTACATATTTATTACATGGTTATTTTAAATTTTTACTTTTTGAAATTAAAATATAATTACATCATTTCTTCCTTTTCCCTTTCTTCCTCCAACTCCTCCATAGGGCCCCTCACTCTCTTTCAAATTTATGCTCTCTGGCCTCTTGCTTTGATTGTTATT
The DNA here is from genome assembly GCF_950005125.1 of Chionomys nivalis. NCBI lineage: Eukaryota > Metazoa > Chordata > Mammalia > Rodentia > Cricetidae > Chionomys > Chionomys nivalis. The sequence goes on along the minus strand of NC_080104.1, from coordinate 15,779,726 downwards.
ACACACACACACACACGTGTGTGTGTGTGTATGTGTGTGTGCATAAATATAATCTTCTCAGTCCATCTAATGTTACTTGTATGTATATAATTTCTGAGCATCTCTTTGTGTCAGGTACTTTTATAGACACTAAGAAGAAAAGGAATGAGCATCTCCTGGAGAAGGGCATCTTTCATGCAGATGGAGTCACAGCAGATAATTACAAAGAGATTGGGTTCCTAATCCAGGCAAGGTAGTAAGATGCCATTGCAGTGCTGCAGCCCAGGAGACAACTAATTGTGCTTTGTGAGAACTCCACTATGAAAGTTTATATCCAAACAGGTGTAGAATATCAATGTTCTTATAAATGTAGACGGGTTGATAGCTCATCCAGTAAAGTGATTTCACCAAGCCCAAGAATTTGAGTTTGATCTCCAGAACTTCTGTTAAAAAGTCAGGTGCAATGGTCTGTTCTTATACTCTCAGCACTAGGGAGGGAGAGGTTTTCCAATCATCCTGGTCAACTTGTTGGGTTCCAGGATGATTCGAAATCCTTTCTCAAAAATAAAAAATAAAAATAAAAAGCAAATGTGAACAGCTACTGAAGAAACATACTGTAGGTTAAAATCTGGCCTCCACACCTGTTCACACACAATTGTTCTGCCAAGGAAATAAATATGAATTGCCTTGCCACACAACCACTCAATTCCATCAACCCGTTCTTACAACATTTTCTTTCTGGTCCATGCTAATCTTTTTTTTCAAATTCATGCTTGTGATTAGCCTCTCACACCTACTGTACCTCACTCTTGACTAAGGAGATCATGGTATATTCAGACATCTTGCTTTGTTCCTACTCTAAATGCCTTTGTTTGACATTCAGTGCTATGTTCTAGTTCACAACTTCTAAGTCACCATAAGTCTTATATTATTTTCTGCTAGCTATGCAATATTTCAGACTCATTTTTCCCTTTTTCATTTGGCCAACTTTTCCCAAGGTTATTATGACGTGCAGGTTCATCACCCGTTGTCTTTGGCATTCATTATCATACAACTTTTTTATTCTTCAGTTTCCTGGCAGATAAATACCTGATCAAATATTATACCAGAAAATAAATATGGATGTCTAGAGAGACTTTTTTTTAAAAAAGATCCAGATTAGAATCAAAAAGGTAAAGAAATAATCCTTCCTTTCTTGGGACAGGGCTATTTTAGTTACTCAATGAGTAGTTCCTGACTGAAAACTCTATGATAATTTATATAATTTATTCCCAAATAAAAGTCAGGGATGATGAAGCTCCTTAATCAAAAACTGAAAAACTTTTTAATCAGAAAAAATAAGAAACTCTTCTAATGTAGAAATCTGGGTGTCTTCACATGGATGAGGCCCCTGCTTTGCATATTTAGTTAGTGCAGTTATCGTGAGTGAGTATTGAGACTACCAAGTGAATTAGGAAGGCATCATGTGGATGAGAGAAACAGGGAACATAGAAAGACATCCACGATAGTTTAGAGCTACTAAGTCCAGACAGTACAGCATCCCAATCAATGGGGATATTACTCTGCCATCTGAAAAACAGTTGTAGATTTCTACTGAAATTTCACCAAAGTGCCAAAGTAAATTCAGAGAAGAACACTAAAAGTTTTGTTTTACTTTGATGTTTATATTCTAAACTGTATGAGATCTTTGTAAGCCATCTGTTTTATTGCTCATTCCCCTAAAATCACAGACTACAGAAATCCCAGAATCCCTTCAAACAACATATCAAACTTATTCTTTAGTGACCCTTTCCTCTCTTTTTGATTTTTTTTTACCTTTGGGATATTTCCCTCTGAAAAGATATTATTTCTTGGCCCTTCTAATAAAAATCAATCTAACTGTCTGTGGTTTTCCCAGTTAGCCTTCTCCTCTATCCCTATAGCCAAGAAACTTCTATTTAAAAGTGTTCAGGAAAAAAATGAGAACAACACAGAAAAAATATTCAGCAAGTTGAAAGAAAAGGTAGAAAGGAACGTTAGAAAGGTTTAATACATACACGGCTGCATCTGCATATTTCTCTTTTCTGTTGTACCAACACAGAACCTACAGCCCAACACTGTCATACAAACACTGTGTAATATAGCTCTCTGACTAATAAACACACAAGCTCTATAAAGTCACCACAATGATATAAAATGCCACTCAGCATCCAGGACGACCTCTTATCAACTTCCCTTCAAGCCTAAGGATAAAGGTCACTACAAACTAGACTTTGGAGTACTGTACTTTGATTTACCTGTATTTTAGCTACCTTTAGCTCTTACTTGAAAAAATAGAACAATGGATATTGTGCCTGACTCCATCTCTCTGCAGTACCACACTGGGTTAGTTCATTCCCGTTATCCAAACTTCTTGGAATTTTCTCTTTTCAGCATCCTTTGATTGGGGGTCTGTGCCTATCATTCCACCAACAATATCGACAAGGTCAGCAATGAGCCTAACCTTGCCTAATCCAATCAATTAGCATGTTGAGCATTCCTTTTTCTTTTTAACCTTTGGAACCCAGAGTCTCCTGACTTTTCTCGTTCAACTCTGTCTGATACTTCTCATTCTCTTCTTATTGTTTTTCTTCACTTTCACAACTTTTAAAAACCAGCCCTTCCTCTACAACCTCAGTCCCTATGCAGCGTTTAGTCTTTTATATTCCATTCATATTTTGGAAGCTTCCAAATTTAGAACTGTGTTTCTTACTTCCATTACCTAGATATATGTAGACATCCTGTCTATCTATCATCTATCTATCAAAATATGTTTTTATCCACTTCTCATCTACTTGCTCCACACTTATGATATTTCTGTCATTAGTCATCAGAAAGCTTAGATCCCTGAAAGCCAATGTCCTGAGTCCTGCTCACGCAGCTTCTGTTCTTTACATGGAGCCAGTGATTTTAGAGCTGAGATTGACACCATGCAATGTACCACCTTCATAGCCTTCAGAGGCTTATCAAAAATCATTATCACCACTGCAAGTTATTTACGGCATTGCTTAGGACCTCCCAGGAAAAGACTTTTCAGACTTGGCTTTGGGGTAGATTTTGGTGAAGAAGCATTAGCAGAATGTGGGACCTCACAACTGATTGACAACCAGAGTCATTAGGTAGGGAAGACTGTGGTACGCTGGTTCTGTGGGGATCAAAGAAGGATCTGCAAATCATAGAGAGAAAGAAAAGAAGTTGCATGCAATGAAGTGCCTGTCAGGGCGTGTGACCTTGAGTGAAGGACACAGCCATCCGTAGTGACTCCTCAAACAGAGGCAGTGCAGAAATTTCCCAGACACCTTCCCCCTCCCGCAGATTTACTGCCTGTGGCTCTGTGTTTCCTGCCAGGGAACCGTGGATTCAATCTCATCAATGGATCTTCTGGGCAGAGAGAAGAAGGAGGTAGCCAGAGAGCACACAGAGAGTTTAGAGGCCACTGATGGAAGCTGGAAAAAATCATCTTCACTACTTGTCATATCTGCTACAACCCTTCTCTTCTCTTATTCTGTCTGGGCCACAGAGACTTGTCAAGTGTTAATCAAATCCTAAAGCTATCTCTTCAGTCTTTAGACTCTGTTCACTTCCCTCTATTTGCAACCTGAATCACCCTCCCCACCATTCCAATCTCCTCTTCACTCTGTCTCTGCATATGCCAGCCCCTGACAACTCACCTAAAAGAGTCAGAGGCCAACCAATCCACAGTCACTCTACTGTCCTCAACCTCTGATGTCATCATGCCCCTTTCATGATCTCAGAATCTTGAAATGATTGATCTAGTAACCTGTAGTGCTTTGATAACTCACTAATTTTCCCTTTTCTTAAATATGAATTGGATTTTCAGGAATACAGGAACACTGTTAACTTTCTATGAAGCCATTGAAAGGGGGCAAGCCCAGCCACCTCATATGTGAGCACACTATTTTTGGAGATGGATGGAGCTGTAGTGTGGAAGAACCTGTAACCAGAGAGAAACTAGATTCAAATATGAGACCAGTCAGGCACACGCAGAAGCCTGAAAGAAGACACAACCGATGAGAGAATGAGGAACTCCAAAAGCTCTTGAGTGGTGTAAATAAAAAGATATTTATATCCCATTACTGAAATTACAAAGCACAGAAGACAGAAAGAACATTTTGAAATCAAATAGATACAAAGAAGACATAAAGTGGACCAAGATTTAAGTTGATATTTGTACAACAGACAGTAGAATAGAATTATCTTTAGTAGAAGGAGGAAAGCACTGCCTACAGGGAACTAAACAGCCAACAACCAGAGTCTCTCATAGATGGCTAAAATAATGGCATTTTCAGACTAAAGAAGATTAACAAAAATAAATTAATACTAAAACAGAGCCGATGAGTAATAGCTTGAAAAAAGAATAATCTCAAATATATTATATTAACTAATTGAGATGAATATGGGTGTGAAAACTGCATGAACTTATGGATAAATAGCAAACATTGAATATACAAAACAATAACAAAATTTATTTTAGGGTACAAAATATCAAGATTGAACTAAAAGTCAAGGAAATTTTGGCATATAAATGGGAAATATCATCAATATAAAATATTCTTTAACTGAGAGGAAAGTAAGTTATTGATAAGTTTTAGACACTTTTGAATGAAACATGCAAATTAACATTTTTCAAATAGTCTTTAGCAGATTTTTGTGTATAATTTTAGCTACTGGAAATTATTTGAAGAAAACAATAAAAATAAGGCCAAATATAATTAAAATAAAAAACAAGATAAATTAGATATACCAAGTAAAAGGATAAAATAATTAAAATATTTAATTAATCATAACACTGATTATCTGAACCATCCACGTAAAACTGTCTGATTATATCATTTTAAGATGTAATTACAGGATCAGAAGATATGGCTCAGTAGTTAAGAACAATTGCTGTTCTTTCAAAAGACCCACGTCCAGTTCCTAGCATTCACAGGAGAGTTTACAACCATTTGTGACTCCAGTTCCAGGGAATTGAAATCTGGTGCTCTCTTCTGGCCTCTGAGGTCACCTGCATACACATGGTCCATGTACTTGTGCTGAGGGTGCACATGTAGGTAGTATGATACTGATATGCAGTAGAGTAAAAGACATCCAGTTGAAAAACTTTCTTAGTGAAGAAGGGAAAGTACTGGAAGGAATGGGGACAAATTGATGGGCATAGAACAAGTGATTGGTTTAATGAAAACACATTATACACATGTATAGAATTCTTAAACAGTATTTTTGCCCTTCTAAGTGCATCAACCTAACAGTCCTGTTCACGGTAGCTATTCTGAGGCCGCCAGTGTGTACTGGGGATGGTGCCCTTGTCTGGGATGTGCTGGCAGCTCCTCATTTGGAATCCCTTTGCATTCTCAACTATGCTATTTTGAACCTCTTTGAGGGTAGAAATGCTTCATCCTTTGAGAGTGTGCCTGGTTCTGTATGAGCGGCACTGAGTCACCCAGAGCCAATGCCTATGAACTGGGAGAACGGAGGAGTGACAGAAGAGTATGTCACCCTCAGCTGAGGTGGGCTGCTAGACAGAACCTGAACTCAGGAGCTGCCTGTCCTGAAAAAGAAGAAACTCGAGGCCTAAAATTGTTGCTTTCCTGATATGATTGTCACATGGGTCGCCAACACAGTTTCAAAATGTCTTACATTCCTGAATGTAAAGCACAGCAGCTAGAGTCTAGCTGTCCAGGACACCAGTGGAATTTTCAATGTGTGCATTTTAGCCTATGTTTTATTTTTATTTATTTTTCTAAATTTATATTTACTGACATAAAATATTTAACATACATATCTAGTGTGTGCCATGTAATGTTTTAATGCATGCAAAAATTATCTAATGTTTAAGACACAATCTACACATCCATCTCCTCAGACATTTGTCATTTCTCTATGGTACAAAGCATTTGAAACTCTTTTTCTGGCTTCCTAAATACACAGTAAATTATCATCCCTGAATATTCTAGAGTATCAGAAGTTATTATTTAAATCCAACCATAAGTTAGTGCATTGGCTGATTCCCCTGGTCTTTCCTTTCTCCTCCTAATCTTCCCAGTCCTTAGGAACAATCATTCTATTCTCAATGCTTATGCGATCAGTTTTGCAGAGTTGACATATGAATGAAAGCCTGCAGTACCTGTCCTCCTATGCCCTGCTTATTTTACTTAATACCATAATCTCCAGCCTCATGTTACTGTGAGGGATAGGATTTCCATCTTTTCAAATGGAAGAACAGTATTCTATTGTGTTGATGTACCACCTTTTCTTTATTCATTCTTTAGTGCATGGACATTTGTGGCATTTTCACTTCTTGTACCAAACATATAAATATATGTGTATATTAACCAATACTTAAAGAAAATCATATAGTACTACCCTATCTCAGTCCTTTCACTATACACTTTATAAATATTAGTTCCTTAAATCACATACTGTCGCTATGAGGTAGGCTCTGTTTCTAACTTCCCTTTACAGATGATCAGAGTGAACTCATATAACTTCTCCAAGGTCAAACAGTTTCCAAAACCAAACATCCTCCTAGGCTAGGTTGAATTTTCTCCTGCTCAGTTCAAATTCCCAAGCCCTTAGTATCTTTTGACATGAGTTTTTGCCACTGTTTAACTTTGCCTCTTAAAGGCCAGTCTATTACATGCTGGGTCCTGATAGTCCCCTTCTGAATCCAGGGTCATTTCTTTCTACTCAATCTGGGTGTACCCACAGTTTCTCTCAATTAGAATGGGTACATTAAGAAAAAAATGAATTTAATTCCCTAGTAGGGAATTAGGAAATTGGAACCATTATGAAAGCAAGAAGAATGCTCTTCGTGGGCTTCAATAAGTAAGGAGATATTCCAACTTTACCCAGCCACTCCACTCCAAACAGTTCACCTGCCATAATGCATCAAATATCTCTCCTGTCGAGGTGCATATCCAGGCATCTCTTTCTAGAAGAACACAAATAGTTTTTTCTCTCTTTCTTCTTCCTCCCCAAATCTCAAAAGTGGCTATCATTGAAAGACCAAATCATCAAACCTGCTAGCAAGGCCTCTGGGAAATATGGTTCCTGTGTATAGACACTGCCCTGCAGGAGGGAGCAAATAAAAATGATAGTGATGTTAAATGTCTGACAGTGTGGTACACTAAGAAGTCAGGGAGGCTTTGCTCTAATAAAATCTTCTGTGTCAGCAGGCCAAGGGGCCATGTATGTTAGACTCAGTGTCAGGGAGCCAATATCTACTAGCGATCTTCTATGGAGTAGTCCTGGAAAAGATGCTCTAGAAGATTCGGCCTTGCAACCTCTCCCATACTGCAGTATTGATTTGTCTGTTAGTGTGGGTGACCAATTCCTTCCCCCTTAGAATAGACACAGGATCCCGTGAGTTCCGAGACTAAACAGGAGTAAGTGGGTAAGGAAAACAGTAGCATGCTCATTGTTTCCTTGTGTGACTTATCCTCCTAGTGTCTCTGCTTCCAAGCCGTATTTTTTCAAAATGCTGTTTCTCCAACAAATGAGCACAATAAAGTAGCCGAGGAAGTCGTCGATTTAGCTTGCTTTGAAAGGCTGTAGAAGTAAAGGCTTTAAGTATTTATGGTTTTAATTTTAGGCTGAGTTGCAGTGCAGTGACCTAGAAAGGCTAATGCTTTGTGATATAAAGCCTGAAAGATAGCCAGCTGAATAACTCTGGGGAACACCCTTTGGAAATTAAAGGAGAATCATTTCTTAAATTGCTTCTCTCTTTCTTTATGAATTTTTTTTTAGAAAGTCATCCAGTAGAGGGGAAATACGTGAGTAATGTACAGCCCACGCTGACTGGAGCTAATGCTTCTTCCTAAATTATAGAACAAAGTACTGGGAACATCTGGGTAATTTAAACTCAATATTCAGGTCAGTTGCTATCACTACATGCTCAGTGAAACTGCAGTGACATTCAAGAGGCAGTAGAAATGGCTCTACGTATTCCTCCTGCTGGACTATTTAGTATTTTCTCCATGGTCGTAAATGAATCTAAGATAAAAGGACAACAGAAAAATCTATGGTCCAATCGATTTCCACCATGTAATAAGAGCCTTTCACAGAAAGCATTTATGAGCACAGTTTCCAGTTCCTGGGCATATGATGTTACAGGCAGTTGTGAGCCACCTGACAAAGGTGCTGGGAATCCAACTTTGCAAGACCACTCCATACTTTTAACCACTAAGCCACATGGAATTGCTTAATTGTTTTTAATACACCAAACTTAGAAACTTTCACACTCCATATTCCCTCTACCGAAGTTACTCTCCTGTTTGATTCAGTCACTTCCATAAACCTGTTTGGACCATCTCTGCGTTAAAACTAGAGGTTGACACCTTAAATGTCAGAGGCTGTGGAAATATACAGCATAGGGACATTGATAATTCATGTGTCGACCCACCAGACCCTACTGGAGCTAATCCTGTCCATCAAGGTTGACAGGATCACTGACTCTGTATCTCTCTTTTTTTTATATATATATTTATTTTACTTATTATGTACACAATATTCTGTCTGTGTGTATGCCTGCAGGCCAGAAGAGGGCACCAGACCTCTTTACAGATGGTTGTGAGCCACCATGTGGTTGCTGGGAATTGAACTCAGGACCTTTGGAAGAGCATCTCTGAGCCATCTCTCCAGCCCTGACTCTGTATCTCTAATTTCTCTCATGTGCCACTTGGCTTCTTCCCTAAGAACAGCTTTGGGTATTTTCCCACTGCTTCCGTGTTTATCTCATAAAAATATTCGATCTACTAGGTCCACATCTATCTGTGGGTGGTCAGGAAGATGACTTTTCTTCCTATATAATTTTGATATATAGAAAACATACTAGGACATGATTCATAACCAGATTTATTATCCAATGAGGAATGTAAACACTTAAAAGCCTCTTTGTTCCTTTTGCTCAGACTAACTGCACAAAATTAGTTCACTTTTACCTCAGAAAAAGTTCAAACTAGACTAAAACTTTTTGTAAATAAATCATAAGTTTAAAACTCTACAGCTATGCACAAGGTCAAAGTCACAGATGTCCAACCAAGGCGCTACACTAAGCACCCCTAGAAAAGCATGCCAATTCTTAGCTTGCCAGGTCTGCTGACAATAGATTTATGTCTCAAAGTTTGTCACTTGGCACTGTGCCCACCCCCTGTCTGGTCAGTTTTCTCCTGAAACATTGAAACCCTTCTTTCTGTTGCTATGATAATGTGCTTTTGATCAATAAGAAGTAATTCTTGCAATTTTTTATCAGTTCAAGGCTCCTGTAAGAGAGATAGTTTTTAGGCTAGAGGAGAAGCAGGGAAAAGTTAGAAGTAGGACAGGAGAATTAGAATAGAGGCAGAAGAATAAAGAGACTTGTTCAGAAAAGTACAGTGTGAGAGAATTCATTTGCTCTTAGATACTGTAAGTTCCTATTGCTTCCTATACCCTAAAGTGAACCTTGCGGCTGGACCCCAAAGGCCACTGATATTTAATATTAAGCAAAAGGTGATCTCAGCTAGGCATGGTAGACCACATGCAATACCAGCACTTAGGATGTTGAGGTGAGAGGCCCACCCTGAGTTCTAGGCCATCCTAGGCCTACATGGTAAGATTTTGTCTAAATAATAAATGATAGGTAGGTAGGTAGGTAGGTAGGTAGGTAGGTAAGTAGATAGGTAGGTAGGTAGATAGGTAGGTAGGTAAGTAGATAGGTAGGTAGGTAGGTAGGTAGGTAGGTAGATACATAGATGATAGATAAACAGACAGACAGACGGACAGATAGGTAGATAGATAGAGTGTAAAAGCTAGGTAAAAAGAGAAAAAGAGCCAGGACAGTCTTTCTGTATGTACCAAGTACTATAAAAATATATCTTCAAAATCTAACTCAGATTCTTTTAATTCTTTTCATTTTTGCCACCAGTGCTATCTTTCAAGTCATTTCCTTCCTTCATTTAGCCATGAAGCATCTCCTATCTTGTCTTCTATTGCTCCCTATACACTGTTCTCTCCATCCTACCTCTGATTACCTTCTTAAATAAATCCAATCAGGTCAGTTCCATACTTCAAATTACTTAGTGACTTCTCTCCCATTCAAGGAAAGATCTTAGCTTTGTAGTGTACCAGATAGGTACCAAGATCAACTTCTCTCCTTCGACAACTCAGTGCCTGCCGTATCAACATTTCCAGCTGTTTCTGTGTGTCCCTAAAATATTTCTTAACTTGGGCATTTTACTTACTGTTTCTTTTAATAAGATTTTCCCCTTTCATACTTGCATGTCTTGATCTCCTGAGACTCCCAGTTTCTTCTACCCACACCGCTTGCTCACTCTACCATCTTTATCTGCTTCATTGGTTTTCTTTCTTTCCATGCACTTATCACACCTACCACTATACTCTGTCTGCATCCATCAATTATCTGCCTCATACCTTAGCAGTAAACAATATCACTTAGAACAATAATGCTTTCTCTCCCGCTGCTGTGTGATGACCATCTAAAACAATGCCCAGAACCTAAGTAGCAATGAAAGCATTTATTGCAAACATGAATGGATGAGGAAAGCTGAAGATCCAATACAAATGAACTTGTTTAAAGCAGTGGCCATTGAACTAGATTTTTCAAGCATGTAGATTCTGATTAATCCCTAGCAATGCTGTTCCAGTATTTGAGCTTTCCCATGATGCAGTTCAGTGAGAATGTGTAGCTTAGCCACAGTGTGATCTAACCAGAGCTGACAGAAAGCACAGTGTGAGCCAAGACATGATACTCCTCTAGCGTCCATGCAGGCATTTGAACAATGAAGGGCCCCATGACATAATTCTCATTTTAAAAGACTCATCATATTAATTCCTTCCTGAGTATATGAAAGCTTTTTATATACAACCTAAAGCTACAGTAAAGAGTACAGAGACAACATAGATTTCAACTGATGTAATAGTTTCACTTCTTTAACCTAAGCCTGGAATTACTTAGGTTTTTGTATGTGGAAATACATAAAGGAATATGAGCTTATTTTTCTGATGAAATTCTTTTTAAGAATATGATTTCTTGATCTGTGACTAAACAACTTACAGGAAATGAAATACTCAATCAAAGAGATCAGGTAAACAAATGACATATTTTCAATTGAATTTACTTGGCTATTGTAAAGACAATTTTATTTAATTTTATACATCAGCGGAATGAAACATTCAAAAATTTAATAATGTAATACATATCCAATAACTTTAAGGGCTTTATAAACTCTTATAAGTTTGAAATTTTATTTAAACTCTCTCTCTTCAAAATTGACATAGGCTTTACAGTCAAATATGAATAATATCCCTCACCAGGGGCTGAAGATAACAGAATCAGAGTGGGCGAGGAAGTGAATGAAGGTATAAATTTAGAATTCTGCAGGGAGAGGCTCTCTGAAACTCTGCCACGGCACTTCAGTTCAAATCCAAACACTTTATGAAGAGAGTTTATGGAGGACATTTAAGAAGAATTTTGAAAAGAGAACCAAAGAGGTAGCCAGTAAAGCTAAACTCCTCATGTGCTAACTAAATCGTGTATAAATGTGCTTGTGTGTTTGTATATGTCTGTGTGTGTACATACATAAAGTCACTAGATCAGTAGTGTATTGCTGAAGATCAAATAGAACATTCTTGGCTTAATATTCAGAAAGTTTACACCAATAGAATGAAGTGCTTTTAGGCGGAACTTGATAACGTGGGTATGCGTTATATACACTAATGTTTTAAATAAGCAAATAACCTTACAACTCTACAAAAAAATGTATACAGATAGAATTCTATATGCTTGCAGGCAACAATCAGCTGAATCATGACTAGTTAACCAGTTGGCACATTTTACAAATAATCCATTTGTTTTGTGGTGTCTGGTAACCAAAATAAATGGTTAGCAGTTGAGAAAAAAATGATGTAATAGTTTGTGTTTTAAAATTGAACAGAATGAAGGTAATATTATGTTTGTCATTTTAGATAATGTATTTTTGCATCATCAATGATGTTTGGCCTCAACCAGTTTTTCATAGAATAGATTTATGTCAACTATGCTGACAATAAACCATGATTTCTCAGGATAGTACTTGTCAACTCGTGCCTTTCCTGACTGTCTACCAGGACAAACTCAGCTACATAAAGGTTTAATTGAATTTAATCTGAATTAAGGATCTATTAGCCATTTGTTTCACATCACATTTTTCTGGTTGATTCCTTATTGAGATTCAAGATCAGGGTGGGGTATGTTCAGTACACATAACTCACTTTGAAAAACCCAGGTTAAAATTATCTAAGCCCACCTCTCTGTTGCACAGAATTCCAGTCCTTAAAAGTCTTAGTGAATCCCGGAACTCTCTTGCAGAAATATTTAATTACACACCAGATGACTATAAAGACCTAAGAATACGTATAATGTATTATGTATATCTATACTTTTTCTTACAAGTGCATTTGAACAGTGTTGCACAGATTCTGGAGACTGTCTAGCCAAATCAGTGAACTTAGGTTCAGTAGGAGTCCCTGTCTCAAAATAAAGCAGAGCAAAAAAGGAAGACATAGACCTCTGCAGAGCCTCCACACGCTCACAGACGCAACTGTAGCACTCTTCCAAATATGGACGAACTCAAAAACTTTAAGTTTTACACACAACATAACACACACAACACACACACATTGCTATCATGGGAGTGAAAGAAAGTATCTGGAAGTAAGAGAACATTTACTGAAAAGAAAAAAAAAGGAAGCTAAAACAAAGTCCCAGAATAAAAAATAGAGAAAGGACATTGAAAACGTCAACTAAGATTAATTAAGAGAGAGAAAACTGGGAGAGAAGAGTAATTGAAGTCTATGATACATGTGTTAGGAGCAATCTGGCTCCATTCCATCTGGAATTGTGTTACAATAAAACTAAGGCGATGTGTGTGTGATGTCACTGTAATGTTACTGTAACACAATATTTATTTATGAGATACATACATGTGTACGCACATAAAATTGTTTTGTTACAAGTATTACATTATTACATGCTAACAAGGAGTAGTTTCTATGCTATGTGAAAATGGAAGCCTACATTTCCTTCTATGGAGCTCTGGGCTGGCAAATATGTATAGGAGAACTGTTTCAGTAGATGACTCCCTGTGCCTTTAGACCTCAATTTCCCCAAACTGCGATATTGTCTGGTTTTTTCATCTCCTTTAAAAAACACTTGAGAGAATTTATGACATACTAACTGGAAAACTTTTCTGGCCCCTAAAAGATGGGGGTTATTATTATCCTTCTATTGTTGCTCCAGCCTTATGCTATCAGGAGCTAAAGCGGTATGCCTTCCCACCTCAAGATCCAGACTACAGGTCTGATTTCTCATCTCAAAGTTCTGGACTAGAAGTGAATTAACCCACCTCCAACCAAGCAGAAAATCTCTCACAGGTGAGCCTTCCATTTCTTGACTATACTTCATTCCAGATATAGTCAAGTTGACAACCGAGAATAGAATCACAAAGCCTATTGTTTCTTCATTTTTAAGCTTGTTCATACTTGGAAAATATGTTTTAAAAGTACAGAGCAATTTAAAATCAAGCAAAAGGAGTGTTTTGTTGCTTTGCAAAGAGTAATGACTGCATAATTGCTAGGTTTCTCCACCTGAAATCGGCACAAGTGTGGTTTTAATCATGCATTTAGTTCTTAGTCTTTTAACCACCATTCATGATACTTGGCTTCGCTATGTTTGTTCATGTAGAAATTCTTTCCAAAATGGACAACGGTGTCAAAGGCAAAGTGCCTCTTGCATGTTTATGTTCCACTGGCTCTTAAGGACTTTTGTATGTACCTGGATACGGATAAAAAAATCGGGCTATGGCAGCACACACCTTTAATCCCAGCACTCAGGAGGCAAAGGAAGGTGGACTTCTGTGAATCTGAGGTCATCCTGATCTACAGAGAAAGTTCCAGGACAGCCAAGACTGTTACACAGAGAAACCTTTTCTCAAAGAAGAAGAAGAAGGAGAAGAAGGAGAGGGAGGGGGAGGGGGAGAGAGAGGGGGAAGGGGAGGGGGAGGAGGAGGGCTATCACTTATGCCAGAAACAGTGGCATTGAAGTAAGACTGGTAAGAATTTCAGAGCCTGGATGTAACCCCTCTCTGTTTGTGATGAACAGATGCTGCAAGAAAGGACACTCAAAGAAGTTAGTTGATTAATGAACTTGAGCTATCTGAAAGGAACTCTATCTTTCATAAAGGAAATGTCAAATATATCAAAGTACTCTTCATAAATCATGTGAAGTAAGAATGTGACCATTTCCAATAACCTGGTAAATTTCCCACATGGCACATCAGCTCTTTGTCCTGTTCAGTTAACAAGAACTCCCCAGAGCAAACTCACTGGATACTCAGAGCAGAGCATGCTCACACTCTTGTCTCATCCGCATCTCTTGTTTCCAGACCTTCATCACTTACTCCTTACCGAGAGTGTAATGACTTACACCGACTCAAACCTTCCCAGCATTCACATGGAAAGATCTGGTAGCTGCATCTTTATAGAGTGACAGACACAATTAAATTATGACTAAAATAATTTCACAACTGAGGGCTTTTTTTTACTCAATGTGAATCCTATACCCTTGTATCCATCCACACACACACACTTTACAACTTAAAAGTCATTATTTTCCTAATAAGAACAAATAATAGATGTTTTGAATCAGTCAGAGAAGACCCTTTGAAAGATCAAGAGAAACTTGGCTAGGAGGTTAACTGAGACACCAGTTAGCTTAGAGATCAAGGTCTATAATTTGCCTGTACATAGGGAAGAATATGGTATTGGTCCAGTATTTCAATCCACCTTCCACAGTGGAGTTTATAACCTTCAGTTATCACCAGCTCTTACAATCAGACACTGCCTTACCCATGATTCTGGGCCATGACTTCTCCCGGGATCCCTTCTCCCTCACATCTAACCCAAAGCTCATCTCTGGCTTCTGATTCCTGGCATTCTGTGTCATGGACACAAGCACACTATAGTTTGTATATGTAGCACTTTACTGATTTCATAGTTTAGAGCCAAATCTCTGGTAACAGGAAATGCTATTCATGACACACATATTTCCTATATGCCTGCTGAAGGAAAGTTGGGGAGTGTTCCTATAAAGAGTACTCTCTTTTTTTTTTTTTTCTTTTTTTTTTTTTTTTTTATTCTTTTTTAATTAAAATTTCCACCTGCTCCCCGTTTCCCATTTCCCTCCCCTCCTCCCAAATATTGCCCCCTCCCCCCACTTCCCTCCCCCTATCCCCACTCCTCTTCTCCTCCCCCCACACCATTCCCCCTCCCTCTTGATACTGAAGAGCAGTCCAAATTCTCTGCCCTGCGGGAAGACGAAGGTCTTCTGTCTACTTCCAGGAAGGTGAGCATCTAAACAGGCTAAGCTCCCACAAAGCCAGTTCATGTATTAGGATCGAAACCTAGTGCCATTGTCCTTGGCTTCTCATCTGCCTTCATTGTCCGCCATGCTCAGAGAGTCCGGAATCAACCCATGCTTATTCAGTCCCAGACCAGCTGGCCTTGGTGGGCTCCCAATAAATCAGTTCCACTGTCACAGTGGGTGGGTGCATCCCTCGTGGTCCTGATTTTTTGCTCATGTTCTCCCTCCTTCTGCTCCTCATTTGGACCTTAAGAGCTCAGACCGTTGCTCAGATGAATCCTAGAGGGTTTATCGTGGAGGAGGGGGAGCACCAAAGAAAATGAATTTTAAATACATCCATTGCACTGAACTATAGTTCATGTACAGGGACTATAAATGTTGGAGACAGATCATTTCCAGTGATCTCACACTCAACAGGAAAGCCAGTCCTCTTTGAAATAATAAAATAACAGATAAATAATAAAAGGCTGATAGCTAGGAAATTTTGAATGTTTTAAATGTCCTGTACTCCAGAATGTCCAAACTCAAACTCATCAGCATCTTTATATTCACACAGGATAAGACTGTAGAAAACAGTGCTAATCTTCTACTTCAAAATAAAAAATGAACATTCCATTTAAAAAAAAAATAAAGAGTACTCTCTTATTCAATAGAAGCCCTATAAAAACACCTCTTTTGGTACACTTATTGAGCCTTTCTGTCTATCTCTGTGTGAAATTCAACATGGGAAAAGGCTGGAGTTTCTTTCTGTAAGGAATTTACAGTTTTAGGGCAGCTACTGAGCCCCCACATGATGCTATTAAAATAGTATTTCTGGTTATCTCTGCAGATTTGCTTCACTAAACAGAAAAGAGGAAATGGTGCCATTATATTCAGGGGGAAATCAAATTGCGTTTGCTTTTGCTTGAGTCCCTTAGCTGGTGTGAACCAGTATAGGATATGCCCTGAGTTACTCAAGTAACTGCTGTTATGTTTCCTAAATATTTACTTATGTTTAAATACTGGAGTCAAAGAAATCGAGTAGAGAAACCCATGATCAAAATCCAGTGTATCTTTAACTTATGTGTTCCTTAACAAAGAGCTGCAATAAACAGCAGAAAGGCTGATGCATACTTCATTGACTACGTTGGCTCCTGTATGCTACTGATATTTAAAGGATGAACACAGAAATGTTTCTAGGGCACGCCCTGGTAATGTGAATTTTTAATGCTCAAATGCTAAGCTAGTGCCAAAGTAGCACCTAGAATATAAATCTCAGTAAGCGCCTATGTACTGTCAAAGCACACATAGCTCTCACAAATGCTTCATTGATGCTCAAAAAAATTCAAGTATTTGCTTTAATGTAAGAAACCACAGGGATGCCAAGGATGCCCAGAAATCTGACAGCCTCATACACACAGTTGCCTAAGATTTAGTGTGAGTTTCCATGCTGCAGAGAGACATATTTTGATCATCTGTTCTCTTTCACCTTTTCAAAAGCCTCCATGCTTACCCTGATGTGTCGCGTCTCCTCTCACCCACGTCTTCTTCTTCTTTTCCTTCTGCAGAAAAATCTTATTATTTTCTGACACCTGATTTAAGGCCATTGACCCAGTTTCAAACACAGGTCACGGTGATCAATGGATTAGTCAAAAGAGGTTTAGTATGAGGAAGACCTCATACCATGTTTCTTATTCACTGGGTGTGTTCTGCTTCACATAAAGGAGGGCCAGAGTTGTAGGTGAACTGAGAATCTAGCCTCAGCATCACTGCTTCTGCCAACCCAGCCTCAGCTGCCTGGGCAGTGAGGAGAGCACCCCATGGTGAAATGAACAGCAAACAGAAACTGGGGGTGTGCAACGTACAGCCACAAACACATACGCGGCAGAGAGCAGAATCGTCATGGTGGCCTACACTGCCATACAGTCAGTACAAACAGTGCGCGTGACACAGGTCATCCATGCAATAGCATCAGGGTGTGGCCGACTCCGTTTCTAGGCAATGATTCAAAGCCCTCGTGAAAGCCTGGAGTTCCTTCCTGGAGATTCACAATTTCACTTTCATGGTCATATATGACACCACAGTGCCAGGAAGTAAAACGCTGAGGTGACTTTTGTCTTTCAGTTTGTGTTTTTATCTACAGAAAGATGAAAATGCTTGAGTCATTTTCTCTTAAAAATAGGAGAGGAGGGCTGGAGAGATGGCTCAGAGGTTAAGAGCACTGACTGCTCTTCCAGAGGTCCTGAGTTCAATTCCCAGCAACCACATGGTGGCTCACAACCATCTGTAATGAGATCTGGTGCCCTCTTTTGGCCTGCAGGTATACATGGAGGCTGAACACTGTGTACATAATAAATAAATCTTAAAAAAAAAATAGGAGAGGACTCAACATGCTTGCAAGGCTCATGCAGAAGAATGACCCCACACTGCAGCAGAAGCATCCTTTTGGGTCTGTCTGACATACTTCCCTCTTGAGATTTTAACTATGACTACGCAAAATTAAAAATAATAACTTTCTACCTGAGTGTAGGAAGGCTTTTGACATTCAGTAATGCATTTTAATTTTTATAAGTAGATCTTTTCTGCTAAATCTTCTTCCAGAATTAAAATCCTACATTCAAAAAAAAAATCTACATTGTGGAATGTGATTTGCCATTTCTGTGTAGATTTACTTTACTTACCAACTTTTTTAAGAAAAAAATTCCATAATTGAGTACTTATATAAAGCAATCTCAATTAAATTTTTCTAGTTGTTAAAATTAAGTATGAGGTACCAATTCATGACTTTAATAGTAATAATAATTCATTCTAAATACAGTCCCACTTAAAGCTCTCCTATTTTAAAGTATTTCTCGCACCGGAAGCATAACTAGCTTTAGCTCAAATTGTGTTTTAATTTAGAAATTCTCACCACAATGTGATGAACCCAAGATGACCTACAATACCTTGCTTCTACCGAATTGCTAATGAGTTCTCTCATTCAGCATCAGCAACATATTCATTGATTATCACCTGCACCAGGTCCTAATGTTAGTCATGTGGCAGGACAAAAATGATTACTGGAACTCGCAACCACGTAGGGAACCAAGGAAGGCTACAAATCAGAATTATAGTATTTTAGGCTATGTGCAGTGATGTGCTATACAATTATGTATAATTCAATAGTATGCAGCTATGCACAGAGCTAAAACAAAGATGAAAATATACATCATCAGAATAGAAAATGATGTAGGAAGAAAGTTTTCATTTTTCATAGAATTTCTTAAGTGCCCCGACCCAGGCTGTCCTTGAGTTCATTGCACAACTCAGGAGGGCCTGGAACCCATGGTCCTCCCAGTTTTGGAATGATATACTTGTCCCACCATACTGAGCTCCCATTGATATGATTTAATTTAAATATCAAAGACAAAAGAAAATGCTAAACCAACTCCAAGCATTTTTGTTCCTCGGCGTTTAGAGAAAACTTTATTTTTTTTTTCATTTCTCTCACTAACACTCCTATTTAGAGAAATAGCTGTGAGTGCCAACCACACAACCTATTCCTTTCTAGAGTTGGTGAGAATGTCTTCATTCATCTCTGACACAGAATACTCTTTTCATAGTTACTAAGAGAAGCTTCCTTTACTGGTACAGGACCCTTTCTTTAAAACTCAACCACTGGAAATCTTTAAGGATGTGGGTGCTCAGGAAACTTGATATTTAGAAAACCAGAGTCAAGGCCAGGCGGTAACATCACACACCTTTAATCTTTCACTTGGAAAGCAGAGGCAGGCAGATCTCTTAGTTCAAAACCAACCTGGTCTCAATCTGAGTTCCAGGATGGTCAGAGCTACACACACACACACACAAAAAAAAAAAAGAAAGAAAGAAAGAAAGAAAGAAAGAAAGAAAGAAAGAAAGAAAGAAAGAAAGAAAGAAAGAAGGGGGAGAGGGAGGGAAAGAGGGAGGGAAGGGAGGAGGAAGAAAATCAGAAATCAGAGTCACTGCTGTGCAGGGGAGATCCTCCCTAACCTCACAATAGCTACAAGTTATTTGCATGAAGAGTGGGAAATGAAAGACTCACTAAGTACTTTGAGATTTTATTTATAGCATCAAGATAAAAATCTATTAAACTTTCAAACAAATCTTATAATCTGCCACTTCTGTATACTAGGGATAAAAAATTTTTAGACATAGACTTTTCATTTGTTAGCCAATAAAATTGTTGGGGAGGGGCTCTGGCCAACAAGGACAGCATCGTTTGGAGCAAGCTAGAACGTTGGTCAACACCATCAACAATAAATATGTACCTTGCCAATTTAGCATCTTTCTCAAAGGTCATAGGAACTATCTATCTGACAACATTTTATCCCTTCATCACTCACATTTTGCCATGTGTAAAGGGCTGGGAGAAAGATAAGAGCCACTTAAATATTCTTTCCCTTATAGTTCTCCCTTTGTAATGGGACAAGTAGGTGGTAGAAAAAAGGCTACCCAATTACAGTGAGCTCAGGATGTGAGTAGTTGAACTTACTTCTTTTTATTAAATATTGAGATTAATCAGTTTATTTTGGTTTGAAAATGAAATGTCCCACATGGTCTCATGTGTTTGACAGCATGGTCGTGAGATTGTAGGTTTTTTTTTTTAAGAGATGTAAGACAACTTTATTTAAGTATAAGGCATAACCAGGAAAAGCAATCTATGTTAGGAAAGACTGAAATGAAAGGTTCAAAGTAGAGAAAAAACAAACTTTGTCCTTAGACTAAACCTCACTGAACATCACCACTGGCTTCTCTTTCACGAATTGTCCACAGGAGTCCTTAAATTGGAAGCCAAAGACTTCAGACTGATAACATAACACTCACAGAATCATCAAAGCTGATGGCAGAGTCCATGCTCAGGGTATTCTAGGGCTTAAATGTTTGCTTATAGTTCTGTCACTAGCAGGAGAGTTAAAGTTAAATTATTTTGTTATTGCTTTACAAAAAGCACCATTCAAAATTTTCACTTCCCCACTCTACTCCCATTTCACTCCTGCTCCCCAACTCACTCTCTCCCTCCCCCTCCCGTCCTAAGGGAGGGCAGGGTACCCTGCCCTTTGGGAAGTCCAAGGCCCTCCCCCCCTCCATCCAGGTTTAGGAAGGTGTGTATCCAAATAGACTAGGATCCCAAAAAGCCAGTATATGCAGTAGAAACAAATCCCAGTGCCATTATCCTTGGCTTCTCAGTCAGCCCCCATTGTCAGCCACATTCAGAGGGTCCAGTTTGATCCCATACTCATTCAGTTCCAGTCCAACTGGTTTTGGTGAGCTCCCATTAGATCAGGCACACTGTTCCATTGAGTGGACCAACTTCTCATGGTCCTGACTTCCTTACTCATCTTCTCCCTCTTTCTGCTCTTCAACTGGACCTTGGCAGCTCAGTCCAGTGCTCCAATGTGGGTCTTTGAACTTACTTCTTTAGCGAAGTCCTGGAAATGAGTCTTGTGTATCACTGGTCCCCAAAGAAACTGAGGTGAGACTGGCTTCTGCTGAAGGAGGTTACTCCAGTCCCGAGGGGCTCTCTGGGTGAGCCACTGAGAGCAAACTCACTGGCCAATGCTTGACACATCTCACAAAGTAAACTTTAAATGAGAAGAAAGTGTTCCAAGAATTCTCTAAATATATATATATATATATAATATATATTATATATATATTAAAGGGTTATGATAGGAATAAAAAAAGTTTAAGGCCAGACATTGTACGAGAATATATGTGAATGTGTGTATATATGTATGCATGCATGAATGTATGTAAGTATGCATGTATGCATGCTATAACACTTTATGGAAGATTCCTCACAGTTGCATATGCAATATTGAGGTCAGAATGTCTTTGAAATGCCCTTTGCAAACAAGGGTGAGTTGAGCTGCAGCACCTTGGAAGACAGTGGTATTTTGTGTTCATTAGGCCTGGCAGGTGAGGAAAATGAATGGGTGCTTCCAATGCATGATTCCTGGCAGCCTTTCCCACCAGCCCCCAGGGAGAGCTGCAGTCGCTGCACAACAGAGTGCTCGTTAGTGTGGGAAGCACCCACAATCAATCCCCAGGAACTGTTCTCGCGGCTGAAGAATGATGAGATCAAAAGGCAGAAGAAAGAAGGCATGTGCAGATGGAGACAAATCTGGAAATGAGCCCTAATAAATTTCCCCAGGGTCTGGGGGACTGAGCAGCACGTGTAAGGGCACTGGGCAAGGGAGAATGACTAAGAGCAAGCCAGCGCACACAGCCACGGGTCTGTGAAATCACACCTGCTTTCTGGTTGTCACCACAGGCCATGTGCTCTGAGAAGTGAGACAGTGAAAATGAAGCTGTGATGTTCCTGGCCTTCTTTACGGAGGCTGCAAGCAGCAAAGACCTGCAAGTCTATTGGAGCAGACACGTCACTTTGGCAGCAGGGGTGCTGACCAAATATTAAGGAATTTTCATGCCTTCTTTTTTCCTGACATTTTCCTGAGAACTACAATACAGCAGAGAAGCCCATAAAGCCTTGTTTCCTCTCAGCTTTAACAGTAGGGAGGAGACCAGTCCATACTAGCAGAAAAGAGACAGATATGGCAGAGAGACCAAAGTGGGGAGAGAGAGACATGTAGCAACAGAGACAGACAAAGGCAGAGAGTATGGGCGGATGGATTGATGAACAGAGAAATATTATTTTTAAATATAACGGGGAAAGCAAACTCAAACAAACAAAAAAGAAAAAGAAGCAGATCCTACGTGTTATTTCATATGAGGTGGTCTGGGGAGTTTCTTTGAGGAGACAACATTTGAACAGATATTTGAATAGATTGTGTAAAAGGAAAAGGGAACAATCCCTTAGCCTCAGAGGCTTGTATGTGTGTTCTTTGCTTGAACAGGTACTACCATTTTCCTCTAGGTGTGGTTTGAACAAACCCACTGGAAATTCCTCTGGAACATAAGAACAGAGTTCTCCTGAGCTTTCAGCTATGAGATGTATGTTAGGGGATATGACATCTGACTTATCTGCACATGTTTGTAAGGGAAACATCATGGTGTCCATTCTACACACACAGTGCACATATATACAAACAAAACACTTGCACACATTAACTAAAAACAAATATAAAAATGAAAATAAAACTATATTTTTAAAACACGTAAGAAAGACTATCAAATATTTTCTCCTTTGAAAACTTAAATACGAACGGTTGTTTTAAAGGTTGCTTCTATAATGAACATATTTCACTAATAGCTGTGAATTTGATTAATTTTCCAAGTTATTATATGTGGCATCCACTCTCTCTTATGTCTCTGTCCACACCAACCCATAATTTGGGGGATTTGGGAAGACTATGAACATTATACAATAAGCATCAAACAGATACAAGGGCTTAGCAATGTAAAATAAATGTCTAATAGGACTAGCTTGGGAAGCTGAAACTAACAAATGTTTATCAATGATGGTGGTAAATGCACCAACAAAGGGTCCGTGATAGAATTCCAGATATAACTGGGAACAAGATAAACGAAGAGAGTCAATATTTAAGCATAGAATCCAGTAACAAGACTGACACTTGCTATGCGTCCAAATGCCTGCGCTCTGAGCAAGGGCACCCTCATCTATTTCCATGAGCCAGGCCTGTTATAGGTGAGCCAAGCATACAGGTGAAGGACTAGCCTGCTGAAAAGATATGCATAGGGTTTATTGTACAGGGCACACAGCCAAGAGGATGAATGGGAATTGAAACTCAGCCCAGGCTCTGCCGGCCAAACCATATGTTCTGTGAGGGGCTGGATCCACCTGAAAAAGTGCACCTTTTGCTGAGTCTCTCAAAGCCTCTTGCCAAGTTATGAACCAATGCAGCTGCAAGCACCTTAAGGGTGTTCTCATTCTAACTCCTCCAAAGGAACCAGTTGTGCTGGCAGCCATCGTGATGAAGGAAAGCAAAGACTGATATTTAGAATGGAAGGAAGTGAAGAGACAAATGGGATGGGATGAAAAAGAAATGGAAAGGAAGGGTCAGAGAATCAAGCAAGTTCAAGAAATATTTAAGGCCGGGCGGTGGTGGCGCGTGCCTTTAATCCCAGCACTTGGGAGGCAGAGGCAGGCGGATCTCTGTGAGTTCGAGACCAACCTGGTCTACAAGAGCTAGTTCCAGGACAGGCTCCAAAACCACAGAGAAACCCTGTCTCGAAAAACCAAAAAAAAAAAAAAAAAGAAATATTTAAGGAATGTCGGGTCCAGGCATTGCACAATGATGGGGGACAGACCACCAAAGTTTATTAAATCAGAAGCAGACTGTATTCCAGAGAAAGAAAAAATATTTACCATGGCGCACACAAAGCTTATCAGTCAGAGATCTGACACAGTCAGAGATGGGGTTTCTGAAACTGTGACAATGGGGGCTACTTTGGGGCTTTGTCTTACAGTAAAATCAAGCACCAGATGTAGGCCAAAGAACTTTTACAACCTTGAAGTCAGGCTTAAAGTCACATTACATTTTAAATTTTACAACTTTTGGTTATAGGATGTTAACGTGTGGTGTTTATGAAAGCCTGTGGCTGACACAGTTGCTTTTCACTGTCCTTAAAAGAATGCAAGGCAGAGAGTAGAGTCACATAGGGAATAGTTAAAAATGAAGGGAATACAAGCAGAGGGTCCCATAGGCAATAGTTAGAAGCTTACCTTTGTTCCCAGTACCTGCCTAGCTGGGAAGCTGGGAGGCAGGAGACAGTTATCAAAAGTTTACCTCTGTACACAGTGCCTGCCAGGATGTCTGCCCTTAAGGCAGAAAGTGTTTGTTAAAGGTTAGCAGTGGCTGCCAGCTTTATTTTTTTCTCACAAAATGTGTTTGGGCTTACAACTTTATGTTTCTATATTCCTGGACTCTTTATTTCTATATTCTAGTCCTGGACTCTTTAAGGAAGTTGTTCTGTTTTGTGCTGTTTTGTTTTGATTCCAGTAAGTTTCATCATTCCTTCTGATATCTATCTCGAATACCTCAAAACCAACATTCATTTGAAGATAAAAAGTTGAAGTTAGCAATGACTGTGTTAATTCTGCTTTCCATCTGATATAAAATATTTGAAAGACATGATATTAAAGGGAAAAGGTTTGATTGGGCTCCTGTTTTCCAAGATTTCAGTGCATAGTTAGTGGTGGAGTAGAGCATTATGTCAATGAGAGCTTGGGGATAAGGAGGCTATTTATCTCATGAATTAAGACAGCAGGAGGAAAGAGAGACAGAGATGGAGACAGACAGACAGAAGACAGATACCCAGGGTCAAAATATGCCCCAAATTAACTCCTTCAGCTAGGTCATTAAGTTAAGAAGCCATCAGTGGGCTCCATCAGAGAGGTTAGCACTCTCGGGACCTATTCCCCGCTAAAGATCCCACCTCTGGACATTGCTCTCCTTGAGATAAAGCTGTTAAACACGGGAGCTTTGAAGAAGCAATTGAAAAATTAAACTGTAACATGTATGTTAAGATTGGGCTTATCTCTGGGTAACAGATAGCTGTAAACTAGCAACTTCATTGGGATCAAATTCTAGTCCTCCCTCATGTCAAGATTTGAGTATGAAAATAGGGAGTCCAAGTCGGGTGGTGGTGGCACACGCCTTTAATCCCAGCACTCGGGAGGCAGAGGCAGGCGGATCTCTGGGAGTTCGAGGCCAGCCTGGTCTACAAGAGCTAGTTCCAGGACAGGCTCCAAAACCACAGAGAAACCCTGTCTCGAAAAACCAAAAAAAAAAAAAAACCAAAAACAAAAAACAAAAAAAAAAAAGAAAAGAAGGAGTCCACTGACAACTGGAAACCAGTGTGTTTATAAACAGACAAGCACAGGGGATGTCCTTATCCTAAGGGCTCAGATGAAGAGCAAACCATCACACCCATGCATTAAGCAGGAAGTAAAGAGGGAGAATGAAATAAAGTTACCAAAATCTGTTGAACAACTTTTCAGCTAATACAGCAACAAATAACAGCAATAACAACAACAACAACAATAATAATAATCTTACCTTGCTATAAAAAAGAGTTGGAAATGCTATCATACTGTATATGGCCTTAAACATAGATAAAAGTTAGGGGTCCTAAAACTGGGAAAATGAATCTGGGGATGAAAGAGTAAATGTAAATTAAAACAGATGGATTCGATTTTCTCGTATCATACTAATCCCTCCCACGAGGAATAAATGATAATTTGTATAATATTATAATAATAATAATACCAATTTCATATTGGCAACATTTGGACTAGAGTATGCTCTCAAAGTAGCATGTTTTAAATTGAGAACATGTTTGTTATGAGGTAACAATAGTATTCTTTAAGTGTTACACAATATTTAGTTTGGATGGTTCTTTTTTTAACCACAGTTTCCAATCAGCTTTTCCAGCAGACACTTTTAGTCCTTGTCTCGGCATCCAAAGCCAACAGTGTGGTAAATGGAATCACCCTTCTGTGATCATCTATCCTCCCTTCCTCTTTCTATAATCTCAAGAACAATCAGCTGAAACTATTTAGCTGTACTTAGGAGGTCCACGTCTTCTTGTCTTTCCTTTTCTTTGACACTTGGGTGGTAGCCATCATTCTGCAAGGAATCCAATCTTAGCTAAAAGTCAGTGTCTCAATCTGTGGCTAATTCTTCACATTGGTTAACTTGCCTGACTGGACTTGTGTCTTTCTGAAAATTCTCTCCAATATGATTCTGTGTGGGTATCTTTATAGGTATTATGTCCCAAACTAAGAAATTGCTAAGATTATTCACAATCTATTCTGTGGACAAAGCTTTCCAAAAATATTTTTATTTATTTGTGCTTATGCCTCTGCCTGTACATGTCTATGCATGCCTCTTTGTGTGCATATCTCTATCAGTGTGTGGTGGGGCGGGGGAGAAGTTATTGCAGAAGGTATAAGAGAGTATTGGGTATTTTCTTCTATCACTCTTTGCTTATTTCTTTGAGGCATGATCCCTCCATATACCTGAGGCTCATGACCTCTCTCCTAGCCTGGAATCCAGAAAATCCTGGTAATTGTCATGTCTCAGGCACTATCAGAGCTTTGGTAACAAACAGGATATATTGTATGTTACATGCGTGCTGGGATCTGAACTCTGGTCCTCATGATTGTGGAGCAAATGCTCTTAACCACTAAATCGACTCTCTGCTGTACTAGCTTGTTTTGTATCAACTTGACACACGTTAAAGTCATCACAGAGGAGGGAGCCTCAATTAAGAAAATGCCTCCATAAGATCCAGCTATAAGGCATTTTCTTAGTTAGTGATCAAGCCATGACCTCTGTATCATCTGCTGCCTCCAGATTCCTGTCCTGTTTGAGTTCCTGCCCTCACTGCTTTTGATGATGAACTGTTCTGTGGAACTGTGAGTGAAATAAACCCATTCCCCACAGCAAGTTGCTTTGGGTCATTATGTGTTATTATAGCGATAGTAGCCCTAAGACAAGGTGGTGCCAGGAGTGGGGTGTTACTGGAACAGACATGACCATGTTATTTTGGGGAGGATTTTAGAAAAACTTTGGAACTTCATGCTAGAAAAGTCATGGAGTATTGAGAGTTCAGTGAGCTGTTCCGTTGGCTTGGAAGAGAGGAATATAAAGAGCAGTGTACATGAGAGAAGCCTGGCTTGTGATATTTCAGAGGGACGCAAAGACTCTACAAGTCCTCTTTTTGTGAAGTGTCTGTGGTTCTGGTTAGCTAGGGCTGAAGAATCAACTGTGATTAGCAAGCTACTGGAACTATTAAGGTGAAACCTTAGTACTTGTGCTGGGATACTTGGTGCTGGTCAGCTGAAGCTGAGAAATTAGCAGTGATTAAGAAGAGACCAGCTTGGCTGAGGTGAAGTCTTCTGAAAAGTGTTTCCTGAGAGTCAGCACAGGAGCTGTGTTCCAAACTTGGCCAAGGTTGTACCTCGTGCTGGCAGCTGAATTTGGTAGTGGAAGAGTCACCCAGGTGGTTCTGGTTTTGAAGGTGTGAAAGGGCCATAGAGAGCAGTGAAGGTTTGGCACTGTGTGCAGGTCTGAAGTCCCCGAAGAAGGTTAAGAAGAGACTCTTGGTGAAAGTGCGAACCAATTTCAGCAAGGGACCCCAACAGTTTTGGAGATGCCAGTTTCGTGGAATGGTCACCAAGAATAGCAGCAGCAGTGGAGTGGAGTCAGCCAGAGTCTAGGTGACGAGATGTGTGTGCTACAGAGGGCAGAGCTAGAGAAGTGACCCAAGACCCTTAGAGGAGCCCAAAGGATTGTGAGTGAATCTCAGACAATTGGACCCTGAGTTATTAACACTTTTGGAGTTTTTCTTTGCTTTGCTCAGATTGCGACTGTTGTGACTGTGCCCTGATTCTCCCCTCTTGAAGAAAGTACTAACTTGATTTTGATTTTTGTAGGAGCCCACATCAGAAAGACTTCCAAATTTTAAAAGACAGTTTGAATTTTTGAAGATAATGGATCTTTTCAAGAGCCTGAACTTTTAATGTGCTTGAATTTGTAAGGACCATGGGGCTGTTAAAGTTCTTACGTTTTATATTGTGATATTCATATTAATGTCGAATCTTTGGGATAAATGAGAAAGGAAATGTTCTAGTGATGTGCTCATGTGTCAAGTTGACAGAACATCAGTTGTACCGTCTGGTTTTATTCCAACTTGACACAAGCTAGAGTCATCAGGGAGGAGGGAGCCTCAGTTGAGAAAATGTCTCCATAAGATCGAGTTGTAAGGCGTTTTCTTAATTAATAATCAGTTGGGGAGAGCTCAGCCTATTGTATACAGTACCATCTCAGGGCTGGTAGTCATAGATTCTAAAAGAAACTGCGCAAAACAAGCCATGGGAAGCAAGCCAGGATGCAGCACTCCTCCATGGCCTCTGCGTCAGCTCTTACTTCCAGGATCCTGCCCTGCATGCCTTCACAGGTTTATATGATGAACTGTTATATTGAACTGTGAATGAAATACCCCCCACACACACCCACACACATACAAGTTGCTTTTGGTCATGGTGGCTCATCACAACAATAGTAGCCCTAACTAAGATACCAGCCCTGGACAAATCTTTTAAGTGCAAACATTGATTGATCTAGAATATCTGTTGGATTACTATTTCTAATTTGTAACTAAGAGCTTGTAACTAACAAATTGTAGCAAACTGTACAAATTTTAACTAAGAATTACAAATTGAAAATAATCTTTCCAATTGTTCCAAGCACTTTTAAACACTGAGGCCAGACCCTGGCCACTAGTAACAAAGTGATTCAGAAAAAAAAAAATAGTAAATAAGGTAACATTTCATGATTATCGATACTACAAACAAACAAAAACATTGGAATATAATAGAGACAATATATTATATATATTGGAATATAATAGAGACTGGGTGAACAGGGGGACTTCTAATGATGAAGGGATGACAAAGGGTGAAGAAGTGGCAATTGCGATAAGATCTAATCAATGAGTTAAATATCTTACAACATTGCTGACTGGAGAAGAAATAGCTTATTAAAGTATCCTGGGTAGGAAAGGGTTTACTTCATATTTTAGGTTACAGTTCATCATCAAGGGAAACCAGGGCAGAACTCAAGGCAAGAACCCAGAGGCAGGAAGTGAAGCAGAGACCATGGAGGAATGCTGCTTACTGGATTGCTCCTCGTGACTTGCTCAGGCTGCTTTTTGATACAAACCAGAACCACCTGCCCAGGTATGGCACCATCAATAGTAGGCTAGGACCTCCCACAAAATCATTAGGAAGAAAATGTCCCCAAGGCTTGGCTGCAGGCTAGTCTAATGAAGACAATTCCTCATTTGAGATTTCATCTTCCCAGATATGTCTGCAAACCTGCCCATCTCCAAGAAACCAAAATGGAATTCTCTGTTAGACTTTCAAGATTCTACATATAAAGCATGCATACTATGCACTCACTTTTAAATATGTGGGTCTTTGGATCTCCTTTCTCCATCAACTGTGTCACTTTATTTGTGTTTGAGAAAATTTATAATAGGATACAGATAGCAGAGTCCAGATGTTTGATGGTCTAAGAGAATTGTGGAATATGTACAGAAGGAGGGATGAAAAGACTTTAAGACTAGCATGATGTGGCTTATGACTTCCTCTGCTCTCATGGACCTACCTACATAGTACATGTGTAATCCATATGTGTAAGAGTGATCATTTTTCCCACTCAAGATTTCCCCATCTGGCTGACTTTTGCTACCTGAACTGTGTTGGGTTTTTGGTGTGACACCTTAGCTTCCAAATTAGAGTCAAAGAGTAATTTTGTGAAATTTACATAACTTCTCTGTGTCACAAGAATTTGGGTAGGAACAACTAAATCCTTTATTCTTAATCTTTAATAACATAGCATTACTTAAAATTGGCACCACAAACAGTATTAATATTAACTGAGTCATTGAAATGTATTCTATATGCAGTAAACTTTACTTTATATGGTGGCTTTAGTTTGTAGAAGGAATCTCTGCCAGATAACAAGAAAATAATTGAACTTTATTTAAAGTAAGGATTTATTTTTATCATCTGAAGTTTTTCTCTAAAATATCTGTAACATTACAATCAAGGAAAACGTAATACAAAGCAATTTTATTGTATTTCTAATTAATGTCTTCAATATAAGCCTTTACTCTTTGGACAAATTTTATCATTTCAGGTAAGTTTCAAGCATTATAACAGTCATTTTCACTATAAATCTTCGATCATCTATCCCATTAGACACCATCAAGTAGACTTGAACAAGGAAGCAGGATGCATCTGTGCTTCTAACCTTCTGGAATGTGTGTGTGTGTGTGTGTGTGTGTGTGTGTGTGTGTGTGTAAAGGTGAGTGGAAGGTTTTGCCGAGGTGTGTCTATTTCTGTTCCTCTGTAATAGGGAAAGGAAAAGAACAATTAGGAGAGACATAGCTCCTTAAATGCCGCCTGTGGGTGGTGGAAAGGAAGGCTTTTTCTTGCTCTGACTGAAAATAGAGCCACCTACAGCTAGAGGCATCCACAGTGTCCACGTGGAGATGAGGGTGGCTTGTGAGGATTCCTACAAAGAGGGTCAACAGTCTAGCTCCCCAGCTTCACCAGCATATGCTGCTGGAGTGTGAATCTGAAATGCCCCCGACAGACTCGTGTTTTGAATGCCTCTTCCCCAGCTGGCAGAACTATTTTGAGAGGCTGGGGAACCTTTAGGAGGTAGGACCCAGCTGACCAAAGTAGGTAACTTACAGAGGAAGCCTGTCCCTAGGGTTGACTCTCTGTTGTACCACCATGTGGGAACTTCTGCCACGTGCTTCCGAACCGTGAGCTTGATTGTGGTGTTCCCTCATAAGGAACCAAAGTCTCAACATCCTCTCCTGGCCTTTATGGGCACCTTCACATATATACATGCCCCCCACACACAACCATGCCCACACACATTCATGTGCACATGCGTACACACATACACACTTATCAAAAATCTTTTAAAATATAAATAACTAAAATGCTTCCTGCTTTACATCATTTCTCTCAGATACTGTGACTGCCTGAGGTTCAAGACACTTGGCATGTGCTTTTCTGAGTGCGGTGCAACCTCATTGGGTCTGGTTTGGTCTTGGCAGTCTGTGCCCCCTCTCGTCGTTAACCTCCTGTTCTTTCATAAGAAGTGCATAACATGTTAGGTTCTGACAGCCCAGTGTCATAATTATCGCTGTGATAAAAAAAATTACCAACATGCAACTTAGTGTGGAGAGGGTTTATATTAGCTTAGAGTCCCACATCACAGTTCATCCCCCAAGACCGTGGAAGCAAGAATCCAAAGAAGCTAGGGGGAAGAAATGAGGTGGAGGCCAGGGATGAATGCTGCCTACTAGCTTGTTCCTCATATCTTACTGAACTTGCTTTCTTTTAGCACCCAAGAACACCAACCCAAGGATGGTACCATCCACAATGAGCTGGGTCCTGCTACATCAATCACTGATCAAGAAAATGCCCTAGAGACTTGCCCCCAGGAAAATCTGGTGAAGAGATATTCTTAATTGAGGTTTTCTCTTCCCAAACAACTCTAGCTTGTATCAGCTTGACAGGAGACCAGAGGAGGATGCTTCCACCTACACTATCCACTAACTATACTTCAGTTCCAGTAAGTTTGCTCCTGCCAGGGGCTCTAGCTGCTCTTGAAGACCTGAAGCAAATACGGGTCTGTTTGCTCACACTCACACCATCATCCTTGCTCATCACACTCTTTCAGACACACCAAACTCTGGAATAAACCTCAGCTTCCATAGCTAAGAAACCTTGCAAATCCATAGAGAAGGATTTGAAAACATCACCAGGCACCCAACTCAACAGCATCTTTCATACTGTTACAAATCTTTTTGCCAGTCAGGTATTCCCCTGGTACTTTGTACTTCTTTCTGTGAATAAAGGACAAACCAAAGGCATCAGGGAAATCCCAGTAGGTGTTTTAATCAACAAGGTAATTACAAATGCCAAGTCTGTAATTGACTGTATTTACAAACAGCACTATGGCTGGGTCCTCAAGCTTTTATTGCTGGATGCGACTTTCTTCTATGCCAGGTAATCTCCTTTGATTTGGGTACAGTCTCTCAGAAGTTTTTGGAAGTGCCCTGCTTTTACTTCAGCACTGATGAAACTGTTATGCTTCCATAAAAGTTGATTAGGACTTTCAAAGCCAGTGCAATTTGTTCCACAATCAGTTGACCTCCAGAAAGAATCTTTCTCAACTTTGTCATACACGTAAATTCTGACGACACTTCAATAATGGTTGCTCTTACAGTATATGCCTTATCATAAATCAACATAACTCATAATACAAAAAATGCTGACAGGTTAAATATATCAAATGTATCATGTTCTTCAATAAGTACTTAAAGATTTACCATCAGCCTTTGAAATCCATATTGACTATCGGATCTGGAGCCTGGGGCAATTCTTTTCTGCCTTTACTTTTCAAGCAGAGAGGCGGTTAAGCATCCATGACATTTAATTTTGTCTGTTTTCTTTGGAATTGCCATTGTAGACTTTTCAACATGGCTAAGCACCACCTGAGGCAGATGTGTTTTATTGTCTCAAATATGAAGTGAATACTAATGAGAACCCAGGCAGTATCTTTGGGAAACTGGATAAAGCTGATGAAGATAAACAGAGGAAAGTTCAAGAGAGTGTCAGCCTTCTGCTGACTGGTTTTCATGGAAGTATGTCTTTCTTCTTTTTGTTGCGTGCTGTGCCTTTGTGTGTATGAGTTTGTGTGAATGTGTACCTATGGGTGTGTGTACTCGGGTGCACATGTGGGTGGAGATCAGAGATATTGTGTGACTGTCTTCATCACTGTTCCTCTTAGCTTTTGGAACAGACTCTATTGCTGAATCTGGACCTCGCCAAGTCGGCTAGCCACGAACTGTCAGGAATCCTTCAGTTTCTGCCTCCTCTGCACCAGAATTATAGGCACGTGCATTGCACCTGGTTTTCATGTGGGTGCTGAGAATCTGAACTCAGTTCATTGTGATTACATTGAAAGCACATTGTGCGTTGTCTTCCTAGACCTCTTCATTTTCTATATTGTTGCCTTCTGAGGATTCCCCAGAGAAACAGAACCAAAAGGATGTGTGAAATGTTACATGCATTCACTACGTAAAATTAAACATATCTGTTAGAATAATTAAATGAGAGATAAGTATTTTAAAGGATTTATTTATTTTATGTATATCTATCTGTATGTGTACCTTTAGACCAGAAAAGGGCATCTTGTCCCTCAATAGATGGTTGTGAGCCACTATGTGGTTGTTGGGAGTTGAACTCAGGACCTTGGGAAAAGCAGCCAGTGCTCTTAACCTCTGAGCCATCTCTCCAGATCCTGAATTAAGTATTGTATTATAATGAATTCTTCCATGCGGTTGCAGAGTTGAGAAGTCTCTAAAATGTCTTCTACAAACTGTAGACTCAGGAAAGTCAGTCTGATTGTAGTCCTGCCTTGACATTTAGACACACAGCAAATTCTTCTTTATTTTGAGCTTTTAATATTTAAGCTTCAACCGAATTGAATGAGACATAACTATGCTGAAGATGATAGACTCAATTCAGTGATTTAATCTCATTCTGAAACACTCAAATAAAAGTCTAACAAATATCTGGGCACTCTGTGGCCTGGTTAAGTTGCATACAAAATTATCCATCACATGATGCTAAGAAGATATTTTACATGTTATCTGAAAGAAACATAGAATACACTGCTGAGAATATCTATCTTCCAGAAGCTATTTCATGAGCATAAAATTCAGCTTTCAGATATTTGAATATATTCATTATATTGACTGTCTCCATTATTATTCATAATTTTGATATGTCATGGACAGAACAATAGATAGGAACAAATTTATCAGTACATCATGATTACTGATGGGGAATCAATGCCATGTGAGCAACTCATGAATAAGGGACATTCAGAACCAGTCAGAGCAGCAATGAAGATAAGGGGTATTTTAATATGTAGTCAGGAAAGAGCTGGCATCAGAATTTCCTGGATACCAGATAAAAATGCAAGTCTGAGAGTTACAGCTCAAATTACTGAAAAGTTAGAATGCCTGATGTCTGTAGCCCCTGTCCTCCTCAAGCACACCAAGGTCTAAAAATCTTGACTAATAAGCTTTTCTTTGTTGTAATTTGAAAGAACTATAGCGTTAAAATGAGTTATTGGCCGCTGAGCTACTCTGTTTGGAGGTGTGGCTGTGGATGGCTGTGCACTCATGAGTAATTGGCCTCAGGGAGTTACAAATAGCAGTTTTCTTTTTTTTTTTTTTTACTTATTTATTTATTTTTATTCTTTTTTAATTAAAATTTCCACCTGCTCCCCATTTCCCATTTCCCTCCCCTCCTCCCAAATATTGCCCTCCCCCCACTTCCCTCCCCCTATCCCCACTCCTCTTCTCCTCCCCCCACTCCATTCCCCCTCCCTCTCGTTACTGAAGAGCAGTCCAAATTCCCTGCCCTGCGGGAAGACCAAGGTCCTTCTATCTACGTCCAGAAAGGTGAGCGTCCAAACAGGCTAAGCTCCCACAAAGCCAGTTCATGTATTAGGATCGAAACCTAGTGCCATTGTCCTTGGCTTCTCATCAGTCTTCATTAACCGCCATGCTCAGAGAGTCCGGAATCAACCCATGCTTATTCAGTCCCAGACCAGCTAGCCTTGGTGGGCTCCCAATAAATCAGTTCCACTGTCACAGTGGGTGGGTGCATCCCTCGTGGTCCTGATTTTTTGCTCATGTTCTCCCTCCTTCTGCTCCTCATTTGGACCTTAAGAGCTCAGACCGTTGCTCCAAATTGAGACTCTGTCTCTACCTCGATCCATCGCCAGATGAAGGTTCTAAGGTGATATGCAAGATATTCATCAGTATAGGATAGGGTCATTTCAGGTTCCCTCTCCTTAGTTGCCCAAGGTACCAGCTGGGGACATATTCCTGGACACCTGCGAACCCCTCAAGAGTCAAGTCTCTTGCCAACCCTAAGATGGCTCCCTTAGATAGGATATATACTTCGCTGCTCCCGTATCCATCCTTCCTATATCCCAACCATCCCAATCCTCCGAGCTCCTCCCATCCTCCCCTTCTCATATTTCTCATCCCATTTCCCCTTTGCCCCATGCCACCTCACCCGCAAGTTCCCAGTTTTTGCCCTGGAATCTTGTCTACTTCCCCCTCTCCATGCGGATGACTATATGATTTTCTTTGGGTTCACTTTCTTATTTAGCTTCTATAGGATCACACATTATATGCTTAATGTCTTTTATTTTATGGCTAGAAACCGATTATGAGTGAGTACATCCCATGTTCCTCTTTTTGAGTCTGGGATACCTCACTCAGGATAGTGTTTTCTATTTCCATCCATTTGCACGCAAAATTCGAGAAGTCATTGTTTTTTACTGCTGAGTAGTACTCTAATATGTATATATTCCACACTTTCTTCATCCATTCCTCCATTGAAGGGCATCTAGGTTGTTTCCAGGTTTTGGCTATTACAAACAATGCTGCTATGAACATAGTTGAACAGATACTTTTGTCATTTGATGTGGCATCTCTTGGGTATATTCCCAATAGTGGTATTACTGGATCTTGGGGTAGGTTGATCCCAAATTTCCTGAGAAATCGCCACACTGATTTCCAAAGTGGTTGCACAAGTTTGCATTCCCACCAGCAATGAATGAGTGTGCCTCTTTCTCCACAACCTCTCCAGCAAAGGCTATCATTGGTGTTCTTGATTTTAGCCATTCTGACAGGTGTAAGATGGTATCTCAAAGTTGTTTTAATTTGCATTTCCCTTATCGCAAATAGCAGTTTTCTAAAGGACATGAAATTGGCAGCAGGAAGGCATGAAGAGAACTGGAGGAGGTGGAGGGGGGAAATGGTGGGCGGACATGATCAACGTTCGTTGTATAAATGTTTAAAAAAAACTTTCAAAGAATAAAGAACTTTTATGAACCCAGGGGAAATTTCAAAGAGGGGGCAGCAAGATTGTATGAGCCAGAGAGTAAGGACTCTCGACTATGTGGTTGCCTGAACAAGACCAGCTTCATCACAGTACCAGATGACAGATCAATGTGGACAGATGAAAATCTGCATTACGTCACCTTTAGATGGAGCACTGCAGATGGCCAATGGTTGCTGAGGAAATGAGAATCAGTTTCGTCTGAGGATGACCTCTCACATAGGTCATTCAATCCCAATGGGTCATCCCGGGATACATTCACACAGGAACAACACAAAATGGATTCAGTAGTCTGTATATAAATGCATGAGTAGGGGTGCGTGTGTGTGTGTATGTGTGTGCAATAATGAAAGAAGATCATAAATTTGGAAAGAAGAAAACATGGGAGAAGTTAGAGAGGATGGGTGAAGGACAGAAGTGATGGGATGTAGTGTTGTTATATAAAGTTATCAAAATATAAAATCAAAAAAGTTTTTTTATTTTTTGGTTCTTCGAGACAGGGTATTTCTCAGAGCCCTGGCTGTCCTGGAACTAGCTCTTGTAGACCATCTTGGCCTTGAACTCACAGAAGTCCCCCTGCATCTGCCTCCTGAGTGCTAGAATTAAAAGTGTGGGCCCCTACTGCCCAGCCAAAACACTATTTTTAAGAAAGACTAGAAGTAGCTAGTGGGCTGAAGAAAGAGCTCAAAGGAAAAACATATAAAATTTTGAATATAATTCTGCACGTAATGGCTTTGTGGGAGCCCAGATAGTTTGGATGCTCACCTTAATAGACCTGGATGGAGGTGGGTGGTCCTTGGACCTCCCACAGGGCAGAGAAACCTGCTTGCTCTTTGGGCTGAGGAGGAAGGAAGACTTGATTGGGGGAGGGGGAGGGAATGGGAGGTGGTGGCGGGGAAGAGGCAGAAATCTTTAATAATTAAATTAATTAATTAATAAAAAAAAAAGAGAAAAAAAATTTTGAATATAAAAAATGGTTACCTGGGCAGTGGAGGTACATGCCTTTAATCCCAGCACTGAGAAGGCAGAGACAGGTGAATCTCGTAGTTCAAGGCCAGCCTGGTCTACAAGCAAGTTCCAGAAGGGCCAGGGCTACACAGAGGCACTTTACCTAGGAAGAAAACATGGTTAGTGGTAAGGAGAGAATTTAGGGTCTCTTGGCTCTCTACATTGGACACACAATTCACAGTAACATGCTTTCAAAGATGCTTCATTTTATTTGTCTATGCCAATATGGTTCAGAGTTCCACTCTGTTTCCAGCAGAATGCCAGTGTCTTCAGTACCAGCTCACCACGAGAGTGCAAAGTCTCTTCCCTGTCCACTGTGTGTCATTCTTTCACCTCTCAGTAGACTGGAAAGGGGTGAGACATAAGAGAACAGAACATTGCTTCAATTTGGAGAAATAAAATGGGACTGCTTGGCACCCAGACTGAAACAAGCTGGGCAGTGTGACGAACACCTTTCTCTTAAAGGAACGAGTAGGTCATTTTCTTGTAGAGAAGAGACAAGAAACAGTAACCCCAGTAGGAATTCACATGAAACAAATTCGTGGAACATGCCACCAGGGTCCACCATTAATGAAAAGCCTACTTTTGCTAAGTGGGAGGAAAGAAACCCACAGTCCCAGAGAAAACCAAGCTAATTATTACATATTGGTGAAAGAATTATTTTTTCCAAATTGTGCTTGCTGGGTCTGAAATTTAGCTCACTGCTGGGCAAAAATACTTCCCACATTTTTTTTTTAATTTTACAGGACAGAGGTTTCCAAACCTATTCCAATGGATGATAAAATATGAGACTTTATGTACAGCCAAAGGTTGTGCCCTAAAATTCTTGATACATCCCTAACTGCAAAACCATGCAACTGTGTGTGAGACACTTCCCATACATATCATCTCTAACACAGTCAACATAAATATCTCAATGTGAAATTTAATGCAGGGAATCAAGCATAAAAATATGGCAGGAGCTAGGAGATGAAGGGCAGAAGAGAGTCTGGAGGAGTTCAAAGTGGGAAAGTTGGTATCCAGGGATGAGAGATTATTGTCACTGCTAAGCAGGAGCTGTGGACTTGTATGTACCCGCTATAACAACGCTGGACATACTGTCCCAGCTGGTTCTGAATTTGCTCCCATGATGAGAGATGATACCATTGCTAATGCTCACATAACTATCAAGTCGATAGCCACTGGTGTGTTGCAAAATTCCTCCCAAATCATCAAGGAAGAAGAAAGTTGCTTCTCCCCGCCCCTTGACTCTTCCCTATTCTTGCACTATTTCGTACATTCTCCTGTAGAATATAGCCTGGAGCCAGCTGCATGGAAGCATAGGAAATAGAGTTTCAAGACTGTCAGCTTCAGACAACACACAGCCAGGTACAGAGGAATAGGGACTGAGAACAAAGACAAATGACAGGCATTCGAACTATTGATGTGACGTAGAAATCGTCTCCTGGGACTGTACAAAATAAGAGCAGACAGAGGCATAGTGAGAACTGACAAGAAAGTCTTTATTCACCCTGAATCTAATGACAGCTAATAGAGGAGCATTAGAGAGTAATTTTACCTTGAGAATGACTTGTAAATTTGGAGATTATACCCTGTTGGAAAATGCCCCAATTTTCAAGAATACATTTTTTTACTCCATATTATGCTCCTGAAGCCAAGCCTGTTAGGGTTAGCACTTTTCACTACAGTGAGCGCAATTCTCATATATAAAATACAGTTTGATTTCTCTATTCTTTAGTGATTAAACAAGCTGTATCTATAGACATTCAGCAATCATGGGTTCACCTGTAAACTTTGACTTTTCTATAATGACTGATGTGAACACTTTAAAAAAACAAACAAAACAAACAAACAGGAGCTGGAGAGATGACTCAGCAGTTAAGAGCACCGACTGCTCTTCCAGAGGACCTGGATTTGACTCCCAGCACCCATATGACAGTACATAATTGCCTATAACTCCAATATCAGGGAGTCTGACACCATCTTCTGGCCTCGATGGATTTTACACATGCACATGGTATACATACAGACATACAGGCTAAAACCATATGACTTAAAATACAAATTAAAAAACTAAAGCACAAGAACAATCATATTAAATAATAATAAATAATAATCTTATGGATACTTTAATGATATTCAAAGATACTACCAAAGTCATTATTAGTAGCATCTTATCAAATCTGCATGGAAATCTGATGAGTTAGGTACTACTGATGAATACTCATTCGCAGATGGGCAGTAATGAAGGGCAGATACAAGTGCCTTGCTCAAAAAGATAGGACTAGGAAGGATTGGACTTAGAGCCCAGACAGATGTCAAGCTGAACTTTTACCAAATCTGTGTTGTAGAATTAAAGCTAAATGAGTAAAGGTTAATGATGGGAACACAGACCAAGAGGCAGTTTGTCTAAGACGACTTACACAGACATGTTTCCAGTTTTGCGTGTGGTAGGGTAGGCATTTGCTACATATTACTAACATACTTCCTCTGAGGCAAACAAAATATTTGATTAAATGTTTGCCTGGGATTACCCAGCACGCATGATTTTGTAAAATCCATTGTCTCTAAGTATCTTATGTTTATTCCTTTTGGTGTTTAAACGGCCTCAAACCACATTACTAGAATCTCAGGATTGCATTTCGTTTTCAGAATTCGTTTGACCGTCATTATTGAAAGGAGCATTAAGACTGTGGAGTCCTGTGAATGAGTCATCCCAAACATAAATGGTGGTTTTAATTTTGGGAACTGTGCATTCACACCCACTGTATACCAGGCCCCCTGCTAAGTGTTCCACATTTAATTTGTTCAGTACTCTTAAGAGGAAGGCTTCCGACTGAAGGACGCACTGTGCCTTTTCTATGTTCGTCACTATTATTATGTCATTATTCACATATTGTAATCTCAAACAGATCATTAGCCACCTGCAGCTTAGATTCACTCTGAAGGAATAAGGTTATTAAACAGCATATTTGTTTCATCATTGAAGTTGATAAGAAAGATGAGACTGAGGCCGGGCGGTGGTGGCGCACGCCTTTAATCCCAGCACTTGGGAGGCAGAGGCAGGTGGATCTCTGTGAGTTCGAGACCAGCCTGGTCTACAGAGCTAGTTTCAGGACAGGCTCCAAAGCCACAGAGGAAACCCTGTCTCGAAAAACCAAAAAAAAAAAAAAAAAAAAAAAAGATGAGACTGCAGGGGATGAATTTAGAGTCGTGGCAAAATTAGGCCTGACCAAAAGCCTTGGTGAGTTAAATTTTCCAGTTTGGATAGAAACTATGACATTTCTTCAGAATACTGGCAGAAATCAGGGTGAGATATCCATAGCCATAGCATGGGTTATGTAAACTGTAGAGTACTCTTACCCATTGGTTCAGTGACACCAGAATAAAGGAAAATGACCTAGTTCCGCCTTGATTGTATACTCATGACATTCAAAAGGCAACTCCCCCAATAGAGTGATACTATGTTGATGTTCACAAGCTCATTTACAGAATTACTAAGCACACAAGACAGAATCAGCTGCATCTCTTCGGAGGGTGGGGGAGGACTAGCCACAGTCCCAGAAGAGGATCCTAAAGAGAAAAAGACCAAACTCCAAACCATTCCTCATACCAAACAGGCACCTAATAGAGGGTGAGATGGGAGTGTGAAGCTAAAATTAGTAGTGACTATTTGCCCACTGCTTGCCCCAATAATAGCAACTGGACCCTTGAGGTGTGTCATAAAATTTGATTCCCAGTCTCTTTCCTAGAAGAGCCCAGTCAGGTCTCATCAGGCACTCCCTGGCCTACATATGTGTCCAATGGCATATGGTTCTCACGTATTTTGCTTCACTGTTATTATCTACTGTGTAGGCTACTCTAAGGCCACTCTGGCATTAGAACTATTTTGCGGTGTCAATCCCAATCAGTTTCATGCATGAGTTATTAAATATCTGCCTATATAAACCCTCTCCATCTCTCAAACTGGTAAAGAGTCAGCTTCAGATGACGATAGGGAGTGCACACTCTGCTATAGCTACCACCACTCTCCTAGGTCCAGGAAAGCTGAAAGCCGACTCCTGCCATGCCATGTACTATTTCCAGAGGCCTTATTACCTCCTGGAACGTGTCGGGCAGCTCCCTGATTCATTGCATTTACCAACTTCTTTACTTATCGCAGGCCATATTTCAAGTACAATCTTTATCACGATACTTACTGGCATCTTATTAAAGATGCTCTGAGCTGAGAATGGTGAAACAGAACTCTAACCTTGGCAACTCCCGAGGTTGAAACAGGAGAATCATCTGAGCTCTGAGGATTAAGGCCAAACTAGGCAACACAGTGGGGCTCCGTCTCAAATACGAAATAAGTAAAACAGAGTAGTCATCTAGCCCTATCCCCAGACACTTTGAATTCTCCCTTTCTGCCTAAGTTTTCTAACTTATCAACACATAACACACTGAGCTTATGCCTTTTAGTATTATTCTCACTAGAATGTGAAGTCCAACAGCAAAGGCACTCTCTGTCTTGATCCCTGCACTCTCCCCACTATGTAAAATCATGTCTAGTTCATATTCTCAAGTCAGTGAATACATGCCTACTAAAACAATGAATAAAAAAGGTCTTCAGTTACAAGTATTCCTAAAATAAAACATTAATATAAGCAGTTCATTTTCTTTCAGTATCTAAGAAATTGCTTCCCTTTTTGCCTGCAAAGTCTGTGCTCCTCTTTGTAATCGTGAAGAATGTTTGAGGGTCTGCAGGGTCTGTTCATTTTAGCTCAATGGCTGAGTTCTCCCTAGGCAGGTAAGAGCCCTGGGCCCTATCTTCAGTGAAGCAGAAACAAAACGCTTAGGAGGTGCATTTTGAAATGCATCTTCCCTCTTTTTTTTTTTTTCTTTTATTTATTTTTTTATTCTTTTTTAATTAAAATTTCCACCTGCTCCCCGTTTCCCATTTCCCTCCCCTCCTCCCAAATATTGCCCCCTCCCCCCACTCCCCTCCCCCTATCCCCACTCCTCTTCTCCTCCCCCCACACCATTCCCCCTCCCTCTCGATACTGAAGAGCAGTCCAAATTCTCTGCCCTGCGGGAAGACGAAGGTCTTCTATCTACGTCCAGGAAGGTGAGCTTCTAAACAGGCTAAGCTCCCACAAAGCCAGTTCATGTATTAGGATTGAAACCTAGTGCCATTGTCCTTGGCTTCTCATCAGTCTTCATTGACCGCCATGCTCAGAGAGTCCGGAATCAACCCATGCTTATTCAGTCCCAGACCAGCTGGCCTTGGTGGGCTCCTAATAAATCAGTTCCACTGTCACAGTGGGTGGGTGCATCCCTCGTGGTCCTGATTTTTTGCTCTTGTTCTCCCTCCTTCTGCTCCTCATTTGGACCTTAAGAGCTCAGACCGTTGCTCCAAATTGAGAATCTGTCTCTACCTCGATCCATCGCCAGATGAAGGTTCTAAGGTGATATGCAAGAAATTCATCAGTATAGGATAGGGTCATTTCAGGTTCCCTCTCCTTAGTTGCCCAAGGTACCAGCTGGGGACATATTCCTGGACACCTGCGAACCCCTCTAGAGTCAAGTCTCTTGCCAGCCCTAAGATGGCTCCCTTAGATAGGATATATACTTCGCTGCTCCCGTATCCATCCTTCCTATATCCCAACCATCCCAATCCCCCGAGCTCCTC
This sequence comes from Chionomys nivalis, assembly GCF_950005125.1. Classification (NCBI taxonomy): domain Eukaryota; kingdom Metazoa; phylum Chordata; class Mammalia; order Rodentia; family Cricetidae; genus Chionomys; species Chionomys nivalis. The sequence continues at coordinate 15,737,189 of NC_080104.1, read as the reverse complement.
CCATCCTCCCCTTCTCATATTTCTCATCCCATTTCCCCTTTGCCCCATGCCACCTCACCCGCAAGTTCCCAGTTTTTGCCCTGCAATCTTGTCTACTTCCCCCTCTCCATGCGGATGACTATATGATTTTCTTTGGGTTCACTTTCTTATTTAACTTCTATAGGATCACACATTATATGCTTAATGTCTTTTATTTATGGCTAGAAACCGATTATGAGTGAGTACATCCCATGTTCCTCTTTTTGGGTCTGGGATACCTCACTCAGGATAGTGTTTTCTATTTCCATCCATTTGCACGCAAAATTCGAGAAGTCATTGTTTTTTACTGCTGAGTAGTACTCTAATATGTATATATTCCACACTTTCTTTATCCATTCCTCCATTGAAGGGCATCTAGGTTGTTTCCAGGTTTTGGCTATTACAAACAATGCTGCTATGAACATAGTTGAACAGATACTTTTGTCATTTGATGTGGCATCTCTTGGGTATATTCCCAATAGTGGTATTACTGGATCTTGGGGTAGGTTGATCCCAAATTTCCTGAGAAATCGCCACACTGATTTCCAAAGTGGTTGCACAAGTTTGCATTCCCACCAGCAATGAATGAGTGTGCCTCGTTCTCCACAACCTCTCCAGCAAAGGCTATCATTGGTGTTCTTGATTTTAGCCATTCTGACAGGTGTAAGATGGTATCTCAAAGTTGTTTTAATTTGCATTTCCCTTATCGCTAAGGAGGTTGAGCATGACCTTAGGTGTCTTTTGGCCATTTGAATTTCTTCTGTTGAGAATTCTCTGTTCAGATCAGTGCCCCATTTTTTTATTGGGTTCATTAGCATTTTAAAGTTTAGTTTCTTGAGTTCTTTATATATTTTGGTGATCAGACCTTTGTCTGTTGCAGGGTTGGTGAAGATCTTCTCCCAGTCAGTGGGTTGCCTTTTTGTCTTAGTGACAGTGTCCTTTGCTTTACAGAAGCTACTCAGTTTCAGGAGGTCCCATTTATTCAATGTTGCCCTTAATGTCTGTGCTGCTGGGGATAAACGTAGGAAGTGATCTCCTGTACCCATATGTTGTAGAGTACTTCCAACTTTTTCTTCTATCAGGTTCAGTGTGTTCAGACTAATATTGAGGTCTTTAATCCATTTGGACTTGAGTTTTGTGCATGGTGATAGATATGGATCTATTTTCATTCTTCTACACGTTGACAACCAGTTCTGCCAGCACCATTTGTTGAAGATGCTCTCTTTTTTCCATTGAATACTTTTAGCTCCTTTATCAAAAATTAGGTGTTCATAAGTTTGTGGGTTGAAATCAGGGTCTTCTACTCGGTTCCATTGATCAACTTCTCTGTTTTTATACCAATACCAAGCTGTTTTCAATACTGAGGCTCTGTAATAGAGTTTGAGGTCAGGGATGGTAATGCCTCCAGACGATCCTTTATTATATAAGATTGTTTTGGCTATCCTGGGTTTTTTGTTTCTCCATATAAAGTTGATTATTGTCCTCTCAAGATCTGTGAAGAATTTTGATGGGATTTTGATGGGGATTGCATTGAATCTATAAATTGCCCTTGGTAGAATTGCCATTTTTACTATGTTGATCCTCCCTATCCAAGAGCAGGGGAGATCCTTCCATTTTCTGGTATCCTCCTCAATTTCTTTCTTCATTGACTTAAAGTTCTTGTCAAATAGATCCTTTACTTCCTTGGTTAGGGTTACCCCAAGATATTTTATGCTATTTGTGGCTATCGTGAAGGGTGATGCTTCTCTGATTTCCATCTCTGCTTCCTTATCCTTTGTGTATAGGAGGGCAACTGATTTTTTGGAATTGATCTTGTATCCTGCAACGCTACTAAAGGTGTTTATCAGCTGAAGGAGTTCTTTGCTGGAGTTTTTGGGGTCGCTTATGTACACTATCATATCGTCTGCAAATAATGACAGTTTAACTTCTTCCTTTCCGATTTGAATCCCTTTGATCCCCTTATGTTGTCTTATTGCTATTGCTAGAATTTCAAGCACTATATTAAAGAGGTATGGAGAGAGTGGACAACCTTGTCGTGTTCCTGATTTTAGTGGAATAGCTTTGAGTTTCTCTCCATTTAATTTGATGTTAGCTGACGGCTTGCTATAAATTGCTTTTATTATATTTAGGAACGACCCTTGTATTCCTAATCTCTCTAAGACCTTTATCATAAAGGGATGTTGAATTTTGTCAAATGCTTTTTCCGCATCTAATGAAATGATCATATGGTTTTTTTCTTTCAGATTATTTATATGATGGATTACATTGATAGATTTTCGTGTGTTGAACCAGCCCTGCATCTCTGGGATGAAGCCTACTTGATCATAATGGATAATTTTTCTAATGTGTTCTTGGATTCGGTTTGCCAGTATTTTATTGAGTATTTTTGCGTCGATGTTCATGAGTGAGATTGGCCTGTAGTTCTCTTTCTTGGTTGTGTCTTTGTGTGGTTTTGGTATCAGAGTAACTTCAGCTTCATAAAAGGAATTTGGCAATGACTTCTCTGTTTCAATATTGTGAAATACATTAAGGAGTATAGGTATTAGGTCTTCTTGGAAGTTCTGGTAGAATTCTGCATTAAAGCCGTCTGGACCTGGGCTTTTTTTGGTGGGAAGGTTTTTTATAACAACTTCTAATTCTTCGCGACTAACAGGTCTATTTAGATTGTTCGCCTGGTCCTGGTTTAACTTTGGTATATGGTACTTATCTAAAAAAGTGTCCATTTCTTTTACATTTTCCAATTTTGTGGCATACAGGTTTTTGTAGTAAGATCTAATGATTCTCTGAATTTCGTCTGTGTCTGTGGTTATGTCTCCCTTTTCGTTTCTGATTTTGTTAATTTGCGTATTCTCTCTCCGCCGTTTGATTAGTTTGGATAGGGGTTTATCAATCTTATTGATTTTCTCCAAGAACCAGCTTTTTGTTTCATTGATTCTTTGGATTGTTTTCTGTGTTTCTATTTTGTTGATTTCAGCCCTCAATTTGATTATTTCCAGTCTTCTACTTCTCCTAGGTGAGTCTGCTTCTTTTCTTTCTAAAGCTTTAAGGTGGGCTATTAGGTCTCCAATGTGTGCTTTCTCCGTTTTCTTTATGTGGGCACTTAATGCTATGAACTTTCCTCTTAGCACTGCTTTCATAGTGTCCCATAGGTTTGAGTATGTTGAGTCTTCGTTTTCATTGAATTCAAGAAAGACTTTAATTTCTTTCTTTATTTCTTCCTTGATCCAGGTGTGGTTCAGTAGTTGACTGTCCAATTTCCATGAGTTCATAGGCTTTCTGGGGATAGCATTGTTGTTGAATTCTAACTTTAATCCATGGTGATCTGATAAGACACAGGTGGTTACCGATATTTTTTTGTAACTGTGTAAGTTTGCTTTGTTACCGAGTATGTGGTCTATTTTCGAGAAGGTTCCATGAGCTGCAGAGAAGAAGGTATATTCTTTCTTATTTGAGTGGAATGTTCTATAGATGTCTGTTAAGTCCATTTGATTCATTACCTCCCTTAATCCTCTTATTTCTCTGTTAGGTTTCTGTCTGATTGACCTGTCCATTGGTGAGAGAGGAGTGTTGAAATCTCCTACTATTAGTGTGTGTGGTTTGATGACTGCCTTGAGTTTTAGTAACGTTTCTTTTACATAAGTGGGTGCTTTTATATTAGGGGCATAGATATTCAGGATTGAGACTTCATCCTGGTGAATTGTTCCTGTTATGAGTAAAAAATGTCCATCTCCATCTCTTTTGATTGATTTTAGTTTGAAGTCAACTTTCTTAGAAATTAGTATGGCCACACCTGCTTGTTTCTTAGGTCCATTTGCTTGATAAACCTTTTCCCAGCCCTTTACTTTGAGTAGATGTCTGTCTTTGTGGTTGAGGTGTGTTTCTTGTAAGCAACAGAATGTTGGATCCTGTTTTCGTATCCAATCTCTTAGCCTGTGCCTCTTTATAGGTGAGTTGAGTCCATTGATATTAAGTGATATTAATGACCAGTGGTTGTTAACTCCGGTCATTTTTCCTTTCTTTCTTTCTTTCCTTCTTTTGGTAGTAGAGTTTGTGTGTTTCCCTTCTTCAAGTTGTGCTGGTGAAGGGTCATTAGATGTCTGAGTTATTGTGGGCATTGTTGGACTCCTTGGTTTGTGATTTTCCTTCAATTACTTTCTGAAGGGCTGGATTTGTGGCTACGTATTGTTTAAATTTGTTTTTATCCTGGAAAATTTTGTTTTCTCCATTTATAGTGAATGAAAGCTTGGCTGGGTATAGTAGTCTGGGCTTGCATCCATGGTCTCGTAGTTTCTGCAGTATATCTATCCAGGACCTTCTGGCTTTCATGGTTTCCATAGAGAAATCAGGTGTAAGTCTGATAGGTTTACCTTTATAGGTAACTTGACCTTTTTCCTTTGCAGCTCTTAATATTCTTTCTTTATTCTGTATGTTTTGTGTTTTGATTATTATATGACGAGGAGATGTTTTTTTTTGATCCAGTCGATTTGGTGTTCTGTATGCTTCTTGGACCTTCAAAGGAATATCTTTCTTAAGGTTGGGAAAGTTTTCTTCTATAATTTTATTAAATATATTTTCTGGACCATTGAGCTGTACTTCTTCTCCTTCTTCTATCCCTATTATTCTTAGGTTTGGTCTTTTTATTGTGTCCCAGATTTCCTGAATGTTTTGTGATGAGAATTTGTTGGTTATGCTGTTTTCTTTGATGAGAGTGTTTATTTTCTCTATAGTATCTTCAGTGTCTGAGATTCTTTCTTCTATCTCTTGTAATCTGTTGGTGGTACTTGTCTCTGTAGTTCCTGTTCGTTTATTCAAATTTTCCATCTCCATCCTTCCCTCGGTTTGTGTTTTCTTTATTACTTCCACTTCATTCTTCAAGTCTTGAACCGTTTCCCTTACCTGTTTGATTACTTTTTCTTGTTTCTCTTGGTTTTCTTGGGTATCTTTGAGAGATTTATTCATTTCCTCTACCTTTTTGTTTGTAATCTCTAATTGGTTGTGGCAGTTTTTCACCTCCTGTTTAAGGTCCTCTATTATTTTCATAAAATTCACTTTTGAGTCGAATTCTTCTAATTCTTCTGGATTAGGGTGTACACTTCTCATTTCGGTATTCCTGGATCCTGGTGATGTCACGTTGCCTTTCAAGTTGTTGGGGGAATTCTTGCATTGGCGCCTGCCCATCTTTTCCTTCAAATGGAGCCAGGAGAGGCCTGATGTCTTGGACCAGTCTTTGCTGTGACTAACTCTCTAGGTGTATCTCCTCAGTGTAGGGGCAGGAACCGTTCCCTTCCAGATGAACTCCTCAACACCAAAACATGGATGCGTGGTATTCCAATGACCCGCGTAAAGAAGGCCGAATGCAAGGGGTCGGGCGGGGTCGAGTAGAACACAGGCGACACTGCAGTACAAGCTGGAGGTGCCTGCACTCCCTTTCGGGGGTTGCTGAGGCCTGCCCGCTAGGCAGGCACTCACTGCTCTGGTTGGGTAGCCTTAGTGTAGGGGCGTTTGTGCTCTCTACCGGGACCGTCCGCCCCAGGATAGTACACACTCACCCGTCCCGATGAAACTTCTCGGCACCTACACAGGAACTCCTGGATGCCACAATGAGCCAGGGACAAAGGGAAGTAGGGTGCAGGCAGAGCAGGTCCAGGAGATCACAGCAGAGACTGCAGCCCCAGCAGCAGGGGCCCGCTTTCCCTGGCGGGGACCTTGAGGCCTGCCCTCTAGTCAGGCACTCACTGCTCTGGGCTGGTAGCCTTAGTGAAAGGGCAGGAAACTGTTCCACAGCTAGGGACCTTGCAGACAAGGCAGGCTTGGGGGTGGGGGTGGGGGGCGGGTGTGTAGGAAAGAAAGCCTTGCAGCAGGAGCTGGGGGGGGGGGGCGTTTGTGCTCTCTACCGGGACAGTGCGCCCCAGGATAGCACACACTCACCCATCCAGATGGGACTTCTCAGCACCTATGCAGGGATTCCTGGTGGCCCCAATGAGCCCGGGACCAAGGGAAATAGGGGGCAGGGAGAGCAGGTCCAGGAGATCACAAGCAGAGACTGCAACCCCAGCAGCAGGGGCCTGCTTCCCCTGGTGGGGACCTTGAGGCCTGCCCTCTAGTCAGGCACTCACTGGTCTGGGCTGGTAGCCTTAGTGAAAGGGCAGGAAACTGTTCCACAGCTAAGGACCTTGCAGACAAGGCAGGCTTGGGGGTGGGGGTGGGGGCGGGTGTGTAGGAGAGAAAGCCCTGCAGCAGGAGCTGGGGGAGGGGCGTTTGTGCTCTCTACCGGGACCGTCCGCCCCAGGATAGCACACACTCACCCGTCCCGATGAAACTTCTCGGCACCTACACAGGAACTCCTGGATGCCCCAATGAGCCAGGGACAAAGGGAAGTAGGGCGCAGGCAGAGCAGGTCCAGGAGATCACAGCAGAGACTGCAGCCCCAGCAGCGGGGGCCCGCTTTCCCTGGCGGGGACCTTGAGGCCTGCCCTCTAGTCAGGCCCTCACTGCTCTGGGTTGGTAGCCTTAGTGAAAGGGCAGGAAACTGTTCCACAGCTAAGGACCTTGCAGACAAGGCAGGCTTGGGGGTGGGGGTGGGGGGCGGGTGTGTAGGAAAGAAAGCCTTGCAGCAGGAGCTGGGGGGGGGGGGGCGTTTGTGCTCTCTACCGGGACAGTGCGCCCCAGGATAGCACACACTCACCCATCCAGATGGGACTTCTCAGCACCTATGCAGGGATTCCTGGTGGCCCCAATGAGCCCGGGACCAAGGGAAATAGGGGGCAGGGAGAGCAGGTCCAGGAGATCACAAGCAGAGACCGCATCTTCCCTCTTGAACTGGTCCTCTCTACTGGAAGGATAGACCAAGAGGGAGGAAAACCAAGTTGCAAGACTGAAAACGGTACTTTTTGTCCAAATACATGCACAGAAATCGTGTATGGGGACACTGGGCTCAAATGTTATGGGTATTTGTAAATGTACTGACAAGACCTCTTGCCCTGAGCTACAAAGATGCCAGAAAAATTCTTTTCAGCGAGTCCCAGGGTAACAGTTCACTTTGTAATGTTAATTGGAATGGAGGGGATGAATATGTTTCTTCCTTGACAATTTGGAACAAAGATAAACAAGTGTTTTCTCATATTCTCGGGTGTGCAGAGCTTACCTATGAGCAAAGGAAATTGGCTCAAGACATATTTACAATGTCCCATAAGAGGAAAAAGGAATAAAAAGAAAGATTAGAATTTGAATTTGCTTCTGTGGAATCAAAAGAAAATTAATTAGTAGTTTTTAAATTGGCTTCTTTAAAAGAGAAAGGGAACCCTTAATCAATCATCAAACTCATCACTAGTATCTGCCATTTTTGTTGTTAAAAATTATTTTATTTTTATTCATGTATAGGAATGTGTGTGTGTGTGTGTGTGTGTGTGTGTGTGTGTGTGTGTGTGTGTGTAGTTGCTCACTGAAGCCAGGAGAGGGCATCAGATCTCCTGGGTTTGCACTTAGCTGAGTGCTGAGAAGACAAAACTCCATTCCTCAGCAAGTGCAGAAAGTGCTGTGAGCCTCTGGGCTCTCCTTCCTGCCCTGGCCATGGCTCTTTCAACCTGCAGCTTCATCCCTGAGTTTAGAATCACTTATATCACTCACCTCTACACGACCTGAAGGGTCTTGTTTATTAACGGCCAAGACTTGTGCCCTGGGATTAATGTGTCTTTAAAATGTTTGAAATGCTTATTTCTTCCTTAAGTCGATGTCTCCTGCTACCCAGACTATACATCTCTCAAAGTAGAAACAACAGAACCCCCTTCCCTGTAAACATTCAGAACATGAATCACGCTGAGTAAATGCCGGTTCAACTTGATACTTCTTTTTGAAAATTTGTGCTCATCAAGCATGGAAATGAGAGGGTTGCATTTTCACAGTGCTTAAAAGAGAACTTGCGTGCAGCCCGTGCAGAGGACCGTGAGGACACTACTCTGTTGTTCTTGTCCTAAGGTCACTGAACCCGTGTGTTACCGCTGTCCTCAGTTACCAATGAAAGTCAGGATAGAAAAACAACACCTACTCTAACTTCGGTGGCTCCTTGGGAAAACTGCCTTCTTGTTATTATTATTTATTGTTGTTGTTGTTATTATTAACTTTTGTGTGTGCACGAGTGAGCACATGTGCCAAGGTGAAGGTGTGGGGGTCAGAAAAGTTTCTGGAGTCTGATTCACTCTTTCTATGTGTTCCCCCTACTGAACTCACACCACCAAGCAGACATGGCAACGCTTTTGACCCACAGCCTTCTCATCACCTTCTTTGTGTTGAATACTTTAGCTAATTTATCTCAATCTAGTTTTGAAAGGGTAGAGAGAGAGAGATAAAGATGGTAGTGGGAAGGTGAGGAGAAATCAGATGAATTTTGAAAATTCTGAGGATCACTTTGCAAGAGTCCAAAAAAAAAAAAAAAAAGAGGAAGTGCGGTATGGTGTGGTCATCGCCATCTGTGAAATATCATTATGCCCAGGTCCTTCAGGCCTCGGTCCCTGTGCTTACTACACACATCTGCCACACAGCCTCTCTCCCTCTTCCCCACCTGACGCCTCTCGTGGGAAAGCTAAATTGGTTTAAATCATGTGGGAGTATTATAAACACTGTTTAGTGATGAGAATAAATTGGTTCAAATCACATAGGTACTTCGCTAAGTGCTGGCTGATGAGGAAGTTTGGATGTGCTGTAATTTATAAACAAAATGAAGGAGGTTGTCTGGAACATTAGAGTTTCTATGTTTAAGATCTTTGAAGTGAAAGGGAAGACTTTAAATTTTTTATCCTTATTTAACTTTTTGTGTATGATAGGTTGTGCCTGTCTGTGTGTCTGTCTGTACACCACATGCGTGCCTGGTGCCCACAGAGGCCAGAGAGGGCATCAGATCCTCTGGATATGGAGTTGCAGATGGTTGTGAGTCACCTGCTTATGTGGGTGCTGGGAATGGAAGCAAGGTCATCACTCTTAACCACTCAGCCTTCTTTCCATCCCAAGGAGAAGACTTTTTTTTTATTAATTAATTAATTTAATTATTAAAGATTTCTGCCTCTTCCCTGCCACCACCTCCCATTCCCCCCTCCCCCAATCAATTCTTCCTCCCTCCTCAGCCCAAAGAGCAAGCAGGTTTCCCTGCCCTGTGGGAGGTCCAAGGACCACCCACCTCCATCCAGGTCTATTAAGGTGAGCATCCAAACTACCTGGGCTCCCACAAAGCCATTACATGCAATAGGATCAAGAACCCATTACCATCGTTCTTCAGTTCTCAGTAGTCCTCATTGTCCACTATGTTCAGCGAGACCGGTTTTGTCCCATGCTTTTTCAGACCCCAGCCAGCTGGCCTTGGTGAGTTCCCGATAGAACATCCCCATTGCCTCAGTGTGTGGGTGCACCCCTCGCGGTCCTGAGTTCCTTGCTCGTGCTCTCTCTCCTTCTGCTCCTCCTTTGGATCGTGAGACTTCAGTCCAGTGCTCCAATGTTGGTCTCTGTCTCTGTCTTCTTTCAGCACTGATGAAGGTTAATATTCAGGAGGATGCTTATATGTTTTTCTTTGGGTTCACCTTCTTATTTAGCTTCTCTAGAATCACGAATTATAGTCTCAATGTCCTTTATTTATGGCTAGAAACCAAATATGAGTGAGTACATCCCATGTTCCTCTTTTTGGGTATGGCTTAACTCACTCAGGATAGTGTTTTCTATTTCCGTCCATTTGTATGCAAAATTCAAGAAGTCATTGTTTTTTACTGCTGAGTAGTACTCTAATATGTATATATTCCACACTTTCTTCATCCATTCTTCCATTGAAGGGCATCTAGGTTGTTTCCAGGTTCTGGCTATTACAAATAATGCTGCTATGAACATAGTTGAGCATATACTTTTGTTGTATGTTAGGGCATCTCTTGGGTATATTCCCAAGAGTGGTATTGCTGGGTTCAGGGGTAGGGTCCAGGGGTAGGCTGAACCCGACTTTCCTGAGAAACCGCCACACTGCTTTCCAAAGTGGTTGCACAAGTTTGCATTCCCACCAGCAATGGATGAGTGTGCCCCTTTCTCCACAACCTCTCCAGCAGAGGCTATCATTGGTGTTTTTGATTTTAGCCATTCTGACAGGTGTAAGATGGTATCTTAATGTTGTCTTGATTTGCATTTCCTTGATTGCTAAGGAAGTTGAGCAAGATCTTAAGTGTCTTTTGGCCATTTGAAAGGAGAAGACTTTTAAACCATTCTATGAGAACAATGTTAGCAGGATGCCAAAACCAAACAAGACAACAGGAAAGAAAACTGCAGGCCAATACCACTTCTGCAAAAACTAAATGCTTCACCAAAGTACCAACCAAAAAAATCCAGCAACATGGGAAAGTATTGTCTACTGTAACAAAGGGGCTTACGCTGTACGCAAAGGTATCCACCATGGATTATGTTAACATCTAAATTAATTAATACACCGTATCAGTAGAGTAAAGGCCAAATACACAGTACTCTCTCCACACAAACAAAAAGCATTGGACTATTTCAGCCACCATTTATGATTTACAAATGAAGCAAAATAAAAAGGCTACAAGCTAATAACAGAAGGGAACTCCTAGATCAGTGAGATGACTCAGCGTGATCCTGGCCCCTTCCACATCGTAGAAAGAGAAAACTAGCTCCCATAAGTCAAAGTGTTCTCTCTTCTGCATGTGACACACAGACACACACACAAACATGCACACACAGACACACACATACACACATACACACACAAGGAGACACACAGACACACAGAGACACATAGAGATATACACAGATACATACAGAGACACACACCCACACGCGTGTGTGCACATACACACACACTAAATGAATGAATGAGTAAGTAAATAAATGTAATAAAAAGTTCAGAGAATTTCTGGGCTTCAAGGAAACGTATCTTTAAGAAAACCATGAAAGCCAGACATCCTTACAGACGGCAGGAAAGACTGACTGTCGCTCCCTGAAGGTCAAGCCAGAGCACAGATGGGTGTTCATTGAGTCCAGCCACAGGCTTCTTAAATTTTTTCTACATATGAACCTTTTTCACCCACAAAACTTTCTGGTAATTCTTGGTGCAGAGAGATACACAAAAAATGTACAAGTCAGACATTTACTAACATAAATACCTTAAAGAAATTTGTTTTAAAATAATTTGCTTGTGTATAGCTTATATGATTTATGAAAGACAAAAGCAAATTTACAACTAATGATGTAGACATGATTTTTAAAACAAATTTGATTGTTTGGGTTTTTTATCCTAAAAGACACAGCACCTCTTCAATTTATCAGAATTGATCGATGTCTTGATTTTGTATTCAATTTTGAAAATGTCAGCTTTCATAAATGCATAGTAAAAATGGAAAAAAAATGTTTAGGGTCATTTCAGAAATTCTGGTTTAATCCTAATCAAAGATTCATTTAACAACTTTGTATGAAAATCAAGTTGTCAAATTAACAACTCAAACAGTAATCTTAAAATTCGAGCATTATTTCCTAAAAAATGAGATTATAATTTAATTACATTTATCCCTTCCCTTTCCTCCCTCCAAACCTTCTTACCTACTCCTCCCCCATTTTCTCTAAATTCATGGCCTCATTTTTCACTAACTGTTATGGCATGCATATATGTACATGTATGCACATTTATGTTTAAAAAGATAATGTTACTTCTAAGCATGTTTTTCAGGAGCGCAGGAGAAGTGGTCTTCTACAGGGAAAAGCACACCAATGGGTTGTCCAGCCCAAAATGGCCAGCCCTATAAACATACATATAGACAAACTAAGCATTTCAACAGAGCAAAATCCAGAGACTCCTTGAATATTTATATGCTGAGGAATAAGGGGAGTGCAATGCTCAAAGTCTTGGTTTTTTATGATTAAATTATTTTTTTCTGCAAGAATATAAATACAAGCACTAACACTCCAAACATCCAGAGTTGACTTGTTTTAAGCAGCATTTATCAGCACTGCCTGCAGGCATGTGCACCACAAACCCAAACATATTTTGTGTTGTGTTCAGAACTGAGGTTGTGACGAAGTTTTGTGATGCAGCCTGGGGAAGGTATGCTACAATCATCTCAACCCGTTGCACCGCTCTTAGCAAGTTTATTCTTGCAGATTTTGTTGTTTAATGTTGTCTTATCTTTTCATCCTTGCACGTTCAAAAACATTTCATTTTTATCAAATTTTACAGAACCCCCATATACAGTTAACCTTATGGAGGGTCCTGCAGGACCTAGACAGGGTCATTAGTCAAGAAAATAAACTAAAGGGTATCCAAATCCAAAGGATGAATTTAAACTATTATGTGACTGTGACATGACTTTTGCAGAAAATTTTTGAAGAATACTCTGAAAGGACATTAGAACATGTCTGAAAAGACATGTGTGTTGCTCTCAAGATACAATATCAGTACACTGAGATGTGTTTCATATGATAACAATAAACAATGCCAAAATGAGGTTAAGAAAATAGTTGCACGGTCTACAAGAGCTAGTTCCAGGACAGGCTCCAAAACCACAGAGAAACCCTGTCTCAAAAAAAAAAGAAAGAAAGAAAGAAAGAAAGAAAGAAAGAAAGAAAGAAAGAAAGAAAGAAAGAAAGAGAGAAAATAGTTGCACATATTGTGGCATTAAAGAGAATAAAATCTGCTGGGATAAATTCACAAAAAGAAGCATACCACTTCTACTCTAAAAACTAAAACAAAACAAAAATTAACAAGCAAAAACTCTGCTGAATAAAACTAAAATATGAATAAGTAGAAAGGATGCTTTATGTTTATAGACTAGAAGACGATGCTACCAGTAATGGTACTTGATCTCTGAATTCTGTGCAGTTCTTGTTGAGGAACTGAAAATCATCTTAAATTCCATATAGAAAGGCGAGTGTCTCTGGCTAGTTGAATCAATATTGAGTAAAAGAAAAAAGTTAGAAAAATTGTGCTTTCAGATTTCAAATTTTACTACAGAATTAAGGTAACAGGAACTGGAAGAATTGCTCAGTAGTTAGAGTCTGTGATGCTCTCCCAGTGGAGCTGAGTTTGATTCCTAGCACACAAGTTAGGTGCTCCCAGCTACCTGATTACACCTCCAGGGGACTCTGCCCTTTCTAGCCTTCTCAGTCACACATACACATACGTACGCCTTGACCTAGGCTTCTTCTCTGTTGCTGTGTATCACAGCACCAACCAAGACAAACTCATGAAAAAAAGAACTTATTGCATCTTACAGGTTACACTTCCTCACAAAGAGATGCCAATGCAGGAACTCAAGGCAAAGGCTTACATTCCACAAAGGAAGGCTACTTACTGGCTTGACTTGCTCACAGACTCACATTTAGCTACCTTTCTTTTTTCTCTTCTTCTTTTTTTTTATTAATTTTATTGAGCTATACATTTTTCTCTACTCCCCTTCCTTCCTCTCTTCTTTCCTTCAACCCTCTCCCATGGTCCTCATGCTCCCAATTTACTCCGGAGATCTTGTCTTTTTCTACTTCCCATGTAGATTAGATCCATGTATGTCTCTCTTAGAATCTTCATTGTAGTCTAAGTTCTCTGGGATTGTGAATTGTAGGCTGATTTTCTTTGCTTTATATCTAAAAGCCACTTATCAGTGAGTACATATGATAATTGTCTTTCTGGGTCTGGGTTACCTCACTCAATATGATGTTTTCAAGCTCTATCCATTTGCCTGCAAATTTCAAGATGTCATTATTTTTTCTGCTGTGTAGTACTCCATTATATAAATAGACCACATTTTCCTTATCCATTCTTCGGGCGAGGGCCACTTAGGTTGTTTCCAGGTTCTGGCTATAACAAACAATGCTGCTATGTCTTTGTGGTATGATTGAGCATCTTTTGGGTCTACACCCAAAAGTGATATTGCTGAGTCTTGAGGAAGATTGTTTCCTAATTTTCAGAGAAATCGCCATACTGATATCTCAATGGTTGTACCAATTTGCACTCCCACCAGCAATGGAGGAGTATTCCCTTTATCCCACATCCTCTCCAGCATAAGTTGTCATCAGTGATTTTGATATTGGCCATTCTTACAGGTGTAAGATGGAATGCAAATGTTTTAATTTGCATTTTTTGATGGCTAAGGATGTTGAGCATTTCCTTAAGTGTCTTTCAGCCATTTTAGATTCCTCTGCTGAGAGATCTCTGTTTATATCTGTACTCTATTTTTATTGGATTATTTGTTCTTTTGATGACCAATTTCTTGAATTTTTGTATATTTTGGAGATAAATCCTCTGTCAGATGTGGTGTTGGTAAAGATATTTTCCCATTCTGAAGGCTGCCATTTTATCTTGTTGACTATGTCCTTTGCTTTACAGAAGCTTTTCAGTTTCAGGAGGTCCCATTTATTGTTTTTCTCAGTGTCTGTGCTACTGAGGTTATATTTAAGAAATGGTCTCCTATGCCAATGCGTTCAAGTGTACTTCCCACTTTCTCTTCTATGAGGTTCAGTGTGGCTGGCTTTATGTTGAGGTCTTTGATCCATTTGTTTTTGTTTTTTTGTTTGTTTGTTTGTTTTGTTTTGTTTTGTTTTGTTTTGGTTTTGGTTTTTCAAGACAGGGTTTCTCTGTGGCTTTGGAGCCTGTCCTGGGACTAGCTCTGTAGACCAGGCTGGTCTCGAACTCACAGAGATCCGCCTGCCTCTGCCTCCCGAGTGCTGGGATGAAAGGCGTGCACCACCATTGCCTGGCTGATCCATTTGGACTTGAGTTTTGTGCATGGTGATAGATATGGATATATTTTCAATCTTCTACATGTTGATATCCAGTTATGCCAGAACCATTTGTTAAATATGCTTTCTTTTTTTTCATTTTATATTTCTTGCTTCTTTACCTTCCTTACATAAGCCCAGGTCTACCTGCCTAAGGATGGCACCACCCATAGTAAGCTGGGACCTCCTACATCAAATAGTTATTAATAAAATAACTCAAAATCATGCCCACAGACCAGTCTGATGGAATAAACTCCTCAGATGAAGTTCCCTCTTGTCAAATGTGTCACGATGATAGCCATAATGAGTCATCTCAACTCTACGCATACACATAATTACAAAGGAAACTAAATATTTAAAAATGAATGCTGCAAATTTTGGTCACTGAAACATGATGGTACTGACACAAAGACAGATATATAAATCAATGGAATGGAAAGAAGACTTGGGTATAAAATCTTTACATATAGAGTCAATTGACTTTGACAAAAATTTAAAAATTATAGGCTCAATGTCCTTTATTTATGGCTAGAAACCAAATATGAGTGAGTACATCCCCTGCTCCTCTTTTTGGGTCTGGCTCACCTCACTCAGGATAGTGTTTTCTATTTCCATCCATTTGCATGCAAAATTCAGGAAGTCATTGCTTTTTACTGCTGAGTAGTACTCTAATATGTATATATTCCACACTTTCTTCATCCATTCTTCCATTGAAGGGCGTCTAGGTTGTTTCCAGGTTCTGCCTATTACAAACAGTGCTGCTATGATGGGTTTTTGATCCTACTGCACATACTGGCTTTGTGGGAGCCTAGGCAGTTTGGATGCTCACCTTACTAGACCTGGATGGAGGTGGGTGGTCCTTGGACTTCCCACAGGGCAGGGAACCCTGATTGCTCTTAGGGCTGACCAGGGAGGAGGACTTGATCGGGGGAGGGGGAGGGAAGTGGGAGGCAGTGGCAGGGAGGAGGCAGAAATCTTTAATAAATAAATAAATAGAAAAAAATTTAAAAATTAAACATAAACAATCCAATTTGGAAAAGTAGTCCTTTCAACCAACCAACATTGCTGAAACAACTGGATAACCACATTAAAAAGAAAAACTAAATTGGCCCTCTTGTTCAAACTCAAAAATAAAGCATTAAAATAAACTGAAATATTGAACATGATGATGCACACCTGTAATCCCAACCATTGGGAAGTAAAGGCAGGAGGATTGCTGCAAGATCAAGGGCAGCCTAATCTATATAGCGAGTTCCAGACTATCCAGGACTCCATAGCAAGACCTTGTCTCAAAACCCAAAATCCTGGTATTGACCAACATGTAAGAGCTAATACCATAAAACCAGTGGAGCAGAAAAAGAACAACTCATAATGACATTAGCTGTGCCAAGTATTCTTAGAATCCTACAAAGAAAGAAAAAATGAGCAAATTGTATTTATCAAAGTCAAAAATTTTACATTTCAAAAGTTACGAGCCACCAAAATTAGAGAACATAGTTGCAGATCATATATATACTCAGATATTAATGTGAGAACATATTCGCAGATGCTAGGCTATGGTTTAACCTGGAGCGGTTTTATAGTTCAATGGTAGAGTGTCTACTTAGTGTATGCAAGACCCTTAGCTTAATCTCTAGAAAACAGATGACAGACCACAAACAGACTATCTAGGCTATTAAAAAATTACAACATAATAATAAAAAGACAAATAATTCAGGGTCAACAGTGGGAAATGAACTCAAATTGGCTTTTTGTGCTTGACAATTTACCCATAAACTATTCTATCAGCTCGAGACTCCATGAATACTTCACCAACAACACTCCTGGGTTCTAGTGGGAAAACAAATCAGGACAGTCTCAGATGACAACAAATAGAATATTATGTGGGTGTCATCTGGGTTACAGTGAAGCCAGAACCTGGTGGACCTGAATAAGGCACTAAGCTCCAACGCCTAAAATATGGGATGTGGCAGAAAAGTTAGCACACAAGCATTCAGTTGCAAACAAATATTGGCAACTTTAAGGTGATTGATTTCTATTCTAAATATGGAAGAATATTCCAAACTTCAGATAGTACTGGGTCATGACATACCATTTGGGAGGATATAAAATACATACATATACATGAGGGAAGACTGAAAGTATTCTCAGATTGTGCCATGATTTTATATGGCAAGTTCTTAGTTGTTACTTGTCCGTTCATTGGCTGGTTGCTTTGAGAGGTGATCTGTTTTATTGGAGACTCTCATGGCAGCATGCAGAAGGAATCTCAGAAAGGCTCAAAGAGAAATAAATGTGATAAACTGCTGTTGTACAGTTGATAGCACTCAGAAGCACTCTGCTGTTTTCTAGGTTCCGTGTATTGTTTTCAATCAATTATAGGTGAAAATGTGGACTGGGTTTAGTCTATCCTTTAACTGCTGAAAGCCCTGGAGTTCACACATGTTTGTAGCAATCTTTGATCCCTTTCCCAAACTATCTTGTGGTCATGTGGTTAAGGTCATCCTTCCCCGAGGTCCAGTTTGCTGTCTTATAGGATGGGATGGCAACCCTGGCATGGTTTCCTTCTGACTCTTTATTATACTGTTTTGAATGAATCTCTCCCTAATATGAATGAATAGGACAGAGTCTGTGAGGATTATCAAAACAGAAAGAATAAATAATATTTACCACAGGAAAATCTAGGTGGAGTTGTAGTGGGGTGGCTATTCTCAAAATACATCGTACGTGTGCCTGCAATTCTTTAAAAATAAATAAAAATATTATGTGTTTTTAAAAATGTTCACTCTGAGAGCTTGATAATTATTTTTATGTATTAATATAATTAACTATCATGTCTGTGGATATGTTCAAGACCTGATGTCAAAAGTATACATTAGTGCCCTGGGAACATACAGCTAACACCTCCCAAATGAATACTGACCCGTCAATAAAAATGCTGGCTAGCATGAACTGAGCAGTTGATTACAATGTACAAAGGGCAGTAACAAAGGTATTATGTGACTCCTATCAATTATTCTCATCAGTACCGCAAGACAGAAGCTTGAATCTGTTTCTGAACATGAAAAAAACTAAACATATGGTAGCTTCTTGTGGAAGGCTATCAAGTGAGGAGTAAATACAGCTGGGGCTGGAATCCGGGTTTAAACACTCCGATTTGAACTTGATGCCCCTTTCCACACTGCTCTCTGCCCCCACCTCTTATTTCCATCCTCTACCTTTGGCAATTAGCATGGAATACTTTCTCACACATCCTCTGCCTCCAAACTCCCATTGCAACAAGGCCAGGGTAATCAGTGGACTTAGCTGCAGACCATGGCGGCAGACTTCAGAAAACTGTGCTGAGAAAGGGCCTTCTTTCAACGGACAAAGAAACCTGCACTTGTCAGAGGCACACCAGATGTCAATACTCCACCATTTTAAAGGACCTGCTGAACCCACAGGCTGTATTCTAGGAGTAAGGCTGGTTTGCTCTGGGAGAAAAAAAAAAAAAAAAAAAAAAGCTCAAAATCCGAAAAGTTCCCTTTAGGCTTGCCTCCTGCCAGAGAGTAGTTCTTTGCACTTTTTCTGCATAGTCGTACACGTGGAAATACCTAAATAGTTGAATTCAGCCAACTAAAACCCATTGTTTATCATTATTTCCCCCCACAACTAACTTCTAAAGACAAAAATAATCTAAACAGAAAAACATGTAAACCTCCTCTAGGCCTGGTTCAAATACAACATTCTGCCTTTGGAAATCAGCACCAAGCATTTTTGTTTTTTTTTTTTTTTTCTTTAATTTTTGTATTTATTCTCCATCCTGATTGACATTTCCCCTCCCTCTTTTCCTCCCACTCCCTCCTCTCACCTCGTCTCCTGCCCTCCAACCCTTTTCTCCTCCATTTCAGTTCAGAAAGGGACAGGTCTCCCATAACAATCAATAAAACATGGTATGTTAAGGCGTAGTAAGATTAGACGCCTCACCTTGTGTTTAGGCTGGGTAAGGCAACCAGGTATCGGGAACAGGGTCCCAAGAGCCAGTCAAAGCATTAGGGATAGCCCCTGCTTCCATTGTTAGACAAGTCCCACAAAAAGACCAAGCTATACAACTGTCCCATATCTGTAGAGGGCCTAGGTTGATCCCATGCAGGCTCCCGGGTTGTTGGTTCAGACTCTTTGAGTTCTGATGAGCCCAGGTTAGTTGTTTCTGTGGGTTTTCTTGTGATGCCCCTGACCCTTCTGGTTCCTACAATCCTTCCTTCCTTGCTCCAGCAGAATTCCCCCTGCTCAGCGTAATGTTTGACTGTGGGTCTCTGCATTTGTTTCAATCAGTTGCTGGATTAAGGCTCTCTGATGGCAATTGGGGAAGTCACCAGTCTGATCACAGGTTATATATCCTCTATTGATAGGAGCCTTAGCTGGGGTTATTCTTATAGATTCATAGGCGTTTCCCTTGCATAGGGTTCCTACCTGACCCCCAAAAGCATGCCTCCTTCCAGCAATCTCCTTCAGTGCTCTCCCTATCCACCCACCCCCAGAACCAAGTATTTTCTGACACATCTATTAATAAACTCCCTTTGCAGTAAGTGTGGCTAAGAAGTCGGCTTGAGGACAGACCTCAAGAAGCCGGCAGAATGAGAGCCTTGCTGGTGAAAGGGAAGCTTGCCCTTGGCTGAGATGCACCCAGCGACTCCCACAGGTCACACCTTTATCAGTAACAGCTAACATTCTGAAGAACACTATGTGCCAGGTAAATTTGTACTATCCGAGTCTTGGGTAACACTCCTCCTAACGCACCAACCTTTCAAAGGTCACTGCTCTTCTCTGTCTTTACAGCTTAGCAAAGAGAACCACAAAATAGCCTGCTTGCCCAAGGCTGCACATTTGAGTGATCACAGTGAGGGAACTTAAATGGACAAAGCCCTGTGGTAAACCCCCAAATTCTGTTACCTCCTGATTGTTGGTGCACGGAAAAGTGGCGACTCCTCTGTGGATTGCTTTCCTTTTCCTAGAGATGGATACGAAAGGAGAGGACATGGGTCTACTGTACTTTAGAAAGATCTTCTCCAATAAAGTTAATTCATGCATGAAAGGAAAACCTAAAGGAAGTTCCAGTTCACTAGTTTAACGACCACTCAGATGACTTGAGGTACGTCAGGCATGAGCTTCCTGGTTAAATGAGTTTTCATGGGCAACAGGCCATACTGTTCAAAGGTGATTACCACGATATACTCTTTCTTCGTGAAGAAGAAATGTCATGAAACAAAACTAAACCGAAAAAAAAAAAAAAAACCACTCTGGAATTACCCCAACATGCTTGTCCTCGGAAGCACGATGCTTTTCGCAAACATGCATGGGCAACTCTGAATATTTTCTCTCTTGAGTAATATATAATAGAAACTGAGATGGTGCCTAATTTAAATTTGCCAAGTAATATTTCTTTCATTTCAAATGCATTTTCTAATGATTAGATCAGACACTTTTAAGCACTCTGTAGCTTTTGGTTTTACAGAAATCCTAAGTCATCACCCGTTTTACTCTTTAGAGAATAAAAAAAAAAAATCCCCATAGCCGGCAATTAATGAACTGTTAAATTCAGACATATGGATGTGCTATGATTTTTAAATGGAGCAAATAGCAGTTATTAAACTTCAGAGTGATGGCATTTTCTGTGCATTCTTAGTGGGAGGCACTCAGGAAATAACCTTCAAATGAATAACTTAAATTTTCTAATCAATTTCTGTACTTTAAATGTCATTAGCTCAATAAACGCTAGCACAACTTTAATTTTTCATTCATCTAAGTTCTTTCTTATTTCCTATGGAAAATGATCCTTAGCTCTGGGTCTTGGCTTTCTAAAATGCATGTCTTTGTTTAGCTTGAAAACCTCCAATCTGTCCCTCTTAAACACTGTATGTTTTTGAGTTGTCTGCCTCACCTTAAATTTCTCCATCCACCTTTTTTCCTAAAGCATTGAGTCTTTGGTTCCAGTTGACTCCCAGTATCCTCCCATAATAACGTCCATGTGATTGCCAGGTTCTTCTCCGATCTTCCCTTTTTTCATAGGCCCAGATTGCATTCTTTTTTTCAGTGAGAACAAACTGCAACATTTCTTCTCTGGTCAGCCCTGCCTCTTCCTTTTGGTACGCTTTAGATAGGTCAATAACCCTGGGCTTGCCTCTCACCGAATGTTCCTGGTCATAACTCCTATACTCAAAGAAATCAGCTTATAAAACAATAATAAATTTTAATATATTTCATTTCCTCAAAATAAGATTCATCACAAAGTATCAATGCACTCAAGCCAAAGACCACCAAATATACCAGGATAATTTTACAAGTTTAAATCTTCGGAAGATGGTACTGAGGAAAACCGGCCTCACTGCGGCATAGAGGCATTTGAGAAGGAAGGTGTTTGAATGGACTCAATTCATTATTTTTGCAAGTATTACAGGATTTGAACGAGTGCTCTAAGGAGTATAGTTTGTTACTGTTGAGAAGGGGAAGTCTCTGCTCAGTTATCTTCATAGTTCTTATGCTTGTGCCTAGGAATTGAGAACAGCAGAGCGGAGCTAAACTATGGTTGGTAAAGAATCAGCCCCCACTCTCATCCCTCTTCCTAGGGGACGTTTGGACCATTTCCTACTTTGGAAGTACTGTCTTGTTTGTATTTATTTGTGACTGTAGAAGGGATTTATTTGGCCTCAATCTATCAAGTCACAGAGCAGCCATGCTTGGTGCTGTTTTCTGAGGTTATCATCAACAGAACAACACTAAACCCAGCTGTGAGCACCAGGCCAGCTCATGGCAGAACGGAGTACCCAGCTGCCAGGCCTTCTGTTTTGCACTCATAAAACACTGTAAGTTTGTTTTGTACAACTTGGAAGGTATAGAGGTACTGGGAAGAAAGAAAGGTTCCATGACATGCTTCTTTAGCAGGTAGAACAGAGTTTTCATGGGTGCTGTTTTTTTGGGAAGAAAGCTGACATGAGAGTACCAGGCTCCCACCCAGCTCAGCTGTGACCATAGAGTTACCCATAACCAACACATGAATAAACCAACATGGTATCCTAGCTCCAAGGGTTTGGAACATTTCTGATGGCAAGCACCAGTGTCAGGACCAGCAAAATGGTTTTCCTTTAAGCACAGTGTTTAACAGGATCCGAACAATGTACACATAGGCCCTTCAAGGAAAGCTGCATTGCTTCCCATTTTACAGATGAGGAACTGCAACAAGAAGAGAAAAAAAGAATAGCAAGGTCATAAATGTAAGAAGTGGGAGATCTGGGACACAGTCGTTAGTCCACTGTGGACACTATGCAACTAATTACTACATTATATAATATTACCAGTCTAATAATTTAAATTTTACCAGTTTAAGTATGAAAGTACCTTTAGCTATTAATAATACATACATAAATGCAGTGTATGTATATGAAAAACACATATGTACACACTGTATCTTAGCAATGTTTATACAAATATAAGTAGTCCAAAATGATGAAATGTGAACTGTAGAATGAGACTGTTTTTCTCTTATATATTAATACATATAAAAATTAGATATATAGAAAACACACAACAATTTTGAAAACTACACAGGACTGTTAAGTTCCTTCTTTGTATTATTAAGGAGCTAACAAAATCCAGTAACCTCCCTTTACATGGCTAGAATGAGTATTGTTCAGATTTGCGCTGATTTCCTCTGCCCTCTGCGCTGTCATGACAATCTCACCGTGTATCATTCATGCTAGGACAATGACATTCCAAGAGAAATGTACTTCTACTACTTAAAGACAATGTCAAAAGAGACCGTCACTCAAAAGTCTCCAGGTAAAACCAGCACATGTCCCTGACCATGGCAGCTTGAAGAATGCCTGCCAAATTGCTTTCTACCTTATGTCTTCTGAGTTTATAGAAGCACCAAGAGCTTTAAAGCCCTGTACATCTTTTGTGAGCTGAGGAACCTCGTGAGAACTGATGATAACTTACTTACTCTAGATGACAGTTAATGAAAAATAGAAAAATATATATTGATTATCATCGTGAGGTGAGATACCACATTTTAGGTGACAGAACACCTAAAATGCCACCACTTATATCGAAGTGGTGTACAGTCCATTTCCCTTGGGTCTAGTTTGGTCTGCAATGGTTTGGTTTTTGGAGATACGGTCACATTCTGTAGCCCAAGAACTCACTGTAGAGCCCAGGATGGTGCCAAACTCATAGTGATCCTTCTGCCTCAGTCTCGGAAATGTCAGAAATGTTAGTGTGACACACAGTGCCCTGGGCTTTCCAATTGTATTTATAACTAAACAAAAAGCAACAAAGACGTTTCTTCATTTCAGATCCTATTTCCGGTCATAGTAACAAGTCAGCAAGATTAACGTATTATATGCTAATTTTCCAATTGGGACTCACTGGCATCTATCTCCAGCTCTACCACAAATCATTAGGCAAAAGTCAACAAGTGTCCAGTTTAGTAAATTCAGGCAAATCATTTCTACGTAATCCTGCACTGAATATAGGGCTGTTAGTTAATAATCAATAATAAACACTGCTTATTATTAAAGTAATTATATATAGTATTAATAACTCTATAGTTCAAAAATTCATAAAATATATAAATAATTATGTAAACAAAACATAACTAAACCAGTTTATATTAATTGAAATAATTTTTAATTTATATTAATTTATAATAACACAATTTTTTCGATGGAGATATGTTAAAAAAAGATGTCAATCCTGGTCAGTTCAGTTTCACAGACATTTTGTGAATGCTTACTATATTCTAAATAGTTTAGTATAACAATATAAAGGGTAAGTGCTTGCCCAAGATCATGAGACTAATCATCATTGAGCTCTTCCAGCTGAGTGGAATGGAAAGCCTATGATACTTGATAACACAGGACAGACTTGTAGCTGCCCAAGTGCAGTGATGTAAGCTAGAAAGTAGACCCCTGACTTAGCTGTTAAGGTTCTGCTGAAGCCCACATGAAGAACTGTACATGGGAGATAAAGGTAGAGGCACCTCTGTGAGCTTGAGGCCATCCTGATCTAGAGAGATAGTTCCAGGCCAGCCAGGCTATACCCAGAGGCTCTGTCTCTAATAAATAAATGAACAAACAAATAAATGAAATCACCAACTAAAAAAAAAAAAGGAAGAGTAAACATGGCCACATGTATTACCTAGCAAATGAAACGTAATTCAACATGCTAATGAATTATCTAAATTTTCTCAGCTGCTTAGCTATTTTAATTGGGATGTTATCCTTTTGTTCATCATTCACTGATTTATTTGAAGTCAGGATGTTGCAATACCAACCTCAACATAAAATAAAATACCATTTCCTATGTATGTTTAGAGGTGATTTTCTGCAAACTTAATTAATGAAAGAGTAGCTGCCATAGTTAGGTTTTCTATTGCTCTGGTAAAATATTTTGGCCAAAGCAAGCGTACAGGAAAGAGTTTATTACATCTTGCAACTTTCAGGTCATACTCCATGACTGAGGGAAGTCAGCGTGGAACTCAAGGCAGGAACCCAGAGGCAGGAGCTGAAGCAGAGACCATGAAGGAACCCAGCTTACCAACTAGCTACCCATGACTTACTTTGCCTGCTTTCTTTTACTAGCCAGGACCATGGGCCCAAGAGTGGTACCTCTCCCTTGTGAACTGCACCCACCACAATCAAGCATTATTCATCAAGACAGTACTTGATTACAGGTTAATCTATGGAGGAATTTTCTCAATTAAGTTTCCCTCATCCCAGTTAGGTATTGGTTTGTGTCAAGTTGAGAAAAACAAGTCCAGTAGCTACCAACACAGAAATAACCACTAAGGTCTTCCTAAAGCATGCTATAGCAAATTGCATTGTTTTCAACCTCTGTTTCTGCATCTCTGATGTAGGTGTAAAAAGTTTTCATACCCTGCTGAATGGTTTAAGAGGTCCTTTTATCCATATGTTGATTTGTAGTTGGTTGGTTGGTTGGTTGGTTGGTTTTGTTTTTTGAGACAGGGTTTCTCTGTGGAGCTTTGATGCCTGTCCTGGAACTAGCTCTTGCAAACTAGGCTGGCCTCAAACTCACAGAGATCCACCTGCCTCTGCCTCTGCCTCTGCCTCCAGAGTGATGGGATTAAAGGCATGCACCACCACACAGCATCAGTGAATAGTTTTTAAGAGGGAGGAACTTGTTTCTGCCTGAACTTGGTAAGCCAAACTTTGTTGGCTCCCCAAGGGAGGCTTTACCCCCCTGAGGAGTAGATGGGAGGATGGGATAGAGAAAGTTATGGGGAGCAAGAGAAGGAAAGGAGAGCTGGGGCTAGTATCTAAATTTTAAAATAATAAATAATATTGAAATATTTGCTTTAGTACTCTTTCACTAATATAGCCAAAAATAAGATCCAAGTTCTCAATTTTTCATATGTTCTATTGCAAATAGGAGAATTTGTTAAATTGTTGTCAGTTATTTGTACTAACAGAAAAATAAGTTTTATTATTGTGTGTTACTTCTATTTGTCTTCACTTAGAAAGAAGTGTCCACAACAATATTCCTAAGACTTTCAGGACATTCAATACATATGTATGTAAACACAAATCTGCTGTTTTCATTCATCTCCCTCCTCAAATTATTCTCCTATTTCTCTCCCACTCAACTCTAAGAGTGCTCTGGCTCTTCTTCCATAAAATGTTGTTAAAGGAAATGTCAGCCATTCAACAATGACCCAAGTGTGTTACTTCTTAAAGTATCCCAACATGCTTTTCAAATATGTACTAACATAATTCAAGAAAATCATGATCAAAGTTTGCCAGTATTAGATTTTTTACCTCTGTTTATTAATAATTTGCTATATGAACAAACTGATCTCTGATGAGAAGAAAGTAATCATAATTTTATGTACACATGCACACATATTGTCTTAGTTTTGTTTCCCGTTGCTATGCTAAACACCCTGACACAAGGAACTTTAAGAAGAAGAAAGGTAATTGGTCTACAGTTCCAAGTCATGGTCCATTGTTGTGGGGAAGTCAAGCCAGGAGCTTGAGGATGACGATCATATTACAGCCACAGTTAAGAGTGCAGAGAGAACAAATGAAAACTTGCTTGTGCTTACCTCAATTTCTCCACTCATAAAGTACAGGATCCCAAGCCTAGGCAATGCTGCCACCCACAGTGGGCAGGTCCTCCTACATCAATTATCATAATGAAGACAATCCCTCACAAGCCAACTTGACTTAGACAATTTCTCCTTGCAGCTTTCTTACCAGGTAAAGATCATATAAAGTCAACAACTCTCTCTCTCTCTCTCTCTCTCTCTCTCTCTCTCTCTCTCTCTCTCCCTCTCTCTCTCTCTCTCTCTCACACACACACACACACACTAAAACTGCACTACCTATGTTTTTTTAAGTAGTCAGAACCTTCATCAAAGTTGCTCCTAATTAACTATAGCCTTAGATAAGGATGCTGATTTTAATAGGAAAGTAAGACAGACCTACTACTACTCAGGACTGGAGTAGCAGAAAGAAATATTCAAAGTTCAGGTCATCATGTAACAAGGCAAGTCATATATTTTATTCATATATTTTCATCTGAGATAATAGTGTCTTGGTCTTAGGTAACATTTAAAATTTAAAGACATTCAGAGTAAGGGGAGAACATTAAGAAGTAAGGCATGGTCATATAAACAAAGAGAGGGTTGCAACTTCTTTTAAGATATGTAGCACAAGAGTAGGGACTAACTGAAACCAAATAAACAAAATTTACCAGGGTTTTTTTTACAAAAGGAAAATAAGGCAAACAGACAAATAACAGAAAAGAATGGGCTATTCATTGTTAACAAAGGTGCTAGACAGATCATCAGGTCAACAAGAAGAAATAATCTCAAGTCCTCATTTCACTTTTTCAAAACCCCAGTTTTATGTGGATAAATGGATAGGTTAGAGATATACTGATGGAAAATTTGTTAAAATAAATAATTATGAGACTAAGATAAATGCTCAAAACTGTTAAGAGTAGTTTTCTGTGTTACAGGATATAAAAAATTATAAACAATTATTGTTTCTTTTATAATTTTTCACTGGAAATGTATGTTATTTTGTGAACTGGAATGGGTGGTTAAGCAGGTATGTGTATAAATAATTTGCTTTTCTTTATGTTAAACCAGTAATTCTCAATTAAGGGCAGTTTTGTTCGTAGAGAGTATGTCTCCATGTATGGAGAAATATTTTATTACTATGACTGTGGGCATACTGTAGACTGGGTAGAAGAAAGGGACAAAGCTAGACTTCCTACAGTGTAGGTGACCTTCTCAAAAGTAAAGATTTACACAGACAAAGGTGCTAATAGTTTTAAGACTGGTAAATCCTGACATTAAACAAACAAAAGATTTACCAAGTGCTCATTCCTCCATGTAATAAGTTCTATTTACATTACTTAATATTTGTTTTAGAATTTGATAAAATGTGTTTTGATCATTTGACCACTCCCCCAGCTCTTTCCATGCTCACATCCCTCCTTTTCTTATCACCCAACGTTGTGTCCCTTTTTCCCTCATCATGGCCAATGTGTGTTACCGTGTGGTCCTCCCCTGGAGCATAGTCAACCCACCAAGGGCTATACTCTTAGGGAAAACTGACCCTTCCTCTCCTAGCCACCAACAATTGCCAATAACGCCTCAGCTAGGGCAAAAATTTGGAGTGGCTTGGGCTTGCACAGTTCTTGTGCATGCTCTCACATCTGCTGTGAGTTCATATGCACAGTTCATATCTGCCTATTGGTTTAAACAGTTTATTTTTAAACACAAAAATTGAATAAGCTCTTGAGCTATCATAAAGGTAGTTCACACATAAACATATATAGATGTCTTTATAATAATATATACTGTTTGTGTTTAAGATATATATCCAAGGGCTCAATATATTCAGGCTGTTTCCACTTATATTTCCTCAAGAATTTATGGTGCCGGGCAGTGGTGGCGCACGCCTTTAATCCCAGCACTCGGGAGGCAGAGGCAGGCAGATCTCTGTGAGTTCGAGGCCAGCCTGGTCTACAAGAGCTAGTTCCAGGACAGGAACCAAAAAGCTACAGAGAAACCCTGTCTCGAAAATCCTAAAGAAAAAAAAATTTATGGTATTTGACCTTTGACCACAAATCAATTTGACCTTTGACCTTTTCTTATCTTGATTATGTTTCTGCATCTCTATCTTTTACAGAAACATTAATGGTTTCATCATAGTGCCACTATTTTTTGCATGTATATATTCCTACTTTTAAAACAGGTATTTTAGAATATGTGATATCTCTTTCTCTCAGGATCATGCAAGTCAAAATGGACTGAATTGACTGACAAGTAGAGAAAGATTTTCTTGTTTGCCATTACATCTTGTGTGTTGGCTATTTAAAAGCCCTATGTAGGTATATATTGGTTTATATAGTATTAAACAATATGCAGCTCTTCTGGATAGAACTGATACTGGTGTAATGATATTTATATTAACTTGTAGAATTTATGATAATTAATTTATGATAAAAAATATGTTTGATGGCTTGCTTATAGTCAAGAATTCAGAGGTAAATGGGCTGGAGTGTAAGCCGGTCAGTAGAACATGCACAAAGAACTGGGTTTGATCTTTGGCCCTACTTAATGGTTTACAGAGTGAGTAACAGTACTAAAGAGGTGAGAAAAAACAGGCTTGGAATTCACAGTAATCCTTGGCTTTATAGATAATTCCAGCCAGGCTTTGTTGCATGAGACCCTGTCTCAAAAATAAAAGATGCTAATTGGTATTCTAGATGTTTCCAATGTCTAATATATTCCACATAAAAATAATATTTTCCAGAACAAAGTGACATGCAATTTGTTTCCCAACTTTGAATATGCAGCCTAACCAGAATAGAATTTATCCTGAGAAATTTTGTTCCATCACAAATGAGCTTGTGGCTGAGATCTTAAATGAATGGATAATTAGTCAGATAACATTTTAGAAAACCTAAAACTGTCTGTATACCTGGGACCATCCAAGACGGTTCTGTGACAAAGAGGACTGAGCTGACCTTGAACAGACTGATAAGAACAAGAAGCAAAGAGAGACACAGAAAAGAGGATGAACAAAACTGAGAAGGTGAGACTGGTCACAGCCATAATCATGAAGCCATTGCTGGGGCAGTCGATGAGTTTGGGCTGCTAAGAAGTGACCAAATTATGGGAGAATCAGAAGAGAGAATTTCATGGGAAAACCCTATAAAATACCTACACAATATCTACAAATAAGGTAAAACATGCCATGCCCAGAGACCACATTTTTATTCTCAATGAATATGTAAGCCTAAGAGGTTGCCCCATACATAGAGACCTTTGTACTACATAAAGCAAAACCTGCCCTATATAGGCTATTGAAAGCTCCATTAAAATGACCATTAGCAAAGGCAAGCCAAATTTATACTCAGCACCATGTGGTTTTCCATCCCTAGTGACTACAAAGAAAACTAATGTCCTCATTTCCAAAGAGAGGTGCTATAATTAAAGTCTTATTTCAATGACCCTAACCGTTATCATAATGGATTTCACTGTCAAAAGAGTAAGAGAGAAAGAATTCCTTTTGGTCAATGAGTTGTTTTTTATCAATATTTTTCTAACACCCATTGTTCTGCTTATGATTATATGTCAGAAGTAAGAGATAAGTTCCTCCAAAAATATCACTAGTCCTGCCTTCTACCAATCTGCAGTTTTGTAACCCTTCCTGCATGTTAAAATAACACCTTTCCTGACAGGAGACTCAGAAAAATCACTCTTTATGTTTGAGGTAAGACCTTTACTGTTTAATTCCCTTTAGTAGTTACCAATTAATTAAAATTAATAAAAGATCTCCAAAGAGTCAGTACGCTTTAAAAATTAAAGATTAGCCTTGTATATACTTAAATTATACACATTATCATCAAATGAATTTATGATCATGATTTGTTAGTTATCTATGAAAAGGGCTATAGATGCTCACTCTCCAGCAAAACATCACTGTTCTGGGAAGAGATTCAACAAATTCACCTAACAGACTCACAAGTGGCCTCAAGGGGAAGCTGACAGCTCTTCCAGGTGACCACATGATACCATGATGCTTTTTAGGATAGAACATGTTTTGGTTTTACAATTGGCTCCTTAGATGATTTCCACTTACACTGAATTGTCTAGCACAGTGTCGTATTGACACCATAGTTGAAAACCACCCTGAAAATAAGTCTGAGATAAAAAGAAAGAAGGAAATAAATTTTGTGGATCAAGCCACAAAATCTACCACCAATACAAACCCAGATGTGCTAAGACATAACAATTGCAACGTCTTCACTAAAGCACTGCTAACTGAATCGTGTGTGGAACTCTTAATTAACTCCAGTATCTAGGTAACATACCAGGTTTGTTGTCCTGATTTTTGTGAACTAGGTCACTCTGCATTCTTCAATGGCATCAATGTCTAGCACATTTCTTGGAGAACAATCCAAGCACAGCTTGTGACAGTTCACAGGAATAGTTCATGTTATGCTTACAACAGGAATAATAATCTATGAAGATTACCAACTACACAGAAAGTTACTAATGCTTATATTCTGGGTGATGATTGACAGGTCAGATTAAAGGAGTGGTGTGGAAAAGTGGGGAATTACAATTATAGTCTAATATCTTTGCTCTCACAGCTGCTTTCTTCTTTTGCTAGTAAGAAAGTAATTCTTTCTTAAAATCTCTCAGTTTCTTGAAAGTAACTGGACATAGTCAAGACCAAATATCAAATACCAGATTTTCTAGTAATAAGTGTTGACTAAATCATTTGCCCGTACACTCTTTTATACAATATATATCAGAGGGTACCCAGAAATTGGTTAGGAAGAAGTGTTTTTTCATGCACAGATATAAAAGATGTTTGTTCAGTCACAATTGAAATAAAACCTTCTGAATAAAAATAAAAGATTCAGAAGAATGATTTGCAGTCATCTCTAGACCTGGGGTCTTTTATGTGAACCAGGGAAGTTTTGTAGTTGCATCCAGTGTTAATTGATAAAAGTCCTGCGGCTGGAGAGGTAGCTCAGAGATAGTTCAGAGCATATAATACTCTTGCAGAAGAGTATTTGATTTGATTCATGATTTGGCTTGGTGCTGGTTTGATTCCCAGGACCCACATGACATGGCTCACAACCACCTCTAACTCTGGTTCCAGGGCATAATGTGCCTCTGTTCACCACAAACATATATGCACATACATAATGAATTTTTATTTATTTTACATTTTAATTCATAAAAGCGGTCTGGGAAGATGGCTCAGTGCCTGATGCTCAAGCAAGAGAACCAGAGTTCAACTCAGGTCCTCAACACCTACTTAAATGCCAGGTTGGCATGGCAACCCACTTATGATCTAGCATTGGAAGGTGGAAGCAGGATCCCCAGGACAAGCTGGTCAGTGAGGTCTGCCTCACTAGTGATCTCTGGGTTTAATTAATAGAGTAATTAATAGAGTATGCCTAAAACTAATAAGGCTGGAGAATTATCAGAACAATTCCTGACATTGTCCGTAAGCCTGCTCATGCACCAACACTCATATGCACATGCACTGGCACACATATGCACATGCACTGGCACACATATGCACATGCACTGTCATACATATGCTCATGCACCAACACTCATATGCACATGCACTGTCATACATATGCTCATGCACTGGCACACTCATATGCACATGCACCATCATATATATGCACATGCACTGGCACACATATACACATGCACTGTCATGCATATGTACATGCACCAGCACACATATACACATGCACTGGCACACATGTATACATGCACTGGCACTCATATACACATGCACTGTCATACATATGCACATGCACTGGCACACTCATATGTACATGCACCGTCATACATATGCACGTGCACTGGCACACATATACACATGCACTGGCACTCATATGCACATGCACTATCATACATATGTACATGCACTGGCACACTCATATGCACATGCACCATCATATATATGCACATGCACTGGCACACATATACACATGCACTGGCACTCATATGCACATGCACTATCATACATATGCACGTGCACTGGCATACATATACACATGCACTGGCACTCACATGCACATGCACTATCATACATATGCACATGCACTGGCACTCATATGCACATGCACTCTCATACATATGCACATGCACTGGCACACTCATATGCACATGCACTGTCATACATATGCACATGCACCGGCATACATATACACATGCACTGGTACTCATATGCACATGCACTATCATACATATGCACATGCACTGGCACTCATATGCACATGCACTATCATACATATGCACATGCACTGGCACACTCATATGCACATGCACTGGCACACATATGCACATGCACTGGCAGTCATACATATACACATGCACTGGCACACTCATATGCACATGCACCGTCATACATATGCACATGCACTGGCATACATATACACATGCTCTGGCACACACATGCACATGCACTGGCACACATATGCACATGCAGTGGACACATAAGCATATGCATCAGCAAACATATGCACACACACCTGCATGCACCCACAAGAAAGAGAAAAATGAAAAAAAAAACCTATATGAATTGATGATGAGCATGTTATAATCAATATTTTAAAAGGTAGTCATTTAAGTGTTTAATCTCATCTTGTAATTCTATAAATCAACACATGAATCTATTTAAAAGGACTGTGGATGAGTTATCCAAGCATGTGCATTGATAGTAAAGATGCAGGTGACAGCTTCTGCTCTTGACAACTAAGGAAGACTGAGCATACAGGGAGAAAATATCATGTGGATACAGCACTGTATCTACAACTTTTCAGGTAAATAGAACAGAAAATGAATCTTTTATTTCACCCAGAATAAGCACAGTTTTTGCTTGAGTGTAAACAGGGACGAAGTATTTCCTCTGAGTTGCTAATAAGAAAAAACCACTATTTCGAAGAATAGAGCTTGAACATTAAGTAGCAATATCTATGTGAAATCCACTTGAATCATGAGTGAAAATAAAAGCAACTATTCTTTTTCTTTCTTTTAACATTAGGTCATGGAACTAAAGGAGTATTTGAACTTCTGTCTGGATGGCGGAGAACCAAAGAGAATTTACCCTTCAAAGACAGGGTAGCGGATGCCTATTCTGATGTGATGGTCACCTACACCATGACCAGCTCCCTCTACTTCATCACGTTTGGTATGGGTGCCAGCCCCTTCACAAACATAGAGGCAGTGAAGATCTTCTGTCAGAATATGTGTGTCTCTATTCTATTGAACTACTTCTACATTTTCTCTTTCTTTGGCTCTTGCCTGGTCTTTGCTGGGCAACTAGAGCAAAATCGATACCACAGCATCTTTTGCTGTAAGATCCCTTCTGCAGAATACCTGGAACGCAAACCTGTGTGGTTCCAGACAGTAATGAGTGATGGGCACCAACAGACATCCCATCATGAGACAAACCCCTATCAGCACCATTTCTTTCAGCACTTCCTCCGAGAACATTACAATGAGTGGATTACCAATATCTACGTGAAGCCATTTGTGGTCATCCTGTATCTCATTTATGCCTCCTTCTCCTTTATGGGGTGCTTGCAGATCATTGACGGAGCTAGCATCATCAACCTACTAGCCAGTGATTCCCCAAGTGTGTCCTATGCCATGGTTCAGCAAAAATACTTCAGCAACTATAGTCCCGTCATAGGATTCTATGTTTATGAGCCCCTTGAGTACTGGAACAGCAGTGTCCAGGATGACCTGCGGAGGCTCTGTAGTGGGTTCACCACAGTTTCCTGGGTGGAGCAGTACTATCAGTTTCTGAAAGTCAGCAACATCAGTGCCAATAACAAGACTGACTTCATCAGTGTCCTACAAAGCTCATTTTTAAAAAAGCCAGAATTCCAACACTTTCGGAATGATATCATTTTCTCGAAGGCAGGAGATGAAAACAACATCATTGCTTCTCGCTTGTATCTGGTGGCCAGGACTAGTGGGGACAAGCAGAAGGAAGTCATAGAAGTCCTGGACAAGCTGAGGCCCTTGTCGCTTTCAAAGAGCATCAGGTTCATCGTGTTTAACCCTTCCTTTGTTTTCACAGACCATTACAGTTTGTCAGTCACCGTGCCTGCTCTGATAGCAGGCTTTGGGGTTCTCCTGATGTTAATCCTGACTTTCGTCCTCGTGATCCACCCTCTGGGAAACTTCTGGCTCATTCTTAGTGTCACCTCAATTGAGCTGGGTGTTCTGGGCTTAATGACCTTGTGGAAGGTCAACATGAACTGCATTTCTATCCTGTGCCTTATCTACACTTTAAATTTTGCCATTGACCACTGTGCACCACTGCTTTACACGTTTGTACTAGCAACCGAGCACACCAGAACACAATGTATAAAACGCTCCCTGCAAGAGCATGGGACAGCCATTTTGCAAAATATTACTTCTTTTCTTATTGGGTTGCTCCCCCTCCTCTTTGTGCCTTCAAACCTGACCTTCACACTGTTCAAATGCTTGCTGCTGGCTGGGGGTTGCACGCTTCTGCACTGTTTTATTATCTTACCTGTGTTCCTAACC
The DNA here is from genome assembly GCF_950005125.1 of Chionomys nivalis. Taxonomy (NCBI): domain Eukaryota; kingdom Metazoa; phylum Chordata; class Mammalia; order Rodentia; family Cricetidae; genus Chionomys; species Chionomys nivalis. The sequence goes on along the minus strand of NC_080104.1, from coordinate 15,702,814 downwards.
TTTTTCCCCCCTTCCAAAAAGCACCACAAGAAAAAGAAACGTGCCAAACGAAAGGAGAGAGAGGAAATTGAATGCATAGAAATTCAAGAGAACCCTGATCACGTCACCACAGTTTGAAGGTGGAGACTTTTTTTTTTTTTCTTTCCAGTGTTGCACAATGATACAGGGCAAGGAAAGCTCAGACCTCAGCTGCTTGGGCTGGCCAGGTGTAACAATGCAAGTCAGATCAAGAGTACTTTGCTCATGATACATTCAAGGGTCTGCTTCCTGTGGGGGGAAGAGGGGATAAAAGGAGGGAAAGTTCTTTGCAACCTTGTTCTCCATGAGAGATACATTTCCAGACATTGATTTAGAGCTATAGATTTCCAAGAATGGATGGATTACATGTTAAGACAAAAGGTTGAAAGAGCTAAAGATGCAAAAAGAAATGCTTAGAAGAAATGGAGAAGAGAGAATAGGTGGTTTCCAGATAGGGGGAAAGACATAGGAAATGTCTCAATTGACATGTCACTTTTCATGTTTGCTTTTTGAACAGGTCAGTCAAAGGAAACCTATGCACATGGGCAGTATGTATTTAACCCTGTCTAAACCAAAGGACCACCCAATCCATTTTGTGTGTACATATAAGTATAAAGATACTTATATTTGTCTTTAGTGTACATTGGTGTTTGGGTGAAAAAAAGGTGTCCATTTGCAGATAGGCTGGCCTTTCTTTGGAAAGTCAAATCAGCTTTAGCCAAATATATAAGCTCATTAGAGGTGATGCAAAATATATAAATGGCCACTTAAAATCAACTCGACTGTCTAGACAGCGGGAGTGTTTTCAACTGTGTGATAACAAAATAAACAGAAATTTGAATCCATTAAATCCTACATGTCATGTTATTGGTCCTCGGGATTCTAGCAAGGGATGACATCACAGAGGCATCAAAAGATATTTGAGTGAATTAGAATGTGGACAAATGTTTGAAACCTAAAATAGTTGAGATGGCCTATCATGAGCCTTTAATATTTCTGTGTATTTGGAAGGCCAGCACGACTGCTTTTGGATATCTCACCCACCTGCAAATGAGCACTTTTAGCGTATTGTCCTTGCGTACCTATGTAAGAGCACAGAGTATATGTGTGAGAGGGGAAGAAAGAATGAGCTAACATCCCACAGTTACGCCTTCTTATTTTAGATGGTGAAAATCCATGGCTGTGGCATATAACAGTTAACACAGGAGAAAGAAAATACATGGGAAACTCGGAAAGTAAAATGGACCAATGCATCATCCATGCATCATACAGTCCTTAGCATAAGAAAAACTTTCCAACTCTATAGACTCTAGTGTGTTCCTTGGAATAAATCTGGAGCATTAACCCAGGCCACGATCACTATGATGGTGGTCATCATAGCCGCTGCAGCATCGTCTTGTAGTTTCTTGCAGTTATCAGTGTCTTGTTAGCTAGAAAGTCAGCTCCCACCACATGCATAGATCTCTGTAGGGATCATACTAATCATGTGTAAATACTGCTGGATTCTTTACATCAAACAAAAGTACTGAGGTAATGTTTCCATTGAGTTAGAGTTTAAATCTGTGCCCTAGGCAGGTACTCAGCCCGCTGGGTACTTATATGGACTAAGGTTGTTATTTATGTTGGAGAACATACCAGACAATTCCTTTCCCTTGCCAAGTAGGGACTTAAGGAACAGTTTATCTTCAGGTAGAATAAAAGTTCAATGATGGCACAATCTGCTAACAAGCCCTTTTTTTTCTGAAGAAAGTTGATATTTCCCACCAATTTGGGTTGTATAATTTAATCGCATTAAAATATTAACAGAGTTAAAAGGCCAAACATGACAGAGCTCTTAGGAAGTCCCCTTCCTTTTACAGTGTTTGGGAATGATGTTGACATATTAGTGAAGCAAGAACTCTGCTTTCGTGAACCGCACAGATTCTAAAAGGGACATTAGTTAAAGACAATTTCAGTTTATTGAATGGCATTTGTTCTGTTCTACCTTAAGGCCACTGTGTTTCAGTGTTCCCATGACTGTAGATGCAATAACTGTAGAATTAGCTAGGAAATCTAACTGCCTGTAGCCACGTTTGATGCTTTCTCTGTTTCTGTACAATCACTGAAGGCCAGCCTTTCATCTCACGAACTTCTGTACTAGGGAGAACTGGCTCTCAGAACAACTGACCTGTAGGCCATGATCTTAGGTTTGAAGTTGAATTTTCTGAGCAGTCCTTGGAGCAGAAAACCAGAATTCCTCTTTCGCAGTTACTCATCATTTGTGAAGATTGCTGTCATTGTACCTGTTTGTAAAGATGGCCACAGAAGCTGAGGATTCCGTGCCATCCCACTTCTGGCGATATTCAGTGGTACTCCGTTATTTCACCTGTTTTGAAACTACAGTTAACTTATTTGAGTTTTATAATTATGATCAATCATTTCAAGATGCAAAAACAAACAAAAAAAGATTGCCATGCTAATTGACAATCTTGCCAATTGCCAAATTTATAGGAGTTACAGCTACATATTCTGCCAAACCAACAATTTTAATCCCCACAAAGCCCTTTGATAGGAAAAAACTTCTGCGTTAGGTAATGTCTTCAAGGATCAAATGTGTAGGGCAAATAGGAATTTCTCGTTGTCAAATTGTCTAGAGAGATGGCATTTTAGAAGAGATGTCATCAACTCCAGAACGCCATGATTCTCTCTAAGGACTTGTAGCAATAATTTACTGGAATGAAACTCCATGTTCTGGATGAGTTCGTGGCACACCCCAAATGCCTTGACTTGGTCTTAGGAAGTGATGTAAGCCCCAGAAGGATCTCGCCAAGCACCATCCAAACCTTCCAGTCTCACTGTGAAGCAAGTATTTCCAAAAATTCCTCCAGTGAGTACCAAGATGTACCCTAAAATCTGAGGTCATGATTTGGAGGTAACTCACCATCTTTAACCATGTCTGGGAGCTTGTATACTCCTCTCTGGCTTTGCAAGTTTACTCTCATTTTGTCCATTTGTGAAGTATTGATGGCATTCAAGTTAGGAATTTCTCTACTGTCAAACAGAGGACCATTCAAACCCTAGAAGGAATCAGTGGGAAATCTTAGGTTTGTGGAATATTTTATTTTACTGTAATTTTGATGGAGGAAGGTCACTGGTTAAAAATAAAGAAACTGCTTGGCCCTCATAGGTTAGAACATAGGTGGGTGGAGTAAACAGAACAGAATGCTGGGAGGAAGAGGAAGTGAGCTAAGATGCAGGGCAGCTCCTCTGAGAGACAGACGCCATGCTCTCCTCCCCAGAGCGAGCGCGATGAAGCTCCGATCCAGGATGGACGTAGGCTAGAATCTTCCCGGTAAGCGCACCTTGGGGTGCTACACACATGAATAGAAATGGGCCAAGCAGTGTTTAAATGAATAAAGTTTTTGTGTTGTTATTTTGGGGCATAAGCTAGCCAGGACCAGGAGCTGGGGTGGCAGAAACGCAGCCGGTAGCTCCCACTACATAATTTGTTTTCTCTTAAATTGGGAGATTTTAAAGAACTTGTGAACCCCACACCTTTTTTTGTTTAAACTGGATTGTGTCCCCATCAAAATGTGAAACAGAGAGTGTTGTATATGTTCCACTCTCCTCAAAGAGGAACTCACCTAAATTATCAGACAAGCTTTGTTCAACTATTCCATGGGCTAACCTACATCATGTATAAGTCTGTTGAAAGGATGTGTACTTACATTGTCCCTTGGGTCCTTGCAGTGATCACGAACCCCTTTGAAGGCTGTGTGCGAGTAGTCTGTGAGAGCTACTCTCATCTAAGTTTGTCTTTACGTGAATGTCTTTCTCCCAATTTATTTCCGTTTAATTTCCATAGAAATAAATTCACCTGTTGTATCTTGTGTTGTGAAAGGAATAATTGTGGAACACAAAGCTTCTAAGATGTTAGAATAGCCATTCTTGTATGTTGAACTTGAATATAATAGCTACGTCCACTCTGTAATTATCCATTGCTCTTTACCATAACAAATTAATCCTTCTAGACTTGTGACTGGAGCTGGGGATTAACTATTGCCATTGAAAATTTGTGTGTATTTTTATACATTCAGTGTAAATATTATCATTACAATCATATATTTTTTATAACCAAACAGTTATATAAATGCATGGCACAATGCATGCATGGTTAATAATAGTATGTAGATTATTAAGACACTATTTTCAGAGTCATTACACTTTTTATTAAAATTTTCATATTCTCTATCATAAATGTCTGATAGGGTTTTGGTCACAAAGGCCCCAAGTCTACAGAAAACTTCATACTAAGGGAAGCAATCAGAAAATTGCCTTCTCATATGTCAACAGCAGCCACCTGTACTAAGATGACACTGGGAAATCCCAGGAACTAAGTCTGGGCTCCTTGGGTAAAGGACCGGGCATTTGTCCATAATTAAACATATGAACATGCCTTGGGTTTGCTAAGGTCATAACCAGAAGTTGTTGTCTCCTAGAACTGGAGAATTCTGTGAGTTGCTCACTCTTCCCAGGGGGGAGGTCTATGTTCACTTGGCTTTGCTACTGTCTACATAGTGTTCTGAAAATTCTTTCAAAGGTGGCCCTGGAACTTTCATTTATTTCAAGAGAATGTCAAGATCAACTTCATTCTGTTTTTAAAAAACAACAAATTCTTGTTCTTCCTGTTTCAAACGAAAAAGCAAATGAACAGGGAAAAAAAAAGTAACAGTTATGACCATGTTTTATGGCATTGAGTCAAAACATTTAAGGCTGAATTAATATGCCCTTGAAGTCTCACCATCTCCAATCTAAACACAAAACTCTGCATCATCTCGGTGGCACAGGCCCTTATGTCAGCTTTTTTTTAGCAATGATTTGCAGATACACTGCACAGAAAATAATTCCATTTTCTTTTCAAGCTTTTTCTTTAGAAATGCCTGCAGTGATGGTGACCAAAAAGAAAGGTCTTTGCATGACATGCAGCACACAGGCGCTGTGGATGAATGTAGTCGTACTTCTGTTTCTGTACCAGATGACCAGTGTTCATCTACGTTGTGATGTAGACAGGAAGGCAGGAGGGAGTGGTCTGTGCTCCAAATGTTTTGGAATTTGGGAAGGTGACCTTTGGATGAGATTGGAAGATACTGAAAGATGGATAAGGGTGCATCTAAGAAGTCATGATGATACGGAGAGTGGCATCATGGCATCAGTACACCCCTTACATGCTAGACTTTACAGGTTAGAAAATAGCACCGAAGATCGGATGGTGCATCCAAACTAGAGGTTCTTGACTGCTAGCAAACCTAGCTATATGCAGCCACATCCCACTTGAAGATCATGTTCTTGTTTATAAGATTCAGTCATTGAGCCTGCTTCTGGACTTCTAAGCATGGCCAGGAATGTAGACCCTTTTGTGAGTGAGAGTAAGAAGCTAACAGACTCTGGAAAGAGTTCAAATAAATGCCCAGGGAAGTCTTCATTTTCAGCATATGCTGTAATATATATAATAACTTTGATCATTCTTATGCACGTAACAAGGGCCCCTCTCTATTGTTGATGAAGACGTCATTTGCTTTTCTTGTGAAATGCAAAACAATTCAAAGAGAGAAATAAATGAAAACAGTAAGTGCAGGGTATGTAGCTGTTACATCGGCCATATCTTAGCTCTTCTACATCCTCAAAGAGATTGTCAGGGTAATAGGAGCTTAGACCACACTGGGCACCTCTGTCAGATAGGTATTTTTAATCCAATAAAATATTTATAAATAAGATCATTGATAGTTTTGCACTTTTATAAACTAATGGAATCCAGTCCCTAGTATTTCACCCAGTTGAATTCTCCCTAAGAAAGCTGTTATAGGTCAAACTAATTATGAAATCCTAAAAATCAAAAAGAAAGTTGAGGACATGGGAGTAGGAACGACTCACAGACGTTTGGCGATTCTTGCTCCATTTCTTGGGCTCCGGTTAACCAATCTGAAGCTGGTATTAGTCTTTTGTAGTTGTGTTCCAGTTTGCTGCATGGCTCCTGGCATGCCTGATACTTCCTTTCCCTTTGTTTTTACAGTTACTAAAGCGACTCCATTATCTCCAGGGCTTTCTCAATCAAGTGGAGCAATAAGAGTTTTAATTTTTTGGAAGATTTCATTGAAGTTGTTTCCTGGAAAGTATTAGGAGTGACCACCATGGGTTAAAGATAAGTGGAGCTTATTACAAACATGTCTCTTTCCAGTCCTGAACAGATTTAGCCTGTGCTCTTGGTCAAGATTGTCCACAGAACCCTGTGAGAAACATCACATTATCTAAATGTGAGAAGGAAGTAGAATCTCCCGCTGGAAATTGAAATCACTTCCGCCATCAGAGTTGGTAGATTGCTAAGTACTAGCAGCCATAGTGAGAGACCTTGAAAAAGAATAGGGCGGTTCAACCTACAGCAGCAGCGTCTGTATAGAATCAGGATATCCCAGCATGTTTTCTCTTCCAAGATAAAAGTCAGCTACTGAAAACTCTGACCTTTCGCTCACCAGGGTGGTTATCGCGAGGTAGCCAGAGAGCTAAGGCGGCAAGCTTATCATATGTTCTCCCATTAATTACACATCTCCTTTCAGCAATAGACTTCCTGGCTCTTAAGTAGAAAATGTGTCACTGTTTGAAAAGGGCAGAGAGCTCACTAAGCTCCCTCACAGGGATACTTAAAGATAAAATGGCATACAACCTTTAAATAAATGGTAATATATTATATTTATTGCCCTTTCGCTTTGTAAACTTACCAAGCTAACTACAAAATGAACACTCCAACGTGCAGCTTTACCTGCTCGTACCATTAACTGTAAGTATTCGGCAATGACATCATTTTGTGCAGTTCTCCAGTTATCTCTTCATGGACAATCCCGGAGAATGAAAATTAGCTCAGGAAATGTATTAGTTTAGAAAGACTATTGCCTGGGATTAACTTTGAGACAGTGGTCCATCAGGAGGTGTGTCATCAAATGCTCTATGACTAACTTTAATGACCAGCCCATGTGCCCTTCCTTTCAGTGGACAGGAAAAGGTATTCATTTGTGTCTTTAATAATGTTAAACAAATATGAAAAGATACATTTATATCCTAAGGTCCCCGCTCCCAGAAAATTTCTGTTTTCACCTCAGTTAGGATTCTGAAACACTGGCTGATAGAATCAGTGTAGAGAGAACAGCCATGAAGGACCATTGCACCCACGTACTTAAACAAGCCACAGGCGTGAAAATAGAAACTGGGTGTTTTATTTCCTTTTCTTTCCCAAAAGAAATACCCTCTGGTTCCCATCATGGCTCAGTGAGATACCAGTCTTTGCAACAAAATGAAGAAATTTCAATACACATAAAATTGTAAGATCCCAGCCTCTTAACGATACAACCCACATGGCAAAATACCACTGTCAGTCGACGGAGGCAGGCAGATCTCTAAGTTCGAGGTCAGCCTGTCTACAAGAGCTAGTTCCAGGACAGGCTCCAAAGCTGTCTCAAAAAGCCAAAATAAATAGATAAAAAGAAGGGATTTTCAATATGATGGTTTTTGTGAAAAATAGATTCATATATCACATCCAAGTTCCAAGGAATAGATCAAAGACCTCTGTTCCAGAATTCTGTAATGTGGTTCCACCCCTAAAACTACCTTATTTATAGAAGTTTGGAGGAAGCAAATTTGACACCAAAAAATATGACCTAAGTTGTAGTTCCGTGTCAATACCTTTTCCAGAATAGTGGACTGCTCAAATACACGTCTTAGATCTTACTAAGATGAGTTTAAAAACTCATTCCAATGTTTTCGATTTGCCCAAATTTGGTCAATTGTCAAAATTTATTTGCATTTCCATTTTAGGCAAGTAAAATAAAATAATTTAAAAGTGAGGTTTTGTAACTATCATAGTAATAAATAAATAGGATTCTTTCTGTATTTGCACATGTAAATGTACATTCAATAACTGACTGAATTTCATATCTCAATGTATACAAACTGTATTCTAAATATTCATTTCATTATTATTTTCAATTTTTGGATGTTTTTGATTCACAGTGTGACATAGCATAAGTCATTATTCATAATATATATATACATATGCATATACATATACATATGTATGGTCTTGTTTTGTTGTTTTGTTTTATTTTGGTTTTTTATGATGCTGGATCTCATTGTGTAGCCCTGACTAGCCTTGAACTCAAAGAAATCCCCCACCTCTTGCTCCAGAGTACTGAGATTAAAAGTGTGGACTGCTACATACAGCCAGATGTTTTATCCCTATTGGAGATTTGTTTTGTTTGTTATTTTGCTTGATTGTTAAATAATTTGAGATAGGGTTTTTCTATGTAACCCCGGCTGACCTAGATCTCAGTGTGTATCCTAAACCTGGCCTAGAACTCATATCCCCCTCCACCTCTTGACAACCTCCCAGAGTCTAAGATTACAAGTATACACCACCACTCTTAGATTTTTTTCAAACTATTAAGGATATCATTTATTGGGGCTGGAGAGATGGCTCAGCAGTTAAGAGCACTTAACTGCTCTTCCAAAGGACGAGGGTGTAATTTCCAGCACCTGTTTGGCAACTCATAACTGTCTGTAACTTCTGTTCTAGGGGATCCAGAACCCTCACACAGATATATATGCAGGCAAAACACCAATGCATACAAAATTAAAATAAATTAAAAGAAAAAAGAAATAATATTATTTATTAAAATAATACTGTGATATACATCAGCTAGCTCTACATAGTTAAGATAATTCACCACCCAAAGCAAATTAACATGTCTTGGCAGTCTTACAAGACATTTTTATGAAACCCCAACTCCATAAATATCTCTATGATATGTAAACTAGGGAATCTATTATGAAAATAACCTCAATCATTGTACTAATTTAAAATTTGAAGTAATGTGCAGTTGGCACAAATAAATTCTACCCAAGATTTATCATATGATCTGGGCCAATTTTCTCTCTCTGAAATGGATCACATTGTAGTGAACTCTTATAGAGACACAAGGTCTAAAAATACTTTAACTCCTCATTTTTCTCACAACTTGAGAACACCAACAATAAATAAGACAGTGGCCCCCAGGCAGCATGCAGGTTCAGAAAAGAAGATCTATTACACTCCACAGTATACAGCTCCACACCTGGAGGAAATCATGGGCTGTCAGCAATCACGCCTATCTGAAATCGTTCAAATCAAGAATCTGAATTTTCGAGTTTCCAGGTCTGTTGGGTTGTGGTGATTCGTGTAACCAAAACAGTATGAGGAAGTCATAGCTAACCTAAGGGTAATAGTCACAAAGGAATACTGAAACAAACCAAGAGCACACAGCCCACAGCAAAGGCTGACTCTGCTGAGCCTGTGTCCTCTGTCACTGCATTTTCATAATTAGAGCCGTGTGCCTTGTAACGCCCCATGTGGGGCAGTTTCTCACAGTGTTTCAAAAGCAAGCATGCTCTTGTTACCCTTGGGGAAATGTTTTTAATTTATTCCTTAACTGTTTTCCCATTTGGGATTTAATATTTTCATTCTTGATTTATCTTCTTTTTCTCTTTGAGTAAAAATATTTTTCCTTGTAACAACTAAAATGCATTTCGCTTGGTTAAGAATAAGCATGTCTAGCATGATGTGAAGTCAGAACTTAGCAAAATCTAAGATGGCTATGCAAACATGTTTGCAAGCACACAGTTCAGAGAAAGTCTGCTCTTTGATACTTTGTGTTAAGCAGAAATCCCCCACATGTTTTAGTCTTGGAAGGTGTCACAACACAGGACATTCTTCTTAGGGAACATTCAGCAATCATATATTCAAGATAATTTTTTTAAAAAAAAGAATCCTGCAGCTTTTCACTTGTGTCCTATATGAAAAATGAATTTTTTTACCTGAGTCTATCTGTGAAGAGCTATACTGAGAACATATTTTTTATTTCTTGTTTTCTCAGAATAGTCTCTTACAGCCAGCTACACAGCAATAAGGAACAATTTTATGTTGATTTGCATGGTGATTTCTGATGAGTTGAAATGCTGCCTCATAGAGCTTTACACAGTGTGATAGTTAAGCATTTTTTTTAATTGTATTGGTACAAAAAATTAAAACAAATACAAAAATTTTTAAATATCTGAAAAAAGATTTGTTTTGGCATCTGCTTCTTAGTTCACTTTGGCATTTGCGGGGAAAGATCGGAAGTGATGAGAAAATCTTGACATAGATGAATCTCTAATAGGTCTCCAGCTTCCATCCACTGCTCCTGACCTGTGGCTTATTTGTTTACTCTCCTTGTGGCTTCGATCTTGTTCATTTACTCAACAAATATTAGGGGTACCTGCACTGGCGTCTGAGCAAAAGACTCAGAAAAATACCAAGGTCAGATCTCCCAAGGGGGTGACTAGAAGAAATTCCTGCATATGATATTTAAGGAAACTGGAGAGTGAATCATGAACACCTACGCTAAGTAAGAGTTTAACATGTGGAGTCAGAGTAGGGAGAGCACAGAGTGGGGGGAAGGTGACTGGAAACATGGTCCAGGCTGAGGCTGTGGCACCACCTCACAGAGTGGGTACCAGTGAAATAGAAAGCTGGACTCGATTGTGAGGACACTATACATGATTACCAGGATTTCAGAAGGCCATTTATAATAAGAAATGTATTCATGAAGAAGACCTCTTTCTGAGAGATGTTTCTAGGCTTGAAGGTATGTTCTTACACAATTTAAACACAGCAGTCCTCATTTCTTTATTTCTGTATTTGCTATTAAAGTCAGGTACTCAGAACCTCAGCAACATCACATAAGTTTACATTTCTGTTTCTTAGTAAGCAGCGGTGACAGGAGTCAGTTTATGGTAGGAGCTTGTGCATATACCAGTAGCTACCTGGTCTTATCAGACACAGCATCAGACGGTTCTCAAAGTGCAACCTAGAAATACGGACCTGGATAAACTGGATCCCAACTCTTCCAGGAAAAGCAATTCAGGCATTACACTCAAATTAATCATCTAATAGAGTAGGATTATTATCCTAGTTGACAAACTGCTTCAATATTGTAACCAACACTGTGTTGCTATGGTACCATGGCTCATCTTTTCATGTGGACCTGTATAAAAGTTGTCTATACAAAGACGACCAAATACAATGTCATCAGAAATAACTGCACCGTTTGCCCGTCCACCTGCACATCCTCTTCCACAAGTGAAATTTAAGACAAGGAATTGGTTAAAGTGCTCTAAATCATCTTTATAATTCTATGATATTTAGTTATTTACTCTGTATGTAGGAGCAAATGCATGTCACCCCGTAGGTGTGGAGATGAGAGGACAATTTTTAGGAGCAGGTTCTCTCCCTTCATCGTGTGCATCTTGAGGACTAAACTCAAATCATCAGGCCTAGTCACAAGCACTTTTATCTGCTGAACCATATCACCAACCCTCAATCATTTTTTAAAAATCATTTGCATGTCATTCACTTTAACATTTTGAAAAATCATGGTGAAATATATGTACATAATTTTAAGTACAAAATAACTCATTTGAATATTAACAACTTCCTTTTTATTGCTGAAGTGTTAGTCATAATAATTGGTATTTCAAATAAAACATCAACCCCAATTGGTTTTTGCTACTGTAATAAAGGAGGCTATGAGAAGGACGTTTGAACCTTTAAATCTGAAATAAGCACTTGCCAGTGATATCAGAGTTATAGATAAGGCTGCAGCTGGTACAGAGAGGCTGTCTTTAGAGTGTTTGAAAAGGTGCTATGTTCCTAGAATTGGGGTAGACACTAAAGTCACCTACCAAGTGGCCAAAGGAGTTGGAAGTCAACAGATACACTCCAAAGGATGATTTCAATTATGTCTGAATGAACACAGCTAGTGATTTGCAAAATCTTGTGGTAATCTGTATGACCTAGAGAAATTTTTCAAAGTCCTTAATGCCCTGACTGGATATCAGACAATGAAGTCAGTAGCTCTGGTGGAGCATCAGTGCTCTGTAAGTCCCCTAGTGAGACAATATACAACTGAATTTCAAAACTAGTGGCTTAAGCCACAGGTCCAACACGTCCATCCCATGAACACTTACAAGCTGATGACACGAAACAAAGACATCTTTTGAAGGTCACAGACCAAGGATAATGAGACATATCTACAATCATTTAGGACTCGGAGGCCCGATGATTCTAAATTTCTCAAAACCATTCTTGATGATATAGGCAGACCCTGATACAAAAACATTAACACAGCAAAATAATTCGTGGTATCCATTATAATGCCTGATAAATTTAAATCCCCAAGAGCATACCCAAAGGTAAAGAAGTGATTCTAGTAGAGGCAAATCCAGTACATTATTCTTACATTATTAAACAGGGACGCTTCCAGACTGAGCGTCCCATGTGACAGGATGCTAACAAAGTCATGGGAGCAAAAGGCAGGATGTGTTCCTGGATCTACAAATACAGTTTAGCGTACATGTTTATTAGAAGAAGAATTGAGAGTTTAGAAGATATTATATTTGGATTCCCTATCCAAATTATTATTACCAGAGTCAAGGTGTACTGATATTATCCTTAATGATATTAATATAGGATGAATGAGTGGTAAAATAAAAACCTTGACCCAAGGACATAAGTAAGCAGAATATTTTAGTCACCAGTGGAAAAACGTAATGCGAATGGCCAGAAATAAGGACGTGACCGTGAGGAATTAAAGGAGAAAAGAGGAGCAAAAATGAATACAACACTGTGGAAAAAAAAAAACTTCTACCCATAACATAACATAGATTTCAAAAGTTTGTTTCTGGTGTCTAAAGCATGAGAATATAGTGTCACACAATTAAAATTGAGCATCTGTGCTAATTAAAATTAATAGAGTACCTTACAATTGTCTATTCCAGTCTGTAGTTTGGTGGGTACTCCAAAGGACCTTCTATAAATAAAAGTTTAATTTTATTTTAATAATCATGCTTATGTGACCTTAGCATGCAAAGCAATGTGTTTTTGTTTATAGAGCTCTTAAAACAAAATATCAGCTTGAAAAATACCAGTCTTATATCTGCATAATGGTTGATCTGATCCTTTTACATACTTACACCATGGGAAATGCTTTATCAAAGCTCTTTAACTACAGTATATAAACGATGAGTCAAAAGAGAAAGAAAGAAAATATTAGAATAAGTAAGTATATCTGATGTTTCATTGTTAGATACTCAGGCACATGATTCAATCTTATATTCATGTCTTGTAGCTAAGAAATCTACACCATCTAGATTAATCTGCAATGTTTACAATTGTAACATTTATGTTGACTTGTTAAACAAATTATTCTTAAAATTTATTTGTATTTTAGGGAGTTTATCATTGCAACCACTTTATGCTTTAGATATAATATTATTGGCCCTTGCATGATCTGAGATTTGGTCATTAATCATCTCCTCTGGAGAATTTGTATAAAGCATATGTTCTTATTCTGCATGTAGATATTGTGTTTGGAACCACCATACATATTTGAAAGGTTGGTTTCACAACATATCCCTGCACAAAGCAGTTACATAATTCAAAGGAAGCTTCTATTTACTGCAACACTTTTCTTGTCAATAGCAGAAATGTCAAACAGTGCTCATTTATAAGTATATGCTTTTCAACATAGCACTTAATCATCCAGGGGTAATTTGTACACTCTTTGTTCTCCTCGGAGAGCAAGCGGATAGATGAGGACAGTGTGTGTGGGTGGCATCAGAAGAACATAAAGGCTTTGAGATTTGCTAGCCCTGTGCCACAGAGAATGGTGGCTGCATAATGGTCATCCACCTACTTTTGTACTGTACCCTTTGAATCACAGTTTTCACCAGCTAGCAAAAATTACATAATTGTCCATAAACTCAAATACTCACCAAGTCTTTGATTCCCCAATGAAAAATTTTAAATATTTCTAATGTGCCAGGGTCTGAGAGGAAATTCAGAGAGGAGAGGAGGGAAGATGCCCAGCGAGGAATTTTAGAGTAGTAAACTAGTAGGCAAAACAGCTGTCTAGAGCTATGAGAAATTACGTGGCACCAGTGAGTAAATCACAGGCTGTATCACGCTCCAGACCACCTTGTAGACAGAAGTTTCTATCCCACCTGGTCCCACAGGCATTCAGTCCCAAATAAACACATAGAGGCTTATATTAATTATAAACTGTTTGGCCTATTGCTCAGGCTTATTACTAATTAGCTCTTACAACTTAAATTAACCCATAATTCTTATCTATGTTTAGCCACATGGCTTGATACCTTTTCTCAATAAGGCATTCTCATCTTGCTGCTTCTGTGTCTGGTGGGTGACTCCATCTCTGTTTTTTCTCTTCCCTGAATTCTCCTAGTCTTGTTAACCCACCTATAGTTCCAAGCTGGCTACTGACCAATCAGCATTTTATTAAACCAATATGAGTGACCAGTCTTTACAGTGTACAAGAGCATTATCCCACAGCGCCACCTGGCTAACTAGTCAGACCTAAATGCTTGACTTCCCCATTGAGCTTCAGATTCAGTAGGTCTGGGGTTAGCCCTGAAATTTTTCATGTCTAACAAGCTCCCAACAGATGCTGATGTGACTGGCCTATAGAACCTATATTCACTTTTATGTCACATATATAGAAGTTGGGAAAGAGCAGTAGTTTAGCGAGGCTTGTTGATGATAAATCTGAAAGACTACATGACCTAAGTGCTCGATGGAAGGCATTCTAGACTGCAGAAAGGAGTCCACCTCACTTGAGACAGTGCTTGTCACATCAACCTGATAATGAGATTAATCTGGCAAGCTGTTAATACCTCTGGGTATGAGACTGTGCTTGTAGCAAATCTGCCAAGAATTCTCCTATTAAACATAAAATTTGTATACTTTAAATTAAGGCCTAGAGTATGAAAGGTGATGATTTTAGAGACGTTCTGGTATAAAGGATTTAACTAGAGCATGTAAGATGTCAGATAAAGCACAGGATTTGACTTGAGCCTAAAATTAGATAACAGTGGATACTCTTACTACAGTATATTCCATCCATGCAATGCTCCTCGTTGTTTATGTGAAATGCATACTTAACACTGTATATTATATTTTAATTTGCTGAATCTGACCACTCTAAGGCCATGGTGTGTGTCAGATGGGCAGTAGGAGCACAAGAATGAAGAAGAAAGAATACTATTAGGCTAAAGAAGCCAAAAGTTATTTTTCATGTGGAATGGAGGAGATTGAACACCCAACAGCTTCATTGTAAAAATCTTCCTAAGGTTCTGAAGTACCCATAGCAATATTATACGAAGTTTGCAAAGGTCAAAAATTATTGTATTATTCTTCAGACAAAGAAACCACCTCTCAATTCAGTTTAGCTGACAGCCAATATTAACCAAAACAGACTCCAGGCATACACTCTAGCTTTCAAAAACTATTCAATCTTCACCTCTATGTGAAGCATAGAGTATATGTACAAGATAACACACACAAAAAAAAAAGATTAATAAACCTAAGGGGGAAAGTTAAGTACAATAAACTCCAGAGCATTTGAAAATTTCTCTGCTCCTGCTTCATCAAGAATTGCTACCAGAAACCTAAATGTCCTCAACACTGGCAAAGGGTGGCCTCCCCCAAAGCACTCTGGCACCACACCAGAAACATTCCAGTTCTCAAATATATTTGTCCCTGGAGCATCTTAACAGACTAGTGTCCATGCATTTAGCAAACACTGAGTCATGCCTTGTTAGAGAAGCTTGTCCTTGTCGCCAGAGTATTGATAAGTATAGATTAGAAAGCCAAGGGAGAAGGTATTCCCGGGTCAGGGTGAAAACCAGTCATTTCTTAAATAATACTGATGTTGTGTAGATTCACCCACAGAAGAAGAGACTACTTGAGGGAAAATTACTCATCAACTTGAGTAATTGGAATGAGAATCTGAGCCTCCACAAACACAACTCAGATATGACTTCCTCTTTTGTTCCCGAAGCTGGACCAGACCAAAGGAAGTCTGAAGAAAAGATTACCAAGCGGCCAACTATATGAATAGATATTTTAATATTTCTATAAAGGGTTATGGCTTCATTATAACGTGATTGGAAAATCTTTGTTTAAACACACTTGGAGTCAATGATTCCTTTGAGAACTCTAACAAAGAGTAAAAGAGAATTGCCTAGTGTCTTGAAGATGGCTGTGACCAATAAATGCTTTTTTAAACAGAAGCGATGCTTGGAAATTTTAGTTCCTAGGTCATCAAAGGTCAATGTGGACATTCCAAAACAATAAATAATTGTAAATAACCTTCTATCAAGTGTTATCAGAGATCCCCTGCAAATGTTCCAGTAGTATTTTCTTCATTTACTATTGAGGTATTATAACTAAATACAGCTCTTGGTTCTTTTTAATACCGGGAGGTCACAACCAAAGTTTAAGAAACAGAAAACCTATTAATTTGGAAAAAATGTTCATCAATTGAAAATGTGGAAAGTCACCTAAGACAAGGGAAAAGAAAATACAACAGTGGGCTCCTATATCATTCACTTGCTCATGCATCCAGAAAATATTTGTTAAGTATCTGGATTGTGCCACAATATCCACAACTCTGTGCAGCAGACAAAGCTATATTCAAATTGTTTACAAAGCTTAATTAAGGTTTTAAAAGAAGATGTAACAGCAAATCATTTGATTTAACTAAATGAAACATTTCCCAAAACAGAGTCTTTATACACCTGTTTTTAACCTAACATAAAACTCAACACAATTCCCAGTTGATATTTGTTTGCCATAGTAAATACTATGTTTACTATTTAAATTTCTAGTTTTTCTGTTTGTTAGAAGCAAGCATCAATAAGGGTTGGATGTATTTGAGCAAGATGGTGAGGTTAAAGGCAAAGATACCATTCCAAATAATAAATGTATTAACAATGCAGAATAGTTAAGGCATAAATCTGTGTGTTTGAAACTATTATGCCATGATGTATCAGTTACTATGAATATAAAAGTTTCTCTGCGTGGCAGCAAACCTGCAAAGAATGTGAAGTGAGGTCATCTTCTCACCAGTTGCCACTTCTGCTCAGCGTGCCAGTGACTAAGGGAGGATGACTTAAAAAACAAAAGAAAATGTAACTAATTTGGGAAAGCAGAATTCCTGTGTGGACGGAGAAAATAACCTGGTGGCTTTCTAACTGGTGTTTGTCTGGTTTGGGTGTGCACAGAGGTGAGGGGTGGAGAGGCATCAAGTGGCTTGCTTTCTTCTTCATTCGGTTTCGCCATGGAGGACATCAGTTTCGTGTTGTGTTGGACTATATTTTGCATAAAAACTGAAAAAATGTACATAAAACTAATTCAAATCTAATAATCTTAAGATTTTGTCACAGATTAAGAAACTCAATTTTGTGAACATAATTTTAATATTTTAATACCCACTTGGATACACCTCAAGAAAATGATTTGAACCAACTGGTAGACTTTTACGCTGTCATTTGTCTTTCTGGGTATATTTATAACCGCTTCACTAATAATGGCCCCTGACCTGTGTGTAAGGTAACCAACAATATTCTGGGAAATTGAAAATATGAGTTTAGAAATTAAGTGAAAAATTGAGAGACTGAGTAGAAGTAAAAGTAAAAGAAAGAACGTTGCAGAAAGGGTGATGAAGTCTACAAACACATGTCTACAATCTCTAAATTAGTATAAACAATGACATAAATCATGAAATATTATCAGAAGAGAAAGTCTCTTGACCATTGATTCCCAAGTTAACGTATGTTTTCACGTCTAAAGTGCTCAATCATTTTTAAGTTGAGTTATTCTTTACTCTTCTTAATAGATGAGTTTATGCATCTGTGCCATATGACCACATTGAAACATGGAGGGAATTGAAAAAACAGTGCTCTAGGGTGTGGTCTCTACCATTAAGTGATATATTGGAAGATGCTCATGGGGGAACTGGACCAAAGGTGATTCATGATAATTTGCTTACTTGAGAACTATGAGGCTTGATAGTAGATTGTCATTTTGTAAAGGAAGTGTACTTCAGGTACCTTGAAGAAGATGTCGGATCCACCCAAGCACTCTGCAGACCTTAACTTGGAGTGAAAGACTCGTGAAGGAGGGGAGACATTACTCAAGTCTGCCTTCCACCTTCTACTTCCTGTCTCACTTCCTTTTGGATTTCCCTATATATCAGATAAATAAATACCCCTCAGAGAGGCTCTGCTTCCACAGTGCCGAAAGTACAGGCAACTTCACAATGAATTTGAAAGTTCTTTTGTCTGTGAGTTCTTTCCCTGCAATATTAGCTTATAGTCAACCATCCCTTAAATATTTATTGGTAGCTTAAATATTAACAAAAGCCATGGTCTCTTTTGGCAGCACCGAGATGGTGTTTGTATCCTAGTTTGCCAATGGGAAGAAAAAGAAATCGGAAGCAGGAAAAGTAAACCCGCTTCCGCAATAGTAAAACATGGGTGATTACCATCCTCCTTCACAAGGACATAAAAGACCCCACCCACCCTAAGCCATTTCCTTCTGGAATTTTCGGGATATATACACAAGCACACAAAGCCAGCCTGGCATACGCGTGAGTGAAATATGTCATCCAATGAGAGTATTGCCTTTTTCCCTCAATGAATAATTTATTGGTACTGTACCTCTTATTTCCAAGTGCACAGTAATGATTTATTTATTAGTCCTAAAAACAGACGCTCATAGCTAAAATGCAAGTTTTCTAAAACTGTTAATTAGTCCTCTAGTGGCTGGAAGAATCGAGGGGAAAGTGGTTGGTTTAAGTCCTCGGGTATAAGGTTGAATAGATGTTTCCTGTGCAAACTGTACTGGTTTGGTTTCCGTTCTCTCACAGAGAAATTTCTCCTCTTGTAAGTTTTCTCTCGCGAGATCTCTGCCTCGTTTTCTTTAACCTTAGTGAAATTGTTAAATTCTATCCAGAGAAACTCTGACTCAGACAGCGAGCAGAGCTTAGCTACTGTCCATTCAGGTTTTTATGGCTTTTTATGTTCTATGCCATAGTTCCTAGAATTTCTCCAAAATAACAAGTGTTTGTGTTGAGGAAGTGGCACTGAGTTGTTTGTTTTAAAATGCATTCTTAATTACATGCGGTTTTCAGCATGTAGACAGTCCGGTGAGTCCATGATTACATGTAACAGTGTTCTGGGATATGTGATAACTTTTATTTCTACCGTTTTCATTTTTGCCTTGCTACTTACGTTTTTACCTGCTTGAACTTCGAAGGCGTGGTGATCCGGATACATCTGCTATTTCTGTCATACACACTGTGTGTCCTAGATAAGGAATTAGCTTGTGGAGAGAGGTGACCATGATAGGACAAAGTCATTTTCTTCTTGCATCTGCCCCTGCATCTAAAATTAGAGCTGCCTGCTACCCAACCACGCATATTTCTCCCTGAGAGTCTTTCCTTCTCTACAAACATGGGGTTCTCCCCTGGTCTCTCCTCTGGAATCATTCCAGGCGACAGCTTCTAGAGAACATCCGGGAGACTAGGAGGACAAAGCTCAATTAAATCCGGAAAGGAGCCGACCCTGAAACCCTCCTGCTTACAAGCAAAAACCAACTGAAATGCATTGAGGACTGTTTGTGATGGATTTGGGTCTGAGACATGAGACTGTGTCCTTAAGTCTGCTGGCCTCATTCCTCAAGGTACCAATACCGAATGCACATAATTGCAGGTTGATGAAAAAGCTATTATAAATGAAATAAACTTTAGCGACTTGCGAAGAATGCTTAATGGCATCTATTAGCGTATTTAATATCTGTGTGTTCAGTGTGGAGCCTTCGTCATTGTGTTTTTAACTTTACAGCTTTGTCATTGCTGCCTCCCAGAGGAAAGGAAGGAACCGTTAACTCATTCAGCACGCTTTACCCTAGGAAACACTATAGATTAAGGTGGCATGAAACCAGGCCAGCCATGCAAGGCAATACTGAAAAACTTAGAACGCAATAAAGAAATGTAGGTAATACAGGTGACTACTTCATGCTATCTGGATCCTTGTTTGTTAACTGGATACACAAGGTGTTTTTGCATCTTGCCATTCAGACAGTATGATGCCAACACCATCCAGGACAGAAATTTTGAGAGGTGAGGCATTTTTAAATGGTATAGTGACCTATTAGATGGCATTAAAACTCTATATAGTGAATGCCTATCTATTCTTACTAGTCTAGGGAGAACATTCCTTTTTTTCTGCTGGATCGAGATTATTTTCAAAGGCTATACAGCACACCAGCACACAGCAACCTTCTGGGGGAAAAAAAGAAAACTAACAGAAGAAAAGAAAATGTGGTTCTTCTGGAATCTTCTAAAACAACAGCGACAATAAGTAGTGTACTCAAGGCGGAGCACCACAGTGTGAGTTACATCTAGGTTTTCTCTAAAAGATAATTTTGGTCAGACCTAAAAGACTCAAAAGTTTCTCTACGCAGCCTCGATCATAAACTTTGCTTCAGCTGTGGCAGCTTGGATTCATTACCACTTAGTGGTGGCACTATTTAAACATGAATATTCCTGATATGAAAAGCTATTATAAGTATATACGGATTTATATAAAGGTTGATGACTATAATGCTTTTTGTATACTAGAAAAACCATGTGAAAAGAAAATCAATCTGATGAATGCTGTCAATTATTTTAACTTTTTTATTAGGTATAAAATGTTCATACAAATATTCTCTCTATAACTTACCAGAATTTATCAGCTTGTATAATTTTTGTAAGCAGAAGAGTCTGGTTTTCTAATTAAAGTTTTGTCAAGGAAATATGAATCATGTGGTCCTTTCTCCAAGGAAGCATGCTATTAAAGCGTCAAAAGTTACTTCCAGATTTTCTCTTCTCTTGCCTGCATTCTGCAAATGAGACCTCATGCAGCCAGTCATGCAGCTAGTATATTTGGATTGAGGTCTTGTTAAATCCCTACTACTACGGGAACAATGCAAACATATCTCTCTGTTATTACAACACACTAACACCAAACTCTCATCTATCTAAAAGCTGATTAGAAGAAAGACATAATCATATTTAAAGTTCTTCTTATCGGGTCCCTAAGTGGACAAAAATGGTAATACCATATCCCAAACATTACCAGGCTTCCTCCAAACAACTCAGGCTTCCTCTGCCCAGATGACTCCAGTGTGTATCAGGTTGACAAACATAACCTGCTCACCAGGCATCTGGAAAGTTTGCTAAATACTGTAAGTTGACAGTTGATGAGAGTTCAGTGATCCATTACCACTTCTGTAGGACTTAGCAAGCAATATGAATCATGCCCCAAGGAGCAAGGTATTATTGCTGGAATAAAGTGTAGCTTGAAATAAGTTTCGACTCCTCCAGAATCTGCGGAAGTCCAAAAACCAGTTTTTACACTCAAACAGTTGCAAGTCTTTGCAATAGAAATTCCACGTGTCTCAAAATATCCTTAGCTGAAAGGAAGTTAGATGTCATAACAGACTGCGAAGTAGTGTTACAGTGAGCATGAGGGTTGGCGGGTGGTTTGTAGGTAGAATCACTGTGCAACCCAAGCTAGTTCAAACTCAACATCCTTCGGTAGGGATTACAAGTGGGCACCATCATGCCCAACTCAGTAGATATTTTAACATTAAAAGAAAAATGGGAAAGTTAATATCCCCCACGATGACGAAGAACTAAGCTATCTGTCTCTGCTTTTAATATTGACATTATAACCTCTGGGTCTGTACTTCTTCATTAACTGGTTCACTTCTCAACACTGACAGTCTAAAAGACAATGCTATGCAGACTACACTGGGAATGATGTATTCCAATCTCAGTGTGAATACTAAGTTCTTCTTGGAAGTTAGCACAAGGAGGGGGAATAAAGACAGCACATTGAGATACCTCAACAAGCACTGTTGGTTAAAGTTACCAATAGTATTGTGAAAATGAATACAATCAGAAGGAGAAGCTGGGGAGACAGCTTAACCTATAAAGACCGTACTGTGCAAGCATGGGGACTTTAACTCAAGCTCCTAATCCCCGACAAAAGCTAGACACAGTACCTTGCCTCTGAAACCGCAGTACTGTGGGTGGAATGAGACAGGGAGGTTTTTGGATCTAATTGACCAACAAGACTGACTGAACAGATGAGAAGTCCTGTCTCAAGAATTAAGGTTGAGCATGACTAAGAAGGGCATCTAATATTGACTTCTGGCCTACATACACACACGCATGAACATGTACATATACACAAAAAAATTGTAAAAGGGAAAATATCAGTGAGTATCTAATTCATCTCAAAAGAAACTGCAAAGATCACACTTTAATAAAAAAAATCATTCAATATGGAACAGGAAATGAATATATAAGGAATGTGTTTGCACCGTCAGATTTCAAAAAGCATTTTAGACAATGTTCCTGAATCCTTGCTTGCAAATTCCTCGGGTTCTGCATACGACTGGAATGCTGACAACATCAGGAAATGATCAGGAATGAATCTTGCTGCAGAGAGGTGTCACCCCTACCCCCTAGAGTCAAATATTGTTTTACATCTTCACTGTCAATTCTGAACCACTGAAAATTTAAATCTACAACTTATCCTACAGACAATGTTCCTAAGCCTCAAAGAGAAAAAAATTAAAGTACAGGAATAAAGAGGCAAGCATGGAAGAAATCAAACAAATTGAACTGAGAAATTACATGGAATTTGACCAGAAACCTGGGTATACAGGGACAGTTAGGAAGAGCACTACAGAGAAGGGATTGGTTAGAAAAACTAGACAAACATACGAGAGGGCAAGCTAAGAGTGTTTTGTAATATTAATAAGAAATAAATAGGTCAGTGCTATTTGGGGTGACTTGCAGCATCAGTCAGAGACAAAAATAGTTTTTATATACCAATGAAATGAAGAAAATTGGCCAACTCCAATGCCAAAAGAGTTTGGGGCAAATTGCAAGACTCAATAGTATAAGAAAAGATTGGACGTGGTTAAATTAATACACAGACAGAAATAGACAAAGCTGGGAACGCTAGAACAGAGAGAGACACAGTAGCAGTGCAAGTTGGGAGGAAACTAATAGATCTGAGCCAATGAACACAAAATATGCAGCGCTAGTTCATTCCCTGTTGGGTCCTCATGCTCACAGGTGACTGAAGAGGCAGCTGATGATATGTCTGTAGCCAGAGTCCGTGCCGTTAGCGCACTGACTTGAAGACTGCGACAGGCAGAAGCATGCTAAGCAGGGGTTCTGAATTTGCCACTGTAGAGCCCTGTCTTCAAAGGCAGAAACTGAATGCCTAGAGCAAATGAGAACCACACCCAGAACACAGGGGTCTGCCATTGCTCTGACTTTATTTCCAAAGCCCCAAGCTTTCTGGAAAGTTTGGAAACTCATTGGTGAATGCAAAGCTTGCCCTGGAAAGCCTCCCCCACCCCCCACCCCAGTATCCACCTCACGGGTGCTCAAATTATAGGCAGTCTGTACACCCGTCCAGCCTTTACGTGGGTTTTGAGGATTTGAACTCCAGTCCTTATACCAAAATAGCTAGCCTTTGCTTGCTTATATCTTTCTTTTTTTCAAGAAAGGGGTTCTCTGTGTAGCACTGGCTGTCCTGGAACTCACTCCATAGACCAGGCTGGCCTTGACCTCAGAAATCTGCCTCCTGAATGCTGGGATTAAAGGCATGCACTAACACTGCCCAATGCATATATCTTTGATGGAAAGCCTACTTCCTCGAAAAGCAATAGCTTCTCTCAAGTGATTGTTAGAAACTCCTGCCTTATGCTGGTCTGATGTCTAAGTTTACTCCATCCAATCAGAATAAACCTACCCATGGTTCACATAAGAGATCACCAAATATTTGAAGAGAATCCTCTTGTTCTCCCTTAAAGATTCCTAATGATAAAATGAAATTTCTAGCCCTTCCAACCTTATTGCTGAGATGATATGATCTGTGTCACCCTGGGGAACCCCGTCACACTGGTTACCCTATCTGAACATGGCCTGGCTCTTCAGCGGAGCTCTGGAAATTCTAGTAAGTCAATATTGTCTCATTCAGGGGAAGCATTTATGGCCTCGCTCATGAAGCCTGTGGTCACACGAACTGTCTCTGCAGCCTCATCGTATTGTTGAGCTAGGTACCATGATCTACAAGGGTCTTATTAACTGTCTGTTCCTCTCTGATCACCTTCTTGCTGGTTAGACTCGGAGAACTCTCACCTTGGTGATTTACTGACAGGATTCAGGAAAACAAAAGACCTGGGTGGCCAGGCTCCATCAGTGCACGGCTTCTTGAAGAACCCCAGAGGCTCCCCCTTGACAGTTTCCCTACTCGGGCCTTCTGTGATGTCCTCCAAACATCTGATATACAAGTGCTTTCCACTTCTACTGCTGTATCAGAAGTGACTCCTTCATTCATTGAGACAGTCTATGGTCATTGTGTACCCCATCGTATTCTTTCAGCTTTGGAGAATCAGTCCATGATATGAACAAGGACTTCCTTTCTAGGCTATTAAGGGGGTTCACTAGACGGATCTCAACTCGGATTCTTCTTGTGTGTTTTCAAAGTCACAGCACATTCAGCCGGTTATTCTTATAGCAGTAGTGTTTCCCCCCTTTCTTCTCCCAGTAAGGGCATAGTTATGTATCCTGCCCACCACATCACAAACATGAAAGTATATGTTCCAAAGGGCTTATTGCTTGACACCAGTAATCATGTGCTGTCCTGCATTTGAAAAATTCCTTTTAGAAGGTTTCTGCCTGGTATGGTATTGGTTTTCTGAGATATTAGTTGATCTCAGACCTCTCTGCACAGCCTGACTGTACATAAGCTGCAAGCTAAGGATATTTGACAAGTTGCGTAATATAGAGATGCTTCTTTTCCTCATGAGTAAAAGCATATTCAATAACTATTATAAATTATGAAGCTAGATAGAGTTCAATGCTAGTTTGCTTATTTTTTTTCCCTGTGTTACATGAAATTTTATTCCTGAATGGCATTCAGCCTGGTGACCTGAAGATGCATCATTACATTCCACATGGCTTCCAAGTCCTTCAACCCCCTTGAGGCTCATCTATGGCCTTTTATCTACAGCTCAGGTGGCTATGGGATGTTGAGAAATGCTGTGCGGATTTACAGGACCCATCATTCTTTTCCAAATCCGTTCCTGGTTCCACCACACTGAAATACCATCCATTCTTTCATTCCGTTGTCCATGCTCAGCAATCTTTAGTGTAACAACTACTCTATGGTAGACTCTGAGATAAACAGCAAGATAGGAATTTTCTGTGGAAAGCCATATGCATTTTAGTAAGGAGAGACTGACATAATTTTAAAGGCAATAAATGGGATAGTAGGTTATTTATTTGAAGTCCAAACAAAGTAGAAAGAACAGAAGGGAAAAAAAGGAAAAGTCACATCTCTGTGAATGGAGAAAGGATTATAGGAATAAGAAAAACACCATACAAAGTGTTTGTAGGCTTGTGAGGAGAGAGACCTGCCTGCCCTGTTTGCTATTGTCCTTCACGGAGCCTGACAGAGGGTCGGTCAAACATCCAGTCCCTGAGGGAGACTGAGGCATTGAGTTTTTTTCCAGCTCCAAAGTTCAAAGGAGAAGTTCTCTTTACCCAGAGGCCAAAAGCTATGACTCTTCCTACAGGGAAGGTCTGGGGAAATAGACTCCGGTCAGGGGTTGGTCAGGACAAACCTCTACGGTCTCTGGCATTGATTCCAGCCTGACTGATGTCATCCACTGAGCACCGCCTGCCTCCTTGCCCCCTGGTTATCTCTGGAGCCAAACCTTTCATATTGAGCACAGATTCAAAAGTGACAATATTGTGCAGTGGTAAAGATTATTTCCTCTGGATATGACAGAACCTGGCAGGCCATCATCTGTCACTCAAAAGACAGGAAATCATTTTCAGCGTATCTGCACCCCTTGTTCTCATCCATGCCAACATTGAGTTATAGCTAAACACACACTTGCAGTCTTCACAGAAAATTTTTAATTGCTTACATTATAAAATGAATGAGGATAAGACTGGGCTATGTTTAGAAAGGGAAACAAAGATATTAAGAAGTAATCTAGCTCTGGGAGACAGAACAAACAAGACCTAAAGGACAATAAGTGATGGTAGCCTCTCCATCCAATCAGCTCAGGGCCCCCGAGAGAGGATACGGAGATATCGAATAGTGACTTGTCTTAGCAAGTCGGCTTACAGACCTGAAAGCAACATGTAAAGGACAATTGGTGGTGGTGGTGGTGGTGGTAGCAGTGGTGGTGGTGGTGGTGGTGGTGGCGATGGGAGCGGTGGTAGTAGCAATGGTGGTGGTGGTGGTGGTGGTGGTGGCAGTGGTGGTGGTGGTGGTGGTCAACTCTAGCTAGTTCATATCAAACAAACTTCAGGGACCGCCTCACCAAGGAAGCATGTTCAGAAAGCTTAACCTTCTATGCATATTCTTGTATCCAATACACCAGTTTATAGCCATCTGGACTCTGGGTAAAATGCGGTTCTGAGAAATGCCACCTTGGGGAGCCATTAGCCCGGAATAACAGAGAGCAAAGATAAACCTGCCCTGTGCCTCAGAGCTCTGGGGCTGTAACCACTCTCTTCTTCCCACTCTTTCTCTTTTCCAGAGAATGTGTTCTTGCTTCCTTGCTTGCCCCAATTAAACCCTCAACTGCTGGCTTCGTATCCATCTGACTTCTGTTTAAGAACCCAAGAACTGAGATGGCTGTTAGGTTTGCTTCTAGAGGGAACAGGAGACCTCCCTGTAACAAAGATATATCCTTGTCATGCCTTAAGCTTCCTTACAGGCCATTACCCAGTAGGGCCCCATGTCAATTCTGGTCTCCTTCAGATAAGGGTGTATCCCTGTACCATGACCTCCACCCCCATCCACCTGTTCTCTCCCAAGCACAGACCTTAAGAAGAACTTCCTAGCCCTTTCTGAGGTACCAACCACATTAGAGGGAATCAGAGACCATAACTAACAAAATGTGAAATACCTATTTACTTCCTAATTTATTACCAAGTTACAGTGAAACTTTGCATTTAAAAAAGGTTTTTTTTTCTCATTTCTTGTTACTATTTTTCAAATTTAACACATTCATGCTAATGCTCTTGTACAGCCTTGGAATTAACCATGTGGTGTTTGAGGTTTGGAATATTTAGATTTCTTTGAAATCTTCCATCTACCATTCACTTAAGTCTGAGGCTCAGGGGGTTACTTCTCTTCAATGGTTAGGCTTTCTTAGCCCTTATAATTGTGAATATCTAGGTGCAACAGATATACATTGAGAGTCAATTATCTTCCAGTTTCATCATTGGTTCACTCATCCAATATCTACTTAGTGTTCTCATACTGCGCTCAGACATTTGCACCAAAAATTAATGCGAAGTTCTTAGAGTTTTGCCACACACTTACATAGTAAGAAATGTTACTGGTATTGTCTTCCATTCATGAAAAAAGAAATTTTCGTTACAAAAACTATATATTCATGTTGATTTCTAAATTCATATGAGCTCATCAACAACAACTTCCTGCTGCTTCCCCGCTTCTGTGCACCCCAGCTTATTACTGAGAGAATTAGAAATATTTTACACCTAACTATTGAGAAATATTTTACACCTAACCACCTATGAGCCTGTTGTCTTGTCTCATATTTCCGGAGTTAGGGAATAGCAATCTAAACTTCTTATCAGCACTCCATTAGTTCCATGGAACAATATTTCTTCAATCCCTTGAAGTTATAAACCAAATTCCTGTTCTTGTCTTGGAGAGATGAAAAAGATAGAATTTTTGGTATTGACCAAGTTATAGACTAGGTTATTTTATTATTTATCACTGATGATGAAATATATTTTATCAGTTCTTATAAACTGAGTAATAAGTGAAACAACTCCAAATTTTTGGTTTTTACTTCTTTTTCTTCCAACTTCATCTCACGGATACATCATGCCAATCTAAATGGTACTAGAAGGAATGGCTTTTGCAGAAAGCAAGAGCTAATTTCTACAAATTGTCCCCTGGCCAGCAGAAACACAGAGCGCATACAACATGTACATGCATGCACACACCAAATAATAAACGAATCAATAACAAATAAGATTTCAAAATAATTCAAAATTAATTTTGATTCTAGATAAATACATACCAAATGGAATATTCTTGGAATATTAATTTTAACTATTTTCAACTTGGTCATCTAAAGTTATAATTGATCCAGCCATCATCACCCATATCAAGGTAAAATTAAAACAATGGAGGGAGGTCTTTGTTTTTCACACAGTTTCCAGTCAGATATTTTTCACCCTTAAGGTAGGGCCATAGACATGAATATTTCGTTTATCCTAGTTAGGAAAGTGTTTGACATGGCTGGGGATATGGGGAGGAAGTAAATATTAAAGATGTTTCACGTGTTCTACTTTAAAGAAAAGACACCTGGGAAGACAGGCTCGCTGTGAGCCACTTAGCACCACAAACAACGAAGGAAATCAACCAGAGAAATTCATTCATTTCTCCCTTCAGCCCTTGCTGGCTCCTGAAGTCAGACACTTTGAGCCTTGAGAATGTGAAGGATTGAATGAGCAAGTCATGGTTTAATGAGATCTGGACATCAGGCCCAAGGGACACAGAGAATCAACTATTGGCAGGAAATAGCCAAACCCAAACCTCCAGCAGTCCATTCCGTATGTGACAATTGGTAACTAAATGTTTATGAATCCAGGGACCAAACCAGACCATCTATTCCATGACAGGATTCAAGAAGACATTGCAGGTGTCTGATGCAGTTTTTTCTGTCTATGCCTCCAGATCTTCTTACCAGAGAGGAGAGACTGACTATAGCAATGAGTTTTCTCTAGAGGTATCTGTTGTTAGTACAACTTACCTAACATAGAATCCTTTCTTGTTACAATCTCATTGTGCTATCAGTGACTATGACAGAAAGGCAAAGAAGTATGACCTTCCCAGAACATTATGACTCCACTTGGTGAGTTATTTGTAAATTATCTTATGTATAGAAATTGCCAACTGGGCACAATGATACACACCTTTGATCCCAGCACTCCAGAGAGGAGGCAAGCTGATCTCTGTGAGTTCAAGGCCAGCCTGGTCTACAGAGCTAGTTCTAGAACATCCAGAGCTACATAGTGAAAACCTGTCTAAAAAAAGAAGAAAGAAGCCGGGCGGTGGTGGCGCACGCCTTTAATCCCAGCACTCGGGAGGCAGAGGCAGGAGGATCTCTGTGAGTTCGAGACCAGCCTGGTCTACAAGAGCTAGTTCCAGGACAGGCTCCAAAGCCACAGAGAAACCCTGTCTCGAAAAAACCAAAAAAAAAAAAAAAAAAAAAAAAAGAAGAAAGAAGAAAAGAAATTCCCACCCTCACTCAATCCCTCCTTTCTCTCTTTCTCTTCCCCCTTTCCATACATAATCATCTCATTTAGTCTTCACAAATGCCTTATATATGTGTGTGTATGTATTATATGTATGTATTTATATATAATGTTATGCCTTGTATCTATGTGTTTATATATAGTGTCATGTATTATGTATGTAGATATATTATGTATACACATATTATAAATGTGTGTATGCATTTTATAGTCTATGTATAGATATGTGTGTATATAGAGAGAGAGACATGAAATATATATAAACTATTTCTAGAGATTTATTTACTTTTCATTATATGTTTATGTGAGCATATGTGTGTCGGCATATGCACATGCATGTTTGCAGAGACTGGAAGTGTCAGGATCTCCTGGAAGTGCACTCACAAGCAGTTATGAGCTGCTCATTGTTGGTGCTGGAAAGGAAACTTGAGTCTTCTGCAAAAGTAGCACGTGCTCCTAATAGCTGGACGGTTGTTCCAGCCCAGAGGACAGGTAAACAGAAGGAAGGAAGTATTGGGAAATTTTACATTCTCAAGCCTGTGAATAGTGGCATATGAGCATCTCAGTCATCAATATCAAAGCAGCAAGTGAAAAGTATGGAAGGAGAATAAAACAAATCCACTCTCAAACGCCCCGCGGTCCTGCCCTTCACAGGGACAGTGGGCAGGGAGGACTCTGAAATGCTTGCGGTGACAGGAGTGAGATGAAGGCTGACCTGCAACTAGACAGCTCCTTAGAGAGCAGAGAAGAAAGGACAGACCACATTCCAGCCGTCCCTCTCATCAAGTTATTTGAACTCCAATGTGTGCACTCTGTCTTGAGGGAGAATGCTAAGCCTTGGGCTCTGTGGTAAGTGGTGCTTTCTTCTGAAGATCCTGACATGATATTTGTCATCCCCACCTTGTCTCAGGGTCCACTTCCCAGATCCAATTAGTTCAGGCCTTCAAAGACAAAAGGATTCTATCTGGTCACTGAATATCTAAAGTCTCTCTCTTTTCCTCCTTCTCCTTCCCTCTCTCTCTCTTTCCTTCTCTCTCTCTCTTTCTCTCTCTCTCTCCCTCTTCTCTCTGTCTCTTTTTCTCTCTCCCTCTTTCTCTCCCTCTCCTCTCTTTCTCTCTCTCTCTCTCTTTCTCTTTCTCCCCTCACTCTCTCTCTGTCTGTGATTTTAATTAACAAAACCATATTGGCATAGTTTGATTCTGTATTTCTGATAAACGGTAATCAAATCCACTGTAAAAAGCAAAATTTCAAAGTTTCAAAAATCTTGAATTTTTCCTCTTTATATCATAATAATATTTTTTAAAATGACCTCTTTTTTCTTATGGAAAATAGATTTTCTTGATAGAATATATATATATTCTGATTATGGTTTACCCTCATCCAACTTTTCTCAGATCGTTCCCACATCCCCACCGACCCAAATTCACACCCTTTCTTGCTCTCTTTAGAAAACAAACAGGAATCTAATAAGATAAAATAAAAACAAGCACACCAGAATAAGACAAAACAAACAACCAGAAAAAAAAAAAGAGCCAAAGAACAAGAAACACATAGAGACACAGATGATGGAGGAAGGTCATTGGTTAAATAATAAAGAAACTGCCTAGGCCCATTTATAGGCCAACCCTTAGGTGGGTGGAGTAAACAGAACAGAATGCTGGGAAAAAGAAGCCAAGTCAGGAGTCGCCATGATTCTCCCACTCCAGACAGACGCAGGTTAAGATCTTTCCTGGTAAGCCAGCTCGTGGTACTACACAGAATATTAGAAATGGGTTAGATCAATATGAAAGAGCTAGCCAATAAGAGGCTGGAACTAATGGGCCAGGCAGTGATTAAAAGAATACAGTTTCCATGTAATTATTTCGGGTAAAGCTAGCCGGGTGGCAGTGGGAAGCAGCCCCGCCGCTCCTATTTCTACAGAGTGGCGCCCATATTACAACAGAGTGGCGCTCTTATTACAACAGAGTGGCACCCAACGTGCTAATGAACTCCACGTAAAACCTGAGAGGGCTTAAAAAGGACACAGAGAGAATTTAAGACAGCTTTTTGCTGTTTGTGGGTTGCGTGCCGCAAAGAAATTGTCCTGACTCAGCAGCAGGAAAAAACTGGCTGTTTTAAAATGCCGGCTTTCTGGGCTGTGCCGCCATTGCCATCTCTGTCTGGCTCCTGCGGGAGACAGAGCTTTTGAATGGAGCATTTGGAGTAAAGTGCTACGATTTGTTTGATGGCAACTAGACTCACTGTGTGCCTAAAAGGAAGTCATTTTGTGCTGCGGCTCAGAGGCACAAACAGCTCCACCATGCTACTGGTGCAATGTGCAAGGATCAGAGGCAGGAGCGGCTCCGCCATGTTGGACTGGGCGGGGCAAGCAGGCAGTACCTGTTTTTGACCTAGGAATGTCACAGCTTAGATTCTTAAGCGCTTAGCGATTTAAAAGCACAAAACAAAGTGCTCCTGGATACTAAAAAAATTACAGATTCACAATAGAACTGATTCAGACACTGTTGGATGAATATACGTAGGCTTGAGAGAGAGAAAAAATATATATAAAGAATAAAGTTAATGTCTTAAAAAAAAGGGTAAAGTCTTTAAAGAGACAGAGTACAGATAGTTGTAGATTAAAAGAAATAAAGAAAAATAAGCCACGTAAAAATGGAAAATTCACAGAGAGTCTGGATTCTTTGTATTATTGTGTTTTCTTTAAAATTTTTGACTGTAAAGGAGCTAAGTGCAGAGAGGCATTTCATTATATGGTCTGCCAAGCTAAACCAAAATGGATACAAGGGTATTATGATTTCAGAATATGGGTCTAAGGATATGATGCTTTGGAGAGGGTCTTCTTTTGTTTTCACAGAGGATGCGACCCTGTGGATTTCTTCTATCCCAATATGGTATGATAGACCACGCCCTCCTGAAAGGTTGCTGTGAACACCCTCAAAAAATTACTTCACTCACTGCCAACTGAGATGACCCTGGCACACAGGTTATACCAAGGAAGACCTAATTAACGATGCCCCCATTCAGCAGGAAGCAGTTTGGAGAGAAAAACTGCGCCCATGTTGCCAAATATGGTTTATAAATGTTCTTTTACATTTAAAGGGGGATATGATATAGATATAAATAATTTGCATTGGTGTGGAATTTAAGCTCAATTTTGTTATATGTATATGCATATTTCTAATCTTGATTAAGGTATTGTGACTGTATAGTTCATTTAAAAATGTAATGTATATAGGTTGTTAATGGATAATCATCGATAATTGTCAAGCTTTTAGTCATGTTAGTTAGATTTTCTAGATGTGCATAGATATATTTCAGCTAGATAGGCATTCTTCATATCTTTCAAAGACTGCAGAATATGGCATTTAATGTTTTAATAACTTAGGGCTTTTCATGACAATGAGACACGTCTGCTTCTGGCAGCACCAGCTACTTCAAGAGGAAGATGGGCATTGAAGAGGCTCCTTATGGAGTTTGATAGCCATTTGAGCAAGAAACTGCTCTTGCCTGGACTGTTGCATAAACTGGACACAGAGAACCCGCAGAAAGAGGACTGCTGAACTTGCCTAAAGGTGAGATGGTCTTTCGGGGTTCCTGACTACGAGACATTCTGCAGGACACAGCAGAAAGTGACTAAACTGTCTTTGGAATTTCCTGCTTGATGAAAATGTCTGCTGGATACTATGGGCCTGTAGGCTGAAGATGGATGCCCCAACAGTACAAAAGAACTTTGGGTGACTGTCCAGGTAGTGAGATGTCTCTGTCATTTCTAGAGTTTTGGATCTCTTGTTTGCTTAGGTAATATTATATCCTTCTGGAGTCTTTGATGGAGTTGAAGAATGGTTAGTTATAGTTACAGTTTTCCATTGTTATGATAAAAGATAAAATAGATATAAGTATTGTAACTGTAATTCTTGCTTTATAACTGTTTTGTTATATGTAATTTTACTATGTTAAAGTGAAAGCCTTTTTTGTTTAAACAGAAAAAGGGGAAATGATGGAGGAAGGTCATTGGTTAAATAATAAAGAAACTGCCTAGGCCCATTTATAGGCCAACCCTTAGGTGGGTGGAGTAAACAGAACAGAATGCTGGGAAAAAGAAGCCGAGTCAGGAGTCGCCATGATTCTCCCACTCCAGACAGACGCAGGTTAAGATCTTTCCTGGTAAGCCAGTTCATGGTACTACACAGAATATTAGAAATGGGTTAGATCAATATGTAAGAGCTAGCCAATAAGAGGCCGGAACTAATGGGCCAGGCAGTGATTAAAAGAATACAGTTTCTGTGTAATTATTTTGGGGCATAAGCCATGTGGGCAGCCGGGTGCCGGGGACGCAGCCCTGCTGCTCTTATTTCAACACACAGAGACACATACATTCGCACATGCAGAAAACACAGAAAAAAAATCAGGAGCCATAAAATAGAAGCAAAAGACCTATAAGATTTTTTTTAATGTCCAGACAAAGCATTATGAAACAAAACAACCTCCAAAAATACCATTAAGTTCGTTTTGTGTTGGCTATCTACTACTGACCATAGGGCCTACCCTTAAGTGTAGTTTATATATTCAGTGAGTTTCCATCGGAGAAAATTAGTTTTTCCTTTGTAAGTGGTTATCGTTAATATTAGCTTCCAGGTGAGGGTAGGGCTGTGCCTACTTCCTCTCTAGCACTGGGACTCCATATGGCTTAGACCTGTGCAGGCCCTGTGCATGCTGCCACAGTCACTGTGAGTTCATCTGTGTGTCGTTCCTATTTTTGTCTAGAAGTCCTTGTTTCCTTGGTGGCCTCCATCTCTACCGGCTCTTATAATCTCTCTGCCTCCTGAGCTCACTGGGCCCTGAGGGAAGGGATTTCATGGAGTCATTCTGTCTTAGTTAGGGTTTCTATTGCTGTGAAGAGACACCATGACCATGGCAACTCTTTAAAGGAAAACATTGAATTAGAGATGGCTTGCAGGTTGGGAGGTTTAGTTTATTATTTTCGTGGTGGGAAGCATGGCGGTGCACAGGCAGACATGGTGCTAGAGAAGGAGCCAAGAGTTCCATGTCTGGATGGGCAGGCAGCAGGAAGAGACGTTGGGCCTGGCATGTGTATTTAAAATCCCAAAACCTACCCCTTAGGGACAAACCCCCTCCAACAAGGACATACCTCCTAATAGTACCACTCCATAAAAGTCAAATATTGAAATATATGAGCCTTTGGGGAACATTCCTATTCAAGCCACTACATATCCCACTGAGGACTGAGTGTTCTGAGGTCTCTCACTTTCTGCATGTTGTTATCCAGTTGTGTGTCTCCATGTGGAACAAATACACCTCCTGCAGGAGCAGACTCTCTAATGATGGCTGACAAAGACACCGTTTTGCGAATGTCATTCTGAATGCAGAATGTCATTAGCAATCATTTTTATTTCTGTACTACTTTAACAGAACAATAGCATCTCCCCTAAGCTTGTGGTCTAGCTAGTCTCAGATTCTTGTCTACCGTAGCAGTGTCTGGCATGGATTTCATCTCACAGAGTGGGCCTTAATTGCAATCAGGTAGTGTTTGGTCACTCCCATAACTTATGTGCCTCTCTTGCAGGAAGGTCACAATTACAGACCACAGCGTTTGCAGTCAGGATGGTGCTTACCTTTCTCCTCTGATCGTATGTGGAGTGCCTTCTAGGCCCATAAAGACCAGTCAGTGGGAGTGAAGGCTCTAGGTAGGGGCCAGTTCAGCTTAGCCATGTTCAGTGAGTTATATATATATTGTCTTCAGCAATAGAGCCTTACCATAAGTTTTGTGGCGAGCAATCAATAGCTTTGGCAATAGCTTGGGTTCTATAGGGGTTTCATGAAGCCTCTTTGGTCAACAGCTTGAGTAGATGTAACCAATGCTTGGCATGGAGGTTTCACTTGGTGGTGAGAGATGACTAGTTGGGGCTTTTGCCTCCCCAGTTATTTGGCGATTCCCTTTAATTTTCTTTCATATATGCACATATTTTAATAAGCTTCTGCAGTATTAGGTTTTCATATAACCTCTTAAATCAGCCTTTGTTTTAACTGCTCCTTCCCATATTCCCTCCCTTAGTTCTCACTTTGCTCCCCATCTTATCTTCCCCCTGCCCCTGTCTATTCATAACTATCTATGCTATTTCCATTTCCTAGGGAGATCCACCCCCCCACTCCAATCCCTTCTTTATAACTAACCTCTGTGATTATATATGGATTGTAACTATCTTGTTCTAAGAAGTAATAGCTAATATCCAAATATAAGCAAATACATACCATGTTTGTCTTTTTAGATGTGAGTTAACTCACTCAGGAAAATTCTTTTTAATAGTTGCATTCGTTTACCTATGAGTTTCATGATTTCAATTTTTAACGACTGAGGGATGTTTCATTATGCAAATGTACCACATTTTCTTTATCCATTCACCCACTGATGGGTATCTAGGCTGTTTCCAATTTGGGATACTATTAATAAAGCAACAATAAATATGGTTGAGCAAATATCTCTGTGGTAGGATGTAGAATCCTTTGGGTATATGTCCAAGAGAGGTATAGATTGGTCTTGAGGTAGATCTACTCCCAGCTTCTTGGGGAGCCATCACTCTGATTTTCATAGTGGCTGTACAGGTAAGCATTTCCATCAGCAATGAACACAAACCAGCTCCTGTCCTAAAAGCTTCCAGTATTTCAATAGTTCATCTCATTT
The DNA here is from genome assembly GCF_950005125.1 of Chionomys nivalis. Classification (NCBI taxonomy): domain Eukaryota; kingdom Metazoa; phylum Chordata; class Mammalia; order Rodentia; family Cricetidae; genus Chionomys; species Chionomys nivalis. The sequence goes on along the minus strand of NC_080104.1, from coordinate 15,666,748 downwards.
ACTTATCTTGAATACACAGTGAATAAAGACCCTTCCTTTTCCTGGTGAAAAAACTGAGGCTTAGAGAACTTTTCAAACCAGAAGAGTAGAGAGCCTGGGCTACACCACACTCTTGAGGTAAGACTTGTTCTGGAAATGTGAGCCTCTCTATGATACCTATCAAATAAATTTAATCTGTCTACATTCTCTTGACTCAACAGATAGTCAAATTACTTTTCCACACTTCCAGTTGTGACTAGAATGATTGAAGGTTTAGTTGAGAAAGTCACGTGGTCTTCGGAATATGGCTTGCCAGGCGTTGCTCAAACGGCTGCCACCAAGATGAGGACTGGCTTCTCGCATACATTTCCTAACACACACTGAAGCCAGTTGGAAAGAAACACCGAAAATTACAGAGAGAAGGGAAATGTCTGTCCTACTTATAAAAGCATGCCTTCACTGCAATTGCTGTTCCCGTGTTAGGCTTATTGTTATATTCTAAAAGAAAAATTTAGTTCTGATGGGCCATGAATCTTCTGGAGCTCCTGTCTGGAAAGCAATTTTGCTTTCTTAAGCATTTTGATAAGTTAGCTTCACTGTTCTGCCAGAAGGCCTCCGCTGAAAACGCCCAGTCATTAGTACAAATCTAAGGAGCTATAAGCCTGTCCTATTTCCAATTGAACCTGACCTTGAAAAAATATTAAATATGACTTGTTTAGAGGGGCAAGGAAGAGAATGACTTCATATTCCTGCCACTCTCAGCTCATCTTAATCAGAGGGATTTTACGCCAACAGGAATTCAGGACGTGATGAATTGCTAATGGACAGAATCTCAGCGGAGGTGCATTGCTGCTCTACAGTGATGGAAACACACTACTGTGAAAAGACTTTCATGAGACAGCCCTGTCACTGTGTCCGCTGAGAGGAAGTAACTTCCTTGTTACTGGATCTTTATATCTTGCCTGGGAGAACGTGAGAAAAAAGCTTCATGTCTTTTCAAGGAAAATGCGACATTGTATTTCCCCTTCCACTTGATCTTCAAATTACATGAAATCTAATTTTACTTCTGCTTTACAATTAAACAAAAGATGGTAGCAATTTTGCTTACTATGGACAATTTGAATTTTTTAATTTAATAAATGTTTTTATTCAGGATTTTTCAAAGGCCTTCAAAATCATTTCCCAACAGTTGAATGTTTCGGGTCATTGTTTCAATCCCCCCCATTTTTGGTCTATCATCCACTCTCAGAATCACGTCTATTTGCTCTGCCACCCAGGCCTATGTTGCAGCATCATTGACTCTATTTCCTCCGCTCTCAGACAATCTGCCCTGGTCTCTGGTCCACTCACATTATTTTAAATGTGTCTCACACTGTCTTAGTCCCTTTGTATTATGATAATACAGAATAATACAGAGACAGGTTGGTCAGTCAGTTGGTTCATTGGTTGATTTTATCTTGAGACAGGTTCTCACGTAGCTAGATTGGCCTCAAATTCACTGCGCAACCAAAAATTCCCTCTGATCCTCTTACCTTCATCTCTCTATGCTAGAATACAGGCATGTATCATCATGCCTTCTTTGTGTGGTACTGGGAATCAAGCCTAGGCTTCATGAGTACTAAGCAAGAACTCTCCCAACTGAGCTACATTCTTGGCCATGACTGGTCAATTTATGAAGAACAGGAATTTAGCTTGTCATAGATCTGGAAGTTGAGGACCCAGCCGATTCAGCTTTCTGGTAAGGGCTGCTCTCAGCACCATGATGGTGATGCACACCTTAGATCCCATCACTTGGGAGACAGAGGCAGGTGGTTCTCTGTGAGTTCAAGGCCAGCCTGGTTTACAAATTGAGTTCCAGGTCAGAGAAACCCTGTCTTGAAAAACAACAACAAAATAACAGTTGTTCTCTGTTTGCAAGGGAATACCTTCAAGCTGTGTCCTCCAGAGGAGAAGAGAACTATGTCTTCACATGATGACAGACGAAAAACAAGTCAGTATTTTCCCAGTTCTGGGAGAAGCCTTTTCTACAAAGGATCTAATCCTTTTTATAGGGAGAAGCACTCACAGCCCCATCATCTTTCAGTTTCTTGCCTGTTAATAACATCACCCTGAACAAGCTTCAGTAGCACCTGACTCTCATAAAAAACACATTTAAACCTTGGCACACATGCCTTTTCCACCGTTTCTTTTTTTTATCATTTACTTCCTCCCCTCCTCCTACTTCCCTCCTGTTACCCCACACACCCTCCCCCCTACAACCAGACTTAGGAAAATATGCATCCAAACAGACTAGGATCCCAAAAAGCCAGTACATGCAGTAGAGACAAATCTCAGTGTCATTATCACTGGCTTCTCAGTCTGCCCCAATTGTCAGCCATATTCATAGGGTCCAGTTTGATCCCATGCTCGTTCAGTCCCAGTCCAGCTGGATTTGATGAGCACCCATTAGCTCAGGCACACTGTCTCAGTGGGTGGACCAACCCCTCATGGTCCTGACTTCCTTGCTCATAGTCTCCCTCCTTCTGCTCTTCAATTGGACCTTGAGAGCTCAGTCCAGTGTTCTGAGGTGGGTCTCTGTCTCTATCTCCATCTGTAGCCGGACAAAGGTTCTTTGGTGATATTCAAGATAGTCATCAGTCTGAATACGGGACAAAGCCAGTACAGGCACCCTCTCCTCCACTGCCCCGGGTCCTAGCGTGGGACATCCCCGTGGACTCCTGGGAACCCCTCCAGAGCCAAGCCTCTTGCCAACCCCAACCATTCTCCTGGTGCTGATCCATTTGATGGCATTTGTAAGTGGGAAATCTGACCTCCCTATATACAGTGGTTTCCTATTACCTGTATGTTCATGTAGAATAGTGGACATCACAATGCCAAAGAGGATTCCCACAGAGGCTGTGGAGGGCAAGTGACAAAGATTCTTCCCATCAGATGGAGCTCAGCAGCAAACTGAGTCCACTAACCCGGAACTATCAGATGGAGCTCAGCAGCAGTCTGGGTTCACTAACCTGGAACTATCAGATGGAGCTCACCAGCAAACTGAGCCCACTGCTGGGACAGGGAAGCTGACATCTTCTACATGATCTGTGCTGCAGTGTGGTGTTTCTATCTTCACTTGTTTGGGAATGAGACTGTATTGAAGTCACCTGGTTCTTAACCCTCACACCTTCTCGGTAAGATAATGGAAGTCCAGGATGTCCTTCCCAAATCTAACAGGAGACTTATGTCATCCGCATCTTTGAACATTTTGACCAGTTGAGACTTTAGTCTAACCTTCCCTTGTGGGAGTGGAGAGGCAAGAGATGGTGCATCTGTGTGATGTTTCAAGCTTAATATTAGTTGTCAGACAGATGTGACAGAAACTATTTGTCCTCCATCTCTGTCCCCTTATTGATTTAACTCTCTATATTAGCTACTTAAAAATGTCCTCTAAATAGAAAAAACATTTTTCTTAGTCATCAATGTAATTGGATATAATCATATGATCCTGTGACTAAGTTCTGGCAAGAGGATTGTGGGGATGTTACATAGGACTTCCAAGGTGTATCCTTAAGAAGAATGTATTCGATGTCCAATCCTTTTAACCCTTCAGCCTCCGTGGATGTGATAGGGGTTTGGAAGTGACAGGAGTTGCTAGTCCAGCCATTTTGAACATTAAGAATACTTTTATTTTAGCCATTGAGAATGACTGAGCCGCAGGTGGAAGGATCCATGGTCTCTGCTGAAAGAGAATACATTATCCAGGTAGTATTAGATCCCTTGGCAGAAAAATTAACTTGTAGCCTATTTGGGCTATTTTATTTTTATTTTCCAACTTAAATGTTGACATGAACATTGTAAAAACATTTGATGATCATATCCATAAACCTGTGATGTTGGTTTCTAATTCAAAATTAAGAATAAGCACATAGGCTGCAGAATGATTATGTCTTATGTCTTTAAAATATCATCTAAACTAGATTCATAAAGTTTGTGTCTATTATTCTTTCTGACAAGGTTGTGATGAATACAACAAATATTAATCATTACTTGAGCTGTGCTCCAAGAAACTGAGAGGGGTTAGAGCAGGCCCAGGGTCTAAACAAAAGCAGGCCTGAAATAATAACTCCTGGATTTTATGTCATTGACCACACATTCAGGTTTTAGTATCAAATTCATTCTGACATGGCCAAGATGACATTATCTATCCCTGTCATGACCATAATGCTCAAATTACAACTGTCAGCAAAACATCACAGTCAGTAATTAAGATATTAATTTCAACATCAGCTTGAAGATCCTTCTGAGCTTCTGGAAAAGAATTAAGACAGCTGTGGATCTTGTGTACAAATAATAACAAGACAGGGACTGTCTCATGTTAGGAAATGTGTGGAGAGGGATAGAAATTGTTGGTGGGTTTTTCGTTCTGCATTCTTTCATCTTTTAAAAGCTAAACCATGGGAATATATTACCTATCTCCCCAAAAAATATCATGCTTAAATGACAAGGACATTGTTCTGGATTTAACAGAGCTGTTACCACGTTTGGTTGGAAATGCCAAGAGAGTAGGAGGTAGGTATTTTGCCACTCCATGTTCATCCTGAGATCATGCACAGATGGGCAGAGCACCTGCTCTGATTCAAGACAAAGAGTCAACCCAAGTAGATATATATATATATATATATATATATATATATATATATATATGGAAGACATTGTTGGAGAAACAATATGGTGTGATAAGAGCACAGGCCCTCACCAAGGTCCCGACTGAATCTCACTTTTATCTTCTGTGGCTTAGGGATAATAAGGAAATCTATCTCATTCATAGAAGGTCATTCAGGAAAGAATTGGATGAGCATTATAGATTCTACAGTGTATAATAAGAACTCAATGAGAGGCTGGCAAGGCGGCTCAGCAGGTCGAGACATTTGCATGAAGGACTGACAGCCTGATTTGGGCACAAGATCACACGAGGGAGAGAAGAACCAAGTCCTGAGAATTGTCCTTTTACCTCCATGTGTGTGCTTTATATTTTTAAAATACAACTCAATAGTGGCTTAATAGATAGCTCACTGCTCTTTCAGAGGACAAAGGTTTGGTTCTGAAAACCTGTATCTGCTCACAACTTCTTAGAACTCCAGTTCCATGTGATCCAATACCTTCTTTCCTCTGTGGGCTCCTGTACTCAGGCAAACACACCTACATAACAATGAAAATAAATAATCCCTGAAGAAGGAAGAGAAGAAATAATTTACTAATAAATAATAATAATAAAATACATATTGGGGACTGGGGAGATGGCTCAGCAGTTAAGAGCTTGTGTTGCTCTAGCAGAGGACCAGAATTCAGCTGTCATCACCTAGGAGGCTCACAAATGGCTGTTTCCAGCTATAGATCTGATGCCCCCTTCTGGCCTCCTTGGGCACAGCTCTCATGCACAGACCCAAATGCATACATGTAATTTAGAAAAATAAAGAGAAATACATCTTCTAAAAACCAATTAATGAAAAAAGAGGACATGAATTTGAAAAAAAAGGCAAGAAAGGGTAATGGGGAGATTAAGAGGGAGGAAAGGGGAGGGGAAAGTGATATAATCTCAAAGGTAAAAGAAAGAATATTTTTAAAATCAGGTAAATAATGAACAATAATTCATTCCCCTTTTACATATTAATAAGGACTTTAAACTCCTCAGAGCTGAGGCCCTCACTATTAACAAGTCAGAAAACAAACCTCAGGGTTCTGTGTTTAACAAAGCTTTGCATTCTTCCTTAGGTTTTCAGGAAGACTCACTTTTCTGTACCTTGTCACAGCTGGCCAATGGACAGTGGTGGGATTGCACCATAAAACACGGCATGACATAGCATCACACCATTCGAGGTTCTGCTCTCACTGCGCCCTCTACAGCAGGATGGTAGACTGGAGACAGGGGTTTCACCAAGTGAAGTGTCGGGAAGATCACACGGGGCAAAGTCCCTCTGGGGACACATGGAGTCGTGACACAAGCAAGAAATAAGCTTTCATAGCACCAAACAGCAGAGTTTGGAGGGTGAGGGGAAAGTTTTTGTTTAGTGCTACTGCGTCAAAGCAGGACCTTCGCTTTGAGGAAAGAGTATGCCTTGTCAATAGTAATATTTTAAAAGGTTTAAAAATGCAGCTATTGCTCGAACATCTGAATTGACTAGTGTGTGTATGCTGATTTCACTTCCTCCTTCTCTAGCTCTTCTTGCTGTTCCACACCCAAGCACAAACTCCAAAGTATACCCTTTTCCGGCTGCTGCTTTTTGAAATTCTCAACATGGCTTGAACTTGTTCCCTTTATACATTCTTTTCTTATATAATGTATCCTAATGATGGTTTCTCCTGCCTCTACTCCTCCCAGTTCTTCTCCACCTGTCCTCCCATCTGGGTCCACCCCCTCTCTGTCTCTCATTAGAAAAGAAACGGGCTTCTGGGGTATAATAATAAAACATAACAAACTAAAATATAAGATAAAACAAAAACTATTACATCAGAGTTGGGCAAAACAAACAACAGAAAGAAAAGAGACCAAGAGAAGGCACAAGAAACAGATTCGCTCATTCACAAACTTCAGATGCCCATGAAAACACCAAACTGGAATTTACAATACATACAGGAGAGGACCTAGTGAGACCCGTGCAGGGTCTGTGCATGCTACCTCAGTCTCTGTGAGTACATATGGGTATTAATCCTGTTGATTCCTAGGCCTTTGCTTGCTTGGTGTCCCCCATCTCCTCTGGCTCTTACACCCTGCCTCTGCTTTCTCAGTATTCCCTGAACCCTGAGGAAAGGGATCCCATGGAGACCTCTCATTCAGGATTGAGTGTTCTGTGGTCTCTCTCTTTACACAGTAATCTACCTGTGGGTCTCTATATGTGTTCCCACCTGCTGGAGGAAGATGGCTGAGGGGGTATAAAGAATTTACATTCTTTATCCCATTCCACGGGAATGGAAGACACCAAGAAAACAAGGCCCTCTAAATCAACATAGTCTGTGCACATATAAACTCACAGAGACTGAGGCAGAGTGCACAGGGCCTGCACAGGTCTGCGCCCAGATGGAATCCTGGAGCTGAAAAAAAAGGGGGGAGGCACACATACCATCCCTAACCCAATGCTATCTCAAGTTGAAAACCACTTGCAAATGAAAATCTACTTTCATCCAAGGGAGTCTCACAGGGAAACAAACCACTCTTAAGTGTAGGCTGCATGCCCCACGCTAGATGGCCAGTTAGAAACTAATTTGTTGGCATTTTTGGAGGGCCCTTGCGTCACAAGGCTTGGTAGGGCTTTTCATATTTTTTTAACTTTATCTTATTATTTTTTTACTTTTATTTTTTATTTTCCTTCTGTCATTTTTCCATTCAGGTCGTGTGTGTGTGTGTGTGTGTGTGTGTGTGTGTGTGTGTGTGTGTGTGTGTTATGGCTTCCAATTTACTTTTCTTATGGGATTTCTGAGTGTGTGAAAGGGTGGTTCTTGGATTCTTGTGCCTTCTTTTCGTCTCTTTTCCTTCTGCTTGTTTGTCTATCTAATTTCAGTTTTTGTGTCAGTTTTTTCTTTTATCTTGTTTTATTATTATCCCTTAGAAGCCTGTTTGTTTTCTAATGAAAGAGAGAAAGGGAGTGGATCCAGCTGGGAGGAGAAGTGTGGGGGCATTGGAAGTAGCAGAGAGAGGAAAATCACAATCCGGACATATTATGTGAGAAAAAAAATCTATTTTCAATCAAAGTTAAATATAACAAAACTTTTTCCTACTATTTTGTAGTGCTGGAAATTATGTTTAGGACTTGGCATGTGCCGCATGAATGTTCTCTCACTGTGCAATACTGTCAGCCCAGCCCCATTTTAAGTTTTAAACACAGTCTGAGTTGACATTTTTGCTTCTTGTAATGAATTTCACACACTAGTGAAACTCTTTCTTCTCTCTGGCCTACTCCTTGTTACCTTCTGTTGCAGATTAGAGATGGTGTTCCTTACGAAGGTTTGTGTATTGACAGTTTGGTACCCCACTAGGGCTGCTGAGAGGTGACTGGATCACCAGGGGGCTCGCATCATCAACAGTTCAGACGAGAATGAAATGAGCTGTTAGGAGGGTGGTCTGGTTAGAAAAGGAGCTAACTGTATTGCGTACTGAGGTCATCTAGATGGCCAATGGAAACCTAACTCAGCAGCATCACTGAAGGCCCCTTGAGAGGCTTTTATTTGTTTATTTTTGTTTGTTTGTTTTTGTTATTTCTATTTTTGAATATTATCTTAGTTTCCATTTTTGCTTTTATTATTTTTTCTTCCTTTTTACCCTACAAATCCTTTGCATATATACTATGGCTTCCAGTTTAGTGTCTCTTATGGAACTGTGCAAACAAGTATGTCTCTGTGTCCATAACTGTTTCCTGTGCCTTTCCCTGCGCTCATTTCCTTCTGTTTATTTGTTTTATCCTATTTTGATGTATTAGATTTTGTTTTATATTACTATATGTTATATGAGGGAAAAGCTATTTTCAATAAAAGGGAAAAAAAGAATAAGCAAAACAGGAAAAGAAATACTCCCAACCACTGAACATTTTTTCCTAAGCTCTATGCTTTTAGAGAAGTTGACACAAATCACCAAGATGGGCAAATGGAGAATTACCAAATCATGCAATTTGGCTGGTTCCCTCAATGTAAGGTCCCTTTATTTTCGTCCTGTCAGAGCTGCACAATATTGCTGACTCTTTAGCTGTAAAATAAACAATGTCAACAAAACAACAATGGTTCAGAATATTGGTGCAATATATTTTCTTTATTTAAAAAAATGTATTCGAACAGCAGCTGTGGCTTCAAAAGAAAATAATCTTCAACAAACAAAGTTGAAAAGTGCTAATCCATCCTTTCCCAGTACAGTCAACAAACTGCTCTCCAGTTCGGCACACAGCTGGGACAAAACCAAGGAGTCAAAGGCTAAAGCATCTTCTGAATGTTCTCATAGAGAGTACTTACAAGTGCTATGTACAGGTTGACTTGACACAGGACTCTTTTAGAAGCTTCCCAGATAAGTGGTCCAGATGCTAACCATCTACAAGAATAAGTGGTTGGTGGTTTCGAGGGCATGTTCACAGTAATTAATGCATCCATAAGCTCTATTAATATCACAATGAAGAGGAAGCTTAGGGGACGATGCACCTTCCCATGGCTGAGGACATGCTTTTCATCTTGGACCACTTTAATCATCTATAAAGACTAAAAAGTGGACACTTTACATGCTATGTACTTGTGATTAAACTTCAATATCAACGCTGCAGTCAACACTGACCATATATTTTCTCAAACTTAAGAACAAATGCAAAGAATACGCTACAAGGGTTTTTTTCAGCATTTCAAAGAGTATATTGAAGCTGGCCACTTATTTCTGAAGCCCTGAAGGACAGGTGCGGGGTTTCTCGGCCTCAGAACACAGGTGTCTATTTCTCGTCACAGTCCCCATCATTACTGTGACTCTCTCCATCCATAACATGGGCACTAGTAAATCTGGAACTGCTCTGTTTGAGAGAACAACAACATTTTTGAGGTGTGCATGTCTGCTAATGTCAGGCCGTCTTCAACAGCTCCCCAGTACTATTCACAGATGCAGAATGCTGGAGATCAGTGGTTCTCAATCCTCCTAAAGCTGCAACCCTTTAACCCACTTCCTCGTGTTGTGGTGACCCCAGCCACAAAATTATTTCACTATTGCTTCATAGCTGTTTTGTCACTGTTGTGAATTGCAATGTAGACATCTGATATGCAAAATATCTGATATGTGACCCCACAGGGTTACGACTCACAGGTTAAGAACCACTGTTGCGGATGGTCCACAACCCCAACCCATCCTCCCTGAAGACAGCCTTGGACTTGTATGGATTTACCCATATTTGAGCAATGATCCCTGGAGCATAAATGTTTAATGCTTACCTTGGGGCACCTCAGGTAGATGCTAAAGATGAAGCCCAATGGGAATGGGAGAGCTTCAAGAATAGAATCTGAACTTAGCTGAACTTAAAACCAGAATGAACTATGGTGTTGTGCCTCTCTGGAAAATGAGTAAAGCCATTCTGCTGCTTTTGAGGTAAATTCAAGGACCACAAGAATATAGCCTATGTTCAGAAAGCCTCAACTATAATGCAATTATTACCACATATCTTTACAAAACACTTAGATGGGAGATGGACTTGTTGTACCCAAGGATACACATGTGTATGCAAAGATACATATATACATGCATGTATTTAAATAGATGAAGGGTGATGGATAGATGGATGAATATAGATAGACAAACAAACAGATTGTTTCCTTCGGTTCTCACATATGCTGTGTATCTATGATAGTATTAGCTTATCAATTCACACTTTAGACAATGCACTACATGTCAAGAAGACCTCACCCCTAAAAAGACTGAAATCAAATAACCTTGGAGTAGTAGAATTATGCCTCCAATGTATTCCATGTTGTAGATTCTAAACCAGCCCTTCTCTGTGCCACACTCACCAGACAGAAGCATAAACATCACCAGGCCCAGGTCATCCAAATGAAACACATCTGTTCCACTCACCCCTCCCTTAGCCTCCCACAGAGAGAAAACCATAGACAGCAGGCATACAGGGTTCTGGATTAATTCAAATACTTCTCTTACTGTTTGCCTAACCCCACGTCCTTGACTTTCTATACTCCGATAGTAGGACCAAGTCCCTTTCTTTTGACATCTTTACTCTTCTCATAGATACCTACTAGATACACTCTGCTGATAAGAGCTAGCGTTCTGTGATGATTAATGATTGACATGCCATCTTACAGCTTTCTTTGTCAAGCTTGACTAAGGAAATGGGAATGTTAAGGGAAGAAGTCTAGTTAGCATCTAAGATCCTGCAAATGTGTTTGTTCTAGAAATATCTTGCAAATATGCTTTTCTTAATGCCTTCTGGTGACCTCCCTTAAACTCTACCCCTAAGCCTTCAATCCAGATTCGCCTATCCCGGTTCAGTCCACTTTGGGTTGTCTTTAAGAGTGAAATGTTGGAAGTGTTTGGGGGATTCCCTGGTTTTGTCTGATATTTTGCCTCTTTAAAGTGTCTTGCTTATCCATGAGTTAAGGTATTCCTTAGACAGATGGATACACATCATTCTTTCCATACCAAAACAATAATGAAGAAGAGTGATTGATTATTTTTACATGTGTAGTATTGTCCCATTTGTGCCAATAAAATTGTATTATTGAGAAAGTGTTTAAAAATTCTCCGTGATAGTTTTAAGTATCTTTAGCCTCTTTAGAGGGAACTAACACATGTCTGTATTTGGTTTCTTTTTGACATTATAACAACCATAATTATGGAAGAAATAGTTTTCCATCAAAAATTCAATTTGTCACTCAAAATATTTGTAATCTTTATATATTTTACTCTGTTGTGGAATACTACTTTAACTAGTAGGCAAAAATGTTTACTTTTGTTCATGTTGCAAAATATTACTTAAACCACATACAGATGTGTTACATTTGTTTATGCTGTATTTGTTTAATTATATAAAGATGTATTGTTGTTTCACCTTGCCTGCCCAAGGCTCCTGATTGGTCTGATAAAAAGCTGAATGTTCAATAACTAGGCAGGAAAGGGATAAGCAGGGCTGGAGGGCAGAGAGAATAAGTAGGAAGAGGAGTTAATTCTCAAGAGACTGAGAGCAGAATATGAGGGCTGAAAAAAGGGAGACACCCAGAGCCAGTCAGGCAGCCAATAGCCATCAGACATGGAGTAGAATCTACAGAATGAAAGAAAGGTAAATAACCCCAAGGCAAATCATAGATGAAGAGGAACAGATCAATTTAAGTTATAAGAGCTATTAAGACTGGCATAAGGTAAGGCTGAGCATTCATAATTAATAATAAGTCTCCGTGTCATGATTTGGGGGCTAGCGGTCCAAGAAAAACCCTGCATTCCTCTGGAGTAAATGAGTGGTGCTGTTGCATGTGGACATTAAGCACTTCTCAAATCACAAGTTTATCCAGAATAATATGGTGATACTGTAGGAAACTTATGAGATAGAGCACTACAGAGTTCATCTCCAGATCAGGGAGAACACCTCCCCCTCCACCTCACTGTTGGCCTCTCCTTTCAATCCCCCTCCCCAACAAACTGTGACCTGCATCTTTAACACATCCTGGTCTCAACTCAGTGGCCCCAGTCTTCCAGTCATGCATTCCCCTTTGGATCGGAAAGAGGATATATTCCCTCTTCCTCTTTTTAGAATTTATGAATTCATAGGAGAAGCTATGTGGGGGGGGGGGGGGGAGTGGAGAGGCTGTATGTGTGAGTGTGGTGTGTGTATTAGTATAGCCTTTGTGTGAGGGATCTATGGGGGTTGGTTGTGCACCTCACACCTCTGCATTTGCTCTTGGAAACCAGAGAAGGAATCAGAAGTCCTGCCCTATCACTCTTTGCCATTTGAGAGTGGCTCCCGCATTGAACCTAGAGCTAAGCTGGTAGCTAGCAAGCACAACTATCCTCCTGAACACCTCCCCCCACCCAGTACTGGGGTTACAGGTGTGCAGACATACCTGAATTTTATAGGTGTTGGGGATTCGAACTCAAGCCCTCATACAAGGGCAGCAAATGCCTTACCGAACAACCCAATCCCTCAGACCTTTTTCTTCTTAGCTATGAAGCTGTCACTGCCAACTTTTTCTATCTCTTTAACAAATCTGATACAGAGATCCATAGTCAAGCACCCAGTCGAGCTCCAAGACTCTAGTCGAAGAGAGGAAGGAGGGATGATATGAGCTGGTGGAGACAGTGTCAAGATCATGATGAGGAAACCCAGAGATAGCTGACCGGAGCTCATGAGACTCTAGACTGACAGCTAGGGAGCCTGCATGGGACAGACCTAGGCCCTCTGCACGTGGGTGACAGTTGGGTAGCTTGGTCCGTTTGTGGGGTCCCTAGCAGTGGGACCAGGATCTGTCCCTGGCCTTTTAGCTGGCTTTTTAGAACCCATTTCCTGTGGTAGGATGCATTGCTCAACCTTGATGCAAGGGGGAGGAGCTTGGTCCTACCTCAACTTGATATGCCAGGCTTTTCTGTCTCCCCATAGAAGGTTTTACACTTTCTGAGAAGTGAACTGAGGCGAGTAGAAAAGAGGTTGAGGGAGGAAATGGAAGGAGAGGACAAAGGGGAAACTTTGTTTGTTATGTAAAAAATAAATAAATAAATATAAATAAATAAATAAAAATAAAATACAAAACAAAAAAAAAATCCAAATCAGTCTGAAGTAAACCTCAGCATATTCCCCATTCATGTTATAATCTCAGGTTCCCTTTCCCTCAATAACATTACTGTGGAATGACAGCCATTGGTGAAAGGAATATTTTATGAAACATCCAATTAGCTTCCAGAAGTTCTAGAAGGAAAGGCGGGCCTCATGGTGTCCTCTTCAGTTCTATTGCTGTGCTATTCATCAGTCTAAGGAGATGGTCCATATGTTATATTATTTAATCACCAAAAAGTAACTTAAGGGCTATATCCCAGTTTTCAAATAAGCATACTAAGGCTCACAGCATCATTTTCCCAAGGCCTCACTGTAGAAGCCTAAGAAGCAACTCCCCGACGCTAGAGAGCCCACAGTAGTATCAGTGCTGTCTCTTGTATTTTGGTGGCTCCGTCTTTTTAACAGTAAGCTATAAGTTTACACCCCTTGTAATTATGAGAGTAGATATAATAAGTAATGGGATCAAGATGCTTTGCTCTGTATCTTTCCTTTTTAATCTACCTAGAGACAGTCCCTTTTAATCACCTGCAATGAATGATTGCTTATTACATAATTTTATGGCCCAGATACATGCAACACTAAAGCTAACTGAATTATCCTTGGTAATTATAGCATGTGAAAAAAAATCACATTTGCTTACCTTGACCTACTTGGATGAACTGATAGTGTTCATTCTTAGCAGTCCTCCAGCCAAATGTTCCTTATCTCCATGCAAGTGTAGCGCAGCCAGAATAAAAGTTTCGTTTTTGCAAAAGCTCTGCTAAGTGTTGGTGCTTAATTCTCTGTGACCATTATACAACTAACTGTCCTGCTTCCCTTGATGCATTGAACAGAACTGTATAGTATAAGCTTTTGCATAAGTTTGTACTCATTAGATAATATAACTAACATGTTACCTAGGAGGCAACACTTTGACCTTGAAGAGAGAATGATATGGGTGAGATGTCTCTTTCATGATTCTATTCTGGCCTCTTCATAAACATTACGGGTAAGTTTACTAATGAACCACTGGCAAATTCTGCAAAGGCTATGCCATGATGAGACAAGGACCAGAGTTTACAGAGCACGGCAGGGGTAGGCATCCCAGTGAGCATCAGTTGGTCTCCATAGCCCAGATGAGTGAACAGAGGCCAAGGCCATTCCTACTTCAGCCCCAGGTTTCCTTAAACGCTAATGAAAGCTTGAACTCCTGCCTCTAAAAGATTCTGAGGAAAGCATTCCCAGGAGAACATTTACCTCTGTCCAGTGGATCTGGGTAAAATGACATCCCCATGTTCTAACCCTAAGCCTTTCCAGTTATATCAAGTAGAACAATACAGGTCTGGGGATGCATTCTATTTGTGAAAACAATATTCACCATGCATCGAAAAGAAACTTGTCCCGGACATAAAAGTTTCTAATTCCAGTCCCAAGATGTGCTTGTGACCTTGAGTGAAACCCACACATTCTCTACCTTAGCTGCTGACCAGAAAAAAGTCCATCCTTCCTCCCCTTTTCACAAGGCATCAGAAAATTTAGTTAAGACAGGGAGCCCTAACAAGAGCACATGGTACGATGGAAACTGAGAACATTATTGTTAAACAAAATCCTAGTGGCCCTTACCTAGTGTTTCTTATTGTACCTTGTCACTACAAGGAACCCAAATTATGTCAGAACCACCAAAAGCCCCTCAGGTCACCAGCTGCTGTTATTTGTCCTGTCACGGGCGTTGTGGTGCGTGAGAACTCAGGCTCAGGGAGTGTCGCACAGCCCCAGAAAACCCTGCACAATTTCATGTACTATGGAAGCACTTTCTGAGTTTCCGTTTCCTCTTCTGAAATGGCATGATATGTTCATAGTAAACTCCAATGAACTTGACTACCTAAGTGAGGATTAAATGAAGCAATTAACCCATATAAGAGGATTTAATATTGAATTTAACACACAGTGAGTGTCAAATCAGAGTTAGAAACATTATCTCTTTAAATGCCTTCCCTATGACAAGAGTAGAACCTTCAAGTGAGAAGGATTTCCAGAATCAATTACTTTCAGAAGTGGATAAATTCCTATGAGGACACCATGAATAGGCCCACTCTTCAAAATGGAAGCCATATTATCTACGGTTTGCATGACGTGTTTGAAGATTAGAATGCTTTTCTTCTGTAGAAACTGCAGGACTTAGTTATAGGGGGTTATGTTTTGAGAAATATTGTTCTCAAAAATTGGATCTTCATTATGCTATGTTGTTAAGCTCCTCAAAATCTGAGAAAGAGAGCCAACCTTTGCCAGATTCAGCAGTGAAGACACTGGCTGCCAGGACTGACAATCTGAGTCCATCCCAGAGACCTGCTTACAGGAAGGAGAGAACAAACTCTGACCTCCACATGCATGCCATGGCAATGTGCTTCCCTACCTGGAAACACACAAATAAATCAATCTAGTTTAGAAATTATTTTTAAATTTGAGGAGATGAGGAAGAAAAAAAATGGATGAATGCATCTAGTGTCTGTTTCTCAAAATTCAGGACACTTTGCTTTGTTTCCTCCTTGGGAAATTCATGTCTACTTGCCTTCTAGCCAGGCTTATGAAGGAAGAAGGGTCGTGTGCAGTTGGCCATTGCTGAGGCAAGGCGATGAATGTAAAATATGAATATGAAATATGAACATGAAATATGTCATCACACTATTCACACAGTGTGTCCTCTTTCATGCATGTTTAAGAAGTTCCATGAAAGTCTTAGAAAACCCATTAAATAAACCAGAAAAAATACATGTGTACATACAGTCTGTCACTTTTTTTAGAGTTTTACATTTTAGTTGTTTATTTTGTGTGCTTTGGGGACAGGGGACTCACACATGTCCCACGTCATTGCAAGTAGAGGGCAGAGGGAAACTTGCCTGAGTCAGTTCTTTCTTTCCACCATGGGGGTCCCGGGACTTGGACTCAGCTGAGCAGTCTTGGTACAGGGCGCCACTATCCTCTGAGCCGTCTCACCGGCCCCAGACGATCTTTTAATATATACAACAAATCTAAGAAAAATGACAACTGTCCTGGGGTTTATACGCCTATTCAAGCAAAGGTAAATAACTCGCTTCTTTAACAAACTTGGAAATGAAGCTCTTCTCATACTTCAAAACCAGAAGAGGTCACTCGTGGTGATAACACTCAAGGCAAGTCCATGTGGGGTATGTGGAGGTACGCAAGCATCGCTGCTCATACTTTCTGCCTTTAAGGAAAGAAAGGCTTTGCATTTTAAACTAGAGCATAAATTGTATCTTTAAATTAGTCTTCTCTCTTACCTGCCTGCCAGATATGTTCTATATTCAGTCAAGTCAAATTTTGGCAGGGCTAAATACATAATCAGCCCCCACGCAGTAGTGAACTTGACTTGAAGACCTCTGTCTAGTCTTCACTTTTTAGTGATCGTTTTTTATTATTATTAATTTTTTCATTTATTTTACATACCAACCACAGTCTAGCCTTCATTTTAACTGTAGTGCTCTTTGGGGTTTCCAACTGCCAGGGAATTTAAGGAAGTTTCATTTGGACCAGAATGCATTTCACTTGCCAAAGTGCTAACTCATTGTTAAGAATTCTTTCTCCTACTAAAACTGAAATCAGCAAGCAGTGATCACATTTGGCCTTTTGGACAAATTCTCCCTAAATGCTCTTTCATTCCAAATGCCATTGTTTTAAAATGTGCTCCGCTCTTTCTAATTGTGAGCAGTTAAGGGACTTACATAGGTGAGCTGTGCATTTTATTGTTTACACTCACTGTGGAGCGTTCACTAACCTGCCTGTCACCGAGGTTCGTGCCCTTGCATTAGTCATTTCCCAACTGGCCAATTTCACGGTCTCCTGGAGGGCCATTCTCATTCATCTTGTTTGTGTTTATAATACCATCAAAATTTATAAGGCACTTGGGTATGTTTCTACACTCTAAAATTCCTCTTTTCTCTCACCCCAGCCAAGCACAGTGACTTTCTTCTTCACCTAAGAGTTACCTCTAAATTAAGGTCGTCACTTTTGCTCCAATTTATAGGTTAAAAAAAAAAAAGCTGTTGTGTTGAGTTTCAGGGATAAAGGCCCTCCAAGCTCACAACAGATAGGCTGAGCTGCTTTGAGAGCAAATGCTTCAGTCTTTAAGGTGGGAGAAGATGTCTTAGGAGGACACTTCTACCTCCATTAAGCCACACTGCATTTCCAGTCACAAAACACATTTTCACTAATCCATGTTCACATCTGCATAGAAGCTAGTCATATTCCAGATGTGGCCTGAAGCTGCCCCAGATAAGCACACAGCCCAACACTTTCCAAATGAGTTTTCACAAGACTAGACTGATAAAAAGGAGGAAAGAAAGAAAGAAAGAAAGAAAGAAAGAAAGAAAGAAAGAAAGAAAGAAAGGAAGGAAGGAAGGAAGGAAGGAAGGAAGAAAGAAAGAAAGAAAGAAAGAAAGAAAGAAAGAAAGAAAGAAAGAAAGAAGAAAGAAAAGGGAAAAACTGGGGTTTTTTTTATTCACTAGTCAGGGCTGAGCATTGCTGGCCATAGAAGGGTGGGTGGGTTTCTAACACTCACTTCCTCTCTCATTGTATTACAATAAAATAATGGGCTTCGATGCTGCTAGGTCATGCCATTTTTTACACCATTTATTAATTTCTTTATCCTAGCAGGATAACTAGGATAGAAGTGGGAAATCAAAAACTTTGCATTTGTAACCTGCCTTCTCAGCAGATACAAGGGATAAGCATTTTGGTTGCGCCTTTATCAATGGGCAAGTTGATTAGCCTTATAGTGAAGCAAAAATTGGGCTTCAGCAAAAGCACAAAATTAAGCACAGTCCTACATGGCTGATCTATGTACCGAAAGGATAAGAACTGTGTGCGATAACTTTGCATGGACAGCTTCTCTCAGAACTCCCCCTTGCCCACAGGATTATAGACTTTTGTATGGTCTTGTAGACTCTAGTGAACTCTAATCCCGAGGTGCCTTTCATCCTACCCCTTTTAGATTCTTCTACTGACCACGGGTCCATGCCAGGTCCCTTGTCTCTCTATGCCACTTTCATCCTGAAACATTTCCTTGTCTTCCAATCATTGACCAGAATGAAATTCACCCTTCCTGGAGTCAACTACGGATTTGTCCAAAACCTCCTCCCTGGTCACTTGAACTATTGGATGTTCTGATACGCCAATGAATCCACTGGGTTCTCCAGCTTCTTTCTGGCCATGCCTCTTTGGTGCCAGTTCTTACCCATCCACCTATGCTCAGAAGTCCAATTTATTCTCTTAGAGTCTGAAAAAGGCAAACTTCCTTCTTGAAAGCAAATTCTTTCCATTCTCTAACACAATCATTCTTGTTAAAGAATAAGCGCCCTGAAGACTAGATTCAAGTCTTATACTCAACTTTACAAGCCAGTTGCTAATGGAGCCAAGGTGATATAACTAACCAGGAGCCAAAACTACTTCTGATGAATGCTTTAGCAATGCTTCTTCCAATATGCATGTTGCTTAAGACAGTGCTAGAGTTAGGACAAGCTCTGTGCTGTTCTCCTGTGAGTTCAGAACAGCCAAATAGATCTGTGCCCTTGTGCTTAGTCTTTGAACACATATGGGGGACCACTTGCCCCAATTTCAACAACAGTGAACTTGTGGCACTGTGAAGTCTGGGGTTTTCATTTAAACAACAAATGTGTAGAGTGATTTTTGGGAAAAAAATTAGTCAAATAGCACTTTCCCATGGAGAGGGCATCTCTGACGGTGGTTCCTGAACAGGTCTTCATTGGCTCTCTAGTGGACAATCTGCCCACAGAACAGATTTCTTAATTAAACTGAATTGCCCTGCGCCAGACTCCATCTCGCATTTGCTCAATCAGTTTCATCAACAGGCCACCTTGTGGATCAAATTCTTGACCGCAAATGTGTATAAATCCACATTGCATCCTACTGTTCTGGGCAGAGTTTTGAATCCCGGGGAAATAAACCGGGCATTTGTTTCCCAGCTGACTGGTAGGTTTCATTAAAGCGTGAACAGAAGGGACGCTCTCGGGTGAGCCCGTGAATTGAAATAGGAAAGGTTCGGAATGGGAGGAGAGATTCTTCTTCTTGTCAACAACCTAAGCCTGGAGTTTTTAAGTGACAAATCGTGTCCTTTTGATAATGAGGCATCAACCCAATACCAACACTTGCTCATTTTTACTTCTGAAGTAGTTCTAATTTGTAACAATCCTTCTTCTACAAAACAGGCACAACTCTTTGGGCCTTCATCAGTCTTTACTTGACATAAGTTTCTAAACATAGACTGTATGAGAATTAGCTAGGACATTCACTTGAATATAGACACACAGATACCGGCCCATGGACCGTGGAATGGGCCCAGCCTATTCACATGTTAAATAACCATTGCAGGTAATTCTAATATAGGGCCATACTTGGGCTAGAACAAGGACCAGTGTGTCTATCATCTAAAATGGAAATCTAAAAATAATTTACATGCACTAAAAACTCATGTGTTTCCATAGCAAATAAAAACAACGGAAGCACTTGGCTTCAGCGGCATGATGTTCAAAGACTTTTGACCCCTTTCCTTGGATACTACCCAACTTGGAAGTACTCTGGAAATACTATTCTCAAATATGTGGTGTGCTCATCCTCACAAAACTCTCTTGTTTTAAGACCCTCCCAAAGACTATTTCTGAACAAGTCTTACCTGAGACTTCCTCTTTCAAGAGTATCTCTAGATCCATCTCCTCCAGACACCATGTGGTTCAAAACAATCCCTTTATAGTCTTACAGATCCCTTGGTAATGGCAATCATAGCACCTTTGGTGATGTAATGCAGCCATCTACTCACTCATGATCTATTCACTCATGTTTTGTTCAGCCACACCATGGCCTCTCCACATATAAGAAGCACGCACTGTTTTGTGCCTGCCTCCTCTAAAGAAAGCCCTCAACAGACACTGCCTGCCTGAATTCCTTCTCAGCTGTGACTGCAGCCCCATACCACTGATTGCTTATCCTATAAGGGTTAGAGCTCAGTGTATAGGATCTTAAACGGAATGGCAAACCGCTCATTAGGCTCAGTTAGTCCTCCAGTGTGTTTTTAACTACTGCACAGAAAGAAAATTATTGTCAGGGTTACTGATGAAGATTTTAAAGCAAGCAAAAGGAAAGAAAAAAATCTGAATGCAGAGCAAATCTGTCAACCACAGACAAAAACACAGGTGCTAGGGGCTGACTGAGAGAAGGGAAACCCAGCTCAGCCATGAGCAGACCGCATCACCTCTCTATGCCTTGATTTTCTGATGGAGAGCAAAGACTGTCCCCCTGGGTTTTTAAGACAGCAAAGAAGATTTTGGCAAAGATTTTATAAAAGTACCAAAGTACAGATTTTGTAAACTCTGAGATAAAGGTTGAGGAGTTAAAAACCTTGTCTCTCAACTATTCAAAAGCACAAGCATCTATGGACAACGTAGAAATTAATGTTTGTGTGCCAAGACAATTTCATTTCTGAAAACAGGCAGTGAGCCAGATTTGACCCAAGAGCCATGGTTTGCAGATGGCTTCAACAGGCTTAAAACTACAACAAGTGATGAACTGGGAGATGCTAATATTTTCCTTGGAGAAATTTTTTACTTGGTAAGCACCCTGAGCTTCAACCTTTTATCCATCCTTTAATTGTGTCCCCATCGTAATGAGATTGCACCATGACCGTGTGTACTGGCTGAAATCAGTATAACATAGGCTGTTATCTGGGGTGCACTCTTATTTCCCATAATTCTAATCTATATTTGTCACCAGAAGAAAAACCAGTGGGGAATCTGGAAAAGCACATTTTCACCTATAATTTTAGCCATTTTGCCCCTTAGAAGTTAATCTGAAATTCTCTGTAAGACACTGAAGCAGCAGCCTGGCTGATAAAGATGATTTTCTTCTACTTGAAAATTACTTGTATTGATTGATAAACTGTTAACTAAGAGTCTTGTTAAATAAAAACCCAGATGATGAACTGCTGAATGTACTCCATCATCCCCTTCTTTCCCTCTCCTGTCACTTGACTGTGATGGCAAAGAAGAAAGTCCCCAACCTTCAGAATTATTTAGGTACTTCTGACCCTCAAGATACAGCAACAATGTGACTCCAAAGGAAACTTACTGCGCCCTAGCGTGAGACAGTAGACAGATGCTGTACCCGTGGTTCATGTTGTGCCTGCTAAATTATGGCTATGATAACCATTGCTATACTGTTATCCAGGGAGGGAGGCAAAAATAAGTATTTTAAAAATAAATCTAAAGAATCCATACCTGCCTCCTTTGCATATCAGCATTTGTAAGCTAAGTTTTTTCCAGATGGTTTTTCTGGAACAAGTTGTTGCCCTCCTCTGCCCTCATAGTCACCATCTCTGGGTCTTCCAATGTCTGTCTTCATTGGCAAAGCCTTGACCAATGGCAGCTACACACAACAGGATAGGAAATACTCTTGCCTGCTGGCTCTCGGATGCTGACATGCATCGCCTTTCTCGCTCTGCTTCCTACCGTATTTGAACAGCTCCTATGTGTTTTGGCTGCCGTAGCTCTTCTCATGAACACCTAGGATCCAGTCCTTTTTCTAGGTGCATATCTGCTCTAGTTCCCAGGCTGAGCCAACTGCTGACTTCTAGGTTTCTTCAGGTCCTCCATATTTTGAAAACAGAAAATAGCTTAAAAGACAGAGTTAGGATATGTACTCATTTTGAAATAAAATCTTTCCTTATTTGAACAGGTATCCCCTTTGCGAGAGTGCCTAATTCCTTCCCATCCTAAGAGAACAAACTCACAAGCATCTTACACTCAGCCTAAGCCCCAGGCTAGATTATCCTTTGGCTGGTTTATCAATCCCTCGCCAGCAGCAAATGACCACAACACAGGCCCTTGGAGGTATTTGTACAAGTCTCAGGCCCGGTTGCATTTTTAGAGAACGGTGCCAACTAATCCACTCTAGGAATGTGGACTGTAACTCACTGCCTTGATAACATTATTCTCCACTCCTAACACTTTAAAGTATTTCACCAGCCTATGCTGTCACATAGATTTGTCTCTACACACATAAAATGTCAAAATGCATAGCTCCAGAGCAAATTCTGGGCAGTCTGGGTAAAGTCCCACATGCCTCCTGGCAAACCGGGTTCATTTTTTTCCCAGGAGGATCGGATGCCTCTCTTTTTCTCCAACAAGTTAGATTTTGTTCACTTAGAAGTGTGCGTATGTTGAGTCGGGGGGTGCTAGAAGCAAGTGGCACTTTCAAAGTAGGAAACAGAAGGAAAGTGTAACTTTGGGTATCAAGGAGAAAAGCATCCTCTCTGAAGAAATGAGCTCGGAGCAGTAGATAATCTCCATTGACACAATTGTATATGAAGAAATGCTCACACATGCAACTCACTCTTCCTTCCCTGCATCCATGAGGAGGCGACTAGACTCCACCTATAGCCCTCCGCAAGGGTCTTCAAAAAGGTTCTCCCCACATACCTGATGCTCTGCTCTCCCATTGTCCTAATAAAGCACACTAGAGAGAGAAAGGGCTCTGCTCACAGAACACTTGTTCCTAAGATCCAGGAACACTTTTAGCACAACTGAGATGCTCAGGTAAGTTCTGATAGTCACCACACACAGTGTGACAAGTCTTAGAACCATACTCTTCTTAAGAGAACCATCAATTTAACCAACACCAATGGGCACCCAGGTTGTCTTAAGTTGCAGATCCTGGATCAGTCAATCGTTCGATTCTATTTCTCCATTTCTAATCAGCTCTTAGGAAGCACCCAATTCCTGGATATGCAGATGACATTTTGGGTGACAAGAATTTAAGTCACACTCTCATAGACACTGGTAAGTTAAAATCCTTTCATGGTTCTTCAAAAACCAATATCTGCTGCTACATTTTGTTGTTGTTTGGAAGTTTTTCATTTGTTTGTTTGTTTCATGTTTACTATAAAGCCCAGGCTAGCACAAAACTCACAATTCCCCTGAGTTCTGAGATGACAGACACAACACAGACCCAGTCTTCTCTCTGCTTTAAATACACTCTCCAGATAGGAAGCAGAGGTAAGTGGGAATTTCTGGACTATCTTGAATGCCAAATAAGATTTCTGATTGTTCCTCTGCATGGGCATTTACAGTAGGAAACTGTGTTCTCCACTCAGCAACGTGTTACTGGAACACAGCTCACCGCAGTTCTTCTATCAGAGCCAGGCAAGACTGTTCAATCCTTTTCTCCTTGCTGGAGACTCTCACTGGAATGGACCAAGACACTGGTGATGCACTTCCTGCACCCCAAACGCAACTTATACAGGAAACATCTTCTCCAGTCCAAGACCTAACACTAGCAATGCCCCGTGGAAGGACTACAAATGGCTGTTTCCACAGAGTCCTGTTATCTTTTACCTTCTCAAGAAGAGTGAGAATCTCCCAGATCTACAGAATCCAGGCTCCTCTGGTGCATTTAGAAGAGTGTATGTTATTCCTATCAGTCTCATGCAGATCGACTAAGTAGTTCTCCTAATAAAGTCCTTAGACACATCTGTTGATTTTATCCTTTCAAGGAGTCCAAAGATCACTAAGAATCTTGTAGACTTTAATGAATTTAAAACAAATTATAATGATGTAAGACTTTTGACAACTGAGGACTTGGAGAAATAAGGCCATTTACCCACATATCTGGTGGGTGACATATGTTTGGTATGACATAAGGCTGATTCCCAAACTACTCTGATGCTTATGCTATGTTTCCTATGCTCTATCTCTGTTCTCAAGAAAAAAAATGTATAAATCACAGGATCCTAGATCACGTGGTGAGGCTCATTTTATTATATCCTAGGGAAGAAAACTAGTTCATGAAGTTCAAATATCAAGCTCTGATGGCATCCAGAGGGCCCCATCTAGCAACTACGACAGTTGTGACCATTTGGTAGATGACACAGATATAGATAATATGGACAAAGAGAGAGGTGGATGCTATATAAATCTATAGAGTTGGTTGGCAATATTTTCTGATGCTGACACACAATTCCTAGAATATTGAACACACACTCCCCTTCTTCTATATTTTTCAAAATATTCAGTTCACTGTTATTGCAAATGTGTAATAAAAGCTTCTGACTAGATGGAATGAGTGGATGCGACATTTACCTAGGTAGAGTCAGCCAATGTTGAAACCAAAACAAAAGAGAGCCAATGAAATTCTCTGAATTTTCTCTAGTTATGTTTTATGTGATATACATCTGTCTACTGCAAATCTCATGGGGTGCTTGAGACATATTCAGGGGAGACCAGAGATAAGGAACAGATACTTAATGTAACTGAGAAAAGTCACTTAAGATTCAAATCTATTCAGTAGAATAATCTCAAAAATGTATTTCACTCATTAACATGACCTGTGTATATACATATAGAAGGTTGTACAATCTTTAGACAGCAAACTATCCAAGTTCACAAAAGCCACAGTGGTGAGCAAGGGTTTTCTCTAAGTAATACGCTTAGACTTTGAGATTTCAGGCTGTTGGTACTAAGAATATGTTTTTGATGATGTTTTCTTACTGAATTCCCTATAACTTTTAAAGATCTTGCCTTTTGCCACCTTTTCACAAGAAGCATGCAAACCATTTACAATTTCCAAATGGGGAAACAACTGAGGTAGGTGTTGACAGATGATCGGGAAAAGATAATGTATTGGAAGTGGTATGCTGTGAACATTAAATATTAATTAGTCATAAAGAAAATATTATATCACTTACAACAAACTACCTCTAAGTGAAGTATAGTACATTGAGTTAAATAATTTAAATAATCTTTCATGTGTGAAAGTTAAAAGAAAATTTGGCCTGAATGTAGAATAGTGATAACTAGAGGAGGGAGAGGAAATAGATAAAGAGAGGCAAGATTTTTTTCACTCTGGTTGTATATATGTATTGGTATATCAGATTGAGCTCCATTCATATGCATACTGAATACGCATTAATCAAAAGTAAAGAGGGATGACCCTTTGGACAATGAAACCTGGCTCCATCACAATAAATACAATTATGAATCCGAAGCTGGTGAATGCTACACACTAGCCTTTTCCTATATACCTTCAGTGGTTGCCCTCTGGTATTCTGATGTGTATAAGACCTACCATCTTGCTGGCACCTCCTAGCCCTTCCAGATACGAAGTAGCACTTGCTGCTGGTTTTCCTCCCTCAAGCTCCTCGACTCTGTCTTTTCTCCTCATTTTCACTGATTTAACGGAAATATTGCTGTTCATAACCTGGTTCACATTGCTATAGATTATGAAAGAGCATGCTTTTTAATGAAAAATTAAATGGAACCAAGTATCGTAGTTATCAAGCAAGTTGCAACTAAGTTTAATGTTTGATTCTTAAGAAAACTGCATTTGAATGATTAAATAGAGCTTTACTATAAAACACATTCCTGCTGCCTTTCTCTGAAAATCATTAAAATGTTTTTTTGGATCTTACCATGATGCTTGAAAATCAAATTTTCAAGTTCAAAGTGCATTTAAGCTCTCAGTCTCTTTTCCTAGATTTATTTGTCTGTTCTTTTTTTTATTGTCATGAAGTACATTTAAATGGCTGCCCATAGAAAGAAGGCAATTTAGGACTGGCTGGGCATGGTGACACAGGCTTGCAGTTCTAACACAAAAGACGTGTGAGGTCAATCAAAACCAGCCTTGGATATTTAGTGAGAATCACTAACAATAGCAATAGCAATAACAGTGATAATGAATAAGATAGATAGGATTTCACATTCTCCTTTTAACATTCTATTCCATGTTCCCAGGTTACCCATTTGATTCCAATCATTTTACTTCCAAGTACCCTTCAAAGGGCAGGCACTAAGCCAGTTACTCAAGAGTTCAAACAATACAGTCTGTTCAAAAATTTAGATGTTAGTAACACACAGGCACGCACACTAGCAGCCCAAAATGCAGCTGAAACTGAAAACCGAGGAAGTGTTTGGTAACTGCACACAGTTTCTTTCCCTAAACCACTGTGAACCCTGGGAAAAGCAAGACCAATTCAAGAAGCCTTCCCTGAGAGCCTGGTGTATAAAGCCAACCGTCAGTAACATGTTTCTTCCCGCATTCTTCCCCAGGGACCACCTCTCTTTTTCTCAATCAATACTGTAATAATTCTAGTTCCTTCCAGCTCCCAGGGTATCACAGAAACTTACAGAAGCAGGGCACAGAGGAGTAGAATCATATATTTCATATTAGTAGGAGAAATGAATGCAAAGCTCCTAATATTTAAACCCTATTTCCCTCCCCACTATGATGGAGGAAGGTCATTGGTTAAATAATAAAGAAACTGCCTAGGCCCATTTATAGGCCAGCCCTTAGGTGGGTGGAGTAAACAGACAGGATGCTGGGAGAAGGAAGCCGAGTAAGGAGTCGCCATGATTCTCCCACTCCAGACAGACGCAGGTTAAGATCTTTCCTGGTAAGCCAGCTCGTGGTACTACACAGAATATTAGAAATGGGTTAGATCAATATGTAAGAGCTAGCCAATAAGAGGCTGGAACTAATGGGCCAGGCAGTGATTAAAAGAATACAGTTTCCTTGTAATTATTTCGGGGCATAAGCTAGCCATGTGGGCGGCTGGGTGCCGGGGACGCAGCCCTGCCGCTCCTATTACAACACCACTATGCTCATCCTTTTGGGGACATGCTTTTTAAAGCTGTGTTAAAGTCCACAGTTTAGTTAGCTAACAAATAAGTGTGTGCACTCTATGTCTGGGCACCCTGTAAAGGTCAACGTTAGCTTTCACTGTTGGGTTACATTAGCATGGGTGGACTCAACTCTGCAGTCTCTCACTCCCCCTCATCTAAAATCACCTCCTCAGAACACCTCCTTGACCTTAATCCTTTCAGGCCTTTTGAACTCAGCACTTTTTCTTTATCCACATAGCTTCCCCCAAGCAGATTTCCCAGAGCCAGTCTTAACTCTTCTGTCACCATGCCATCAACTGCCAAGGACCCCTACTTCTTAAGACATTTGAGAGCTATGTTTGCATTTCCATGGCCATTGCCATCACTTCATCCAGAATCTCACAAATTTTAGCTTCTTTACAAAGTCCCTAATAAATGGGAAAATGTAAGACCATGACCCGCCATCCTCACTAAGTAATCCGCCTTCTGCAATACCTCCAGACTGGTAGTTCTGGACAGTACAGACATCATGACTTCCCATTCGGCTTGTGCAGAGCAATTGGTGACCCCTTCTCCGCTGAGCACCACCAGCACAGTAAGAGAAACTGTGTGTTAGGAGTGTGTACTCACTAACAGACAGGGTGCTGAATGGTTCTTTCTCATTCTCTCATCTGTGCCTCACAACAACCCTTAGAAATGATTGTTTCCTTTCTCCACTTCAGGAGCTTGCCGAAGGCACAGAGTTAGGGTACAAACCCAGGCGGTCTGGGTCTGGGCTCTAAACACTTTGCCCACTCCATCTGGGTACTTCACTCTTACGTATCTATAGTTACACATCTGTCTAGGGGCTTGCCTCTCCCTTCTAATGACAATTGTGTCCTTGCTCAATCCTGACTTAGTAGCCCTGAATCCCAGAGAGAGATTCTTACCTTTGCTCTAATCACACAGCTCCTTTTGTTGCATCTACTTAACACTTATCTTAAGCCAACAACACGCACTAACTCCTCCTTCATATCCTCCTGCAGTCCTCAAGAAAAATAGACACAGAGAAGCTGAAGCTATCATACACAAAAGACAGAGCCTTGAGGGAATACCTGGCACTCTACAAACCTTCAACTGCAAGGAGGAAATAGATCACCAGTGCAAGGGAGAAGCTACTCGCTTCTTGTTTTTCTGCCTGGTGGTTATCAGAAGAGTAGAAACAAGGTGAATGAACAAGGCTATGTTCATAGTGGACTTGGAGGTAGACAGAATGCAGAAGCATAGAGGATACCTGCTTGGGCCTTTCCTAAGTAATGAAAGAAAAATCCAATGGGCACTGACAAAATGCCTATCTGGATAGTATTTGCATGCCTTATCCTTCACCTTAGCATTTAAAGAACACAACTTGGTTTTAAAATGCGTCCTTCTTATTTTTCTTGGGCTTAAAAGGGTGCTTGTGGAGATACAATGAACAATAATAAAAAGAACTAAGGTCACAAAGAGCAAGTAAAGACATGAAACAGCATTTTCAAACAATACTGACACTAAATCTCTTCCTCGGGTATTGATGTCCTACTCACTGCATAGAATTAGCAAGAACCTAATGAAGACCCAGGAGAATGAAAGTGCTACCAGCAGGAATTATTTTTGTATTCAAATTCAGAGATACAAGAAAACCATTCACGGTTTTCAGACAGAGCTGATTTCCTTTGAGGACTCCTTCCCATTATTCCTGGCACAGAGTTCGACCCTCAGCCAGCAGAGAAGAGAAGAACTGTGAGAATCTAGTGCCTACCAAGTAACCATGGCCCCACACTGTCTCAGTGACCTGCTGCCTAGGGGAACCCCAGGCACAGCATCCCTGGCCTTACACTAAAAAGATGACGATGAAGAAGATGATGATGATTGATGATGACAATGATAAAGAAGATGTTACGATGACATAAGTGAAACAATACCCTAATGAATAAAACTTGTAAACATTTTTTTTCTTAATATCTTAGGCAAATCCTATTTGGCACAGGATCGGTTTGGCATAAGGAAAAGAGAGTATCAGGGATTTCCTTCCTAGTGTTCAGGAAGTCCTAGCCTAGTTTCCATTTGCAGTTTCCCAACAAACCCTGGCTTCAAGAAAAAGAGGGGAAATATACAAAATATAAAAATATAATATAAAGACAAGAGTGGAGCCACACTGAATGTTAAGACCAGTGGAAAGGCAAGCGTGTGAATAGTGTGTCCATGAGTGGTACTGTGTCCGTCTTCATACCTCTTGATGGATCTCCAGCACGGCAGAAGACTTCCTGGCTGCGGTTACAGTGTGCAGCCTAGAACAGAGAAGAGACAAGGAAATGCATCCAGAGACATACATCCATGCACTCCTAAGTATGCTATCACATCAACTGAACTACCATCACTACCTGTTCGGAGAAGCCTGGTGAACTAGAGCATAGGTGTTCTCTAGATATATTGTATATGTCTATAAAATTTTTTAAAGTTAAAAAAAAACTATATCAAGTGGTAGAAAAATAAAAACTTGTGAAAAAAACTATGCATGTAAAATTTCAGCTTAAACGAGAAGAAAACTAAAAATCCAGAATATCCAAAATGAAAAAGAAATCTCTTGGGCAAAGCTCTCTACATCCAGGTCATTTCTTTGTACAAATTCTCTGTGTTGTGAAAGCAGTGATTCATCATGCTCATTCGTTTGAAGCTGCAGAGGCAGCCTGTAAACTCAGGCAGTCAGGAAGACTTGAAGGGTAAGAGCCATCCCAGAATTTGGGGTATTAGTTGACCTTGGGCTAATGTACCAGAAGTGTGAAAGACATTTGTCCTTTACAGCATAGCCCACTGAGTCTGTTGCTTTCTACCCACGCGACTGAAGTCTCTTTCTCTATCATCAGCCGAAAACAACCTCGTAGGTCTCCACAGAGGCTGAGGCAAAGAACTGTAACTCTGCCCGCCGTTGCCGGTATTTTCCTTTCTCTGCCTTTCCTTCATCAGCTTTCAAAGACGGCTGTGATGAGAATCACCTGGGAGAGAGAGCCAGGCAAATGGCTGAAACTCAGGCCCAGCCTGGGCTCATCTCAGCTGGTGGAGTTCTCAGAGTTCCTGAGGTAACAATCACACAGCCAGCCACAAGAGACTCTATCTCAGCAGCCTAGCGAGGACTGCAGTGCCATTTCAAACTGGAATCTTCTCTATGTTTGGAATTCTGGGGTCTTTTGGGTTTGCTGTCTGGCTCACTACCTTCTGCCAAACTTCAGGGAAGTTGACTGTAGAAAGATCAGCATTACTTTTCTAAGACTGTTAAAATTAACTCAAAATTTCTTTTCACGAGCTCATATTCTACACAGTAGCTTTTTGTTGGAATTCAATTTTTCCTTCTTAAAAGCAAAACACATTTCAAATCTCAGAAACAGAAAGAGCAAAAATATCATCTCATCTACTAATCCCATGTCAGTTCACTGACTTGGTCTGAACGGAATCACTTCACGTCACCCTAGGAGCACTTTGCCTCTTAACAACAGCAGAGATAAACAAGAACTACTTTATTCTCTCTATTTAAAAGAGAAACTTTGAGGGCTGCCTTCCACCCTTCTGTGATCCTCTGGAGCAGACACTTCTCCAAACTGGCTTCCCAGAAGGCGCTCCAGCCTGTGGAATCCAAGGTCTCCCCACTGCTTCAGCCTTAATGCTGGCTTCCCCAGTAGAATCAGGAATGTCAGGGGAAAAAAAAAAAAAAAAAAAAAAAAACACTTCCAGTGTTTTTCAGAGAAGCAGTCACTGCATTCTGCATAAATGTTTCATGAGGACAGCTAAACCGAGCTGTCTCTTGCCTGACTGGCTTTTCTAAAGGCTCGTGCCCCAAAGTCACTTTCTGTCCCTCTTTCCCTTGCTGAGTGTTGAATATTTATGTGCTGCTCACACTTGTGAGTACATGTGCAAATCACAGTCCAAGGCAAACTTCTCAGCTAGGTGAGAAGTGCTTCCAGCCAGTCTGTCACGTTGTCGTTTATGAGTAAGGAAGTGTCCCGCGACTTTCTCCCAAAATTCTCTGTGAAAAGTATTCTTTCTACCTGCATCCTATCTACCTGCATCCACAATAAAGAAGCAATAGTTGAGCCGGGCGGTGGTGGCGCACACCTTTAATCCCAGCACTCGGGAGGCAGAGGCAGGTGGATCTCTGTGAGTTCGAGGCCAGCCTGGTCTAGAAGAGCTAGTTCCAGGACAGGAACCAAAAAGCTACAGAGAAACCCTGTCTCGAAAATCCAAAAAAAAAAAAAAAAAAAAAAAAAAAAAAAAAAAAAAAAAAAAAAAAAAAAATCAATAGTTGGTAAGAACAAAGCTTTATTACCTCCTAAAGATGTGGATGTTAGCATTTGGACTTAACCATTCATTTCCAAAGAGAAGACATCAACTATCAACACTCTATCAGGCCGCCCAATTTTTTCACACAGGCCTTTCCCACACACTCTTTTGTTCAGCCACTACAATTTCCTGTTGTCAGCTCATCCCAGTCTTCGGCTCTAAGCAACGAATGTGCCCCTCAGAAGTTGGACTATTGAAAGCTACTGTCTTAAAGACTAAGTTTCCATCCCAAATTGTAGATCTGGTCCCTTTGGCAGAGCAACAATGGCAATGTCGTCATTAATTTATAAATTTTTGTGATTATTTTTATTTGATCATGTACTCGTAGGGTAAAATCAAATTAAAGTTCAAAAGAACAGTAATGTGGTAAAGCAGAATATCAGAATGCAAAATTTCATGCCTTCCTGGTGATCTATCTCTAATATCCCTTATTAAAGGGAAGAAGTGTTGAAGAATACCTGTCCTTAGATAATAACTCGAGGTTCAGAGACCCTGAAGTCTTCCCAGCTTCCTCAGTCTAGACAATGACTTGATATGCATTTTCCACTTTTTACTCAAAGATAGGTTCTACATAGACACAGGAAACCACCCCACCCCCAAAATACTAGCTCTGTACTCACTCAATATTGGACCTTTAGGGAAAATAGTTGTGAACTTTGAAGGTCTCTTGTACTCTGTGCAGCAGAAACAGCATAGATGAAAAGACCTATGTTTGAGTGACAATTCCTACCCTGCTGCCTGTGTTAAGGTGAGTGGCTTCCCAGCCTTAACCTTACTTGAACCCATGTCTTAATGTACCACAGAGAAAGAGTATAACATACCCGAAAGAGCCTGACAGAGAAAATAAAGAGAGGGGAATGGGTTATCTATCACCCTTCTCCCACACTTCTGCCTCAGGCCTTTGATTTTAGCTAAGAATGTTGATGCCCCAGACAACAGTGGCCAGTAATCTTTCACAAGTATTTATGGTTGGATCAATGCCGCATGGAACGCTCCTGAACTGATATGGATTTAATCCCCTCAAAAGAAAGTTCACAATCACTTATACAGTGATTACTCCAAAATGCACAGGATCAAAAACTAGAAAGCCTCTTGATACCTGTCTGTCATCCAGCCCATACGCATCTGATAACTTGGGTTCAGAAATTTTGAAGATCAGAGAACAAAATCCTCCTAACCCAGCTCTTCGGGAGCTCAGCTCCACCCCAAGTGTCAGCTTAAAGTGCCACAGCTTTTTAAGACAAAGAAAATACAATTCATCTCCAGCTTCTGAATTTTACCTAAAGTCTTCCAAAGACTTCTTCTTCGTTGCTCTCAAACCACCGGTCTGGCAGCAGGCAAATCTGTAATCAATGACCTGGTAGATGATCGGATTGTACATTGCTGCAGATTTGGCAAGGAGGGTGGGCACCACGGAGAGCTGTATGGGAATGGAGTCTGGCCTTCCAAAAGCAGACCACACAGAAACCACTGCATAGGGAATCCAGGCAATCAGGAAGCCAGCACAAATCAGCATTGCCACCTGACACAGGAAAAATGAAAGACAGTGGAATCAAGAGAATTCATAAACAATCCAAAGCGTGTGGCAGGCGTGAAGGGGGGGTAAGTCCTTCATCCCCCAAAAAGCCCCATTTTGATCACAGAGATTGCGTTCTATTGACTCCTGAGAAGTTGGCACAATCCTTATGCCATTTGCCACATCCTGTCCACTCTCCCCTTTAAATTCCAATGCCCACAAAGACCCAAAATATAACCCTATAAAATGTCAGATTCTGCCCACATTGGGGCAAGAGATCATAATAAAATGATACCAGTTCTCCTGAGCTTGCCAGAGTCCTCAACCCACATTCTCTTGCAGATCTGACAGAAAATAAGTCCATCTTGATGAACTCTTAAATCATCTCCACTGGCCTTGGGAAACTGAGAAGTGTTGTCCTAGTTTAAAATTCTAATGTGCATTTTCGTCAGAGATTTTCACTAAATGTTGATTCTTCTGGTTCAAGTTTTTCACAAGTTAGAGGATTGGTTTATAGAAATTTTCCAGATATAAAAGACAAAAAAAGGTTGCGGAGCTTCAGCCAAAGCAACACGGAAAGTGATTTTTCTCTCACAAAATTAAAATAACCTTTTAAATTCCAGACCACAGAATAATACAGTTTAAAACACCCTGACAAGTTTTCACCTTGTCAAACTCAGTCCTTTTAGGTGTAACCCTAACTAGTAATACAGCTGCTAATCCTAACAGGTATCTTAGTTTAGGGGAGCAAACAGTTTTGGAAAACGCTTTGGACAAGACCCTAAACATGCCCCAGTTCCTGAGTGGTCTTCTAGAGTATAAATAATAGCAGAGCACTGCTGGATATGGTTTTGGTGCCAGCACGGAGGAGAACAAGTTTGTTTCTTATTGGAATAAGTAAGAGCTTCATGGATTGTTGTACAGCCTCTGCACTTGGGCAAGGTGAAGGGATAGCAGCAAGAGAAGCTGCAGGGAAGGCACCCCATGTATGAGTGGAGTTTGTCCATGTACAAATGAGAAAACCACGGAGATGTGGACAAGCTGCTCAGGGAGGTGAGGCTGGGAGCAGAGAGAATACACATGTGTTCAGGGTTTTGTAAAAACATATTGCTGAGTTCTCGCTTACTGTCATGTGCTCTGTAGCTCATAGAGGTTTATGAACAGAAACATGGAAGATTAGCCCGTAGGATGAAATTACCTGGAGAAAACAGAGAATAGACAGACCACTATCCATTCAGCCAACAAGTAGTATTGAGAGTCTGTGTTTCATGTACAGGACACAGAAAGGACAAGCAGACACATCCCGGCCTACCTAGAATTTCCACCCTAACCAGATTAGTTTAGACAAATGTCCAAACAGAAATAAGAAGGTTTTCAGTGAGATTACTGACCCTAGAAAATGATGTCCAGGGTTGGTTTTTTATTTTAAGTGGCCTATTTCGGGACCTACGTAAAAGAGAGCATTGCTAACTTCTAAATGCCCTTACGCTGTTGTTCCAGTGAGCTAAATAATGAAGCTGAACCTAAATCAGCACTTTAGCGTGCTTTTCCTTTCGTTGGTCTGCATTCATTTTAATTTTCCTGCTCTATCTTCAGCTTTAGAATTCTTGGCATCTCTCTCCCTAGCTTTGTGAAGTTGACATAACAGGTAGAGCATCACTCAAACCTGACTAACAGCCGTACTAAACCTACTGACTACAGAGACAAGAATGAGAGATCTAGCTTTCCTCACTTTTACTTGTGAACTTCCTCAGATCTTGGGAAGATGAGAGAACAGTACGAACCAGGGTGTCCTTGTGTCTTCCTCCCATCATTTGACCTAAAAAGATAACAACCATTCCTGATATCCTGGTCATGATGTGCTACGGAGAGATGTGAGACCCAACATGTTGTACAAACATGTTAAATTACGTATAGAAGCTGGGCGGTGGTGGCGCACACCTTTAATCCCAGCACTCGGGAGGCAGAGGCAGGTGGATCTCTGTGAGTTCGAGGCCAGCCTGGTCTAGAAGAGCTAGTTCCAGGACAGGAACCAAATGCTACGGAGAAACCCTGTCTCGAAAATCAAAAAAAAAAAAAAAAAAAAAAAAAAAATTACGTATAGATGCTCTTTTGTTTAAGTGGCACAGCTGGGTGCTATTTTCTGCAGTAAAGCT
This sequence comes from Chionomys nivalis, assembly GCF_950005125.1. Taxonomy (NCBI): domain Eukaryota; kingdom Metazoa; phylum Chordata; class Mammalia; order Rodentia; family Cricetidae; genus Chionomys; species Chionomys nivalis. Next base: position 15,631,824 of record NC_080104.1, on the reverse strand, counting down.
TGTGTGCTTGTGTCTTGTATGAGCACACACATATGCATGTGTATTTCCGTATGAATTAGTAGGAGCCTGACAGAGAATGATCCAAGACTTGTCTGTCTGTGACCTAAAGAGCAGCATGAGGGTGAGATGCGTTGCCATGGAAACCTACCTTTGCGAGATATGTAAGAATGAAGCATGAGGGTGAGCTTAGGGATAGGACACTTGCTTAGCAAGTGCCTCCATCTCCATCCCCAGAAACACACAGAGAGAGAGAGAGAGAGAGAGAGAGAGAGAGAGAGAGAGAGAGAGAGAGAGAGAGATTGGAAAATATATTCTAAATTCTGGGGTTGCAGAATTTAGAAGATTTCACTCAGGAATTTCAAGGCTCAGGAGGCTCAGGAGGCTCAAGAGACAGAGACAGGGCCACGGGTTAAAGAGAGCAGCCCGTGCTTTCAAAGAACTCAAGTTCAGTTCCCAGCACTCACAACCACTTGTCGATCGGACTCCAGAGAATCCAGTGCCTCCTGTGGCCACGGGAGATACCTGTGCTCACCTGCGCATATCCACACACAGATATATACACATACAGATAATTTAAAAATAATAAATCTTCAAAACAGGAATTTCAAAACTCATCTTCAACATGGCAGGCAAGAAACTCCTTGGCAATGCTCAGTTTGTTCCACTCTACAGAGAACGAGAATCCCCAATAGATGAACCAAAGGAGCCAGAACTCGATCGAAGGCCCTGCAATGATGCTTCACCTATTAAGCTAAATCTTTTTCTCTTCCATGTCCAACACTTATAGCCCGGTCTGACTAACACACACCCTCTATCTCTCTCTTTGAGCTTGCTTTCCCATCATCCCACAGAAACCTACCCAGAAGTCCTTTCTCTTTGGTTTAGTGTGACTTTTGTTTCTAAAGAGTGGATGCCCCAAGGTGCCCAGTGAGGCCCCTTTTTCCCTAAATTCCCAAATAAACACTGGCTACAAAAATAAAGCTTGTGTTAGCAACTGTAAAGCCCCATCTTTTGTTCTAGGGTGAGACACAGGATGATCTTATGCCATCTTGAAAGCCATTGTCTGTACCACTGCCAAAGCCATTGACAAAAAACAGGTTAGCACAAATCCCATACTATTTTCTACTTTGATGGGAATTCAGTAGGAACAGGGAAGGTTTATAACATTCGTGCTATATTTTCTTTTCTTAAAAGATGCAGAAGACTTGGATACACTGTGTTGTTTTGTTTTGTTAACATTAAGTACTGTGGGGCTTCTGGCTTCAGAATAAACCACTATCACTAGAATCAAGTCTAAAATACAAAGAAGAGGCAAAGGTGAGAGGTGTGTAAAGAAAAGCGGGTGTGCGTGGGTGAAAAGTCAAAGCCGGGCACATCCATTTCCGTTGGCCTCGTTTTCAATTATATTGCACAGAATGTCAATCATTCAGGTAGTAAATCTTGGCCAGCGAAATCAGTCCCAGAGTAAAGGTGCTTGCCACCAAGCCGGACAACCTGGGTTTGATCCCAGAAACTCAAGTGAGAGAAGGAGAGAAGCCATTCCTGTAAGCTGTCTTTTGACATCCATTCATGCAATGTGACAAACATGGGCACACACACAAACACATCAAAGAGGAAAAAAAAACTAAATTAATTAATGTTTAAGCTTCTATCTATCATGCACTTTCTGAAACCTTCGTGACATTTTCCTTGGACTGAGCTTCAACTTTTCCTGAGTTCATTCCTCATTTTACCCAATTCAATCTCACTTCAATTTCCCCACATTTACTCCCCAGGTATCCCCAGCACCCATCGTCCTAGGCTGTTTATTTTTTAATGACTTCATCCCCATCGCTGTTTCTTGGTTCACTGACAAAGCACTAAAAGCTCTGGTTCTTAAATTAGAACAGTTTTGTGGGAGGCAATTCACAGAATTCATGTTTAGCTTGTACAAAAGAATCACACATCTGCAGCTTGGTTCATTTTAAATAAGTCTTGCTGCAAAAGACCCAAGGACGCCAGTATTCCCCAGCTCTGGTTCAGGGTGGCAGTAAGTATTACCAAGTAATGGTGCCTGCATGTGTTCAGTTCCACTGAGTTAACTAACTAGTTAACATGGTCATAAGATGAGGGGCTGAGCTTAAAGATTTGAAGCTATCCATGACTCTGAATCATCAAAACAGGCAACGGTTCTAAGGAGGGCGGCTCCCTCCTCTCAGTGTGAGGGACATGGTAGAAGGATGCTGAGTCTTTGGCTGTGAGATACTGTGCCTCTCCATGGTCCCAATCCTAGTTTAGCCCCACTGGCTCTCAGAAGAACAAAACTCTGCTGCTCTATGCACAGCCATTCCGGGAATCCAGTTCCTCCCACCAAGCTCCTCTGCCCAGATCTGAGTCAGGCTCAGCTGCACGCTTCATTGAATAATGAAATCAATGGGCGGAGGCCATAGGATTGATGTGAAAGGAAAAGCCTGAAGGAAGGCAAGGAGACGGAATGAACCCTCTATCCATGTTTGAGTTACATCACCAAGCAAATGATAGCTATGCGAATTTGGTGGCTAAGGTGAAACCGGTGTGCCAAGAGAAGGGCAGTAGAGGGTCCTGCCCACTACCGGACACTGTGTGAAAAGACCAAGATGTATTATCATAGATATATTAGCAAGTACATAGATCTGCTCACAAACAATTAAAATTAGATTAAAAGACAGTAATGCCATTTCTTGGACAGCTGCCTTCCATGTGTGAGTAGGCCTGTCACTAAGCGATATTACCAAAATGCAGAAAAGCAAAAGTCCAGTATGGAGGCATCCCAGTGACCCTAGCACTCAGGAGGCAGAGGCAGATGGATGACCATGAGTTCATGCCCAATATTGGTTTCAGAATGAGCTCCAGGACAGCCTATACTATAGAGTATATTTTTGAAGAGAAAAAGTAAAAAGTAGAGGTAGAGGGGGAAATGAATAAGAAGATGGGGACCCTGACTGCTGCCATAGCTTTTTGTACCTCAGTTCCCTCACACATGTGTAAAACCAAGAGCAAGGACCCCTGTGCTCTCAGGCCACCTTCTAAGGGCTCAGGTCATCCAACAACCTAACAGGTCAGCTTTGAGCTCCTTTTGTTTACTCACAGAGTGACAGCTGAGGTCAACTGTCTCACACCCTTTTCCACAAACTTGCGAAGAAACTTCTCTGGAGTCTTTGGGGCGCCTGCCATCTGTTAGCCCTGGCTGCGATCCAGGCAAAAAATATGAGCTCATGCTTAAGAAAAAAAAAAACTTCCACACTTTCCAGCTGCAATTTTTTCAGACCTTAAAAATACCGCTACTCTAAAAACAAGCAAAACCCAAGACCGAAAGAGAGGAGGCAAATTAGGTCGCTCCTCCTCCTGCCCATCTGCATTTGGGAGTTTAAGTCTAAAACTGAAGATGATGCCCCCAGACTAAGCCATGGCCTGACCTAATGAACACGAGTTTGTAAGGGCCTGATCAACAGAGGAAGGGACGTGGTAGAGATGTGGTCATTATAGGTGAACCAAGGTCCTTAGATGGGACACTGTTGCTGACAGGAAGACAATCAGCTATAGGACCCAACTAGTATTACCTTTGTCGACAACCACAACAGGCCTTGAAAAAAAGCCAACGTGTATAACCAGACGGGCAGAATCTCAGAGTTTTGAAGTCAATGACGATACCATTGGACTTGCTGTTCCTTCTGTCTCTGTCCCACACCTGTTCACAGATGTGAAAAGCTAAGGCCTTACTCGGTACATGGTCTGCCCGAGGTGGGTCAGACCAGAGTCTGGGTTGTAGGTTACAGCACTGAGTTCTGCTGAGTGGAGTAGAACTTATCAAAAGGTATAGATCTGGGCAGGAACCTGGCCCTGAGACTCAGGAAAAGATGGCACTCAGGCCCCAGCCACCAAGTGGTTCGGATTAGAGCACAACACTTTGGGTGAGGAGAACTCTGGCCCTGGGGCTGCCCTTACCACACCCTGATGCACATGAGAATGGCAAGTGACAGGAGTATAGCTGTTGGCTTTTTCGGCATTTTTGAGTGACGTACATATCTCTCATGCCTGCTCCTCCAAAACCATTAAAATTGTTGATGATTTTTCAGAACAGGATTCAAATACCGATGATCAGAATCAATAATAAATGTTAACAGTGTGTATCTTCTCACAAGACAAGTGGAAAGATTGAAAATAACAACGAATTTGAAATTCTTTTTTATTATTATGTCTCTCTGGCCTAGTATTCCTTTCCTTCAGCAAATATTTATGAAGCACTTAGCATGCTAGCGGCAATGTGCTGGGTTCTGGGGACGGGAAGTGTTGGAAAGATGTGGTTTCCCTGCAGGCCCTATTGACTGGTAGTAAAGAAGGGCATCGAACACACAACCACAAGAGGAGTTTACAATTGCAAACTAATTAAAAATTTGACAATTCCCATGAAGTAATCATAGTTCAGTAAAACATTCTGACAGGAAGACCTGAATTCCATTTTTAAAACCCTTCTCTGAGAAGTGGCCTGTAACCTTGGGAAAGCTAAAGGGAACAAAGAGAAGGAACTACATGAGGGAAAAATAGTTGAGAATAAAGGATTTTCATCCTTTTATGGTGAAAAACCACTGAGCGTCCACAGGCAGGGGCCTAAGTGATGTTGAGAATGCACAAGAAAGTACAAACTACTTTTCCACCCCAATAGATGAAATGTCTATAGACCTAAGCCAAGAAAAGGACCTCAGAAGAGGTGAGAACAAGTCCTGAACTGACCTTTCTGAGCTGAGTGCCACAGATTAGGGCTGCAGAGAAAAGCCACAGGGCCCTTTGTGTGTGTAAGGAGGTACAAACCGAACCGAAAACACATGCCTTCCTCATTAAGGTCTTAGCCTCGTCCAAAGTGTCCACTATATGGGTTGCAGAGGAGAGGGAAGCAGAGTTGAGACATTGCTTACAGAGGCCTTGGGATTAGGATAAAGAACCTGCAGCGTGCTACAGAGGAAGAACAGAAGGAATTAGATACCTCAACAGAGTCAGGACAAAGAACAGCAAGAACCTGGCCGGATCTCCAATCAACTGGGACCGTGACACTTTAAAGACCTCCGCAGGCCTGGCAGGCAGCTCTGAGTACAGATGGGGAGAGCCGGTGCTACTGAACTTCCCCTTACTGGCCAATAATGAACCATGTTTCACAAGGTCAAAGGCAGACAGAAAGGTGAGGATATGTTGAGCCACAGAACCAGAGAGTGCATACAGATTGTGCATTGTGTGAACAATACACATATGTTTATACAAAGACACACTCTACTTCCGCTTGTAGTCTGTGGAAGTCGGAAAAACCATCAACAAAAAAATAATTAGAGAAGTTGCCAGGCTTGTAGACAGATGCCATTTCAAGTTTTCTAGATGAAATCAGATCAAAAGAGGACAGATCCAGATAACAACCCAGCTAGAACTACTTAAATAAACTTCTTTTGATGCTAAAATCTTGGCCAGCAGCCTTGAAGTTACACACTTCTAGATCATCGTGGCGAATGGAAGCTCTGAATGAGTGAGAAGCTGAGCAGTCCTGAGCAGGGGCTGAAGGAAGGGAAGGACAGATAAAGGGCCCTGGGAGCTTCTTCTTCTTCCTTCAGTAGAAATGGGTTGGAATTGGTGTAGTGTATAACAGATATCAGGGAGGTTCGGTGCTTTTCTTTCTAGGTTTATTTTCATTTTATGTGTGTGGGTGTTTGCCTTCATGGATTCTCAGCTTGAGCATGTATGGTGCCTGAGGAGGCAGAAGAGGGTGTCAGGTACGTTGTAGGCTGCCGTGTGGGTGCCGGAGGCCAAACCTGGTTCCCCTGCAGAAACGGTGTTCCTAACTGCTGAGCTGTCCCTCCAGACCCAGGGAGATGCTATTCTTGTTACACAGTGAGAAAATGGACTCAAAGGAGCTGGGTGTTAAAGCACAAAGATGGACTCAACAAGTTGTTTTTACTCATTTGTCAATGTGTGTGTGCATTTGTGTGTGTGTGTGTGTGTGTGTGTGTATCTGTGTATGTGTCTCTGTGTGTAGCAATAATCATCAAGGAAAGGAAGAAGGAAGGCTATCAACTTGAGAGTTACAGGGGACATGAGAGGATTGGAGGAAAGGGACATGGGAGAGACTGGAGGAAAAAGAGAAAGGGAAATAATATAATTATATTTTAATTATATGTAAAAAATTAACCAATCCATTAATTAATTTTAAAGAGAAACTAGGTGTCTAGTGCTAGGCTACAAAGGGGAATGGTTGTGATGAAATTCAAACCCTCATCCATTGTCAAATTCCATATTCTTTTCCCTTTATTACCACATGTAAAGAGCCACCAACTGTATTCTCTCACCTTTACCATAATATCCAACCATTTCAGGAGCAATCTGTGACAAGCTTCTTCAGCAGACAGTGTGGACGGTAGGAAGTCCTTAACATGCCCACCAGAGTCCAGCAAAATGGTATGCGCTCTAAAGTATCTTATGTCATGATTTATATAAATGTATCTAGATAGGTAGATAGATAGATAGATAGATAGATAGATAGATAGATAGATAGATAGATAGATAGATAGATAGATAGATGTATAGAGAAAATAAGCCCCTACTGATATACTAATTTAGTAGATATTTGTGTGGTGTGAGTTAGGAACAGAACAGGGAGACTTCAGTGGCTTAAGTAAGGCCTAACAACGTTCAAAAGCACACAATCAATAGGGATTCTAGGCTTTCCTGGTCCCAGCTGTCCCCATGCCGCTCACGCTCTGACCCTTGACTTCCCATCTGTAAAGTGATTGTAATTACCTTGGTCAGCTTCACCTCCAGCACATGGCTGCTATGAATCCGACTGTCAAAATGAGCTACCTCTTTGGACGACGACTTCACCTTGGCAATGATCTTCACATACGAGAAGACAATCACAGCCGTCGGGAGCAGGAGACAGAAGAAGAGGATGCTCAGGATGAACACCTGGCCCCCACCTGAAGCCTGGGCCAGCCACCAGTCCAGGGTGCACGAGGTTCCGAAGGGTTCAGGTGCATAGTCCCCCAGGCCCACCAAGGGCATGGTGGTCCAGAAGGAGGCGTATGCCCAGATGACTGCCAGGCAGATGTAAGCATGTTTTCTCTTCAGCCAGACCCCTGAAGGTGGAAAAAAAAGCATTACCACATGGAACCTGCCCGACACCCATGTACCTCCCCTGGACATGTCAAATTCCATCTCCAAAGATTCATTCCACTGAATTCTGGGAGACGTGGACAGATAATTGAAGCCTGGGGGAGAGCGAAGTCAAGGGAGGGAAAGTTCCAGAGCTGGAGCCTTTGTCCAGGAGGATGCAATTTGAAGAGAACTCACAGGGACAGTTTTCTCTAGGCACCTAGGAGCTTCCGGAGGGAGAAGTGACACAGGGGGACGGGGAAGCAGACAGCCAAAGGAGGAAAGGACGCTGAAGACAATGGAGGAGCTTGGGAAGACGGCTCGAGAGTATGTCAGGAAGTGGTCCAAGAAGTGAAAGGAGAATCCTTCCCAGGAGGTGAGAAATCATGAAGGATTGTCTGTGATTTCAAACACCCTTATTCCTAAAATCTTCTGTGTATCTGTACCCCTTGTTTGTCTAAGAACTGACTGCGTGGGGTTGGTGGGTCCTGACCCTGTGTTGTGACACTGAGGAGCGTGATTATGCTTAGAAATTCATGCAGTTTCTTTTTTTCATGTTATTCACGGGACAGTCAAGCACATACAGCCGTAGTGGGAGAACAGCAGACAATCTGATTAGGCACACATGCTGCAAAGGTAACTCTGAAAAAACCGTCTTCAAGAAGGTTGTGGGGGCGGAGCTCTGGGTAAGGATGCTAGTTTCTTAACCAAAAGGGAATTCCAAGAGGAAGAAATGCTGCCGTAATTTAACATAAATCGTTAAAAAAGAAGTAGTGAAGGACCAGTGATCGTATTCCAAAGTTCAACACAGCCACCAAAGCCAGATTAGCATGAGTCGCCATGGAAGTGTTCTCTGGTCCTCCCTTGTCACACTGCGGGAGGGCCAGGGGAGTGGCTCCTTGCTGCCTTGGGTGCACAGTAGCAGGGGAGAAATACGGAAACACGTGGAGCAAAGCTAAATGATCCCTTCCGCACGCACTCAAGTCTGCTTCTGCTCTGAGCGAGAGAGATGTGAGTCCCTAAGACCACAGTTCTTCGGAGGGTAGTGTCTCGTGTCCCTTTCTGAAGGCCCACTGCCCTGAACAGCAAGGGAAGTTGTACTGATGCAGAGTTTATGGGTTTGTTGTTGGTTTCTTTGTTTTCTTGTTCGTTTTGAGACTGAGTCTCTAGCCCGGGCTGTTCTCAAACTGGCTGTGGAGCTGAGGATGTCCTTGGACTTCTGATCCTCCTGCCTCCTTCTCCCAAGAACTGGAATTACAAGTGTACGTTCTCAATGTGCTTAGTATATACGGTGCTGGGGGTAGAACCCGGGGCATTGTGCATGGCAGGTCAGCACTCTGCCAACTGAACTGTCTGCCCAGTCTTTGTTTAAAGGTTTTGATGAAGTTTAAAGCAAATGAAATAATGTCAGCTTTGCGAGCTACACACATGAACATGAACATCTACTCCTGTGTGCGTGTGTCTTGTCACTAAGAAAAACATAGAACCAATTGTTGCTATGCTCAGTTGTCTGCGTTTGCTCGAATCCATGCCATTACACACCACGAAGTACACAACTTCCTCAAGCCCCACCCGAGAAGGGTAGCGGTCGGGGAGCCACAAAGGTTTGTCAGCCCTTGATCATCCACGATAACGCATCAAACACCGGCAGAGACCATGAACAGATACTCATAAGGATGTGCAGAGGCATACGGATAAGCATTGAGAGTGGGGGTTACTTAGTGAGGTGCTTTGATACTTACGTTCCAGTATGGAGAAAGGATGTCAAGTACAGGAGGGAGGAGATTAGTAGATGGGTTCTGTGTTGCTCCAGCAGTCAGAACTAGGACCAATGGGTGGAGGTTACTGGGAGGCAGTTTCGTCTCAATATAAGGAATAACATTGTAACAATGAGAGCAGACCAATCAGAGAATGGGCTGCCTTGTGCAAGAGTAAGCTCCCCGTCACTGGTCACTGGAATTGTGCAAGAGGCCAAACGGTCATCTCTCGGGGATAACTGTTTGCAACATTACATGGTGGGAAGGTCTGAACGTCCCCAAGTGACCTTTAAAATTCCAATACGCTAGAGAACACTGAGTGGAGGGTCCAGTAGGGAATCAGATCAAATGGTGAGATATCACTGAGGGTCAGCCTTAGAGGAATCTAGGTAGTATACACGTTTCTCATACAGTTTCTGCCCTGCCAAGATTCTGGTGATGAATAACATCCTGTCTTTAGTTGATAGCAAGTTTAAACTCAAGATGACATTTTAAAACAGAGATCAAGGTTTAGTCTCCTCAAGTACTGCCAGGAAATTGAACTTTCTGTCTTCTTGTCTATAAAATCTATGATTTTATTAAAAATTAAGTTTGTTGTGCTAAAAAAAAAAGATTATGGTAAGAGTTAGACTCTGATGTCATCCAAAATGCATAATTTTACATTTTAACCTTATTGGAAATTTTGACTTGGGCTGTTTCTACTGGAAGCTTCAGGTGTTCATAAAAAGATATTCAAATTGTAATAGTAAAGACATTTACAACACCATTCTCCTGCCATAGTCTCCCTTAGAGTCTCGGTACTATAAACTGTTTAGGAACCAAAGAAATCTCTCCTTTGCACATCTGCCTGCTGGCTGTACTCTGTCCTCTGGCCTTGGCCACTCTACCTAACCAGCTGTCAGTCCAAACAGCTTTAGGCGAAGGGAATCAGAACCACTTCCTGAGTAGGTCTGATTCTCAGTATTAAAAATAAGTGCCCTAAAATTTTCTCTTTCTTGTTCAGAAAATTCCCAGAAATCCCCATACCGAAGGTACTAAAACTTAAATTAGTACAGCAGTCTAATCTCGAAAACACAGAGTTCTGAAGACTCCATTACGGCTGCCTCACCAGCTCCCTTGTTAGCTACTCCTCTACCTACCAATACCAAGACAGATCAGCAGAGGGACATCTGTGTGGCTCTCTAAGCCTGGAGAACATTCTGGAATTCCCCGTCTCTGAAAATACGGGGATTCTGAGTCCTAAAGGGGAGTCACAGACAGCCTTCCTCATAATTGCGAAACTAAGTAGGTCATCAGCTAAATACCTTAGACCTGATCATGCTCGTGCATTTTTTTTTTTATCTTTTTGCTTTTGTTTCTTGTATGGGGAAATGTGGTAGGCATTTCCATACTTTATACAAAAGAAGTGAGATATAAAAGCTATAGGCAATATTATAAAAGTAGTACTAAAGGAAACATACATTGATACCCGTCAAATCAAAATATAGAGTAGAACAAGGCAGGCTATGAATAGGAGAAGTATTCTTGGTCACTGAAGTTATTAATAATAAATTTATTACTGTGCAAAGTGTATACAGCTCTAACACTCAAACCATCTAACTTTCGCTATCAAGGAACAAGGAACCTTCCAACTTACCATAAGACAGATAGCAGATCTTCAGATACCGGTCCAGGCTAACAGCAGTCATGGTAATAAGGCTTCCGCAGCCAAAGAAAAATCCGGCCCATCCATACCAGCGGCAGCCGAACCAGCCAAACACCCAGCGGTGGCAGAAGCAAGAGATGATGGTGAACGGCTTGCCTACAACTAGAGCACCAAGTGGGTGTCAGAGGAAATTCCTTGTCATTGAAACCTCTCCACTTGCTCAGCTGACTAAGCTGTCCCTTCCTCCCCACAGACACATTTCAAGGTGTGAGTATGCGCATACACACACACACACACACACACACACTTCACAGAACTGATAGATTAATAAGATTCTGACAGGGCCACCACAACTCAACGATAAAACCCTGTTGTTGAAGACACAACAGGTCTTGGTGTCACAGACATAAAGTGATCAAGTTGGAACTGGGCTGAAAGTTTTCTCCACACTGGGTAGTCTTCACAGTGCTTGAAGGTGCCGTGAAGTCGGCAGGGAGACAATTGTCCTTAGCTGTCTTGCTCAGCTGTAGATGATATGGCACTATGAGTCTACTGTGCAGTAATGAACAATGCTGCAACTGTTGTAGGAGTAACCAACTGTTTTCTGATTCAATGTGAAGCCTGCTTCACAAGGAGAGTTCACATCAGAAACTGTAAACTCAATAAACTGATTGCTTAGGAAGTCCTGGACAATGTGAAGAAGCTACTGCTGTTGCCCTGCTAGAGAGGCATGATACGCCTTCTAAATAACCGCTTCTGCCCATAGACTATAATGCCACTGTCAGTGCTGGCCGGACCAATTGTCATTTTGCAGTTAACAGTAGTGACTCCAGGGACAACTGGCAAAAGCACTGAAAATAAATGAGTGTTGAATGTCAGGCTGTCACCTCTCTCTTTCTCTCTCTCTCTTTCTCTCTCTCTCTCTCTCTCTCTCTCTCTCTCTCTCTCTCTCTCTCTCTCTCTCTCTCCTTCTCAGAACAACACAGAGCAGAAAGAATTTAAGAGTCGTAGGAAGGGATGGGGAGTGGTATGAAATGCTGACATCGTGACAAGCCTGTCACACTCCTGAGCTCACAGCAGGTGTGACTACCTGTACAAAAGCTGGACTAGACTATACCAGGCCTATCAACACCCTCTCATAGAAGGAAGGGAAGGAGTTCTCCTTAGAGATGATGGTTCCTTAGTGGTTGCTGAGGAAGGGAAAGGGACGTCCTTCAGTGGTGTGCCCTGGCAGGGCGCCCTTGCTTCTGTAAGCATCCCTAATGAAAGTCACTGCAACACACACACAAAAGACATGGAAGTAGATGAGAGGCTAAAAGGCACAGGATATGGGACTAGTGAGAAAGACGTGGGAATGAGAGAGGGTAACGGAAAAGTGAATATTGTAAAAGTGTATTATGTTCATGTATGAAAGTGTCACATTATATTAAGATGTGCTAATAACCCCTCTTGAAAACACCTTTCAACTATTTTCCATAAACTTTTTTTCATGAATCAAGTATGAAATAACTCTGAAAAGTTTTTATTCCTTCCCAATGGCCAAAGAACTTATTAAAAAATCTTTATTAGGGCTGGAGAGATGGCTCAATGGTTAAGAGCATTGTCTGCTCTTCCAAAGGTCCTGAGTTCAATTCCCGGCAACCACATGGTGGCTCACAACCATCTGTAATGAGGTCTGGTGCCCTCTTCTGACCTGCAGACATACACACAGACAGAATATTATATACATAATAAATAAATAAATATTTTAAAAAAATCTTTATTACTTTTCTTACTATCATAACTGCTGCAGACTCCACCACAAGGATCATAAGAGATGGGACTCCAGAGGGCCATGATGGCAACGTGGTCACTTTTAATTTTTTATTAAAGTGGTTAATTTAAAAGCTGAGCAAGAAGGACACTCCATTTACCCTGAAATATTTTAGAGAAAATTTCTCATAAAGCACAATTTTTCTAAACTAGTTTCCCTTCTTGATTGCCTAAGACTTCATTGCTTTTCTCCCATCCAAAATTAGATGCTCAAGCTTGAGTGTTCAACAAGTGCCTGAAAGAGCACTGTAGGATTCCAGTGCCTTCAGGTGTCCGTTCAATTCACCAACCTTATTGGCAGACTTATAACGTGGCCTCCAAAACAGCCGTACCCAGCCAGTCAAACAATAGCCCAACAAATGATACCTACTAGTCTTTGCCAAAAATTCAAGATGTTTACAAACTTCCAGTTCAGAAAATATTTGCACCCTAATATATTGACTTTGGATCCCTGCTGCTGTGACCAGCTACTCCACAGATTATGAAGTATGCCTCATCTAAGTAGGGGAAAGACTCAAATAAGACTCCTTTGCCTAGTCTTGAGACTTTTTCTCCTATTAAGTTTTCTTGTCCAGCCATAGTATAAGGGCTTTTGCCTTGTCTTGTGTTTTGCTTTATCATATTTGGTTGTTGTCTCTTGGAGGCCTGCTCTTATCTGAAAGCAGGTAGAGAGGAAGTGGATCCTGAGGAAAGGGGAGGTGAGAGAGAGCTCGAGGGAGAGGAAACTGCAGTCAGGAGGTGTTGTGTGAGAAAATACTCTATTTTCAGTAATAAAAAAGATAATAACACTTAGATCAAGAAATACTTAAATGGAAGGAATTCTAAACTTTGTGTGCAATACACTGGCTTTCCAAGGCTTCCAATAACTCCACTGTGTAGTTTCATGGATAACAAAGAATTAAAGCTTTGAATTCACTTGATTTCTATTTATTGTGTTATGTCAAAGATTTATGCAATGTCACAGGTTTACAGAATAATGTATTTTTTTCTTTGTGCAATGTCAAGGATTTACAGGATATTGTTAAATAGAAGTAATCATAGTAGGCATCCATGGATTGACAAGTTTTAAAACAAATATTTATAATGGTTTGGGTTGGTGTTGTTACTCAGTTGTGGGAGTATTTGCCTGGTGTACATAATGTTCAGAGCACACAAATCAGACATCATGACATCCTGTAACCATAGCACTCAGGAAGTAAGGTTAGAGGATTAGGAGTTCAAGAAGTTAAACTCTACTACATAGTGAGTTCACTGCCATCCTGAGCCACATGAGACCCTGACTCAGAAGAAAAGAAAAAAGGAAGGAAAGAAGGAAGGAAGGAAGGAAGGAAGGAAGGAAGGAAGGAAGGAAGGAAGGAAGGCAGTCTTAAATCTTTCATTATTAAGTGCTTTTAAATCAAAGGTCTACCTTTGTCATACTAGTTTGTTAAGGATTGTTAACCAGAAATACACCTCATTTTATTAAAAGCTTTACAATGTCACCTCCCATGAAATTTTATGCACTGATTGTGAGTTTTCTGTTCTTGTTGAAACTTTTGGTATAATCGCTCCTGCAGTGTGAGAGTGAACATGGTTTCTAACACCAGATATAACTTCTTACACTCAGAGTTAAGCCCTGAAAAGGAGGACTTGGGAGAAGAAAGGGGGAGGTTTTCTCTGGATATGGTGGTTTGAATAGTTATGGCCCCCACAGACTCATGTGTTTAAATGCTTGGTCCATAAGGAGTGGCATTATTTGGAGGTGTGGCCTTGTTGGAGTATGTGTGACCTTGTTGGAGGAAGTGTGTCATTGTGGAGGCAGGCTTTGAGGTGTCATATGCCCAAGCTACACCTAGTGTGACAGTTCACTTCCTGTTGCCTACGAATCAAGACGCAGAACTCTCAGCTCTTCAACACCATGTCCACCTGCACACTGACTCATCCCACCATGATGATGATGGACTAAACCTCTGAAACTGTAAGCCAGCCCCAATTTAATGTTTTCCTTTATAAAAGTTGATGTAGGAAGGTTATCTATCTATGTGTTACTTTCATTGGTTAATAAAGAAACTGCCCTGACCTTTTGATAGGCTAGCCCTTAGGTAGGTGGAGGAGACCAAACAGAATTCTGGGAGGAAGAAAGCAGAGTCAGGCAGACGCCATGACTCTCCTAATTATACAGTACAGCAACATGTGACCTACCCAGCTGAGAAAGGTACCGAGCCATATGGCTAGCATAGATAAGAATAATGGGTTAATATAAACTACAAGAGCTAATAAAAAGACTGAGCTAATGGGCCAATCAGTTTATAATTATTACAGACTCTCTGTGTGATTTGGGGGGGGGGCTTGCCAGCTACGGGGTACTGGGTGGGACAGAAACCCCAATGAGCAGGCCCCTCATTGTTACAAAAAGTAGTCATGGTGATGATGTCTCTTAGCAGTAATAGAAACCCTAAGATGATGGGAAAAGCCCTATTTTGAGAAACCATGAGCATTACATACTTTGAATACAGAACTGGAGACTGAAAGACCACAGAGGTGTTAGCCTCACACATATTTTCTCAATTTTGTATTTATTTACCATATGATTAACTAAGATAGATAGATAGATAGATAGATAGATAGATAGATAGATAGATATTCATTTTACTATTCTCTGTGGTTCTTATCAATGAATACAAAACAGGAATTCAGATATCTCCAGGGAAACAAAAGGATTCAAGGGCATGAAAAATAGGAAGTCTTTGGATTGGAAGGAACTTTACCA
This sequence comes from Chionomys nivalis, assembly GCF_950005125.1. NCBI lineage: Eukaryota > Metazoa > Chordata > Mammalia > Rodentia > Cricetidae > Chionomys > Chionomys nivalis. Next base: position 15,616,715 of record NC_080104.1, on the reverse strand, counting down.
CTACAGCAATTTTCAAATGTTCCTCCCTCGGGCTTCTCTGATAGCACACATATGTCTGTGCAGGTATGCATGGATGTGTGCAAGGGTGCACCATCTGTGCACGAATGAATGATTGTGTGCATGAGGGGAGACTGAACAAGGAGGGCCTGACCTCTTTTTAATCAGGAAAAAAATATCTTCTTATTTATGGCTATTTTACAACATCATTTGATGTTTGAAATTGTTTAGGAACACAAAGGGACTAGTTACGAAGGGAAGCACCAGGAATGGGTGAGGGTGAGGGGAAGGAGGAGAGGAGGTATGGGGAGGAGAATCAATGAAAAATCCGAAGACAATCCTGCAAGAAAACTCGTTATTTTAGATACTATTTCTAAAAAACAAACTAACAAAAATTGTTCAGCAATCACTTCCTTAAGCTCTTTCATTTCCATGTTCTCTGGCAATTTTTCCTTCTCTGTTCATTCTTTGTCTCCCTTGATTGTTGAGTTATCGCTCATTCAAATATGAGAGAGACATTTTAATAAATGTAAAGTTCAAACACATGATAGCTATTGTAAATACAAGGGTCAATGTGTTTACAACCAGGCCCAGCAAGCAGGGAGGACGCATGACAGAATGATAAATAGGAATTAGTGAGGTGAAGAAAAATAGTGTTCAGAGACAGACAGGAATCGGTGTTTTATGTAACGGAGTGACATTTAGGGAGAGTCGGAATCAGTGAACTGAAGTCTTCTGGCAGAGAAGATAGTGGACTCCAAACTTGTGGAGAACCCCTTGTGTGGAGGCCAAAACAGCAGAAAAGCAAACACTGATCTACAGACCAAAATTAGTATAGGTGCTAGATCTCTATTCAGAATAGAGTTTTTATTTGGCTTGGGTGTGTGTGGCGTGTGTGAGTGTGTGTGTGTGTGTGTGTGTGTGTGTGTGTGTGTGTGTGTGTTGATTGGTTGGTTTTTGAGACATGGCCTCATGTAGCCCAACCTAGGCTCAATTGTATTCTGTAGCTAAAGATACAGGATAACCTTGAAATCCTGATCCTCTTCTCTTCACTTCCCAAGTCCTAGACTCCGTGCGCAGCCTGGAGTGGAAGGAGTCTTTGATGTCTCTTGTTGGAAAGGTTATCTACAACGAGAATCTCTCCATTGGTCTATCTGTGTGTATGTGTCTGCCTGAGTGTCTATCTGTCTCTCCCACAGAGCAGAACACTCCCCAGCCTGGCTGCTGTTAGAAACACCACAGCTGTTTATGTTTCCATGGCATTTTGCTTTGCTTTGCCTTTACTATCAATGTCCAAGATTTCAAACCCCTAGCTCAGCTGATACCCTAGGTCTGGAGGGAACTCAGGCAGCGGTTTCCTCTCTCCACCTCTCCACCGCACGCTTCTGCATGTTCTCTAGTAAGAGCCTTTTGTGCCCAAGACAACCGGCATTAAGTTGCATATATGCAGCATGCCTGATTCTAGAATATGTTTCTTCAATGTTTAGAATGGAAGGCAGCTGGGTAAAGAAAAGAACATTTCTTAGGATGTATTAGAAGAAAATGTATGACAGACAGTCGTTATGACCTAGATTAACCTGAGAAAATTTAAGTGGAAGAAAACACCTTCTGCTGGATTCCTGTAAGAGCATTTACGGGGAAGGAAGGGAGCCATTTCTGTGAACTCAGAGCAGACAGGCAAGGCAGAGAGCAGTTTCAATGTATCAGACCAATTAAGAGTGTGTTTTAGTTCGAGCCCGATCCACGTCAGCCTTCAGCAACAGTCAGGTATTACTCACTGGTAAAGGATGTTGCTAAAATGGCAGAGTTCACTAGGACAGACATTTTACACTCAGAACTAGGAAAGGAGCCTTAAGTGAGCGCATGGAGAAACTCCAGACCATTCCTGCTGCTCTAGCGCCATCGCGTGGCCATGGACAAAATGACAAGCACTTTACAACCTCACAAAACTCAGGGTTCACATAGAAAGAGGTTTGGTAACGTATTCCTCTTCTGTTGAATATACACATTACCACGTAAAAACAAACACGACAAACACTTCACTAAGAGCCTGAGACCACATCAGGTTAACAGATATTTGAATCCCAATAAAGGTTAGGGTACAGCTAGGCAACTCTGGAACTCTATAGAAGGAATGACAAGGGGACACATGCAGAATTACTCTTTCTTAAATGAATCACAGTTAAAGAAAAAATAATACAGATACTTTCTGCTGAGTTATCTAAAAAGTCTAAGAAGCAGGGAAAAATCCAGTTTTCAACTTTTTCCACATAGAAACTTGCCTAGAAATGCATGAATATGCATACACGGGGTGATGTATGTCTGTATCTCTGTGTGTCTGTATGTGTGGTGTGTGTGCAAGGGCACACATTTGTTTAGGCATGGGTGTAGACCAAATGTCAATGTTGGTGTCTTCCTCTGCCACCTTATTTGGGGGACCAGGGTCTTCCAGAAGCTGGAGTCGAAGCTCCTGGGTGTTCCTGTCTCCACTTCCCAATGCTGCGATTATGGCCCTGCCACAGCCGTGGAGGCTGAGGATCCAAACTCAGGACTTCATGCTTGGATAGCAAACACTTCACCCTCTGAGTCCCTCAACCACTAGAAGTAAACTCCCGATAGGCGAACTTTTAAATACCCCAGCCCCCAGTAATGATGTTTGTGCAGCCAGCTTTAAGGACCATGGAAGAAGAAGCTTGTGACCAGTCCTTAAGTTACAATTAAGGACTGGCCCAGTAGCTCTCCTCTCCTCTCGTAGTGACCTGTCGCTATCTTTGGCTGGTTTTTTCCCTTCAAGATACTGTCCTTTTACAGTTTTCCCTGAGAGTGGGAACGTAGTCATGGAGTGTAAAACGGTGGACTGTTAGATAGCAAGTCTGTAGTCCAGTGCATTCTGGGATATATATGGTATCATGTGTTGTTCAAAATGTTATCCTTAACACTTAACACGCCTGGGGCACAGCAAGAACGCAACAACGGGCTTGGAAAATGGCTCCATATGTAGAGTGCTTGTCATATAAGCGTGAAGAGCAGAGTTCAGATCCTCAGCACTCATGTAAACTCACTGGGTGGTCAGCCCATTTGAGGCAAGGATAGCGAATTCCCTAAGGCAAGCTGGCTAGCTAGAGAAGCAAATTGGAGAGTTATGAGCCCAAGTGAGAAACCCAGCCTCAGTACCAAAGGTAGGGAAGGATTGAGGAAAACATTGACGTCAACTTCTGGCCTACAAACACACACACACACACACTTGTATGCGCACCACAAAAACATCTGCTCACCCACACACATGAATATGCTTGCGTGCACACATACACATGAATGTGTAACCTTACAAATCTGCTCATATATGTAAAAATGCAAATACACACAAATAGATGTGCAGAGAAAAAATAAACAAGGAAGAAAGAAAATATTCAACAACAACAACAAAAATCTAGCCATAGTGCCATGTGCCCATGACTCTAACACTCAGGTGGAAGACAAAAGAATGAAGGGTAAGTCCCCCTTATCTACACAGCACTTCAGGGGACAGCCTAGGTTACAGGAGACCTTTCCTCAAAAGGAAGGGGGCATAAAGAAATAAATGAGGAAAGAAGGAAGGAAGGAGGGAAGGAAAGAAGGAAGAAAGGAAGGAAGGAAGGAAGGAAGGAAGGAGGGAGGGAGGGAGGGAGGGAGGGAGGGAAGGAAGGAAGGAAGGAAGGAAGGAAGGAAGGAAGGAAGGAAGGAAGGAAGGAAAGAATTTTTTTGTTTTTATTTTATACAATATATTTGATCATGTTTTCCCCCTAACTCCTCCCAGAACCTTGTTACATTCTCCCCAACTTCACGTTCTCTCTCTAAAAAGAAACAAGTAAACAAAAGACAGACAGAAAGACAGGAATAAAGACAGAAAGAAATAAGGGAAGGAGAGAGAGAGGAAAGGAAGATGAAAATCAAACAAAAAAAAACAATTTAAAAAAATGCCAAAACTAAAAGCCCACCAAAAACTATGGTGTTTCTTTTTGCAATGGCCAACTACTCGTGGTTGAAGGGCACTCCACGGAAGAAAACTGGGGGTTTTGTTTTTCCTTTCCCACCTGATATCAGTTAAAAAAAATAGCTTCAGAAGAGGGGCCAAATTGAGAGCAAGAAGTGGACAGAGGTCCCATGTCTGACCAAAAATAATAGATGTTAAACAATCTCTTCAGCAGACATTTCATTGGCTGTCTGCAAAGACTGCAAATCTGTTTTGGGAAAGGTGTGAGAAGAGTGAGCTCTGGGCCAGCGAGTGATTTAGACTGACTGATGTTTTAAACCCACAAAGAAGGAGCAGTGTGGCCATGTTACCTGATATCCCCAGATCACAGACTGCTAAATTGATAGTCATTATTTCAGCAGGTCTCAGTTTCTTCTTGCGTCTAGAAGACATATAAAGGACATACCCATTTCCGAATGCCGAGAGAATCCCTACAAAGAAAAACAAAGTGTCCCATCATTAGAATGAGGGTCAGCACTCCTTTGCATATAACACACTTCTCAATTTCAAAAATGGACACCACAGATTCAGAGGGTAATGAGAGGCCACTAAATAAAAAATCTAAATTAAGAAGATGAAATAAAAGGCATGAATTGTGAGTGACAGGCAAGGGATGGGTTGCCTCCAAAGGAACAGGAGTCAGGGATTGCACGACTGAACTTACCCAGACAATGGAACCGCTAACGCCCCGGTTAGGCTCAGGAGGATGTGGGGATCCCAATGGTCAGTTCTTGTACTGGCCCCCAGGGCAGAGTGCTTTCCTCAGCCATTTTTATAAAGTATTGGCTTTGTTAAAACCCCCTCCCTTGGAGAAGTGGGATCTACCCCTTAACTGTTTGTAAGTCGTGAAGGTAAAGTCAACCCAAGGGGGTGACTTCCGTGCTACTGTGGGCTCCCATAGGAGCGCCAGCATGCAGGAAAGGTGTGGTCAGAGGTGGCTGTTGTGAACCCCTGGCAAGGAAGGGGTTGTCTCCTGGACACAAGCCCCAGGACTTAGACTCCTGAGGTGGTATCTGGAACTCAGGATGCCTTCAGCTACCGCTGGACTAGGTGTCGAGGGTAAGTGTGTAACAGCTGACAACATGGGCACTCCCCCTCCCACCAAGGGGAGAGAAAGCAACCCTCAACCCACCAGACCTAACAACAACGACAACATACATGTGTTCCCAAGTTTGAATACTCTCTTATTAATGACAAGTTGGTTTGGGTAGTACAATGAAATTGTTCCAAAGTTCTTACAAACCCAGTTAAAATCCAAAAACACAAAAAAGACCCATTATCTACTGACTGTATTTAAGAAAAGAATACACCTACTTCCATAGCTTAACATGTAGAGTAGATTTCCTCAGGAATTCTTGCTTCATAGTGTGGTTGTGTATAAATGAGAATCTGGTACAGCTGCCTTCAGTAGTAAGGAATAAGGAAAGCATTAAAGGAGAGGCCCAGAGTTGTCTGCTTTAATTCCTATTTTAATTTCTCCACCACAATTCATTTGGGGGCAAGGAAAAAAAAATGTGTGTCTCTGCTGATGGCAGGAAACCACCAGGACCTGCCTGCATTGTGCTTCTAGGAGATGCTGACTCTCTAGAGTCAAAGATGCTTAACGGTCCATGAAAGCCTCTTTAGCTTTCTTAAAGCAAAAGGGAAGAAAAATTGAAGAAATTTACAGTCCTAAAGCAAGGCAGATCAAAGGCAATGCCTGTCTCCTAATAAGAAACCATCTAGCAAGGCACACTGGGAAAGGAGAATACAAAAATGGAGCTCGAGAACAATAAAATAAATTCCATCCATTTCATATCCAAAAAGAGTAAAAAATAGTTATGTATTCACATGCAATCCATTTAAAAGGCTTGTCTGACACTCTTTCGCCTGCCAGCATCTCTTGAGAATATTTCTTACTGTGTTTCCTTACATTTTTACTTAACCCTATTTCATAGGGTTTTTTACCCAGTGCCCATCATGATTTAAAAAAATAAAGAATTCTATTAAGTGTTATGTTCCATTGTTTCCACAAGCAACCTTGTCTGAAAATGAACTTTAAGAGAAACTGATCTATTTTTAACACTAAGGAAAACAAGATTAAGACAATGGAGACTATGAGCCAGTCGTTCTTTGGATCATCAAAATCCTGTATCCTTTGCAGACAGGAAGGATGCAGAGCCTTCCTCTACAGGCTGTTAATCAGGCAGGTGTTAATGTGGAAAAGTGGGGAGTGGAAAATGGGTCTCGTGTTTATTTCTCCTGCATGCCAAACGTGCGCTTCTATTTCCATTCTTCAATTTCCCCTAAGATTCCTGGTATTTAACAAGAATGTTACCCTGTCTGCTTTGGCACCTTAAAAAGGACCTAGACATGTGACGACCAGACATGGAGTCAAGCCAAAGACATGGGTCCCAGGCCCTCCATCGTCATCCAAACTTATCCTTCTCCCCTCGTCCCAGATGATTGTCTGGGACTTCAATTTCCCTCCCTGATTTACCTGACACTCCCTTTGCTTGGGGAGCCTTCATTAAATATCTAATTTCTAAGCTCGACTTCAGAATTTAAATCTGACTTTGATTCCCTTGAGCCCAACATACATAAAGTGAGAACGTCTCTCATTGTCCCACCGATGCTATTGGACTCTTCTGCTAAAAAATCCTTCAACTTAGGAAGGAAGGGGCTAATAGCCCTCCTGCTGTTACACTGCTGAGAGCCGTTTCTCTGGCTGAAGATACTATTTTCAAATCATCCCTTGCAACTGACTGGGTTTATGAAGTGCTTGCTCGTCTGCCTTTTTCAATCACTGAGTTTAAAGAAAAACATGATGTGGAGTTACTCTGAGGGAGTCTGTATTCCAGCAAAGGGCTTTTAGTTACTACTCTGTTCCCAGCCATCTACGGGTAGCAAAGAATAGGTACTTCATATATTTGTGTTTGAAAGGACAAATTTAAATTAAACGAAAAGTAGCCGAATGCTCACAGTAAGTACAAGGACCCTGGGAATTATTTGACAATAGAGCACTTCTTTTTTAACATCACGAATTCTTTCCGCCTCAAGCACTGACCATAGAGGGATCTTGAGAACTTTCTAATGGGTTTTTTCTAATTTCAGGAATTACATGAAATTCTTCGCCAGTCATAGACAGATGAGAGAAGGGAGTGGAGAGGGGAGGGGGGAATAGTGGAAGGAACAGAGAGAGGAGAGAGAAAGAAAGAGAGGTTGAGAAACCAGGCTTGAACTAACACCTGAAAATATTAAAGGCGTATAAACCTAAAGATGGAAGCTCACCGCATGCTCAAACTTAATGTAGCAACTTTAAATTAAATAAATGCTGTAAATATTTATTTTAAAAAACCAGGGTATCACTATGCAGCTCTGGCTGGCCTGGAACTGTTCTATGTAGACCAGATTGGCCTCAACCTCACAGAGATCTGCCTGTCTGCTTCCCAGATGCTGGCATTAAAGATATGTGCCACCATGCCCAGCCAAATTTTATAAAACTTTATTTTCTGCATTAGTACAATCCAATATAAAAAATAATATAAACCAGAAAGAAGAGCTACACATATACTTTACTTTTTCTGGTAGCCACATTAAGCAACATAAAAACACACAAACAAATTAGTTTTGACAATTTCATACTTAATCTAATCCAGGAATTATGAGTTCGACAGGTACATTATGTTTCAAATATTTGTGCATTATTTTCCCAGTACTAAGCCTCCAATGGGAGGCATGCATTTTCATTACAACATGCTCATTTGAAAGATAACTGTTTGTGTGCCCAGGAGCCACGGGTGGTTGCTGGATGATAATCCAGCCTAACATTAGACAGAGGCAATCCTGTGGGAGTTATACACCAAAATCTTTTCACCCTAGACTGGTTTCCACTGATCATCAATGTAATTTTTGTCTTAGCAGCGTCGATAAGGTGCAACATCTAAGGCTGTGTCTACTGTCACTACTGTCCGGGGCCACAGTTTCCTAGGTTGTGAAAAGTAGAAGCTGAAACACTTGGCCAGCAAATGGCCTAAGGGCCATTCTTTCAGGACAGAAATACATTCGTTATCACCCTTTTAATAGTCACAAAGCAAAGCTACTAGTTAAGCAACCAAAATGAAACAATCTCTAGATAAAGAATTCACTGTGAAAGTTCTTTGAATTATCAGTGGAATATTTATCCCTAATGACAGTAACAGTTGTTTTTATGAAACATTGATTGAATGCCGTTACGCCTACCCGCCTTTCCCCACCTCCACCAATCCCCACGTAAGTATCAGAACTGTTTGTGCAAAATCAGCCCAGCCCTGTGACTTCTCTCAATGCAGCCTCTGACACAGAAGCATTATGGAAGCTTACCTATGATTGTTAGGTAAAAGCCAGCCACTAAATCCGCTTCCCAGGAAAGTTTGGAAGCAAAGGGGTCCTCATCTCGAAGATAGTGTGGCAGGCGCTCGTCCTGGGGTGGGGCAGTGTGGTTTAAGGCCATGCTGTCCGCACACCACCGGGGTCTGTAAAGCAAATCAGCAGAGATCTCAACAGATGGAACAGTAAGTCCCTTTGGATCCGCTCACAGACGCTCCGCTTCCTGTACAACAAAAGGTGCACTCCGGGGCCCCATGGGGGATTAGTGACCAGGGAGAAAAAGTTCAGCGCCTTTCTTAAATGACGTAAATGCACCAACACTCGGTTGTTCAATTTGCAGTCTGGGCAAAGCTGCATCTTCTCCTCAGGCTTCCTCTGAGCCTTTTCACACCTCCGAAGACTAGCTTGTCCTATCGCTCCTTCGCAAACTTTATAAAGCCCTGAACGAAGAAAAGCCACTGTGTGAAATGCGGGCACGGTGTACACTGATTTGTCAAGAGTCCAGCGCCTGTGATAGCCCTACTTCTCCACTCCCTACATGTTCGGTGATCTGCAGAGTTCTGCTAAGCGGAAAAAACGGAGCATTCAGTGCAAAGGAACATGGGCGCTTCTGTAAATGAAGCTAAGAGGTCAGAGATTGACAGGGTTAACCTGAAAGTTGAGGCTGTTCATGAATGGCTCACGGATGTGCCAGCCTCCACCCACAGCTAAGCAACTATGACAGTTGATAGCTGCTAAGAGAAGGAAAGTCAGTCTTCTTTGGGGATGTGGCCACATGGTCCAGCAGGTTGCCCTGCACCCAACACAAATTAGACTCAGTGTGTTATTTTTTAAAAAGTGGAATCAAGAGGTGGGGGTGATCTGGGAAGAGTTGGAGTGGAATTGAAAGAATTATATGTACATGAAATTCTCAAAGAATAAATGTTAAAAAATACGTATTAAAAAATGAACAGCTGCATGCTGGTTCAGTAGTTAAGCGCACACAGTACACTTATAGGGAACCCGAGTTTGGTTCCCAGAACTCTGATTCAGTAACTCAGAGTCACCTGTGTCTCAGCTCCAGGAGGATCTGGTACCTCTGACCATAGGCCTTAGCACTTTCTACACACACACACACACAATCACACACATTCATTCACGCAGAGACATACTCACACAGAGAAACACTCACACAGAGACAATAATGCACACACATACTCACACACATACATGCACAGAATCGCACATTCATTCACACAAAGATCCACATGCAGAAGCATTAACACACACATACATGCATACACATACACACTCACGCACACAAAGACATGTTTATGCACCTACACATAATACAAACACTCAGACACACAGAGTCACAATCACACATATGCACACATACACACAGAGTCACAATCACACATATGCACACATACACACAGAGTCACACATATATGGGTGATGGGGAACCTCCTTTAGCCAATGGCCTTTGAGAGGTTGGAACAGGTTGGATTGGATGTGGCTTTGGGCACCAAAATGGTATGCAGTGGCTTGCCCTCTCTCTCTCTCTCTCTCTCTCTCTCTCTCTCTCTCTCTCTCTCTCTCTCTCTGTGTGTGTGTGTGTGTGTGTGTGTGTGTGTGTGTGTGTGTGTGTATCTCTCGCCTGGATGCTGGATTCGGTTCCTGTTTCCTGGTCATACAGAGGGAGGACTGTGATCTGTGAGTCCCCCTTAAATAAAGAACCCCTTATTATACTTGATTCTCGTTAGTGTGGGATTAATTTATTTGCATTCTCCTTCATATGGGTGTGCACATGTGTATATACACACACACATTCACACAGAGACACACACACTCATACATATCCACATACACACTATCACACATTTAAGAATGAAATAAATCTTAGGAAAAACTATGCCTGTTTAGAAAAGAACTGGGTTTGACTAAGAAACACAAAGTTCAGCCTTAGGAAGCTTTAGATTTTCCTACAACAGAGAGCAGCTATCCGGGCACTCTCGTTCAACCGCAGGATAAGACCCTGAGCAATGAGGACCCCTCCAAAACACATAGAATTGTGTGTTATTTCTTTTGAATTTTGATTTTGAAAGGTTTACCAAGAAAACCTGTAAGTGGCACTCGGCAAACTTAAGTCCCACGCTGCCCCTCCCTGGTAAGGAAGGAGTTGGTACCTCTGGGAAGTGACCCACACTCTGAGATAAGGAGAGTGGGGCAGTGGGGGGTTTCTTACTTCCTGGTATATAAAGAGGAGAAATGCCTCTTCCAAGGGTTTGCTTCGGAGCTAGCTCCTTTCACACTCAGCCAGTACGTGTCACTGCTCTGCCCTCTGAGACAGTAGATGTTAGCTGTCAGCCTCACAGAGGGCGACCAGCAATCAGGAGATGTCACAGGGTATTTTCAGTTTCTACCAATGGACAGATTCAACCTCTTTCTGACAGACAGTTTACAGCCCACACAGGGCTTTTCCGTGAGAACTGGCATGTGACAGACGCTACTGAAGTTTGAGGACACTCTGTTAGTTAATATCCGTTCCCCTTCTCTCCAGTAGCTACAGAGGGCTGGACTGGAAACCCTGACTGCCAGGTTCACTCCGTCTCCAGCCCTGACCAAGCCGAAGGTTCCCTTTTATCTGTCAAGCTCCTGACTGCCCTCATTCTGGTAAAGCCTTTCAGCACAAGCTCCCAGGCCCTCTGTTGTCCGGTCCCTTAGATTCAGACACACAAGATGCAGGCTGTTAGATCTGGCACTCACCCTCCCATCTTAAGCAGATCCTTAAATTCTGATCTACGGCACCTTGTGGAAAAAGCACATCTGACGTATCTCTCATGCTCACAATCAATGAGAGAGTGGATTTCTTTTCCGTTTGCCATTTTCCCCAATGTGTGTGATTGCCATGGTTACACTGCATGCTTGCTTGTGTGCGAGCACATGTGTGGGGGCATACACATGGAGGCCTGAGGCTGATATTGACAACCGTACACAATCTTTCTTACTCTGTTGTCAATCAAACCCAGAGCTTGCATGGATCATTTGCTAGCCCATCCCTCTGTGTCCCCATCTCTGCCTCCCAAGGCTGCAGTTCCACCTCACCAACCTGATATTTTTTGTGCATTTCTGCTGGAATATGCAAACTCTGGTCTTCACACATGTAGGGTGTGTAATTTAGGCGCTTAGCCAACCCCTTAGCCCTAACCAATAAATTTACAAACAAATTGTACACATAGAGGCCAGAAGCCCTATCTAATTTTTACACACCAGGGTACTTACTTTTACCCAAACTTAAAAATGTTAGATTATTCATATTAGCATAAGCCTTTTAGCAATAAAATATACTCAACTGCTCCCACTGCATAGCCAGTAATTGTTTGACCATAAATAAGGCCACCCGAGGCTTTCTCATAACAGTTCACACACACACAAAGTCAGAATCACCTCCCACTCCTAATCATACATACAAATTTTAAATAGCTCTTGGAGTCTTATAATACATGTGACAATATATCTTCTATCCTCTATGGATCCATATTAGAAATCAAGTGATCTTGAGGCATAGCCAGGTCCAGTCCTCATGTCTGAGCAGAAAGGACTTGTAAAATGGCTTGGTGGCAGATACGGGGAAGGAAATTTTATAAGGTCACTCACAAAGCGAACACACACAAGTTAGTACTCAGGAAAAGAGCATAACCTGTCCAATTTTGCTGATGGGCAAACGGCCTAAAAATATAAAAAAGTTACATGAGAAATTTTTCCTCTGGCTCTCTAAATTTCTTGTAATTTTAAAATAAGAAATAACAAAAGTCCTAGGTAGTATGGATAGTGTATTCACATAGACACGGTGTGCAAATTTCTGGCCCCCGATTGTCTTGCCGTGACCTACTCGGGCTCCATAAACTTTTGGCTCTGTGTGTGTATGTGTGCATGTGTTCCGTGTGTGTGTCCCATGTATGTGTCCCATGTATGTGTCTGTGTGTGTCCCTGTGTGTTGTCTGTGTGTGTTTATGAGTGTGCATGAGCCCGTGTGTGTGTGTGTGTGTGTGTGTGTGTGTGTGTGTGTGTGTGTGTGTATCATGAGAAAAATTTTTTCTGGTGAAAAATTCCTATCTGAGAACATGAGATTCAATCCATCAGCACCTGTGAAAATTTTGCCCTAAGGAGCCTGTGAAGCTAATGATGGACACCTACCAATGGGACAAGAGGCATGATACAGGTTATGTCAGTCATGGATGAGAGAACTGTAAATAATGCTATGAAAGTCTAGACAAAGAAGCCCATCAAAGAAAGATGATCAGTCAAACCTGAAATAGCCAAGCCGGGGGCAGAATTTGCTGAGTGGTTAGCCTGATTCAGATGTCACGTTGTTGGTCTGTACAGGTCTTTTAAGTGAGGCCTACTTTTTCCTTTTATCTGAACAACAAAAAGTCAAGTTCATCATTACATAAACTCCAAAAATTCAAGCCCAGCCTAGCAGGTCAGAAGCAATCACCTTTTCCCTTTCCCCAACCCCAGTGAGTCAGCCAGTATGGGTCAGGATCGCACAGAATTTAGCTTAGTAAAGACCTGGGAGATGCAGCTCGGCTTGAACTCTTGAACTCCTGCTCTGTCTCCTCTCCCCTCCTACTTCAATCTGGGTCTTCCCCCATTGCGCCATCTCAGTGGAACCCAACTCTTCCCATTAAAAAGTGAGCTGGAAAATTCTGTTGTCATAGTAACAGAGGAAATGCTATTATAACTTAGGAGAAAATGTTATGTACCGATAAATATTTTAAGTGAAGAGAAACATAAGAAAACAATAGAGGAATTCATGCTTCAAGGACTAAAATTGTTTTACATTTTATACACATATATTGGTATACACATATTTTGTACATATATAAACATATACACATGTATGTAGCATAATTATTATATGCAGCTTGCAAATTTATTACATGCAGCTTTACATTTCATTTGGTGAGGAAGGTCCTTAATGATGCCCATAATTCTCAGATAACTGCCAATAGTATGTCACTTTTTTGAAAGATTGATTTTGCAAATTTTAACATAAGATTTGTTAGTGGTTAATTTAGTAAAACATTCAAACAATCAATTTATTTATTCATAAATGTATTTATTTACTATGCATGATGCCCAGGCCCCTACTAAGTACATGGTACTTCTCAGAATGTGAAATTGATGAAAATTCTTGCTCTTGTTTTGATTTGGGTTTTCTGCATGGAACCTTCGGAGAGTCCTGAAATTTTACCACCCAGGCAGCTGTTCCCAGCTGTGCTTTCTCTGAAGTCAGCAATGCCCTGGGTGGGCATCAATCAGAAGTCCAGATCCTACATGACATGACCAGGATTTCCTCTCTAGAAATTATGTCTTTTCTTGCTCCCCGAGTGTCCTATAAACTTAGCAAGTCTAAGCCGGGGCTTAGTAATGCTCTTCTTCTGTGTGAACCACTATGGATATTTCAGAAATGTGCACAATAATGTCAATACGGTCCTGATTTACCATTGATCAAATCTGAAGCTCTTAAAAAGTTGGAATTATTCTGACATCCATAATTACGATGTAGTATGTTCCTACTATAAAATGAAACTAGCCAGAGATCATAGCCACATATGAAGTAGAAATCAAGAAATAAAATAGTTTTGGAGCACAGATCCCAGAAGCCAGGGTAAGATTTATCTTTAGAGAGTGTTAATGAGTTTTTTGCCTTTTCAACCAGCAAAATGCTCAGAGCCATGAAGAAAACTAGAGATTGCCTGAGGGTGCATGTCACACAGACACACACACACCACTTCCAATTATGTGTGTGTGTGATCCAATATGATCTTAGGCAATAAAACAAAAGAATAACACTTATCTTTAACCCACTTAAGTAAATATATAGGAGGTCACATGGAGCACATGGAAGCAAGGCAACAGGAGTAACAGAGGGGATAAAGGGTAGAAAAGACATAAACGCTTTTGTGCATAACTGAGCTAGCAACAGAGGAATCAATAAACTCAATATCTTCCAAGCCGTGTGAGAAATAGAGCAGTGTTATCTGCTGAGAATAACAATCTTTGTGTCAATTTATTTTCAACAATTTCAGCTTGAAGCAGAAAGAAAATTGTAAGTGATAGAAGGATCCGCTGGAATATTTCTAGATTGCCACTATTGTCTTACACTGTCTTGTCTCACGAAGCCGGTGTTTATTTCATCCGTCTTCTCCTCTGAAATTCTAAGCAGCAAGTTTCAAATCAGTTTAAGCCCACACTGCCTTCAACCTACCTCTTCTAAACAAATTTCACAAGGTACACATCTTACAGAACAATTATTAGTATAATTGCTTGTCTTCAATAACTTTTGCTCCAAAGATGAGAAGGACTTGTAGTCACAAGGCCCGGGTAGTGTTGCCCGTCTCCAGGACAGCAAACACTGTCCATCTCTGTCCTAGACCTTTGCACATATCCAAGAGCCCTTCCTGGGAAAGCAGAAAAACACAACCCTCTGCACCCAACAATGACAATTCTTAGCCTATGACTATCCCAAGAGAACACAGAACACTGTAAAGCCCCGATATGGAGGAGATCTCTGAATCCTCGTCCACATCATCAAGGAACTCAGAACCCAGGATCCCTACCTATACCCTTGACTTCCGTCTTACCATCTCATCTACTCCCCCACCTGCAAATCACATGAAAAGAAACTCGAGAGGAGAAAAGAACTTTGAGAAGGGGGCCAGAAATCCCCCAGCTTAGTCCCCAAATCCAAATATTGCAGCTCTGAGCTCACAGGTCTGTGCAGATCATGAACTATGATTCACAGCTCCAGAACAACTACACCTAATGACAATCAACAGGAAACACTGGGAACTGGTAATAATGGTCAGCGTGAAACATGTGTGGACCTTTGAACAATAGAGTGTATTCATTCCCTCTCAAAAATGAATCCATCGCAAGGTTTAAAAAAAGTGCAAAGAGGAACACACAGGCTAAACACATATTTGTCAGTGAAGCAGGGTATTTCAGAAAAAAAAATCTGAAATGATCTGAAATGCTATTTTTTAGATGCCGTTTGTAAGCATTATTTGATAGCTATGGACCAAAACTCAACAGGAAAAATAAATAAGTAACTTCTTCGATTACACATCAGAATTTAGAAAGAGGGCTCTGATCAGTTTCTACCTGGTTCCTTGTTCTCACAATATTTAAAAAAAGGAAAAGAAGAAGAAGAAAGAAAGAAAGATAAAAAAGAGGAGGGAAGAAGGGCACCCCTCCCTATGCCACCCCCATCAAATCTCCTTGCCCCATGAATCACACCTGGGTAAACCCTCTCACTGACCGTTCAAACCCAAGCTCGATTTTGGACAGTAGATATTAGAAGGTGTCCTTCCTAAATTATTTGAACCCTTTGTTGAAACTCACCGTGGGTTGAAGGGCCAAAACCAGAAGTGTCCTTCCTGGACTTTTAGCTGGGTCTCCTCAGATCGGCCACGTCTGTTTATTGGTTCTTTCCAAAGCAACACTCCGGTTGCTTTGCACCTCCGCGGATGTTAAACATTATTGAATATAAGGTACTCATTTTCTCGACGTCGCCGTTCTCCCCACCCCTTGACTGAAAGGACCAATCATATCCTTGGGGAAAACACACACATACACACACACACACACACACACGCTCGCTCATACTATTGAATTATGAGCAGAGATGCAATTTTTGGAAGCTTAATTTATCAGTGATTAAAAACCAGCAGCAGCTACTTGGCCCTTCTATTGATCAAAAGAGTGGGGGACGAATGCTGTCTGCAGACTGTTCGTTAAACACCATATACTTGCTCTGGGCTCTTCTGATGCTAACGCCCTCGCTTAATCTTTTAAATAACTAAATATTAAACCTTAAATTCTTTCTGCATGATTTATCTTCCGAGGCTATCCTTTCGATCAAGTTAGATTCTCCTCAACTACCTAATAGAATTGCCAGAGAAGGCTCCTAAAATAAGAAAAGGAAACTTTGCAAACATAGGGTTAAGACTTAGTCAAGCCCACCTTAGTGATGTGTCGGGACTGAAAACAAAGTTTAGTTCCTTTACAGAAAGCATCCTCAATTCGTGGTCTAGAAAGGAGACTTCCCTGTGAGTGGCACTGGGGCGTGGCAATTTACAGACATTGTTTGTATTTACATACACTCCAGAGCAGTGACGTGGTGAAGTCGGCTGTCACTGTCACCCTTTCTGGATAAGAACATCACAGCTCCAAAGAGCTCTGGTAGTCGGCTAAGGCTGTAGTTAACCAAAAAAGCCCATTTTATCAGATCCAGAAAGGTTACCAAGCTCGTAAAGGTCAAGCTATGTGGTGCCTAGTAGTTTCTCATTACAGGTTTGCTGGCAAAAATCAAGGACTAAACCCTTAAGAGATTTATAGTTTGAATATGAAATGGCCCCGGGGATCGTGTATTTGAATGCCTGGTACCCAGCTGGTGGCGCTGCTCTGGGAAATTGGGGGCCCTTTATAGAGGAAGAGGGATACCAGGAGGCAGGCCTTGAACATAAAAAGCAGCCCCTTCCTCCCGTTCCAACAATGGTCATCTTGCTTCCTATTTTGCAGAGATGTAAGCAAGCTGAACCACAGACTCCTATGAGCACAGCTTCCAGTCCCTCCACTGCCGTGCCTTTCTGATGAGCTGCAGCCCCGAAACCTTGAGTCCAAAGAGATCCTTCCTAGTTTAGGTTCCTTATACCTTGTATTTTGTCCATTGACCAGAAATGTGATGGATACATGTAGCATTGTTTTAAATAATATTTTTATGAAGAAAAAAAGCATTATTTCTCTGTTAGAGAAAAAACTATTACATGACAATGAACATAATCATTTTGGAGAAATCTCCTGAGAGATGAGAATCTTTCAGACTAGGCCTCTGAAGAAACGTTCCTAGATATTTCTGCATAAACACAGTTTTAAATAGCCTAACCAACCAAGACGAAACTTGTGCTTCTTATATGATAAGATCCCATTTATTTGAAAGGTTGTCAAAATATTTTTAAACTGTAATCTTTTAGACTGTCACAGTCACTATGGAAATCAGTGTGGAGGTTCCTCAAGAAGCTAGAAACAGATTTACCGAACAACCCGTCTGTCCCACTCTGTATACGCAGTTCAAGGGCTCCATAGCCTACTGCAGAGATACTTGCGCATCTTTGCCCATCGCTGCTCTGTTCCCAATGACTAGGAGATAGAATTAGCGAATGTGCCCAGCAGCAAACAGATGCATAATGGAAAACAAGGCACGTGTACACAATGTAATACTGATCAAAAGGACACAAACACAATAGTGACCTAAAATTCCATCCTAAGGAATTAAGGTGCAAAACGAACAATATAAAGAGAAGAAATGGCACATTGAACGTAAAAATTACAAGGCAACAAAATGAAAACATAAAGTCAACAATAAAACATCAACAGCATTACAAATGGCCCTTGCAGTGTTTCCTGGACAATGGACTGGAGAGGGAGTTTGTTTGGTAGAGCACCTCCCGGAGCTCATACTGGGTTCGAACCCCATCATGACGTACACCAGGTGGAATGTCACACTCTGTAAGCCTAGTTCTTAGAAGGCAGGATCAGGAAGGCCAGAAGTTCAAGGTCATCCTCAGCTATATAGTGACCTGGAGGCCAATCTGGGAAACACACAGTTCTTAGAAATGAATGTGTATGAACACTGGAAAACCCCCAGGGGAGTGAGAATGAAGGCTATGCAACTTCCCACATACCAATGTGCCCCAGCTACAACTACGATATGCCATTTGTGACAGCTTGGTGTCATCTGGATAATTATTACAAATTCAATGAAAGATACAACATGGGAAAACAGAGGTTAAATACATACATTAGCAAGCGTCAATAAATTTCTACATACTCTAAAAGAGTGAGAATGAATTTCTCATTGGGCAGCATAAAGACTAAACATCACCTTGTGGGAAGATTTACTCTACTCCCTCAATGTACTGTTTTTTTGTTTGTTTGTTTCTGGTTTTTACCCAGTGCCTAGCTAGGGTGATGGTTTTAAAAAAAATAGTGATGCTGGTGGTAATGATTAGTATTTAAATGGCTACTAAATGTTGAATCTATACTAATGCATACATGTGTACACATGATAGTATACAGATTATATAGATACAAAGATTGTATTTGCGTAGACATGTTAATTATCTTAGAAGTACAAAGAGACTTCTGCATCCTCAAAACCAAAATCCATAAGGATAATTTTTATCCTATATTAATAGGCAAAAAGTCAAGCACTGTTATATTTTAATTTTTCAAAAGTTGCTTTTATGCACCCAAGAGACTAGAAGTATACCTCAGTTGTAGGGCACTTGTGTAGCCTGGCCTGCATTCCATCCTCAACACTAAAAATATATACGAAGTTTTGCTCCTTCTTGACCCCAATACACTTCTACTAAATACCCTGAATTATTAATTGAAGCCTTAATAACGGGACGGAATGGGGAAGGAAAGTGCTGCTTATGAATTTCATTTACCAGTTCTGATCCATAATTTCTACAATCACACATAGAAATTAAACCCATTGGACTCTCAGCCACAGATCTTTGTTGAATAAAACTCTGCTCAAGTGAAGCAATCGGAAGATGAAAACTTCTAACTAGTTGAAACGTTCATTACAAAGTCTGTCTCTCAGTTTTGGTGTACATCTCTAGAAAAAGGGGCTGAGGACCAAATGTGTTTTGCAGTTCCCATTACTATAATAAAATGATTTAGCTTTACTATTTTAGAAAGAAGAAGGTTTTATTTTGGTTTCTTGTTTTGGAAATTCCAATCCAAGATCAGGCGGGCTCACTGCTCCAGATTGTGATGGATGTGATGAATGTCAGAGAACATAAGGTGGATTTAAAAAAAAAAAAAAGACTCTGTATTCATGACCCAGGAGTTCCTCTGAATTAAAACATTGCTTCCAAGAGAGAAGCTCAAGAGGCTAAGGTCAAACCACATGTCTGGGAAAGGTGCAACTTGCCCAGGGTTATAGAAGCAGTCCACAACTTCTGGAAATGGAGACTCTCACCAGTGCAGTGACCAAGAGAAGATTCTTAGACCAGCAACTGATGCAGAGTACTCTTTCCTTGCAGCTTCCACAAGTCTCACCTGTGTTGAGACTTGTAACCTGTAAAGATTTGTCACTTGTATTGGTTTAGTAAAACACTGATTGGCCAGTAGCCAGGCAGGAAGTGTAGGTGGGGCAACCATACTAAAAGACTTCTGGGGAGAGGAAAGGCTCAGTCTGCAGAGGCCAGCCAGCCACAGAGCAAACAAGACTTGTAGAAAATGAGGTAAGGCCATGGCAACATGACAATACATAGACTAATATAAATTAGTTAATTCAAAATGTAAGAGCTAGCTAAAAATATGCCTGAGCCATTGGCCAAACAGTTTATAATTAATAAAAGCCTCTGTGTGTTTCTTTGAAACTGAATAGCTGTGGAAACGAGTGGGACAGACACTTGTGTTTACAGGTGGACTTTTTGATAATGTAGCTATTTTTGAGTCGTTCCTACACACATAAGTGATCAGTTTCCCATACTCCTGTTAGTAATCCCAATCACCAAGTTGGACTTCAATACAATTGCTCCTTTAGTCTCTTGTGTGTTTTCTGTAAGGTGAGCAGTCATGTGTGGGTGTCTTACCAACCAGGAAAAGTCTTATCCAATGCAAGAAGAAAAGAAGGGGCTAGGGGACAACAATCCTTTTCAGCAACATGCCCCCAGATCCTGAAGTTTACAGTCTGTGGAGATTTGCACTAACATACGCATACCCACAGACACATAATTTAAAATATTAATTATGAGCTGGAGATATGGCTCATCAGTTAAGAGCACTCCCTATCCTCCAGAGGATGCAGATTGACTCCCAGCACCCACATCAGGCAGCTCACAACAGTTACTACTAGAACTCTAGTTCCAGTGCATCTGATACCCTCTGGCTTCCTCGGGCACCTGTCAACATGTGACACCACACACACACACTTTAATTAAAATAAAATTAAACCTGTTTTGGTTTTATTTTGAGACAGCAACAGCTTACTATATCAACCAGGCTAACCTCAAACCCACAGAAAGCCACCTTCCTTCTCGTCACTACCAAGTGAAAACAAAATATTGCAAATCTCTCTTTTATCAAATGTGACAATTAATCAATTAATAATGTGGATACCAGGAGCCATTTTATAATGATATTTGAGATGTTTTTTGTTGTTTTACACAAACTGCTCATATTTTCAATTAAATTCAGACATGGGAGAATATCTTTTGCAAAATTCTTTTTAAATGTCATATATACAATATTCACATATGAGTATTTATAGAGAGGGAGCTTATATTCATGTTCTCCCTCTATTACCCTTCTCATCTTCCTCCCTCTCCCATTGAAGTCTTCCTCTTCTTTCTAACAAGATTTTATGTGTATGTCCCACTGAATAATTGAATTAGGGTTGTCTGCATGAGCATGAATGGGAGGATAGTCACTGGAGCACGGGAAACTTTATGGTGGTTATACCACTGAGGAAAGTGGCATACTCCAGCAATCACTAGCTGCCAGGAACTCCTCACTTCCTACCACCCTCCCCAGCCATGCTGCAATGCTGATGGACCCAGCCTTGTGCAGATCATGTAGAAATAGTCGCAGCTGTAGAGAGCTCTTGTGTGTAATGGCTGTGCCGTGTCCAGAAGACAGCAGCTCACCGCACCTCTCCTCATCTTCTGGCTCTCACACTCTTTCAAGCCCCTCTTCCGTAAGTTCCCTGAGCCTTGGAATGGTTGGTATAAACGCTCCATTTAGGACCAAACAGTCAATTCTCTCTCTCTCTCTCTCTCTCTCTCTCTCTCTCTCTCTCTCTCTCTCTCATCAAGTATCCTGGCAAGTTGTAAGTCTCTGTATCAACGGTTCCCATTGTTGGGGTTGGAAAAAAATTCTCTGATGAAGACAGAGCACATGCATCAATGGGCATAAAGACCGAAATGTAGAAGGACCTGTGGTGGTTTGAATGAAAATGGTCCCACAGGCTCATAGATTTGGATGCTTGGTCACCAGGGAGTGGAACTGCTTGAAAGATTAGAAAGATTAAGAGATAAAGCGTTGTTGGAGTAAGTGTATCACTGGAAGTGGGCTTTGAGGCTTCAAAAGCCCATATAAGACCTAGTCAGTCCCTCTCTTTCTCTCTCTCTCTCTTCCTTCCTCCTTCTCTCCCTCTCCCTCTCCCCCTCCCTCCCTCCCTCTCTCCCTCCCTTTCTCTCTCTCTCTGTCTCTCTCTCTGTGTCTCTGTCTCTGTCTCTCTCTCTCTCTCTCTCTCCTCCTCCTCCTCCTCTCCTCTCCACCTGCCTGAAGATCAGGATGCAGAGTTTCAGCTACTGCTCCAATACTATGCTTGTCATGATGCTCCCCACAACAACAATAGGACTAATATGAGACCAAAACAGAACAAGAACAATACACCTTGCAAGTTAATGGGAGACAAAAACAGGAAATATGTCAGTATGTATGCTTGGTCCTGATTGGATGTAGGAAGAAGGTATGCAGGCAGGAAACACATCAGAATATATGCCTGTGCCTGATTAGAACTGTTAGAAAATACAGTGGCCTTCTTAAGCCTCTGCAAAATGTGACTCACGGTCATTCCCTGGGAGTCCTACAATGATCCTGACCAGAGCTCATTTTCCTGGCCAGTATTTACTAAAGCTTGCTACAAATTTGTCTCAAAAATATGGCAGTGGTCTTATTTACAACCAATGGTATTAACATTTCTGGAGGCCTCAGCGAGATTCAGATCATCCACCCAAACTCTAAAGTCAGACCTTCACTCTGGAGCTCTGGGCCTGAGGGGACATTTCAGGAGGCATGTGCCTGAGACATTCTAAGGCTCCAAAGCTAACTTCAGTTCACAGGCTATGATAGTAAACTGCCATGCTGAGAAAAGCAGCAAGCATCTACAAAGACTTCCTGGTAAATCTTTTCTGATCTGTGGCATCCCTATCTCAGGTGTGGAGGGGGTCCAATGGGACCCCAATATTCTCCTGTCCAGGGCAATAGTGAGATATTACCTGCATGCCTGGTTCTGGTTGTTTGGGGGGTTTTGTCTGTCTGGTTTTTGCTAACAGTTTTGTCTGTCTATTTTGTTATTGAAAAGTTTTGCTTGTTTTGTGTCTGTGTATGAGTCTGTGTTTTCTGGTGTCTCCATAAGTTTTGTTGCAAACTTGGAGTTGACAGAAATGGGTCAGATATTTTTGCTGTCTCTGTTGCTGCCAGCCACCACTGCTACCATACCTGCTTCTATGGGAAAGTCTCAGAATTTATCTCTGCGCTCTCTGGTCACTGGATTCAGGTTAGCAGAAATTCAGAATTTGGGTATAGAGAACATTAAAGTTGTTTTATATTGTTCTCCCTTCTCTAGACCCAAGCATATTGAAAAGTTTTCTATATACCCTATGTCAGGTGAGCCACCTGACACTGTGGCAGAGAGAAGAGAACAAAGCATAAGAGCAAAATAAATAAATAAATAAATAAATAAATAAACAAACAATAAAAATAGGCCTTGTTTATGTAAACATTCTAGACCTTAAGATTTACATTTATTTATTGGGTTTAGCCATACCAAATATCAAAAATCGGCAAAATCTATGGATAAAGTTAGCTTAAAACTTGTAATATAGGATTGGAAGTTAAAAATCTATTCATATGTAATATTAAAACAATCCTGTAACATGATTCTATTTTGGGATATAAGCAACATGTAGTTTGTCACAATCTTTAAGCAGCATCATGGCTGCCAGCCATCTTGGCGAGGGGTGGAGAATATAGATGTCATGTGTCTTTACTGCCATCTTGATTAAAGGTGACCATGTGACATGGACCAACCAAGGAGGCAACAACAGCTCTCCAAGATATTTTGAATTATAATGGATTTTTGTATGATTATTCTTGTCCTGAAAACAAGGTTTATGAAAGATAGGTTTTCAAAACATTGCTTAATAGGGTATTAAAGCTACAGTTCCAGGTGTTCACATATAAGAATATACCTTATGCTAACAGGCAAACTTTGTAACATAAGAATCAATAGGGTAATATTGGTTTTAAAGATATGAAGAGGACATGAAAAACAGCTGAGGCTTTTTTTCATGTGTGACCGGCCTGGAGTTGGGGGACTGACCCTAGCAGTTTTGGAAATGCTGGTGTCTGAGATAGTCATCAGAAATTCTAGCCACAGTTAAATGGAGTCAGCTGGGACTTAGAAGGCAGGCTATGTATGTTGTGGAGGGTGCATTCAGAGAAGTGACCCAAGCCCAGAGGATTATGAATAGATCACAGATACTGAGCATTGAATTGTTTGTTCTATTGGAACTTGGTTTTACCTTATACAGATTATGGTTGTGCCCTGAGTCTTCACTCTTGAAATAAAAATGGTTCTTTATTTATTTGCAGGAGCACACAGCATAGAGGTTTCAAACTTTTTTAAGAGGAAATTTTGGATTTTACATGAAATTTAATTTTTTAAAAAAATGGATATTTTTAAAAGAACAGCTTTTAAAATATTTAAATGTATAAGACTATGGGGCATTCTAAGTTTATAAAATGTTTTATACTATTAATATATGATCTTAAAAATAAATAAATAAATAAATAAATAAAAGGCTAAAAATTAGTGCCACAGCTATGAGCTCCAAATACTAAACACCAGAAACTAGGATGTTCCTATTTTATGATACAGCAACGCAATGACTAAGCAGTCAGGCATAGGACTTGGAGCAGCAAGTTCTCAACCTATGGCAAACAAAAGACCCATTCACAGGGGTAGCCTAGGACCATCTGCATGCAGATGTTTGCATTGCAATACATAACGATGGTGGCAAAATTCCAGTTGTGAAATAGCAATGAGAATGATTTTAAGGTTGTCACCACAACAAGAGGTGGGGGGTCACCACAACAAGGGGAACTGTATTGAAGGGTCACAGCATTAGGAAGGTTGAAATCCACTGGCTTAGAGAATATCTCTCCTTACCTAGAGTCTATTCAGGCTTAAGGACATACATCTAGCCTCCTTACCTTTGATAACTTTGTCAAGCTTTAGCTATTTTGATAAACTGAATCATATAAGAAACTGTCATCTCCTGAAGGTTGCACTATGAAAGGACAAGGAAAGTAAGTTGCAGTGTCCTCGTGGACTATATGGTATGGTAAAAAATAAAATGGTGCCATTCCCCAAGAGGCCTGTGGGCCAGGAGGGGCAGTGGGTCCTAGGCAGGGAGCCATACAGCAGGTGAGAGACCTTAGCAGGTCAACCGGTCCCATGAGGAGCCACGGCAGGTGAGAGACAGATATGGATAAGCACTCCATGCAGAGAAAGTGGATATTTATTTAGTGGGTTATAGGAAGGGAAAGGGAGATGGGAGACAGAAGGAGAAGGGGGACAGAGACAGAGGCAGAAAGACAGAGAGAGAGAGAGAGAGAGAGAGAGAGAGGGAGGGAGGGAGAAAGAGGAGAGAGGAAGAGAGAAATCTACCTCTTCAGGAGAGAGTTGGAAAAGAAAGAGCTCACAGACTGGAAGTGGAAGGAAGGTCCACTTGCCTTGGGGCAAGGAAAGGGGAGTGGGTGGGGCTTGTCTCTTAAAAGGACAGGACAGATCATTACATTCCCATCTCTTTTTTATAATAAAAAGGCAGGAAGTTAGTCATGGGTTAAAGGAATTGGGACGGTGGATTCTCAAGCCTCCTTACTGCTTATTTGTGGGTATTGTCTTGGGGGGAACCTGAGAAAGCTGGGTGCTGGTCTCATCCTGGGGTAGCTGGTCTCTTTCCTCCTGTCTGGTGTTTGTGATATGGAAATGTCTGTTGTCTCTTATACCTGTTTAAGGTGTTGGCAGAACAGAGAACGAAGTTAAGTTTAAGAAGAGAAATTTTTTAGGACCAAGAAATTGAGACAAATGTATCTCACCTGTTAAAGGTGAATTCTTCAATTCTGCTCCCTGAAACTCACAAGAATTTTTTGGGTTTGTGAAAATATAAGTTTTAAACAGCAACGTATTTATAACAGAATGACTGTGGCAGATATTTTTGCATAATGAAAAGTATCTTTAAGACTATGAAAGGCAGCATGAGAGAGAATTTTGTTAACTTGTAGCTTATTAGAATTTGTTTGGTGAGGCTGTCCTTTTAAATGACAATACCTCCCAGCTGTCAAACTGAATCAGAGATCTCTGAGAAGGGTAAAATTTTATTTCGGTTATTGATTAAAAAACAACAGAGAACTTACTTGGTTGGCACCTAGAGCTACTCCTCAGGGTCCTCCACAGTAGCTGAGGGTTGTATTTGCCTTTTGTTGTTTAGCGCAGGACCTGACAGGCATCAGAAGATCCTGTGGGCTGAGAAATCTGTAGGCAGACAAGCCCACCTTGACCTGAGCAGCTAGGCTGTTGATTCCAGTGATTCTGTCTACATCTGGAGATCTTCAGTTTACATGAAAGGCAGTTTTTCCAAGTAGTCAGTGCTTGGCAGTTGAAGTAGGGATGGACGTTGTTTTGTGCCCATTTGTCTTCTGTCTTCTTTGGAGGAAGTAGAGTGCTGCTGCTAGGAGCCAACCTGTCTCTTTTTGTTATGGAAAGTATTTTAATAATTAAACATTTAAATGCCATATTCCCCATATCTCTGAGCAGCTGAGAGCTGTTTACCAGATATATATGAGTTATAACTACAGTACAGACTCTACCTGGAGAGCTGGGTCCGAGCTTGACTGTACTGGCTCTTAACAGGTAAGATTTACAGTTGTAAAGGACAGAAAGAAGAAAACACTGCTTGCAGTAGAAGGATAATGGCAGAACTGACAACAGTAGAGAACAGCTTAATATATTTTAAAGCAGGGTTGAACTAAATATAGCATTTTTTTAAAGAGATTTAAAAGTACATACCAATTTAAAACATGATACTTATTGCTTTGTCAGTCTGGAATGAGATATAATGGGCAGACAATTATAGCATTTAACAGTAAACATAGGTATATTTAAGTTACATGTATGCACACACACACACACACACACAGTGAACAGGAATTAGACGAAGTGAATGCTCTTGGTGGGCCCTACCAAAGGCATGCCACTGTATAAAGCACACATGTAAAAGAGTCAGCACCAGGGACAAGGCAGGAAATACCTCAGTTAAGATGGCAGTAAGGTCACCTGACTTCAGTCAAAATGGCAGCAGTCATGTGTTATATGGAAAAGCCATGTTTTTTGAGCTGTGGGAGTTTTAAACATATTAACAAGCCAGGTGGTGGTGGCGCACACCTTTAATCCCAGCACTCGGGAGGCAGAGGCAGGCTGATCTCTGTGAGTTCGAGACCAGCCTGGTCCACAAGAGCTAGTTCCAGGACGGGCTCCAAAGCCACAGAGAAACCCTGTCTTGAAAAACAAAAACAAAAAAAAAAAAAAAAAAAAAAAACATATTAACAAGAAAGACCTAGAAGTGTGATCCACCCTGTTGCGAAGCTGCTGCACCACAAGCCATGGTGGGAAGCAAAGGCTGGAATTGAAAACAGCTGCCTCGCAGATTCAACTAATCTTGTAGGTTTCCGCAGGACCAGCGGTAGCAGTGGCAGGGACAGTTTGAGGAAAAGCAGAGCCGTTGGACACCAGCAGAGCATTCAGAGGCAGGGCTGATAGTTTGAGGGTTTATACCATAGCTGAAAATGTGAAAACCCATGAAAACAGCGACACCACAGGGCCTATAGAAGGACGTCTTCTCTCTACAGGTTGGAATGTTGTAAAGAAACCTGGTTCCAGAGCCCAGGGTTCCATGTGTCCTCAGAGAGAGAGCGAAGGGGGAAGTGGAGAGAGAAATATACCTCTTCAGGAGACAGACAGAAAAGAGAGAGCTTGCAGGCTGGAAGCAGAAGGAAGATCCCCATGTCTCAGCAGAAGGGGAGAGGGAGTGGGTAGGGCTTGTCTCTTAAAGGGACACATTACACTATATTTATGACTTCAAGGTTTTTTTTTGATACTAAAGGAACAATAATTCAGAAATTGTTGTTTAAGGCTCAAACTTAACAGAGATAAAGCTGTAAAAAAAGCTTATTGTAAACTGTTAAAGGTAATCAAGATATGCAAATTAATGGTCAGCTACCTCAACAAGGGTCAAATACTTTAATGTGTTCAGAACTGTACTTGTAGTGATACCGAATGATAATGTGATTGATTATAGAAAAAAAATTATTTATTTTTCTTCCTGTATGTTTTCAGGGGCAAACCTAAAGCAAGTGAGAAAAAAGAAAGTTTGTTTAGCTCAGATATGCTTAAGAGATTTTGGTCCTCAAACTCTTCAGAGATCTGTTGAATATGGTCTTTGAAATATTTAAGCTTACTAAGACAGATTCCAGCTCCTAACAGTGACCCCAAGATCTCCATAAAAGTGATGGAGCATGATGATTCTCTCTGGATATTGGTAACACTAACCACTGGGGAAGACTGCCCCCGTACTATACCCACTGCCAGGACTCTGCCCAACTGTGACCAAGCAGGACACTGGAGAGCTGATTGCCCCACTTTCCTAGACAAAGTAAGATCAGTCCCCCTCAAGTTCTTCTTCCACAGGAAAAGCCTCTCAGGTCTCCTGAACCTGGTGTCCAAAGAGTGATACTGCCCTGGTACCTCTGACTCAGATGATGCCATGGAGACCATGAGAGTCTGGGACAACCATGTAAGTAATGGGTAAATCTCTGTCATTTTAATGGATACATGGGTTATTTGAATTATACTTCCTGATATAATTTACCCTTTTCAGATCTCTGACAGCATTGATGGCTAAGCCAACTATAGCTTTGTCAGTTTAACAGCAGGAGGCAAACAGATCCTCCCCACAAGGCTTCAGGCACCTTGTTAGTACATTTAACATCTAAAAATTAAGCAATGTTTTTTTCTACATCTACTAGGTCTTCTGTTGAGAAAACACAGACAGGTTTGACTTGCTAACAGGCTTCATATTAAAGGACAAACCAAGTAAGAACTTGCTTTGGAAGGATTGTTCTCCATAACAGCTCCTCATGTCTCTGGTAAATGATCAGATGGAAAGAAAACAGTTTAAAGCCTATGAAAGTTTCAAGGATCTAAGAAAGAGATGTATAAAGATCTGAAGATATGAAAGCTTGAATAAACTTGAAAACTGAAAAAATGATTTAAGGTTTATAAATGTAAGTTGTAAAGGTATAAAACTGTGGCTTCAGATATGTGAAAAACTTGAAAATGCTTCAGATTCCTCTCCCTTTCATGCTATTGTTATACAAAGGTTTCAAAAGTTCAGTGTTTTAACGTTGACCAGCCAAGTTTAGTCACAGTACTGTTTAGTCACAGCTCAAGATTTTAAACTTCCTTTGGTTGTCTTCTAAGTATAGACTTAAAGGTCTTTCTCCTTGAGCAAAAGCATCTCTGTCCAGTCTATCTATCTGACTCTCTGGACAGAGGGAAAATGTACATGCTTTTTAACCCAAAGCCATAACTTCTGCTTAGGACCAAAAGGTGTGAGTCTATTCCAGCTGTTTTACCCTGTGGATTTTAGCACAGATTACAAACAATGGTGATAAATAAATGCTAATGTATCTCAAATGTTTATTTCTTTGCAAACTAAAAACTTCATGTAAGCTTCGGGTAATCAAGGGAGTCAGAAGACTTGGATCCACCTGTCACAGGTTGAATGGACTCCAGAGGAGTACAGCCTATGTTCCCCATGTGTCTGTTCTGAGGATGGGATCTCTCTTTCCCATGGTCTTGGGTCTCCTTCCCTTCTGCAGTTAATAGGACTTTGAGCCTGAAATTTCCAAATGTGAGATTTTTCTTTAAGTTTCTAAACTTTAACTTATGTCCCTAGTCTATTTCTGTCTCAGCAGATTTCCACTTGGCTGACAGATGCCATGACTGCAACCTGCTCCAGACCGCAAGCCCTGGAACTGTTGGAAGCTGATGTGAACCAGTCCATTCGATGTGATTGCTCCCTGTCTCTTCAGACAGGTCAGCTAACCAGATGCTTCTGGTGAATGCCCCACTGCTGGAATCCTCTCCCAACTTTTGGCTAGTATTCTAACCTTTCTGGGCCCTGACAGTGGCACCCTAATTTCAGCAGGAAGTGGTTACAGAAGAGAGTATGCCATGCCTTGACTGTCAACATGCTACAATGTTAGATCAAAAGGAAACTCCCTGGCATAGGGGACTAAATGGCTACCACAATGCCTATTGGCAGACCAGTAAGGTACCTGTTTAAAAAAAATAGACCCAGATCTATCAACAGGAAGGTTCGTTAGCAGAAATAACTCTATAATATGATAGCATACTTGACCTGCTCTAGGTAAAGTAGAAAGGTTATTACATAGTTTTAAAAGAAAATTGATGTATCTATACAAACCACTCAGGAATCATTAGAAATATTCTGGCTGTACTTTAAAAAAGAATTTTAAAAAAGGGGGGAAGCCTGATATGAAATAAATGACTGGTCCCCATTCTCTTTCAGGTTTCTCCTGGATAATAACTTTGATGTCACCCATTGCAGGGCCTTTGACCCTTCTGTTTCTTCTAACTATAGTTGGCTCTTGCAACATTACTGCCTTAACTAGATAATTCATGTCTGTGTACCATTAAAATGATTGTCGTTAGATCCCAGTATAAACAGACACCCATCACATAGTCAAGGATTTGACTTGGGATACAATGCAAGGGGGATATGAGGCTGAAACAGGAAGTACATCAGGATATATACTCACCCCTGATTGGAACTGATTAGAAATACAATGTCTTTGTGGGTTTCTTTTTAAGTCTCTGAAAAATGTGACTCCTGAACATTCTCTGGGAACCCAAGGATGCTCCTAATCAGAGCCCATTTTCCTAGCCTGTATTTGATTAAACCTTGCCTTAAATTTGGCTCAAAATTGTGGTAATGATCTTATTCTCAACCAGTGAGATTAACACTAACCCTCTAAAACTGTAAGCAAGTCCTCAATTAAATGTTTTCTGATGTGTGATTCCCCTCTGTGGTAAAATATAAAATAATGGACATGGGTCAGTTCAAGATGTAAGAGCGAGCTAGCAATACGCTTAAGTAATTGGCCAAACAGTGTTTTAAATAATGCAGTTTCTGTGTGATTGTTTCGGGGCTAGGCAGCAGGGAACCAACAGAGGCCTCTCTCTCCCCTGCAGTTTTCTTTTGTAATAGTTGCCTTGGTCATGATGCCTCTTCACAGCAATAGAGAAGTAACTAAGATAAATCCATTATTACCAAATGACTATTTTTTCATATAGTAAATTTACCACAGTTTCTAGAACGGAATCCTGAGTTTTATCATGGAACTGTGCTTCACACTAAAAACAACTTCACAACTTTAGACATTTGCTCACAACTATCTTGTGTCATCAGTCCAGTTAAAGGAAGGCCACAAGTCTCTTTCACGTTAATTCCTCTGGTAGATTACTGGTACGTTTTCTTCTTTTTAAACTAAAATATAAGCAAATTTTGTTGAAAGGATGATGGACTTAACCACATTACACTTTCTTTATTTCTAGCAATCACTATAAACTGCAAAGAAAATTTTACAGAGAAATTTGACAAAGAAAATACGGTTTGCCAAACCACCATATTCCCTATTGCAGGAGATAGATGATTCATAAATCCAATCAAAAGTGGGTAAGCAATGGAACTGTAGGTAGCCAGAAAAGCATCATCTGGCTTGGAGCCCACTGAGAATAGACCTTATTTTTATAGGCAGCTTTGGACCTTACCTCCTTTTTCCCTAGTAACCCTAGAAAGGGGGATCACAATTGCCCCCTTAAGATTTAAGTGATTGTATGAAAATGTGGAGGTTTCAGGGCTTTCTGAAGCTCCTGAAGAGAAAGCTACTTTCTCTCCTAGTCAAAAAAAAGAAAAAAAAAATGGGATCTCTGGATACACATGAAATTCTGTTCCATTCCAAAGAGGAAAACATTACGTGCTATTTTTTTGTTTTGTTTTTTTGTTTTTTCGAGACAGGGTTTCTCTGTGGTTTTTTTGGAACCTGTCCTGGAACTAGCTCTTGTAGACCAGGCTGGTCTCGAACTCACAGAGATCCGCCTGCCTCTGCCTCCCAAGTGCTGGGATTAAAGGCGTGCACCACCACCGCCTGGCCAACATTACGTGCTATTATCCCCTCCTTTCGCAGTTAATCCAGCTGCTGCCCATCATCTAGCCAGACCACCCTCATGGCTGAATACATTCTGGAGAGAGGGAGGAATAGTTATGCCCTTAAAGAGATAATGTGTTTCTCATTCACAGGAGCCTTTCCCTTGGTGCAGCCACTTCCAGAACTTCTGCCATGCCACACTGCTAAGACTGACGACTTTTCTAACTCAGGAGAAACTTTGGCCCTTCCTCTTTCTCCTTTTCCTTTTTTTTTGGAATCTGACAAGAAGCTTAACATTCAGGTCTTTTTTCACTCTTTCTTGGAAGCCTTCTTCCTGCTTTAACAAGGAAAATGCAGGTCAGAGAGGAAGGCTAAACACAGAAGGCTCTTAGAGGAAGCTGACGTGAAGTTACCCTTGAGCTTTATTAGGAGAGAGAGCCTATGACAAGGGGAAGGGTGGCATAGTTGGTCATTAAAGTAGACAGTAACTTCACTCCAGAGATAGCCTGAGGGGGGGATAAAGAGTTTCCCTGGAGAGAGAGACCTTCGCTGGAAGAAACAGAACAAGAGAGACAGCTCTCACGTACACATGATGGGGGCTGAAGAAGAAGAAGGATCCTCAGAGAACTCCCCAAAAACCAACACAAAGAAATAGCTGATTTTTATGGCTTTTATACAGGGTGAGGAGACATTTCTTAGCACATGATTTATGTATCAAGAAGCCAGGTTCTAGCTAGGACCATACATTTACCTTACATGTATGAGAAGAAAGGACTGGGCTCATGTTTTCCCTCTAAGATCTGTGTAACACTGGGGACCTGCCAGATGCAGGGGAGGTGACCTGTTTTCTGGGAGAAGAAACGCAGGTATTGGTGATCTAATGTCCCATTCAGTCATCCAGCTGTTTGCCAACCTCCATCATTGAGCACACCTGTTTTCCTCACAGAGGTGTGGCTATCTCTTCTCCTCTGCCCATTCCCTCCTCCCAGAAGCCGCTGAGAATGACACCTGGTGTGCCCTGAAATTTCTCCCAAATTCTACAAAGAAAAAAATTATCCTCATGTTTCCTTCCAAACCTGTTTATATTTTCCCTTGCTAACAAGACTAAGAACTCAGCAGGGAGTCATGGTTTCCCTGGTAACAGAGCCATCAAAAACAGAAGAGTGCAGGCTGGTAATAAATATTTATAAAAATTATTAATGTATGCATCAGCTTGTTGCCAAGGCTGATAGCCTAGTTCAATCCCAGAACCCACATGGTGAAAGGAGAGAATGGACTCCTGCCAGATGTCCTCTGGCCTCCACGTGTGCACTATGGTGTGTGCCCAGATACATTCATGCACATCCATGCTCACACATACATGAATACACAAAAAGTAAATAAAATGAAGTAAAAGTACTTTAAAAAGCATTCTAAAACATTTATGGTATAATATATAATGTTTATGGTATTATAATATATAATAATAGTTCTGTGGATGCTAGGGACCCAAATAAATATCCATAAAAGAAAACATCTCAAAAAGTCAATTTGAGGAGGTCGAATTATGCGTGATTTTTTTTCCTGTTCTCTTTCTCCAAAATGTCCAATGTGTCTCCATTGGTGAAGTTACGTAGAATGGAATGAATGACCACCAAAATGAAGAATGTTCTCAATGGAGGCTGTGCACCAAAACGCAGGTGCCTTTGAGCCACATTTGCACCCCACACCCCAAATTCTTCACATCTCATCATGCAAATCCCCTGATGTGTGTCCCCACTCTTCTGCCGGTGTTTCACCTTTGTCCTGGTGCTTTGATTCTGTTGACTGTTTCTAGATCCCCTTCATCCCTTCTTTCAGTCTGATACAGAATGATGGTTTCATTTGTTCAAACAGCCTCAGCCCCTTATGCTAGGCAGGAGGTTAGCTCTGGGAAGGACAGACAACCCCCTGCAAAAGAGAAAAAAAAATACTAGGTGGTACTAGGTGGTGATGGTTCATTCTAGCACCGGGTCACCTCAAAGCAGCCTCAGAGAGTTCCCCACCACAGCAGTCTTTGAAGGTTGGTTACCCTTTCTCAGACAGAGCTTTACTGTTTAAACATCTCTAAACCTTTCTACATATTCTTGCATGTCTGTTTATAACAGACTGAATTCTGGGTAAAATGGGCTCGCAAGGGAAACACATCCCTTTCTCAGACATGCCCATCCTAGAAGAAGGTATGGGGCGAGGGGGAGGGGTGTTGTAACATAGAGGGTTAAGTATTTATGTTACTGTGTCTGTTCAGCCCCGGTGTCTGCTTGTTTCCTTGTTCATTCAATTTAAACTGTTGACGGCTTTCTCGGCTACCACTTCCTGCCTGAGTTATCCTCCTTCAGGAGCAGAAAACCCAAGGCAGACACAAGAGAGAGGAAAATTAAGACGGCCCCACGCAACTTCGCCCCAGTACACCTGAATGTTCCCATAATGTAGCTCTTCCCACCTTCCTTGCATCACCCAAGCCTTCCATGAATTCAGCCCTTGGCTTAGCTCCATTTGAGGAACAGGTTCGGAGTTTCATTTGAGAAGCAGACTTTAAGTCTGGAAATATTTTAGTGACTGTTTTCAGGAGTCTTCTGGAAGCCCCCGGCCAAGCTCAAAATGAAAACATAAACAGGGTATCCCTGTCTAACCTCAAGTTCCTAAGGCGGTTGAACAGTTGAAGAAGCTTCAGAATTCACAAGAAGCAGTGGTAAAGCAAAGAGAGTTAGCAGAGAAAGACTGGAAAAGCCCTGCCATAGGCCGCGAGAAAGGACTAGGGCCGGGTACAGAGAGACTCAGTACATCTGAAGGTGACCTGTGGCTTCTTGCAATATTAAAACTCTTCTCCCTGGGTGGAGACCTGAGATGCTAGTGAGACATGTGATACATGAAGTTGTATGTGGAACTACATGTAAGAACATGCTTTTGAAATGAGCCTATTGTGGCCGAAGAATGGATTTTTAATTTTCAGATATAACAACAGCCAACTCAACTTAAAAGTTAAAATAGGGGTGCCGGGCGTTGGTGGCGCACGCCTTTAATCCCAGCACTCGGGAGGCAGAGGCA
Source organism: Chionomys nivalis (assembly GCF_950005125.1). Taxonomy (NCBI): domain Eukaryota; kingdom Metazoa; phylum Chordata; class Mammalia; order Rodentia; family Cricetidae; genus Chionomys; species Chionomys nivalis. The sequence continues at coordinate 15,582,145 of NC_080104.1, read as the reverse complement.
GGCAGATCTCTGTGAGTTCGAGACCAGCCTGGTCTACAAGAGCTAGTTCCAGGACAGGCTCCAAAACCACAGAGAAACCCTGTCTCGAAAAACCGAAAAAAAAAAAAAAAAAGTTAAAATAGGTATTATAAAATCATTTTGCTAACCAAAATTGTATTGTTTGGGAAGGGATTTCACTTTTACCACTCCATTTACAGATGTTGTGAGTGTACCAAAATATCACTCCATTAGCTAATATATGCTATTTTTATGTTTTTATTATTTTACAGCAATAAAATAGGATAAAATTTATTGCTGTATTGCAGTAAACATCACAGGTGTCTGCATAACTTCTAGGATTATAGACATGGGTAACATCAATCTACCACATGCCATGAGACTGGTTGATTGGCATTACTCTGTTTTCTACAAAGCAAAGCAACATTTTATGTGTTCATCTGTATATTTAATGAAGCCAGCAAGAATTACTGTGACAACCAGAGTGTCTGAGAAATTAACTAAAATACTTAATTACAATGTGATTAAATTGTTCTTCAATTTGAACAGTAAGTAAAGTAAGTTTTGTAAAGGGAAAATGAAGGTATGTTAGGGACATGATGAGACAGCTTTTCCAAGCAATGGAAAAAGGGGTATTCCCAATTCCTGGTTGGTAGTGACTTGGCTTTCCTATGGCAGATGAAAGCAGAAAAGGGGGTGGGGGAACTCCCATATATCTGGTTAAAGGGAGGACTAGAGAGATACATTCAGTGAGATGCTTGTTTGTGATGAGCTACAAAGAAAAAGGTGCATGGACCACCCAAACTCAGAGCTGAACTCTTCAAATAAACAATCGTTAAACAATTGTTTCTTGTAACTTTGTCCAGCTATGAAACCAGCTTGGATTTAAATTGAAAAATGGAAATCCATTTTAAATAGAGATGTGAAAAACATTAATTGTAAGTTTAGATATAGAAGTTTTGTTAGAGGCTGGAGAGATGACTGTGGAGTTTAAAGCACTGGGCTCTCTTCCTGAGTTTCCTGAGTTCAGTTCCCAGCCCCCACACAGTGGTTCAAAACCATCTATAAGAGTATACTCACGCAGCCCGCTGCCCTCTTCTGGTGTGCAGACATAAACGCACAGAAAACACCCATATACATAAAAAACATAAACTAATAGTGGTACATGCCTTTCGTCTTAGAGGCAGAGGCCATCCAAGGACAGCCAAAATCTACACAGTGAATTCCAGGGCAGCCATAACACTTAGTGAGACCCTTTCGGAAAAGAAAGTGGGGGAGGAGGAAAGAAGAAAGAAAGAATTAGAAAATTATGAGGAAAGTCAAATGGTCACCATACCATTGACTATTGACTAGGGATCCCAAGATTTTTTTAAATATTTTAATTAACTTTCCATGAACACTATGACTCTGTGTTGTCTCAAAGGACTTCCTAAATAAAAAAGAAATGATCTTTCACAGCCGAAAACGTTGGGCTTGGGGTGTGCCTTTTGGTTATCTTTAACTGCCAAAGAGTAATTTAGCATATGATTGCAACAAAGGGTATTTCAGTTATTTTAGATCGAAACTTCAGATTTACTGGAATTTTAAACAAGAAGCATGTTTTTTCTCATGACTTCATTATAGCATGTGAGTCTTATTAAAAATACTTGTGCTTTTTTATTTCTGAAACTATTTTATTTCTGAAATGTTTTTTGTTTCTGAAAAGTCTTGATTGGTGAAAATCAGCCAATCAATACATACGAGTTCTAAACGACACATAATGACTTCAGGACAGAAGGTAGAAACTACTGAGGCAGCTTATGGCAGGGACCCTACTCCTGTGGCCCTTACCTCCCCAAAAAGTTACAGTTTCGGGAATGTTTTGCTGGAGGCAAGAATGTTAGAAAGAGTTCTGGCTCCTAGATCTTATTATCCCTTCTCTGGAAAGTGTACCTTTGACTGAATGTATCTTGTGTGGGACAATTCTGTATTGTGTCAATTATGTTTTAAATAAACGCTGATTTGTCAGTAGCCAGGCAGGAATTATAGGTAGGAAAACCAGACAGGAAGTAGAGGTGGGTCAAAGAGAATAGGAGAATTCTGGGAAGGAGGAAGCCCATTCCTCCACAGTCCTGCCCAGACACGGAAGAAGGAAGATGTGACCTGCCCCACTGAAAAAGGTACTGAGCCATGTGGCTAACACAGATAAGAATAATGGGTTAATATAAGTTATAAGAGTTAACAAGAAGCCTGAGCTAATGGGCCAATCAGTTTATAACTTATGGAGACCTCTGTGTGATTTTCTTTGGGACCTAACGACTATGGGAACTGAGCAGGACAGGAACCCCAACAAGCAGGCCCTCATGTTATATGTATCTGTGTGACACTCCTCTCCAGAACCTGATCCTCCTGGGATTTTGAAAGTGGCCCTCGGCATTTCACCAATTTCAGCCCATTTCCCAGGCAACTTTAGTGCCCTTTTTGAGGGAATAATGTTACAAGAACTCAAATGGCCATCACTGATGATGGACCCCTCCTTCCTGGAATCTACCTCTGGTGCTGTGTAAAGACATGACCTTCCCATCTTTTCCAAAGATTAAGACATTGCAACAGCTATTCCCTTCCTTAAGGGTTAATTTGCCTGGGACTGTCAGTCTCCTAGTGTGAGAGTAAAAGTTATGTTTTATTTACTGTGCATAAGAGACCCATAAAACAAAAATACCAGTAGAAAGAGTTCTGACTCTTGGATCTTTATTATCCCTTCTCTGGAAAGTGTACATTTGACTGAATGAATGTCTCTGCCCTAGGACGTATAGTTCCTGAAATGCTGAAGGCATGTAAGATAACAAGCCACATGTTTTGTCCCTCTAAACAAGCTTGCTTGACCCTATTGCACTGGATGTTTTGATCAAATGTAAGTGGGAACTATACAGGCAGGAAGTACGTCAGGATATATGTTTGCCTCTGATTAGACCAGGTGGAAAATATGTAGCCTTATGGGTATCTGCATATGATGGGTATATTTTAAAGTATCTGCAAAATGTGACTTCTTGCCATTTTCTGGGAACTCTGCAATGGACCTGGCCAAAGTCTGTCATCCTGACCAGTATTTAATTAAAGGTTGCTTCAAATTTGACTCAAAATTGTGATAGTGATGTTATTCTTGCCCACTGGGATTAACACTAGCTAAGAGACCACCCCATAGGAAGACTGCCCATGCTAGGATGTGGGAGGAATAATTCCCTCCTTAATGACATCACATGCTTTCCTTCCCAGAAGCCCCACTCTCTAAGTCTCTTGCAGAGTTTGTCATGCAGCAGCACAGAGCCTCTTTCACTTTCCAGTTCTTGTCTTTTCTTCTTTTCATCTCTTTTCTAAGCAAGCTTTTCCTAGCATTTTGAACGTCCTCACTCTTTCTCTGAAGCCTCAACTCCACCCTCTTTCCACCCTTTTCATAACTGGCCTGCCCTACTATTTTTCTCTGACACTTCCTTCCGAGTATCTTTTTGAGTTCCTTTATCAACAAGACTAAAACCCCAATGATAGGACACTGCCCTAGTCAGGATGACCAGCACTGTGATGAAACCTAGATCAAAGCACCCTGGGGAGTCGAGGGCTTAACTGGATTACACCTCCACATCACTGTGCATCTCTGAAGGGAGTCAGGACAGGGATTCAAACAGGGCAGGAACTTGAAGGAAGAAGCAGATGCAGAGGCCATGGAAGGGAGCTACTTACTAGCTTGCTCTACATGGCTTGTTCATCCTGCTTTTTTATAGAACCCCAGGACCACCTGCCCAAGGATGGCACCAGAAAAAGAACTTTTCATCACTTAAATGCAATTTCTTTACTTTCTAAACCCCCTATCATCAACCACTAATTAAGAAAATGCCCATGCCAGGCAATAGTGGTATATGCCTTTAATTCCAGAAATCAGGAAGCGTAGATAGGTGAATCTCTTAGTACAAGACCAGCCTGGTCTACAGAGTGAGTTCCAGGGCAACCAGGACTTCACAGAGAAACCCTATCTTGAAAAGCAAAAGCAAAACAACAACAAAAATTGCCTTACAGGCTTGCCTACAATCCAATATTATAGAAGCATGCTCTCATTTGAGGCTCCCTCTTCTCCGGGGACTCTAGCTTATATCAAGTTGACATAAAACTAGTCAGCAAAGACACCAACTTTTCTAGCCCATGGCAGGGCACCCTAAAATTTCTAATAACACTAATTTATAAAATAAAGAAACAAAAGACAAGGAACCCTGATTGTCTAGAACTGTTTTAATATTCATTGGTTGAGTTGCAGGTGAATTTTCACTAGTATTTACTATACTGTTAACTTCAATGTTAAGTGTCTTGAACCAAAAGGAATGCCTGTCAAATACCCAATAATGCAACATAAAATCCCAGTATACTGGCTTGACTCATGCCTCCTCACTTGTGTCCCACTACACATAAACAACCTTGATCTTCAAGCTACAAAGAAAAGGCTCATCATAACCAACTTAGATATGTGAATTTGTGTTGACCCTGAAATTTTTATAGTACAAATCAATAATAATGATTTTCACAAATTCTCTAACTTGACTTGAAATATGGGTTTTTAACAATAATGGAATGCTATGTAAATTGTTTTCAACACTACAAAAAAATTATTAATGTTTTATTAATAGTCATAAACATCAAGATGCTTTTTTAGCCTTCATGGTTTCCTTTGAAACTGCATTTAAGAGTTCCCAGCTGTCACAATTATTAGATGTATTTAATCTGGACAGATATGGTTTTGAAAAATCATGGCCTCTTCTTTTCAAAAAGCAGACTGGTCCTAACACAGCTAAGTTCCTCTCATCCACATGGATGGCGTGTTCTTGTGAACTATGCAAATGCAATGGGGTGAACAGCGAGCATAATCAAGCTGACTTAACTGGCACACATCACACACCCTACTCTCTGCCTGCAGAATAAACATTTTTCATGTGCACTTTGCGCATTTACCAGACTTTATTATATAGTGATTCTTAAAGCAGTGTAAATAATTTTCAACGATGGGAATTACCAAAGGTGCATCCTAAAGTGCATGAGGTTGTTTACTGTATAGTCACAATAATGGGAGAAATTAGAAGCAATAGAAATGCTAAATGCCAATAGAATACTCAAGCATACAAAAATGCATCAGCTAGATTTGTCTCATGTAATCATCGTAATAGCAAGTATGAAAACCACAAATCTACATATGAAATAATATCACAGGAAAACTTAACACCCAAAGAATTTATAAATATGCACATGTAAAAGCAACACTACTTGAAAAGTGATAAATTAGCAACTTTTTTCCTTAGAAAGAAACTTAAAGAGTAATTTTTTATTTTATTTATTTATTCATGTTTGTGTTGTGTGTGTGTGTGTGCATGTGTACTCACTGAAATGCAATACTAGGAGTTTTTATAAAATATTCTTTAGCCTGACTATTACAGTTAATAAACATTTTCTTTACCTCCTGGATAGTAGAAAGAAATTGTATTTTTGTCTGTTTTTCTCCGTTTTTAACATAAAATAAGATAAAAACTAATTTTAGAGGGGAGAAAATGAGCTGCTCAGCTCGTTTGTTCGGGTTCAATACAGGAAGAAATAGCATGAGAAATAAAACATTATAGACACTCGGTGTCGCATTTGCACGCTTGGATCTTATTTTGTTAGGACCAAGAATGTGTGAATATTGTCTACCTATTGGCAAATTTAGAGATACTGTGCTCTCAACATCCCTAGTAGCCTCAACTTTTAATTGGATGCTAAAAAAAAAAAATCACTTGCAGTCATCGGAAAATTCAATATTATAAGTAAAACGATAATAAGCAAGAAGTCTCCAAAAAGCAATATTTACTTAAAGAAAGAAGACTAAATTGGTTCGCCAGGGAGAGGAAAGTGAATTACCTTCCTCAGAGCACTATTCTCTCAATAAATGTGTTTCAAGACAGAAATAGCAGGCAAAATCACAGAGCAACTTTGTCTGTCTGTCTGTCTGTCTTTCTCTACAAAGTGACACAGCTTTAGGAAGGTCAAGAAAAAAATCCCTCTATTTTGTTCATCAGAGCTTACTGTTTGTATTAACATCTATTATGGCTTTTACTTTTGCTAACTGGTATTTTGTTGCCTTTGAAAGCTGCCCTGTCTTTCAGGAGTCAGCATGATCATCTGCAAAAACACCACTCTCAAACTGAAGCTTAAATTGACGCTGGCTAGTGTATCCGTAACACAATCGATGAGGTCTAACTCAGCACAACACAGCCTGTGAGGTCTAGCTCAGCACAACACAGCCTGTGAGGTTTCGCTCAGCACAACACAACCTGTGAGGTCTAGCTCAGCACAAAACAACCTGTGAGGTCTATCTCAGCATAACACTCCCTGTCAGGTCTAGCTCAGCATGACACAACCTGTCAGGTCTAGCTCAGTACCTTCTTGCCCAGGATCCTAGGGCAACTTCCTATGGAATAACAGGCAGTATGAGTTATGAGCTCATGAGAACAATTTTGGTGTGGTAATGGCTGTCATCTTTATCTTGCTTTGCACCTTTGCTTTCCACTCACAAAAGTGGGAGGCTTGACTGTCCCAACACTGCATATTTTCCACTCACTGTCCCTTGCTCTCAGGGTCTGGGATTTAGGTGGAAGGGTCAACATCAACTGGAGCCCTGTGAACTGTCAGCCACCACGGGTAGACTTAGGGACCTGGACATCACAGGCAAATGAGTCAGCAAATCAGGGAACACTAACTCTGCATGTAAGCACACCATAGAGCAAAGTAAATCAAGTGTCCATGACATAGCAGGGGGAGTAGAGAAAATGACCATTGCTGTTGACTTAGAGTCAGGAAATGATTATTGGAAATGGGTGTTGCCGTAGAAATGGTGGAGAGGTCACACAAGTGCCACCCGAGTGCTCTGTGAACAATCTCAGCTTGTACTAGTCAGGAACAATGTGGGGAGCAAGGGCAGTCCAGTGTCAGCATCAGTGCTCCCTGCATGACGAAAGCATAATTGAGCAATTCCGAGTCTTCTCTTTGCTAGACTCATGCAGTTAGTCACCCTAAGAATGCTGTGCTCTGTAACCAAAGTGTCTATACACATCTTTTCTCAGTATTTCACAGAAGACAGAAGAAAGGACGTATTTTTATGAAGTTTCTCTCCATTCTTTTTAAATGTCTTTCTAATTTTTGATTGTGTACAAATTGAAGGGGTTACACACACGTGTGTGAAGGTGCCTGCAGAGGCCAGAAGAAGACGTCTGATGCCCTGGAGCTGTAGTTACAGAAGGTTGTAAACCACCTGCATGGGTCTATTGGAACCAAATTCAGGTGCTCTGCAGAAAAGCAATACAACTGCTGAGTCATTGCCAGCTTCTCAGGCCTTTCTTTAGGATCTCAGATCAATGAATATTTGAACAAACCCTATATTAGTTTGTTTGGTGGCTTTTTTTTGTGATATAACACTAAGTAAAACCAATGTGGGAAGGAAAGCATTTATTTTGACTTTTACTTTACAGTGTAGCATCAAGGGAAGTCAAGGAAGGAACTCAAGCAGGAATCTGGAGGCATAAACTGAAGCAGAGTCTGTGGAGGAATGTTATGGAATATTACTTTAACTAGACAAAGATGTGTTACGTTTTTTATGCTGCATTTGTTTAACTATGTAAAGAGGTATTGCTGTTTCACCTTGCCTACCTAAGGCACCTGATTGGTCTAATAAAAATGTGACTGGCCAATAGCTAGCCAGTAAAGGGATAGGTGGGGCTGGTGGACAGAGAGAATAAGTAAGAGAAAGAGAGAGAGAATGAGAGGAGAGAGAAAGAGAGGGAGAATCCCAGGTCCAGTCAGGCAGGCAGTCACCAACCAGCAGGATACAGAGTAAGACAGACAGAATGAAAGAAAGGGGAAAATTCCTGAGACAAAACTGAAAAAGAGAAACCAAATGAATCAAGCTATAAGAGCTAGTGGGACAAGCAGAAGATAAAGCGTAGCAATCATGACTAATATTAAGTCTCCATGTTGATTTGGGAGCTGGTTGGTGGCCCAAAAGAAAGTATGCAACAGAAAAAAACTGCATACTGGTTTGCTCCCTCTGGCTTGCTCAACAATCTTTCTTACACATTGTAGATCTACATTCCTGGAGATGGCATCAGCACAGTAGGCTAGACCCTCCTAAATCAATTAAAAACAAAAAATGCCTCACAGACGATCTGATCTAGGCAATTCCTCAGTTCCCTTTTCCCAGTGACCCTGGGTTTGTCAAGTTTACAGCTAACGCTAACTATGACACCATTGTGTGACATTAAACCTGGGAAGTATCTTACTAACCTAAGATACGGAATCAAGAAGAGACTGAAGTACAGGCCCCACCAAGTCCAACTTGATGAGCCAATGAGTTTTCATAGGGGTTACTTACAGGAGCAGCAACGACTTAAAGACAGCTACATCACTAAGACTTATCCCACCATTGATAACAGCTCACGAAAGCTGACAACCTGACACACACTGCACACTGCAGGCAGCTCACTGGGAGGAAGAATGCCCTTTGCAGCCAGCTCAGTTGGTCTGATGCTCCTCCAGGAAGCTTGGCTTATCTCTTTCTTCCACACCAGCTCATCTTATCTGAGAGTATCTCTCAGCCATTTTTACTTGGAGGGAAGGACCTAGTGAATCTGATCAACTTCAGGAACTTCCTGAAGGTATTTTGAGTTGTTTATTTCCTGAGCTTAACAAATGTTCCTATAAATGTTTTAAGCTCCCCTTAAATGCTTCTTCTTATGAAGCAGGCAGTTATCAAGCTTAACATGTGGTCCATTAGACATTAAATACACTTTTTATATACTTCTGGCTCCATACCTATAAACTAGAAACAAAAGTTTGCATGTGACTATTATATAAGGTGTTTGTGAAGAGCAAGTGAAATAATGCTAACAAAGTCATTGTCAAAGCTAAAAAAGATTATACAATAACATTTTAATTACACTGTGGCTAACTCAGGGTATCTATAATCAATATCTGCTAGATGCTGGAATAACTGATGCCTTGTAAGTTGTCTAACTGCTCATTGTTAATTGTCATTTCGTAGGTCACAATGCCATGCTTTTGTGAGTTCTTGTCTTTTTAGGACATGGAATACAGTTATTTTAAAAGTAAAGCATAGCAGTTGTCAGGGTTGGATGTTAAATATGCAGGACTAAAATGTACATGGATTTATGCATGTATACATGTATTTATGCATGTGTACATGTAAGAAATGCCATATACATGCACACCCTTTATTGTTATCAGCCAATGTTAAGAAATTCAGCCATTCTCTCCCTTTTTAAATTTCATTATTTGTCTTAGAAAATTTTGTTCATGTATACATTGTGTCTTAGTCATATCTACCCCCGACTTCCCCCTCCCCCTAGTCCCTCAGGACTTCCCATCACATGTTCCTCTCAATTTCTTGTCGTCTCTTAATTTTTTATTTATTCATTCACTTTTTTAACCCACTGAGTATTCTCTGCTTTAAAAATTATTTTTTATATTTTTCGGTTTATTTTCTATGTATTAGTGTTCTGCCTACGTGTGTGTGTGTGTATGTGTGTGTGTGTGTGCACCGCAAAGTGCGTGAGGCCCACAGAGGTCAAAAGAAGGCATTGGATCCCCTAGAACTGGAGTTACAGTTGTTTGCCAGTTACCATGTGGGTTCTAGAACCAAACCTGTGTCCTCTGCAACAGCAACAAGTGCTCCTAGTCGCTGAGCCATCTCCAGATCCCCTATCTTCTCCCCTTTTAAAGAATTAGTACGTGATTATAAGTATTGCCATAAATCTTAAGTAACCTCTTGCGTACTCTTGTCAAGGAAAATGCTCTGACTTGGTGATGTTTCTTCTGCCCCAGTTACCTGATTCAGTCCCGTCACGTGTTCCATTTCTCTGACCCACGAACAAGATACAGGGCTCAGTTCTGAGAAGAGAGGCTATGAGAAAAATGAGGCGGCGCCTGTCCTTGGGGCAGTTTTATTTACAAGTTCTGACTCATTTGGATTCAGGTAAGTCAGGGTTTAAATTAGACAGTCTCTGCTGGGCAAGTTATACTGATCCAAAAATGGAACAGGGCAAAAGGAGGTGTGATGGCCACGGACACTGATTCATCTTGGCCACAATTAGACTTTCTCCATCACCTGCCAAGTGTCGACAGTCCTGGGCGGGATCTGCACGCCCTCTCTTATAGACTTCGTTGACTTCTGGTAATCTTCCTCAGTTACTGAACATTATTGATCCCATTTCCACACATCGCGGTGTAATCGGCTTCTCCTCAAGCGTCCCCATGGACACCAGAGAGCAACTTGACCTGTTAAATAAGCGGAGTTGATTCCTGCTAATATATTCCCTGCTAGTTGGAGAGTTAGACACCACCAACTGAGGCGACTTATAATTTGTTCTTAAAATAGGACAAATGAATTTAGATGACCTACCCCTATGGGTCCATATCATTGACAGTCAATCAGTAGTCTAATTGGTATCAAAAGGGATTGTGGGACAGAGAAAGACTTACAACAAGAGAAAACTAGGCCAAAGGGCTCTGGAGTCATTGACTCTAAATCCTTCAACTATCCCTTGCTAGGTATTAGAAATTGCCAATGAAAACAGAAATACATAGCACAAACATTCAGCCCTCTGTGTATTCCAAATATAAATGCATTAAAAAAAATCTATTGTTGTGGGACATTAGTGGTCTTGCTTATGGTATATACATAATCTCCATTTAAAAATAAAATTTAAAATTCAAAATGCCTACAGGAAAATAACACATTAAGATAAATCAGTCTTATGTTCTCACTTCCTAATTTATGAGAGTTAAATTCTCCTATATCTAAAGAAGGTAAATTTCAACATCCTCCATCATCCAGCCTTTGTCCTTTGGGCTGCCATTGTCTTCATATTAAATCCTTTCCACTGTTTTCTGACTGAGTCTCCTCCAAGGGCACAGGCTACACCTAGAGTTCTGCAAGTAGTGGGGACCCAAGGAACACCTATTGGTGAGAAAGGGTTCCAGAGTCGGCTGTGCTAGGTGCCTGTAATATTTCTCGTGATGCTGGGTGGTTGGTGGTGCATGTCTTTAATCCCAGCACTCGGAAGGCAGAAGTAGGTGGATCTCTGTGAGTTTGAGGCCAGCCTGCTCTACAAGAGCGAGTTCCAGGATAGGCTCCAAAGCTACAGTGAAACCCTGTCTTGAAAAACCAACCAGAAAAAAAAGTATTTCTCATGACAATGGTATAAAGGTATCACCAGTTAGATAATTTCCCTCCCTCTATGGTAATGAAACACAGTTCCTATTTAAATTCCGCACTTCTGCATTCTGGGAACAGACAATACCTTCAGACTTCATTGTTCTAGGAAGAAGCACAATTGGTACTATGCCTGCATCTACAGAAATCTTCAAAAGACGTCAGTAAAAGAAACAGGGTAAAAGAGACACACTTGGGGTTATGCTTCACCCTCCCATGTGGTGAGAAAGAACTTGTGTCATCAAGCTATAAACACACCTTCCCTTGACAAGAACACCCCATTCCCCACATTCAGATTCCAAAGCTGCTGACCCAAAACACATATCTCACCTCGGAGGGAGTAAAAAGCAGTTTATTCTAAACCAAAAGTGAGTGACCAGGGTTCAGCTTCAGGTTGGTCCAAATGAAAGATTCCCATAGTTCGTGTATTCTTACATCTCCTTTCTAATCCTTTCATTCTTGACATTTATACTACACTGGCTAATATGTCTTAGTAAATCCTGTGTATGTCCCCATTATGTCCTAATCTCTCTAGCTTTAAAAACGACAAGCTCCATAGAAATCCAATTCATCACATTCCCCTTCAATCTCTTTAAATAAACATGTGCCACAAAATCAAGCAGCCCCTTTAGGTTACCCAGTAGTCACAAAGTACCCCAGTCTTCAAAAGGAGCACCGTAAGTCTCATCTGCAATCTTGGCTACTTAAAAGACTGAAGCAAGCTGGGCGGTGGTGATGCATACCTTTAGTCCTAGCACATGGGAGGGAGAGACAGGAGGATCTCTGAGTGTGGGGCCAGCCTGGTCTACAGAGGGAGTTCCAAGACAGCCAGGGCTACACAGAGAAACCATGTCTCAAAAAACAACACTCCTCTTCCCCACCAAAAGAATAAAAGACAGATTTTTTCCTTAATTATCTTCTCTGGTTCCATATTTCTTCTCCAAACTTGCCTTAACCAATGAGTTCTTATTCTCTTTTTTTTAGGACAGCAGAAGCTACCAGTAGCAAACTTCTAGAGACTGCCCTTTACAACGGCCCACCCACCAGCACCAGTCAGTGACTCTGACTTTCTACCTATTGCCATAGCTGGGGAAGTCTGAAGTCACCTGAGAACTGTCAGTGCTAGCTCAGAACTTTGAGAAGCTAAATGCTCATGGTTCTTACCAATCTTTCCCAATTGCAAGGAGCTTGAAGAGCTTGGAAAGAACACTTGATTACCATGTGGTGATACCAAAGATTTTACTCTTAGTCATTAGAGACAATAGAAAGAAAAAGAAAGAAAGGAAGGAAGGAAGAGAGAGAGAGAGAGAGAGAGAGAGAGAGAGAGAGAGAGAGAGAGAGAAAGAACCGCACACCTTTTACAATTGAACATGGGCCAGAACTTCAATCCCAGTAATATGACCAACTGACTTAATAATTTACAAAAGCCACAAACCAGCATAAGATTGTCTCCTGTAGATGATACCACTGAACATACATTGTACTGAAGCCTAAAGCTATATCTGGCATTATTTTTGTGTGTGTGTTTGCGTTTTTCTTTCTGATTTGTTAATTTCACTTGGGTCAAAGGAACAAAACAAGGCCAAGGGGATATCTCAACTGGTAAAGGTGCTTGCCGCTGAGGCTGACTTAATCTCCAAGTTCCTCCCACATAGTTGAGGGAGGAAAAAAAACCCAGCAAATTGTCCTCTGACCCCTACAAGTGCTTCATGACACATACATGACCCTTGAGATATGTATGCACATGCACACAAACTAAGTAAATGTAAAAAGATAAAAAGGAAATAAATTATAATATCAATTTTACTTTGTCAGAGATAAATATCAGCTTCCACCTCCCTCCCCCAAAATGGTCATGTCTTATTCCCAGAGACTGTGAATAAGTTTCTCTCCTGGAAAGGGAGACTGTTTTATCAGATGCAATTAAAGATTCTGGTATGGAGCAATTGTTCTGTGTGATCTGGGTTGGCCTTGTGTAATCATAGAGATCCTTAAAGGAGGAAGAGGAGGCAGAAAAAATGAGACAGTAGAAAATTTGCCTACAGAAAAAGAAGTCGTTGTGACTGAGTGTAGGACAGCCTCAGATCATGTTGGCACTTGAAAATGGTGAATGATGGCATTGGGTAAACTCTGTAAGGGAGAAAAAGGAAGAAAATGGGTTCCCCTGCAGCCTCTCAACAGACACTCAGATTTGCTGACCCCTTGATCCGTTCAGTGATATGATACTCAGGTAGAGCCTCTAAGATTTTTTAAAAATAACAATTTGTCTTGTTCTAACCTCTTAATTTATGGCAATCTAACTATTATAAAGGGACTAAGCTGCTCACATGCCTCCTACCCCCTGCCACATGGAGCATGGGGTCAGGGAGGAAGGGGCAGGAGGCGTGAGCCATGCCAGAGCAGAACAGGAGCATCTACTGATCTCATGGGAGGCTCTGTAGCCTTGTGGTCCTACAGAAATGACTGTGCAAGTCCTTCATTTTCTGTTTCAGTCTGTCATTTCTTGACAAGAGATCAGCTACTTAAGGAACGAGGAAGCTTCCTTCCACCCCTGGAGGACAAAGCAAAGCAATGATCCACAGCCTCATTCCCTCCTGAGAGAATGTGCTCCTTGATCCCTCATGGAGGAGGGGCTCTGCAAGGTCACTGCATTCCCAGACACCATGCAGTGTGGCACTGTGATGTGTCTGTCTGATTCTGCTGCACTCGCCTTTCTGATGGACTTCGAAACTGTAGATGCTTGGAACAAAAATGTTCCATCTTACTGACATTTTTAAAAATATGGCCTGGGTCTGAAAAAGCATGGGATAAAACCGAACTTGCTGAACATAATGGACAATGAGGACTACTGAGAACTCAAGAACAATGGCACTGGGTTTTTGATCCTACAGCACGTACTGGCTTTGTGGGAGCCTAGGCAGTTTGGATGCTCACCTTACTAGACCTGGATGGAGGAGGGTGGTCCTTGGACTTCCCACAGGGCAGGGAATCCGGATTACTCTTAGGGATGATGAGGGAGGGGGACTTGATGGGGGAGGGGGAGGGAAATGGGAGGTGGTGGCGGGGAGAAGGCAGAAATCTTTAATAAATAAATAAATAAATAAAAAATGTGAATAAAACAATCTAAGGTGATGTTGACATAAAATCCTTCTTTCGGGGCTTGCCAGGAATCTCATCAGTAAAGCCTGAGAACCTGATATATATCTCAGGGATCCACAATGGGGGAAGGAGAGAATCAGCTCCTGAAAGTTCTCTTCCAACATACACATACACATAATACACATGCACATACACATACATACACACATACAAAGTAAATATGATTTCTAAGACACTAATAATAGAAAACCAGTATTCATCTCTCTTGGCCTCCTGACTGCAGATGAAATGTGACCAATTAACTTCCTGCTCCTGCCCTAATGACTGCCCCCCAAGACTGTCTGCACCTTCAAACTCTGATTCAAAACAGACCCTTCCTTCTGCAAGTTGCTCTTGTCAGGTACGTAGTCACAGCAGTGATAAAAAAATCAGTACCACACTAGAGAGTGGAATTTACCCCCACAGTGTGCTGTTCCGTGATGGATTCACTAACCAGTGCTAGGGTCCAGACTGCTCTTGCTTACCGTCTTAAGACAGATCCTGTGCCTAGGACGACCATCCTCCTAATATCCTGTGACTAGGCCAGAACACAAGAAGACTATTTAGAGACCACACCCACACCCACATCCCCTGTTAGCTCTTACTCTTGGGCCTAATGAAATTCCTTATATAGAAATCACCAATTTCCTTTCTCTAGTTCCCCTATCAGAACTGGAGGTGTACATCAAATACATTTGAGCATGTGCACAACCTAACATCCAATCCCCAGCAATGAAAAGGGGGGGGGGGGGGGGAGAGAGAGAGAGAGAGAGAGAGAGAGAGAGAGAGAGAGAGAGAGAGAGAGAGAGAGAAAACTGCCATCTCACTTGCTATGCAAAGCCAACACATCTAAAGGACGAACAGCATCCTCTCTCCTCATCTGCATTCAAACAAGGATGGGGAAAGATAACCCTGCTGAAACTTCCCGCATGTGCCATACACAGGAGCAGGCGTTTCCAGAATCATCATCTTCTTCTCTTTCCATACTCCAATAAGGCATTTGAATATTCATTTTCTAGAAGGATAAAATAGTAGACACAGTAGATCAGTTAGCTTGCCCAAGTCACCCACTAGAGGCTTGACATACTCATATATATGTCTCCAATCCTGGCTTCTTTTCCATTGGCTCATGCTGTTTAATTGACACCTATTCTCCCCCAAATCCCTGGCCCCAGAAGCTAAGGGGTTCAGTGCACTCCTTGCTTTCCATACCCCATCAATGCACTGCCTTAAGACACCTTTGTATGTAGAGTAGGGTGACACCATTCTGTACACACCTGATCATCTCCTGATTAAGGAGTTTCAATATTCTTTATTCATCTATCAACTACAATCTGTGCTTTGACAACTCATCATACCCTGCCCAGAGACGTGAAATCCGAACAGGTCTTTCCCCAAGGAAGCTGTAGGACGTGAGCAGGGTGTGAGCACCACACCCTGATTGCATCATTCAAGGGAGCTATCCATTCGGTCTGGTGTTCTGAGTCTGTGCAAACCAGTTCCCCACTCCCTGGGCAGATCGCTACGCTATCTCTTGAAGAGTTGCGTGGGAAATCAAACATTGAGTAAAAGTTGTGCCCTATATCCAGTGTTTGTGTTGCAAGCTTTCAACCACACCTCTTAAAGAAAAAAACTATATATACAGATGGGAGATGATGACACAATCCCCAGTCACAGTAGGTCGGTTAAGTGGATTTGGTTTTAAAGAGTTGGAACAGAACCATATCCAGTCCACCTGTACACAAAGAAAACAATTGCCAGGAGAGAGAAACTCCTGGAAGGAGGGCTGGGTTGGTCAGGGATAAGATATCTCTGAAGCTCCTGCGTAGATGCTAGAGTCAGAGCAGGATTCAAAAGTCTGTGCAGCGTGCTCCTGACCAATGTCCCCTTTAGTCCATGCTACTGGACCGTCCACATTTTTCTGCTTGCTTATGTACTAGTCAGGGTTCTCTAGAGGAACAGAACTTAGAGGTTAAAGGTCCAAAATTCCAGTAGTTCCGTCCCTGAGGCTGATGTCTCAGCTGGTCTTGAGTACATTCCAGAATCCGAAAGAAGTAGGCTCTAATGCCAGCGAAACAATAGAACTGCCAATTGCAATAAAGCAAGCTTTCTTCTTCGGGTCCTTTATGCAGGCTGCCAGCAAGTTATGCCACAGACTGAAGGTGGATTATCCCACCTCAAAATAATAATAATAATGATAATAATAATGATGATGATAAATCATCCAGATTAAAATTGGGTCTTCCCACTTCACATTATTTAATTAAGGAAAAGTGCCTCACAGGTGTGCCCAGCCGGTTGGGTTTTAGTTCATTCCAGATGAAGTCAAGTTGACAGCCAAGAATAGACATCACAGTTATGTAGAATCAACCCTTTTTCTCTAAGGCAGAAATTAGTCCTGTATTCTTCATTATCGTTCCTACGACATATAAGACCAAGAATAAATGCTACCAGGAAAATTTGGGGTTCCATTTCATGACCTCATCAATAAAAAAATTT